>NC_140910.1:22941074-24141074 GCF_045865225.1 Trachurus japonicus
GTGTGTGTGTGTGTGTGTGTGTACGTATGTGTGTGTGTGTGTGTGTGTGTGTGTGTGTGTGTGTGTATGTGTGTGTGTACGTATGTGTGTGTTGTGTGTGCACTATACAGGCCTAGTCTGGCAGCAGAAAGCAGGATCTCCTGGGACGGACGGATGTTGGGTCAGGAAGAGAGGAAAACAAGAGCGAAGGAAGAGAAGAGGGGTAGGAGAGAGAGAGATATACATGGAGGACATGATTCCAGCTGTGTGTGTGTGTGTGTGTGTGTGTGTGTGTGTGTGTGTGTGTGTGTGTGTGTGTGTGTGTGTGTGTGTGTGTGTGTGTGTGTGAAATATACAAAAAAAAAAAACGGATCCATCCTACACCTCCTGCTGCATCAGGTATTTGTTTGGCGTATGGGAATCCCTCTCTCCCTCAGCCACATACAAACATATAGCACATGCATGTATGTGGGGTGAATCTGTGATAGAGTTTGATTTATACATTCATCCTCGTGTGGTGTGTACATATATATATATATTTGATATTATACATCAACATTTAATGGCGGCATGCAGGAGGGTGGGAGCCAGCAGCACATTTTTTCACCTCGGTTTGAATGCACCAGATCTGTCACCACACGGGGGGTAGAGAGAATGTCATGGAGGAGGTATGTCTTTCTTCATCGTATCCATCCACATAGTATTTTAATTGGGTTTTCTCTCCTCAGCAGAAAAAAAAGGAGAGTGAACAGAGGTGAGAGGAGGGATGAATCATGGAGGGGTGGAGGGGGGTAGAAAGCATGCTGCTCTGGGTTTCCATCTTCACTTCCCCAGCTATGCCGTCTTATCATTGTGGTCCACAGTAACTACACACCAACACAACACACACACACACACACACACACACACATACACATCCACGTATGTGTAACTCCAACTGACCCTGTGGTTGTCTTGTGTGGTGTTGTAATGTGTTTGTGTTGCACCTTATTGAACAATGGTGCAGCTGACATTCCTTGTGTTGCTGAATGAGGCCGCTTCATAGAAACATAATCACGCTGCTAAACCTGAACCGTCTCCCAGTGACTGTCGAACGCTCCCTCAGCAATGGACAAACTGATTGAGCCTGAGAAATGGGACAGAGGATGTCTGCAGAGAGAGAGAGAGAGAGAGAGAGTGTGTGTGTGTGTATGTATAAATATGGGAGTGAGCGTGCATGTGCGAGTGTGTGTGTGCGTGCGTTGCATGTTGATGGTTGATGTACAGGCCTGGAGGGCAAACGCTCTAGGCTGCTCTCGTTAAGAACCTGCCAGTCATCGGCAGAGAGGAACCAAAAGGAGTCCAAATCGCAACACTGAGCGGGTGTGTGTGTGTGTGTGTGTGTGTTTGTGTGTACACGTGTTTGCGTGTGTATAAGATGCATTCAGCCACTTGGCTATTCCCAAAAAGAAAAAAAAACATGAGGGGGGAACATGTGTGAAAAGGGGAAACGGCTGTGGTGCAACATGAAGCCACACTGCCCTCCAGTGGTTTTTAGTTGCTTCACCACCATGCAGCACAGACGTGTTGTGAAACTCTGGATAAGGAAGGGCTGACTTTGTTGATTAAGTAACACGGCATGAGGGCCTATAGCAGCTTACTGTGGAGATTGGAGATTCGGATCTTTGTCCTTAAACAAAACCGTCAGATATGGTTTTATATAAACTGTCTAGTCATACGGTAAGAGAGGGCGCACAATAGCTGAAAAGTGTTACAGTGAAAATGACACAATGTGCTAAAGAGAGCAGACAGGAAGGGGAAAGGGGAAGTGTAAAAGAGGTTGTTCTGACAATAATCTAACACTCGGCACTGCCCCTCTGATAAACACAAGTTTTTTTGTCTCCATTAAGTTTAACTTATATCTGGAGAGAATCAAAGTGCGAATGTTAAAGATATAATTTATTTTTCTCTGTGTGTGCTTATAGGTGGATGCTTCTGATCATTCTGTTCTGCTCACTTACATACAGTCTAGTCTAAAGTAAAGTTTTTTATACTTTAAGCACAACCACAGAACAAATTGGTTGGGTAGCTACATGTAGTTAATTTCAAATGCTGTTTGTTTCTGCTTATTTTTGGAATCAGTGTGAAGAGCCAGATGTTCAGCTCTACTGGCTATACAGTAGTAACCATGTGCAGACTTAAGCACCAAATGCCATTCAGAGCCTCTCAGCTTTATAACACACCGGCTAAATGTTCAACAGTTACAATACACTTATGACTTTATGATATATCATCTTTGACTCACATTGAATATCATGTACTTTCCCAGTTCTAACTATGTATAAAACAAAGACTTTCGAATGGAACAATGATGATGGTACAGATTTCAGTGAAAGTTTGTATTTGCTCAAACTTTTGATGAAGATTTAATCATTCTTGTTTACTCAAAACTCATTTTCTTCCTGGAAAACAGCTTTAAACACATAATTATATAAATGAAGTCAAGCAGAGTAGGATTGCATATGTTGGCCCTAATAGCTGCTATCTTTATAATACCTATCGTTATGATTATCTTTATGTTTCAAAGTGTTAAAAGTGTTCACAAAACAACTGGCAGATGTTGAAAACGTTAAACTACAGCATGACAGCGACTGAAACCCTCAACCCACATACAAGTTGTAGGTGCACCGTGCAGACAGTGGAGGAAAAAATTTGTGCATCTGGGTGTAGCGCGCACATACAAAGGCACACGCATGCATCTCTTGCAATCCATTTTTATCTCACCTCCCTGTGGTCACAGCTGCGACTGCACAGAGGAACTAAGTGCATGAACTTCAATAGAGAGTCTATGGCCTCCCTCCTCCCTCCTCCACTGCCCTCGCTGCCACTGTGAGAAGCCTTAGACATTTACAATGAAGAGGAGAGGACAGGAGATGAGAATGGTGGAGAAGGCATGAGAGGAGAGGAGAGGGAGAAGAGAGTATGTAGGAGGACACAGGAGATGAAGCAAGATAAAAGTTTTGAGCAAAAACTCAAATTATATAAATTGAAGGGGGGGGGGGGGAATATGGGGAAGCTATGACACAGTTTCTCATCCAAACCACACCTCTTCCTCAACCCCTATAAAAACTCCTATAGCCGAAAATAGAGACCAGAGATACTTTTACTGTCAGCAACAATAATTACAGTATACTTTCTCACTGTACAGCAAATGAATATGAATGAAAACTACTTGTCCTCACTCAGTCGACTTCCTATCTCTGCTCATTTTAGCCTGTTGTTAATAGAGGATGTTTCAGTTATACCTTTAGCCCAACACGTTTCACTTCTTTATACACTTGTAATAACATCAGGAAGGTAATATCAGTATTTCCCCTGAAGGCTTATAAGGAACAAAGGAAGTTCTCTTATGTGGAAGGAAACACATCGTCTAGTTTCCCTTCACCTCATAGCTTCGCAGGTTTCCCTCTGATGGATGTGAAACAGGGAGCAACTGAAAGTAACCAGGGTTAATTTAGGTTAAATTAAACCGTACATTTGATTTATGTCATGTGATTTTAGCTTCTTCCAATGTATATAAACTGTAATTTTCTTGATATAACAACAACACAATTATTATTTTTTTTTTTACCTACCCACACTTACAATAACTATGGTTTTAGTTTAGTGATAGTAAGGGTTAGGGTTAGGGTCAGGGATAGGGTTACACAATAATTATATGTGTAAGCGCTGTTCCAGTTGTTCCAAAACAAAATCACAGTAACAGACCTTCACATTAACCGATCTTCTTTTAAACACGTATTTAATCTAATTACTTAATTAATTAATTAACTAATTAATTAATTAATCAAATTAAGTTTCCTGTCATCTACTGATACATGACTAATCTGTAAATTATCTCTAATCTGAGCTGCCTTTATTTAACTGTGTACCATTTTTGCGCTGGGTGTACACACAGTACCCTTCTCTGACAACGAATGTGTGTACATTGCGTGGGCTCTACATGTGTTTAAACCAGCAGACTCATTCATATGAGGTTAATCTGAGGTTCAGCCTAGTGACCGTCAGCTGTGACCGTCACAACAAGTAAATGACATTGAATTACTGTTCACGGTATCATCTTTCTGGGTGGGGTTTTCATGTTCTACCCATGTTGCGTCGGTTCTCTCTGAGTTCTCACGCTTCCTCCCATAGTCCAAAAACATGCACATTAGGTTGATTGGCCCCTCTAAATTGCTGTACTGTAAACTGTGTGTGTGTTTTGTTTGTCGTTCTGTAGGTTGTACCCTGCCTGCACCCTAGGTTAGCTGGGAATGGATGTATAGAGAATGGATGGATGAAGGCTGGATTATCAGATCAAAATTGAGTCTTAGCCTCTCTCTCTCTTCTGCCCATATGTGTTTTCCTTCTGTCTCTCACTCTTGGCATGTTCATTGTTCTTATGACAAAATGGGCGAGATGATTTTTAAATCTAAATATAAATCCACTTCCTCTCAAAAATGTGTTCTGCTTTTCGATACCTGACCAGGATATCTGACCCTCATTGAGCAAAATGATCTAAAGAACGAAGAGAATTTGACAATAGGAGAGGAGAGGAGCAGAGGAGTTGTCATGGTGTTACAAGTTACAAACAAAAAGGCAACTAAACCCATATAAAACCACAACGCTTCCCTGATTATGGAAGATTTTGGTCAGTGTTGAATGATATAAATGTCAAAAGTGACTAATAGCATGACAGAATCTAAACCAAAACCACAGGTATTATGAATACTGTACATTGGGCCCATCCACAGGGCCATAAAGATCAAGCTCTGGAGAAAAAATATACTTTTTTAAAACTTTTGCAAAAACCAGGATTAACCACCAGGCCAACAGTGATCAAGAACCCAACAGAGGCCCAGAAGTCCATGAACACCATTATTTCATCTTAATATCATCTCTACCATGAAATATTATGGCGGGTTCTCAGCAGCATGGACAGGAAGACTGGTCCGAATCAACGTTAAAGGGATAGTTTAACATTTTGGCAAATTGGCTCATTGCCATAATCCCTAGTCATAGCAGTAGGTTTGTTACCTTTATTTATTGGTGCTCAGCTCATCAAGTACACAATCCAACAACTCCAAAACGCTCTCGTGGACAAGTTGTTACCTGCACTGCACACACTATGAGATAATAACAGAACGTTACAAGACAGAGTTGTTTTCGAGGTAAATTCATGCAAAACTGCTGATGCGTGTTGCCATCGGGGGCAGTTTTTCAGCAAGCGGTCTCTGCATTTACCTCAAAAACAACTCAGTTTTGTAACGTTCCATTATTATCTCATAGCGTGGTGAATGTGCAGGTCACAACTTGTCCATGAGAGCGTTTTGGAGTTTTTGGATTGTGTACTTGATGAGTTTGATGAGGGAAACCAAGAAATCCCCTGAGCCTCTGTAGCGTAGCTCTGACCAGCTCGTGGCTCTGCTCCGCCGTTCTAAAAATAACTTGCACTGACAATTAAAGGTAACAAACCTACTGCTATGACTATAGGGATTATGGCAATAGGCCAATTTGCCAAAATGTTGAATTATCCCTTTAAATACAAGGTGGTCTTTGATGAAAACCTGCTCTGCGGATCACATGACCTGAGACTGGCCTGATGGTTCACCCTTCAGTGCAACAAGTCCCCAAAGCAAATGTCCAAGAAAACACTGGGGTGGCAGTTCACAGATTATATCCCATCCAATGTGACAACACAGTTTAGGATAAACAGCTGAAATCCAGGTGTGCAGAGCGTACTGAGATTTGCCCAAAATGCCCCCATGAATCAATGCTGCCAAAGCAACCAAGTGCTGAAGTAAAGGTCTGAATACTTTTGTAAACGAGTGATTTCAGTTTTTGAGTTTTAATAAATATAATTTTTTTTTCATTAAAAAAACAAAAGTATAATGAATGTGAAAGTAGTTTGTGAAGCAACATACAGTAAATGGAGGGAGGGAACGTTTTGAAAAAGCTCATGCCATGTCTTGTCATGCTGAATGTAGTGGACTCGCAGGCCTCAATATGGCACAAATGGCTCTGCACAATGCAACTTGGCCAAGTGACGTACCATACAAATGGGGTTTCAACCAACAGTCATGTTCATCTATTTCTAAAGTTAGAAAAGTGTTGCAGAGCGAGCTGAGTCTGTCCAGTAAGTGAGTCACTTGTCAGGCCATGTGACTTCAATTTGTGGTTAGCCTGCAAAAAAAAGAAGTGATAAACACAAATTGACAAGTGCAACACTGTCACTTTATCGTGTGCTTTTAGAAAGAAAGAACAAATTCACTATCAGTATTTGAAATAAGAAGGGCTAAAACCAATCGTGCCTTAAAGTCAAGTTGAAGCAATAAACCAAAGCATAGTGTTAATGGTCAGTGTATATCATGATATGATGACCTGTTTCTCTGGAACTGTCCAGTTTCTGTTCACTTCAGTCTCTAGTTGTTCATTTTTGACTTTGTATCAACTTTTTATGGAAACTGGGGAAAGGGGGAGGAACTAGAGGAAGGCTGTCCTCGTTCAGACTCAAATACCACTGTAGCCACACACACACATATAGACATATTTAGTCCCATGACTTTGTTGTAGGGGATTTCCAACCTTGCACATATCAATTAATAGCTGAAGAAAAACCGTTAAAAATGCATATGCTGATATTGGTCCACGTTTATCATCATCTCAGTTAAGCATTCAGGGAACCTGCCATCTCCAGCGCCACACTGTCACAACACCCCAAGTTTGAATCCATCCAGGGACCTCTCCCAATACCCTGTTGTTTCTCTGTTGTCTCTTTGCCTTACATTTCTTTGATATAAGCATAAAGTTCCCAAATAAATATTGGATCAAGTTGTCAAGTTGGAAGACTACAGTAAATCTCGAGTCAGTGTCTGGGGGGAATGGCGAGATTGGCGACCATGACTATCCTTAATGAATTTCAGTGCAGGGTGAATCGGCAGTTGTGGAGATAACTTAGCATCACAGGAAAAAAATAAGATGTGCCCATGTTTCATTATGAGCCCTGTCACTGATTGATCAACAGCTCTGACCAAGTAGTTTACTTCTACTTCCCTCTGTCTGCAGTAATGACACTCTGGCTTTTTTCTGACATTTAAGTTGGGTATAGGAACTGATAAGAAATCCCCAAACTACAATACTCTAGATGATGGAAAAACACTTATTGAATACAGATAAACTGTGTTTTGCATTAGCAGTGTAGGTTACTGGGGTAAATGATGATTATATTGTTCTCAAGGCGGTTAGCAAACCAAAAGCATGTAAGACACTGACTGACCTTAGAACTTTTTGATTGCATCATACCACAAAGGAACAAGTTCATGTTTGTACCCTCCCCCTTCCCTGAGAGTACATGCAGCAGCAGCCATAGTTGCAACCATGCTACAATTTTATCTTCCAGAAAGTCAGTTATTGCTTATTGGCTCCATTAATCGTCCCAACTGCTCTTTGTTGACATATCTAATGAGCGACGCTAGTGTAAATTGTGCATCTTTGCAATGTTATGTCATACCTGGGCAGATGACAGCGTTAAAAGACATGGCTGTTGTGTGACTTGACAGCATTAAACAACAAAGAGTGAATACAGTGTCATTTGGATTGCATGAACATGATGCCGCTTGCTTAAGTGCCACTTCCTGATTACAAGAGTCTACAGTATACTATCAGAAGTGGAAATGGCCAAATGTGTTTCACAGGTCTAGGAGGAAATCCATATATAGATCGTCACAGTAACAATGCGATGTCTTCTTGAAAACACAGTCCGTTCCGATCGAGTTTCAGATTCAGACTTATTTCTAGAGAAAAAATTGTGTGAGTTAGTGAGAAAGCGATCAGTGTGTAAACACAAATGTTACCGAAGGTTTGACAGGCTCTATATGTTCTTGTCATTGTTTTGTAGTTACCTATCACCCCACCGCACCAACAGAGTTTACTGTGTAACTGTGGTAAGATTAAGTTAAAACTTGTGTCAGTTCAACACCTCACCTAACTGTCTAAACTCAAAATGGATCTGCTTAGTTTCATGTATTATTTTCATACGACTGCATAAGATAGTTGACTGTGTTTCATCCAGATTCACATCAGCTCACCACCCAGTGTGTGAGTCTGCACTCCCCAGAGAATTTCTCTACTCCTCTCCTTCCTCTTTTATCCCCTATTTTCTTGTGTATGTAAACAGAAGTAAAGCATTTTGGGCTCCAAGGCAGGGCACGATGATCAAACACCACGCACGATCAATGACTTTGAAGAGATCTAACATCCCATATGAACGTATTTCACACAGAATGAACAGCAGAAATGAAGAAATTCACTTCTGGAGCCAATGGCCACATGTTTTGTCTCTTTGGACTAAGAGCAAAAAAAAAAAAAAAAAAAAGCACGAAAACAAAGTTAAAGGAAAGAAAGGTTGCATCTTTTTTTTGGCACATTGCAGTGCTAGCTTCTCATATGTTTTGGCTACATGGCTGAGTGACTGTAGGCCTGTAAGCGTAAGAACAGGGAGGAGTCAGTGTGAAAGAAGAGGAGCTCTAAGAAGTTTCACTGTACTATACGTCTCATGTCTCAGACGTAGAATCTCTCATTAAGAGTCTGATTTTGAACACTTCAACGGAAATTAAGGTGGCAGGAGACATTAACCAGCAAGCCTCAATGAGTGTCAACATCACTATTTCTTTCATTTCTGTGTCAGTTGATATAGGATTAGACTGTCAATTTGAAAAAAAAAAAATCCATGTATTCAGGATGTATCCAAAAGCCTAATATGTCAGTCACAACCTTTAAATTAAAAGGCTTCACTCTAAAGCTAAACTACACTGTCTTTTTCAGAAGTCAGAGGGTTTTCACACTTGAGCAAAAGCAAGTGAAGATTAGATGAGAGACTTCCTGTTCTTGGTGGCGTAGCTGAAATGAAGCTTCCTGTCACTAGACGTTAAGGTGAAGGCTGGCTCTTTTCGGTGTGACATCACCCACTTAGTTGACTTGAAACTAGAGACGAACAAGTCCATGGTTTGGGGAACAAGTCCAGGAAGCTGCGTAAACCGATAAGACAGAAAACATATGAAGCATAAAACAGGACAACGTTTTGACTTACTTCTCTTTTAGAATTTGAGTTAGGAATTGGAAATAAAGCTACGATTTGGGCGTGCGAATATCTGCCTGCTGGTTCCTGCTTGGACTAATACTGTATGGTGTGTAGCCATACACACCCTGACTCCTGGACATGGCAGGTCTCTGTGGTCTCAAGATCCTGCTGCTCTGGTTTGGGATCATCGGTTTTTGCCAATGTAAGTACCCATCCGCCACGTTATCGGGGGGGCCTTCTTTATGAGGGCAATGCGGGGGGGAACGTGGTAAATTAGGAAGTTGTGTCTTTGCATGTGTTATCTGAAAGATATTACAGTAAGAAGTAGGCCTACAAGAAAAATCTGTAAATGATACAAAAAATGAATGATAGCCAACTGAAGTTGATGAGGTTTCTTATTCTGAAGTCGTAATGAAACTGTTTTTTGAAGTTGAAGCATATGGTTGCTGAGGGTTTGGTTGTGTTTATGAGAAAAGGTAAAATACCATCCGTGCCGGAGATAGAGACATGAATCTGTCAGTGGAAGACGCCTGACAATTTGCCTTGTTTTTTTTTGTTTTTTTTTGAAAACCGGAAAACATCACCACTCTTTAATCGTGATGATTTAAAGCAAAAACCGAGGGCAGAAATGACAAAACTACAGTATATCTCGTCTTTGAGTTGCGCCTCTGTTTGTGCAACTTTGCATTTCTTAAACTTTCCAAACCCAAGAACACAAGACAGTACAAGCACATACTTGTGATGTGCGAAGCCCAAAAGTGACAGGTTTGTGAGCCCCGTTGGCAAAAGAATAAACAGTTACGTTCAATCAAAGAGTGCTGTTAATAAGAAGAACCTGCTTTAAACAACACACTTTCATTTGGTTAAAAGCTATGGGAATTTTTGCAATCATGTTTCTGTTCTGCTTCGACATTTTGTGTGTATGCGTGCGATGGTGCGAGTGTGTGTGCGTGTATGTATGTGTGTATATGTGTAAGTGTGTATGTGTGGGTGGGGGGGGATATGTCTGTCAGAGATGAGAGAATCTTTCGGGGTGTGTCCCTGCAAGCTCTTCACTTCAACCCTAGTGGCTGTGGGTGTTGTGTGATACACATCTGAATGTGTGCATGTGGTTGTGTGTGGTTGTGTGTGTGCATGTGCTAAGTCAGACCCAGCTCGGTGCCTCTAGCATCACTCTGAGTTCTGCTACTGTTCAACACATCAAGCACTTTCTGCTATTTTCAGCTTAGATGTCTGCATGTGCACCAGTTGAGAAAAAGCCCTCACTCTATTTATTCCACTCGGTCGACTTGAACATTTCTCAGGGTCACTTCTTGTTAATTTGTCTCCAACACACAGAACTTCTCAGGTCGTGTTGTGTGTGTGTGTGTGTGTGTGTGTGTGTGTGTGTGTGATGAATCATCATGATATACCGTAATAAAAAACATTATTTATGCATCTGCGCTTTTCCATTCATCAACCGTTACTTTCCCATCATCAGAATAATGTCATGATTCAGAAACACAAATATTTTAGCATAACAATGAGTTTAAAATCATTTTTAATACAATTACTGCTCTTAGTATTAATATTCGCTAACCAGTGATGGATACCCTACTAATCAAGTTCATTTACCCCAGTACTGCACACTAGTACCATTTTGATGTGCCTCAGTAATCTAGTTATATTATACTACTGATTCTATATTTCAGATTGTTTTTCTTTCAACATTTTATACTTTTCAGAGTAGGATTTCAAAAATCTCCCGTCGCCATTTGAAATATGGCGCTTTTTATTTTACAGTAAATTAAACCACCTCACAGACAAAGACTTTGTAAACAACTTGCTGTTTATGTAAAAGCATCAGTAATAATTTTCTATTTTCATTTGTAATATTATTTTCTAGTATAATATATGTATCATAAGGAGCTTGTTGTTTGAATACTGTACTAGAGGTAAATGATGCAATCATGCAAGTGACACTTGTGTAAATATAGTTTTTAATGACAGCCCTTCACTTTTTCAGAGGGTTGTTAAGTAAAGAATTGCATCTTTCACCACCTACCACAACATGATATAGCACTGAATTTATGTACATAATTTTACATAATAATCTTTTATACTTGTACTTTTATACTTATTAATACAGTAAATATTACAATACTATATTTGTAACCACTGTAACCACCACTCTTTAAGATGGAAATCATTTCAATGACAACAGAGAAACAAAAATGTATCCTCTTTTGAAACATAAAATTTGTATTTGGTACAGAACTTAGTTCTGACACAACATTAGTCAGTCTTGAATTCTTTATCTAAAACACTGCTCAACTTGTTCTTTGCGGTTTTGTCCTTGCCATTGTTGAACCGTTTGAACACACTCATGGTCAGAACGACCCTGAAAGCCAAAGATGAATGTAGCAGCGGTTTCATTTACACCAACTGTGTCAGACCTGTTGCCTTCAATTAAGATTTTTAAAGCCTGCTCTTGCAGCAGAGTTGTCTGATCAAAAAAGTTTACCACTTCCGCGTTCCATTCTGAGATGCATTCATTTCCTGGCAGAGCAGAGCAGAGCAGATCAACATGGGCCAAGCAGACTGAAACGAAGCACAAGTAAATGACTTGAGAATGCATGAAGAAAAAAAAGGAGAAGTGCGGTGTCTAAAATGAAGAAGTGAGGTCAGAAATGTTAAACACGCTGCACAATTAAAGTAGTTTCTGGGAGGAGGGGGTCAGTCCTTGTCGCAAAGCAGGGGACAGTGGTCTGCGGTGCATGCAAAATGAGAGGAAAGAGAAAGAAGAAATATAAAAAGAACTTATGGAGACATGAAATGTTGGACAAACACGTGGCTCTAGGGAGAGGGATGTGGGGGTATAAGAGCTGCGATTGTCACATCTACATCAACTATAACTGCTGTTATCATTGAACACTTCAGTTTCTCACACAGAAAAATGCCTGTGACTTTGAAGAAGAGGCTGATATGTAAGAGTGTGAATTTCACACCTCTGTGTCTCAATCTCCAGAAGACCCTGAAAGTGAAGACAGAAAGTACCTAGAGGAACACAGAGGCTTCACTTAAAACTAGTTTCGTCATTCTAAAAGAAATATAAAAACTTAATAAAGAGAGGGAGTGCTGTTCCTCCCTTTTCTAAAATGGCTTCTTTCTTTTCTTTTGCTTTACCGGGGTAAAAGTGAGTGAAACAAATGTAATTATTATTGACATGATAGGAATGACATTTAGGTTTTGTCATATCTGAATTAGTCACAGAGCACGACTGCTTGTTTCAAACCTTTCATAGAGGCAATTCAAATTAGTCACCTCTAAACATAAAGAGGCTGCGCAGGGCGGTGAAATGTCACTGCAGAGAGCATGCAGCTCTGCTCAGTGAAACGCGCCAAACCACATCCTCTCATTTTGATTGTCCCCCATCACCTCCCCGCTCCTCATTTAACACTCCCATTACAGATTAGAAATTATATGAATAAGACAACAAAGACAAATGTCTTCTTAGAATCAGAGTTGAAGCAGCGTCATCAAACTGCATTTACAGTTTAATTTTTCTCTGTTTTTACTAACTTGGTTAAAAGTAACGTTGTGTCAGAATCCAGGCTTTGGATGAGTAATAACTGAAAATGGAAATGTGATAGAGAAAAGTTTCATTACGAGCCAGTGACATGTCCAAACTAAAGGGTGGTTTAGTAAGTATGGCGTTGTTCTGGGCTTTAGCGCAGGCAGGAAATAGTGGTTTGTCTTCTGAAATAGCAATTGTTGCTCTTAGCCGCATCGTCATGGCAACCAGGTTTGTAACAGCACTACCTCATACAAACGACTTCAGATGAAACTGGCCGCTTTCCTCTTTTTGACCCGATCATGCTTCGGCCCTACAGGAGGAGTTTTATTGGGCAAATGGCAGGAGGTTGAATAAAACCCATGATGAAGATTTCACTGACTGATGTTTTTTCATTTACAGTGTAAATATTATGACAAAATAGGCGTTGATTTTTTTTTCTTCTCTTTTCCAGGTCAAACGTCAGGAGGTGAGTGGCAATGCATACATAACTTATATGCATTTAATTTCACTATAATTAATAAAACCTTTAAGTTTCTTTCTAATCATGTCACAAACTGTGCTGCACCTTCACCTCAGCCTCCTGCTGCCTCTTCAGGCCATCTCCTATCTCTGCAGCCACCGCAGCAAGGAACAACAGAAATATACATTTAACAGTTTGATTATCATGTGTCTGTATTTAATGCACCAAGGCTTAAATTGAAAAGATAACACAACATATTTACAGTAAACTAACAAGCTTGATTAGCCACGTGATGTGAAAATGATGTTCTGCAGCATTTTCTAACCACTCTACTGAACAGTTGCAGCTCAACTACACTCAATCAACTATGTATAATATACATAGACTTTATACATGATATATACATTTATCAAGTCACATGATAATCAATTGCTTGTTATTATGATGAACCTTATTTCCCTCCTGTGTGTGAGTGAGGAAGTGTTCAGGCTGTGTGGTTTGCTTCTTTATTAACAGCTTGTTCAGGTTGTATCGTTGTACTTTAGATCTGCTGAAACGGTATTTAGATGCATGGAACCATTCTCTACATCTTCATTCTCCTCTTTTCATCATTAGAAACAAATAAGTCGCTGATTATGCAGCAGGTTAAAAATAAATCATTAGAAGGATCAGTTTCTGCTTGTATCTTCACTGTTTATATATCTATATAGAGTCTATATAGTTTATTTAAGAGTTTATACAGTATTGACTCATATTTACTATGCTATATTTACTAGAAACTAAGACAGTCAATGAGTCAATGCACCTCTCACCACTATCACCACCTTGAGATAACCTTGCAGCGTGTTGCCAGAGAGAGAGAGAAAGGCTTTAGTCAAAAAAACAGGAAATCTTGTCACAACTCTCCACTAATGCTCAACCTGCTTTATTTTCCACTCGCTGTGAGTCGTACTCAACACATCCAGCTGAACACTGTCTAACTTCCTCTGAGTATAGATCTCTGCTTCTTGCTTTGTGCGACTTTCTTTTTGCAATCACTCCTTTTTCCTTTTGCTTTGTTAAACTGATGTGTGGTCGACGCAAATGAGGGGAATGTAGCAATACTGTGTTTGCCCTGACTTCTTCTTCTTGGGAAGCAGAGGATTTACCCAACACATCTCCAAACGCCGCACCCACTGCTCCTCCAGCAGCCGACGAATCTGTCAAGTCCTCACTTCCAAACATCAACGCCATGACTTCAGCCCCCCAACCAACTGGCCCCACGCTTCCACACACTGCACCAAACACCAACCCGATCCTAACTAATCCCTCTGGTAATGTTTATAATGTGTTTGTACTGTAACTATGCTAGTGCGACATGATAAAATCCTGATATGGTCGTTCATGGTAGCATCACGTCAGGTAAGACTGTTGGCAGTGAAGTTATTGCTACCTGAAGGTGACCTCTAGCATGCTCTCCATCCTGCAGCCGCTCTTCCTACTTCCACAATCAATCCCAGCACCCGAACAGACTCTCAAAACAGGATCTCACCTCCAAGCATCATGGCAACAACTACTGCCATGACTCCAAACACCCAACCTCCACTCACTGCAACAAACGACACCTCAATCCCCTCAAATCAGACATCCAATGCAACTAGTCCCTCTGGTAATGTATTCAGTCTCAAGTTTATAACTATTCTAGTGCAACATGATCAAACCCTGATGTAGTAGTAGTTCATGGTAGCATCACGTCAGGTAAGACTGTTGACAGTGAAGTTATTCCTACCTGAAGGTGACCTCTAGCATGCTCTCCATCCTGCAGCCTCCACTCCTACTCCCACAATCAATCCCAGCATCCAAACAGACTCTCAAAAGACCACACCTGCAGTCACCCAGCCTAACACCACCAACAACAACATCACTGTGCCTCCTACCACCCAAGGTTGGAACTTCCTCATTTATTATAAAGGATTATGTTCAGATTTTTTTTATTCATGTGAGTGTAAACAGGGGACAGTGACAGCAGCACTGCTGAGGTTTGGGTTACTAGTCACTCAGAGATCGCAGGTACTAAATGATTCTTGAAACATAAACAAATATTAATGTTTTGTTTTACTCTTTTCTAATTTATTTTAAATGCATCCTCCTGCTCCAGCACCTCCAACATGTGAGTATCAGTTTGAAAGATCATCCACTTTACAGTTTGTTTTCCAACACTTGTAGTTAATTTATTTATATCCAGCACTGGTGACTAAAGCATAGAATGCAGTGACAGTATGTTTATACAATGATTTACCGTTTTACACTTAACTAACACTAACAACTGATGTTGTGTACAGGTTCTTACACTGTAACAGCCATCAAGTTTGGCTTCCAGATCGACATTACCAGCTCTGCCTCTGGTAACTACACCATAAACTTAAAGGAACAAGGCCAACCAGGAGAAGGAATCATTGTCCAGCTCTTCAATCAAAGCTCACATCAAATCGAACACCTGAAGCCCTGTACTGAATATGAGCATGATGTGACATATCATGGTGCTGGTGGACCTGTAACCTGTAACCATCCTGCAAATAAAACTAGAACTACAACTGACATTAGTGAGTAAAAATGATTCATGTTGTTGTCATGTATTTCACTTTCTTTTAAGAATTGAAACTGTGTGGGGAAAAAAGTGGAGACATTTGTTTATCACTTGTGTTTTTCAGGTAAAGATGACATCAGACCAGACATCAGCTGCAGCCCTGGTCATGTTTGTTACAGGAGTGACTGGGACATCAGCTCTTTACAGTCAACACCAAATAAGAGTCCTGATGTGCAATGTGGTGATAAAACATTCTGTGTCAAACCTGATTACAACGACATTTGTTCCAGCTTTACTACAACCTTCACACCAGGAAACTGTCCCAATTCTGCCTTCAGCCTCAACACAAACATATCTGTCGGTATGTATTAAAAGAGTCTATTTTATTTTGAAATGCATGTTCTTTTGACCTTGGTCCATCATGTTTTGTGTTTGTTAACTCTTTCATTTCTCCACAGATTTCTTAAAGGGAGTTGAAATAACTCCAACTGCTCCCACTGAACTTCCTGCAAAAATAGAAACAAAATTACCTCCAAACTGTAAAGGCCTCTCTATTGATTACACCTGCTGGGGTAAGTGATGAAACTAGAAGTAGAGAGACTTTGAGTGTCACCAGTATTAGACATGGATTTACATAGAAACAGGTAGACATCTCAGTTTGAAGCTGAGGTCTTACTCTCTGGTCTCAGTGAATCAGTTCTAAAACAGTTATTTACATTTTTCTGATTGAGTCCCATTTTCACCTGATTACAAAAGACACTCGTCAGCTCTGAGGTATAAATACCAGTTACTGAAGAAATGCTGTCATCCTCATGTCTCCTCAGAAAGTGGCAAATACGATGAGCCTAAGAAGGAGTCTGAGCTGGAGCCTTTCACAGACTACAGCTGTACTGGTCAGATCAAGGACGACAACAACATCACCATAACAAACACAACTGTTGATGTCAGGATTAAGTGTGGTACGTTGATGTTCACTTCACCTCAAGTTTTTATACTCAGAAACTGTGGAGTAAATTACTGTGAAACACCAGTACTCAAGTCTGTTACACATGTCTGATGTTCCTACAGATTTTAAAATAAGTAACACACTGAAGCACAAAACCAATAAATCTCTTCAGTTCACCTGGGACACAACCAGTCAGAAGTGTCAACCTGTCCTTGATAACCTTTCATATGACTGTTCGTGTGATGAGTTACACCACCCTAAGAGACACAGTAAGTAAAATGATTTGTTGATCTCTCTTTTTTAATTCTCTTAACAGAAATGTATTTGTGGTAGTTGTTGGAGATTCAGTTTATCTCAATTTGAAATTTGACTCATTCATGGAGCTACAGTGCTCCAGACCAACACTTCAACATGTTCTTTGTTGGTAGGTGTAAATGAGGTGAGATCATACTGTACATCATCATTCACCATCTGTTGAAGAGGATTCAAAATAATTAACATGACATTTGACAAAGAAATAATTCAGTGATTGTATCATATCACTGAAGAACGTTTTCAGTTTCCACATGTTAATTGTCTTAACAGTCTGATTTCCTATCAGTACATAAAGTTGTAACTTTTAGAGACAGAACTGGTGATCTACAAGTGATGTGCAGAAGATATTCACTGGTTGAAGTCTTTTCTGTTGTCAGGGCAACTTGACCAATAAACAACAATCAGCTGTTTTCTAAACCCTTGATGTTGTTGTGTTGCTATGTAAAACAACAAAACAAACTAACGGCCTGTGAACCTTACAGTAGGTACAGTTACACCTCGCAACCATCAACCAGGAGGAACATGTGATGTCACTGGACTGGAACCATTCACTGATTACACCTGTAAAGTCCGTCCCCGTTACAAAGGCATGGAGAGGGATGCCACACAAACTGAATTGAGGGAAAGGACTGGTATTGGAAGTAAGTAACCAACAAAGTGATCACAGCTGATTTTATAATGTCAATCTGTAACACAAAAACTGTTCTGAGTCAAAGTCTGTGCTGCACATACTGTACATGTTAAATATGGAGTTACTCGTGTGTCAGTAAAAGTATCTGTGTGAAACAACAAGAACCAAACAGCTTTGACACTGTATGTAACTATTTTATTTTATAATTATATATATATTTTTTTTTTTACAATTTTATTATTAATTAAGAGACTCGTGATAGCTTATTGTAATTCTAAGTGGATGTAGAATTATTGATTATGATTATAAAATGTGCACTTTAAAAATGAATCACACTCTCAATGCTATTACTTACAATGAATATTATAAAGTTATTCAATAAATGAGTGACGTAGAAGCTGTGTACTGTACATAATATGTACCAGAATTACAGAAAAAACCACAAACTTTAAGTTCCAACATCAGTAGTTATTTTCTGTTCTTCTCTGTGACACTGTAGAAATCTACCAGCTTCAGTCAGTCCTGACTTGTTTGTTCATCACTGTCCAATATATAGAGCCTAAAGAGTGGTACATTGATCATTTACTAGGAAACATTCAAGTTCATTTAGTTGAATAAACTTTCAACGTGAATGATAAATCTATAAGAAATCAATAGGTATCAGCAATTTTTCGAAATAACTATTTTGTTTTCTCATACAGTTATGAAAGTAATGAAATAGAAATAAATTGCACAGGACAAGTACAACATAATAGTATTTACAGTAATGTTGTTAATAATTGCTAAAACTATGCTTTTTTCATTTGTGGTTCAAACTAATGAAAATATCACTCTCTCTGTGAATATGTACACATTATTGTATCTGAAGTTAATTATGTTTTTCTTCACATTTTTACAGAACCAGAACGTATTCAAAATAAAGTGGAAACAACACAACCGGAGCACAATGTAATTCATGTTAGCTGTGGATTTTATCATGCACATTTGAATGACGATCCAAAAAATCTTAAATACAGTGCAAAACTTCTTCTGGGTGATAAAGTTGTAAGGGTAGAAAGCAGAACCAAGTGCCAATTTGAATTCAAAGACCTGAGTTATTCAACGACTTACAAAGTGCAGGTTTGTGAAATCCTCCTTTTTAGTTTCAATAGAAAATCAACAATTTATTATTCATACAGTTTCTTCTGTTCATATGCTGTTAAAACTGATAAAGGATTTCTCTGTCTTTCCAGCTGACTGTTTTCAACAGCAAATTTGAAAGTGACCCCGTTGGAAAGGAAGTTGCAACTTTCTGTATGTACTATTGTAATTAAAACCACAAATTATCTTCACATTGTTAAAATGAAATCATTTGACACATTTTGTTCAGACTTCTTCACTTCTTCACACATCCATTTCTAAACGTTGTGTCCTTAACAGAAATGCCACTTGTTTTTTTTACTTTTATTATCATTTTACAGACAACGACAAAGCTGTCATTGGATTCCTTGTCTTTCTCATCATCCTCACGACTGTGGCTCTGCTCTTCGTCATCTACAAAATCTTCATCTTGAAGCGCAGGCAGTCTCAGTAAGAATTACTGCATACAACTCATCTCTTGCATCTGTTTGTGTCTGTTACTGTTTTGTTTTACACAAAATAACTTGCAGATTATTGATATGGTTCTATCTATACAGTATACCTTTATATAATATTATATTATTATATCATTATTATATTATATTATTCCTAGTTTTGTGTTTGAAATACATCTTAGACAGACAAATCATGACTCCATACTATATTCTATGTAATTTAAATCCTTTTCTTTTCTTTGCAGCGACCTGACTGAAAACATGATGCTTATATCAACAGCAAGTGAGTAGATTTCCTCTTTCAAGAGACATACTTCATTCTGATTCATATTCAGATATTGACAATATCTAGAATAAAGGATAATAATATTGATAGAAGACCTTGCAGAGTTTCCTGTTTGTGTCTGAAGTGTCTTTCGTTTGCTGCTGTAGATGATGAGGAGAACCTGATGCCTGTCGAGCCGATTGCAGCAGAGGCTCTGCTGGAGGCCTACAAGAGGAAGCTCGCTGACGAGGGAAGACTTTTCCTGGCTGAGTTTCAGGTAAATTTTATATCTGTGTATCTAGTTTACTGTGACAAAGAGGGACATGATGTGTATTAAAGGTCCAAGGCAGAAAGCTGGATTTGCACTGGAATATGTGCAATTGCTCTATATTGTTTTATTTTCTCACTGACAAATCACATCATTTATGTGTGGCTTTCAGAGCGTCCCCAGGATTTTCTCAAGGTTCACAGTGAAAGAGGCCAAAAAGACCTACAACGCCCCCAAGAACCGCTATGTGGACATCTTGCCATGTGAGTGAAAGAGTCTGCAACAACACATGAAGCTTTGTAGATAAATAACCTAAGAGCACTATAAGCAAATGTGTTCTTTTATCCACTCTTTGTATTTAACATTGCCACCTGTTAATATACAGTAATAGAACTACAACAAAGTAGATTTATCAGTGATCACAGGTTTTTCCTACTGTATTTAATATGGTATGGTTATATTTTAAAACACTGTGAGAAATGGTGCATTGTGATTGTTTTGTGATAATAGTTTATTGATAGGACTTCATTCATGGTGAGATTTAACCTCAGAAATGTAAAATGATGGAAAGTTGTCATCCACATGAAGCATGACATCTCTGTGTGTCTCTCTTCTGTCTCGGACCAGATGATTATAACCGTGTCCAGCTGAGCACAGGAAACGGCGACCCAGGATGTGACTACATCAACGCCAGCTACATTGACGTATGTAAAACATCCAGCTCTCACTGCTACTTCATCTATTGATGCTACTGATCCTGTCTTTGAGAATGAGAATGATAAAACTGAGCTTCAGAACATGTTACAGATATAAAAATCCATAATTAATAGCAAAAGCAGCCATGTTAAAGGCAACTTTAGTGCAAAATAGACACAATGCCCAAAACCTCTCACTGAGAACACACCACTTGCTTGTTTTCCTACTGCAGGGCTACAAGGAGGCCAAAAAGTACATTGCAGCCCAAGGTAAAGTCATGTTCTCACGTTCTCATATTGTTTATACACACGGTCGGCTCTCTTGCATTATCACTACCAGGTCTGCATGGCTGTGTCTATATACTGTATTGTCTGTATTTTATGTTGTAGGGCCGAAAGAAGAGACTGTGGGCGACTTCTGGAGGATGGTCTGGGAGCAGCAATCATCTATTATCGTTATGGTAACCCGCTGCGAAGAGGGAAACAGGGTAAGAACAGTAGTTTAAACTTTGTTCTGACAGTGGTGTTAATACTTTCATTGTGAGCTCTTTTAACCTTTTTTGGTAACAGATTTTATTTATTCCTGATTTGCAAAACTGGGTTTTACTCACCGTATCTTGTCCCATGTGTCGTGTCAAAGGTCAAGTGTGCGCAGTACTGGCCGTCTCCAGACCGTGAGACTGAGATCTTTGAGGAGTTTATAGTGAAGCTGACGTCAGAGGACCACTGCCCAGACTACACCATCCGCCACCTCACCCTCATTAATGTGAGTCTCCATTACAACTCTATAGATAAAACTGTGTGCTTGCATGGCTGTGTGGCAAAGACCATCTTTATCTCAACAAATACATTTTTTATTTATTTTATTTTATATGCACAATGATAAAAACAAACATTATATTTCATGATACAAAGGCAAATAAGAGGAGGAAAAGGAGAGGAAAAGAAGCCCAAGGGGCTTATATACAATCCTCCCCTCCAATACAAAATCAAACAATAGGAAAAGAAAAAAGGAAAAGAAGCAGAAAAGGAAAAGATACAAGGAACAACATAACATAAACAACAAAAAAATCAATCAAAAAAGGATAAAAGAAAGGCAACAACAACAACAACAACGACAAAATCGATACAATTACAAATTCATTTCAATACACATGAGTATTATTTTTGCCTGGACAGAAGATTCCTCACCAAACCACACCTAAACATTTTGTAGGAGGATAAAAGTTTAAGAGACCTGTCTAAGGAGTTCAACTTAATGAGATATCAGATGTGTATGTTTTTATACACGTTTACATACCATAATATATTATGTGGTCTTGTGAAAAACAAAGAAAAACTCCAAGACACTCTCTTGAGTAAGTAAAAATGCCTTTAATTGATTTAAATGAAATTTAATTAAAGGCATTTTAATTAGGCACGAATCCCGTGTCGGGCAGACCTTTCCTGCATGTCATTCCCCCTCTCGCTGCCTCCCCCTTTCCTGTCTGTCTCTACTGTGTACTATCAAATAAAGGCAAAAAGCTGTTTTAAAAAAAAAAAAAAGGCATTTTTACTTACTCAAGAGAGAGTTTTTCTTTGTTTTTCACATCCCTTAGCACCTCTAGATTTGAGAAAGGAGTCCAC
Organism: Trachurus japonicus; assembly: GCF_045865225.1. NCBI lineage: Eukaryota > Metazoa > Chordata > Actinopteri > Carangiformes > Carangidae > Trachurus > Trachurus japonicus. The sequence goes on from NC_140910.1 coordinate 22,963,053, forward strand.
GAAGCGCTCCTTGTTTTTAAAATTTTTTGATATATGTGGTCTTGTCTGCAGAAGAGGGAGAAGAGCACAGAGAGGGAGGTGACCCACATCCAGTTCATGAGCTGGCCCGACCATGGCGTCCCGGGGGAGCCACACCTCCTCCTGAAGCTGAGGCGTCGTGTCAATGCTTTCAAGAATTTCTTCAGCGGCCCCATCGTCGTCCACTGCAGGTAAAGACGCGGTCCCAGCCCGGGGTCAGCTCTCCCAAGTATCAACATGAAAAATATAACTAAACTAACATAACTAAACACATTTACTTGGGTACTGTGCTTGCATGTCATATTGAAGCATTTCATAAATTAACTTTATAATCAGCTATATTTACCTAACAGAGTTAATGTTTACTTTTCACAATTAAATAAAACATACAAGTACATTATAAAAGATTAAAGCAGTGGTTAAAACAGAGATGTTGTTACAAGTTTCAAGTTATTCTTAGACCACTCAAACCAAATGTATCAACACGATGTCATTCTCTCTCGTCTAGTGCTGGCGTGGGTAGAACAGGCACCTACATTGGCATTGATGCCATGATGGAGGGTCTGGAGGCGGAGGGCAGAGTCGACGTCTACGGCTACGTAGTCAGACTCCGCAGACAGAGGTGTCTCATGGTTCAAGTAGAGGTAAAATACCAGTTCAGATTATATTATTTGACTATTTGTATGTTACTTTTATTGCTGTATTTACACGATTATGTTCTGGCTGATGATAAACATAAAATGCAACAGATAAAAATGCATAGCAGGAGCAATACACTGTTTCCTACATTAAATTGATGCGTTTGTGCAGTTTCTTTTGTACGTACTTATTAGTAAGTATTTTTATTTTCACCTAGGCCCAGTACATCCTGATTCACCAGGCTCTGGTGGAGCACAACCAGTTTGGAGAGACGGAGATTTCTCTGTCCGAGCTCCACAGCACACTGAGCACGCTCAAACAGAAAAGTGATGAACCCACGCTAATGGAGGATGAGTTTGAGGTACAGTCACTTTCTTCTCTTATTATCATTAATTAGATTCATTGTTGGGGCTGAAGGAGCCATTTTAAATAAAGTTGATTATGTTTGATATAACCAAAGTGAATCACAGGGGTTTATAATATAAAAACACATTTAAAAACAACCTCAAACTCAAACTCAAACCTTTATTCATTACTATAAATTAATAATAGTAAAAAAATCTTTATTTTGCAATTCAGCGACTCCCTTCTTATAAAAACTGGAGGACGTCCAACACTGGTGTCACAGAGGAAAACAAGAAGAAGAATCGCACTTCAGCTGTCATGCCATGTAAGTTTCAGTTCAACAAATGATATTTTACATTACAGAAGCAGCAGCTACAGTGTACTGGTGTGTGTAGTGGTTTTCTGTACGTGCTTTCATGTCCCAGAGTAAATGTGTGTTCACACTGTCACTTTCGTTGAAACAAATCCAACCTGCCGCCCTCAGATGACTACAACCGTGTGTTGCTAAAAGTGGACGAGGGACACAGTCGTGATAGTGAACCTGATGAAGATGAAGAGGAAGAGTCTTCAGATGAGGAGGACGAAGACGCCACTAAATACATCAATGCTTCCTACATTCACGTATGCTATTTTGCTTTCATCTTTATTACTTGCACAAAACTGACCAAGACACCAGAACAAAACAAAGTGAGCTTGGTTGAACTGAGTCAAAACCGTGTCAATGTTATGTCATGTAAGTCAACATAAATTAACATCTTTAATACAGTCAGTTGAAGAAGCTGTGACTAACATATTGAATCTATCATCTCTTTTTGCCTGGATGTGTGTGTGTTCTTGCCTCCACAGGGCTACTGGGGCCAACGTGCCTTCATCGCAGCACAGACTCCTCTGCCAGACACCATGTCTGACTTCCTGTTGATGGTTTACCAGAAGAGAGCAACCACTATTGTCATGCTCTCAGACTGCAGCGAGGAAGATCAGGTACCTGCAGAGCCTGGCATGCACATATAATGCTATTATATTATAAATGTATATTACATACAGAGAGTTAATGCTCCTGTTTCCTTGTGTTCACAGGAGTCTGACTGTGCGTACTGGGATAAAGAGAAGAAGACGTTCGGGGACTTTGAGGTGGAGGTTGAGAGCACAGAAATCACCCCGTCTTTCATCTGCCGCAACATGCTAATCCGTCATGTCAAGGTAACACAAGAGCCACCTGTTCTGTTCCCACATTTTGTCAGCACCAGCACCTATGATGACATTACCGGTCATTTCGACATCACAAGCTGCTTTAACCCAAAACACACACACACACACACCCTCTTCTGTCAACAGAGGAAAGACAGTCGCTCGGTGAAGCAGTTCCAGTTCCTGAAGTGGGGGAAGAGCGAGGTGCCGGAGAAAGCTCAGGATCTCACAGACATGATGAAGGAAATAAAACATAGCAAGTCACAGACCGCCGTCGTCCACTGCAAGTAAGATAGCTTCATGGTGAAATGAAATCTAACAGGTGCAACGTGTATTACAACGGCATCTTATTCACTTTTTTTCATTTTAAATCACACGTATTTCAAAGCTTTCAAATCTCAAGAAGAAGAAAAGAAAAACTTCCCACCTCCCAGAGCTGCAGGGCAGACTCATGTTGTGATGACAACACTTCAGGCTATACAAACACATAGATTTCTGGAATCAAAGTATACAGTACAGAGAGAAATACTCTGAGGTTTTTATATTAACCTGTAATATTTGACCAGGCCACGTTGAGCGATACCAGCTCAATTAAATATGAACAAATTAAGTAAACCTGTCATTTCTCATTTGTCATTCTCATTAATTAATAAAAGGTGAATAATGCTGAGGGAGGAGGATCATGCTGGAGGATTACTGACTATGACCAATATATAATAACTTTACTTTTATGTGTGCAAAATCCTTAAGATCTCCAATAGCAATTAGTAACAGCAATCTAATATATATATAATAAGAATGACAATATGGTTCTTATTTAAAACATTGTAAAATTAAAGGGAGAGTAATAGCTTGGAGAATATGTTAACACAATTGTCCAAATACATGTTTTGTTTTGCTCTGTATGAGTGTAATGGTACTGAAATGACTTTGTATGTTTCTCCCTGATAAAAAAAAAAAAAAGACAATCTGGAAACAAAAGAAAACCAGATTGGAACACAAGATACATTGTTCAACCATTTATTACATTATATAACCTGTAAAGGTGTAGTAAGAGGGATTTAACCTTTGTGTGTGTGTGTGTGTGTGTGTGTCCTCTCCTCCTCCAGCGATGGCTCGTCTCGTTCAGGTATTTTCTGTGCCATGTGGAACCTGCTGGACAGCGCTAAGACTGAGAAGCTGGTGGATGTTTTCCAGGTGGTCAAGAGCTTACGCAAGGAGAGACAGAACATGGTCACCAGTCTGGTACGTGAGACAAGCTCAGTGTCTGTCAGTAATAGGCTTTTTGTAGTTGGTTTAAGCAAGAGACAAAGATCAAAGGATTTTTTTTTTAATGTGTTGTTAATGTTATTCCACACATTAGTCTTACTCTAGCTCACTTTGACTGCTGTAAAAGAAAATCATCTACTTCAGTTCAGTTTATTTGCTCATAATAGTGTTAAGAAAGAATTAAACAAATGGTTTTCTACATTTCAGTTTATGCCAATAAGCTGTGAAAGTACCAAAAGTAACACTGCAGTACTTCATGACTTCCTCTTACCCTGTTTGTGGCTCTCAGACCTAAGCCCATGAGTTCCTGCTGAACATAGAAATCTATAAAAAACAAAACAAAAAAAAACAAACAAGTAATTTACATATAATTTAATTTTTAAATCAGTTAAATAAGCAGTACACTCAAACAGACACCTTCTCTGGGCTATTTTAGGCTTTAGGTTTTATGCTTTGGTGAGCTCACAGCAGCAGGAGGGTCCATGTGTGATTGACTCAAGATAAATGACAGTGCCAAGTTGATCAAGGTCAGAGGAATCAGAGGGTTTCGCTTCCTATTTAAAGCTTTTTATCTGGCATCATTACTTATGTGTGAAAATGTGAACGAAATGTGTAAAAAGAAATCTTTACTCTGATTAGAACCTACACCAATGAACCATATCTTCACGTTTCCACTCATATCTGCCTGCGTCTCCCACAGGAGCAGTACCAGTTCTTGTATGACGCTCTGGAGGGTCTCTTCCCCGTACAGAATGGGGAAGTGAAAACTGCACAAGCCGCTGCAGCTGACTCTGTCCAGATTGTCAATGAAACCAAAGTAGCGGAGCAGCCAGCTGAGGTGAAGGCTGAAGAGAAGGCTGAGGTGAAGGCTGAGGAGAAGGCAGAGGAGAAGGCTGAGCAGCCGGCCAGCACTACCAGCAGCGAGCAGCAGGGGGCGGCAGAAAACACCCCTCTGGTGGCTGACGGAGACAAAAAAGAGGAGGCTGCAAAAGAGTCCAGTGCTCCCACAGAGACAACGCCGCTGGAGGACACCAGCAACGGCCCCACAGTCACAGTGGAGGTTTGAGGCGGGCAACAGGTGCATGGCCTCGCATTTTACATTTTGGAATAAGTGTCCCGGTTGAATGCTTTTCTTTTCATTTCTTTATGAATGTATAAATGTATTGTAAAGCTTTAACACAGTGTGATCCTATTTGAGGCATGCTTTAAGAATTTGATCAAATGTTTTGTTATGTCAATATCCAAAAGTATGATTTAAACTAAGTTATAAATATTTCAGTGGGTCATGTGTATGAATGCAAAGATGCAAATAATCATTGCTGTGAGCAAAGTTTACTGGATGCTGTCATCAAACTAGCTTTTAAATATACAATACTTAGGTATGTTGTTTTTGAAACCCACTATGAGTGCATGTTGAGTTTGAGTTAGTTTATGTTATGTTGTTCCTGCTAAATAAAAAAAATGCTATATATATCTCTATTTGAATTACAGTAGACATACTGTACACACATATGGTTTCACTGAATATTTTTGTTAAGCTCAAACATTTGTCATGTGACACTGTCGTTTCATTAAAAGAAGCTTACATAAGTCTTACTTACGCAGAGTACTTAGTTATTAAGCATTGTTATTATGAAGTTTTGCTTTTCACTGAAGATTCGCTGTAAGCTCGATTTGATTCACTAAAGTCAAAAATGTTTTAAATGCTGCCAACAAAGTTTGAGAGTATAACTCCTAATGAATGATGCCCGTAAGTTTTCTTTTTCTCCACTTTAATTGTTGCTTATTTACTTGGCAAAAATAATTATTGTCATGGGAGATCTGAAACTAAGCTCACGTTTTCAAGGGCAGTGAAGTATCAATATGTGTCCTGTATATTACTTTCATAAGTAAACAGGGTCTCAGTCATCAGTCATATCTTATTCTCACTCCATTCACTGAAAGAAGAGGATGTGACTAATATTAGTTTCCAGTCTTATACCAGTATGATAAATAGATAAAAGTAAGAAATAAAAGTAGTTAACAAAAAACAGACAACAAAACTATTAAAAATTCACAACATATAATAATTTACTCTGATAAATTAAATATCAACTTCTAAATAAGCAGTTGTGTTTATATAATAGTTGTCAAAGGCAAACAGTTACAAAATGTAAGACACACAAGATATAAAATGGACAGTTTTCACAAGTTCAGGACAGTCATAAACAAACAGCCTGTTGCATTTCTCTGATTGGAGCTTAATGAATTCCCTGCTACAGCTTCTTATCAATCTAATTTTCCATCACAAATCAAGGTACAATGTATAAAAAGTACATTCTATGTATAAAAAACAACAACATCAAATACACTGAACTGAGAGAAGACGATGAGATCTGTGCTTCACCCACATCTTCTGTGTTTTCTATGTAAGTGGCTCAGAGAGGTTTTGTAAATGTTACAAATACCTGAACCACTGATTGTACTGAGAACATGTCAGCTAATGTGAAGATACACACACACACACACACACACACACACCACACACACACACACACGTACACACACGCTACTGTAGTGGTCGAAAAAACAGTCACAGATCTTCATAATAAACTGTAAATACGCAGAGTGTTATGACACATGGATGCGATCAAAGCACTGCATGAGGACACTTCTCCTCAGCCCAACTCTTGGCTCTCTGGCTCTGCAATCAACAATACTCAGCAATACGTACAGATGTGTCAAAATACAGGTTTTGTACTTATATACTAATATATTTACTAGGCATACTGCTTTACTTTTCAAGGTAGAATTGATCATTGTGTGTAGTTTTGATGAGAAAAGAATGATTATCGTTCACACAATAATCAAAAACCTCTCGCCAAATTTTCACCCAGGCTAATAAATTATTACTTATTATGGTATATTCAAAAGCTGCATACATAATGTGCTCTACAGTAACTAGGAACCAGTAAAACAAGTGCTTTCTAACACTGCAAAGTTAATAAGTACTGTAATATACTGTATAGTGTGGATTAAAAATGCTACAGCACATAGCTACTGTACATTAAAAAAAATAGTTTATGTTTTCTCCTATAGTGTCATATACAGTAGCATCAGCTCATGTGCATTTCATGCACATCGCAGATTGTATCTCAATACTACTCCTTCTTATTATGGGCTTAACATCACTATGCTTGTTTGGTTTGTGCAAAATCTTTGGTTCCTTCTGTTCACATTATGTTATGATTCATTGCTTAGCCTACTTAGCAGGGATACACTTGACTGAACACATATTTACCTGAATTCTAGGAAGCAGCACATTGACTTCCACTTCTGTCACTTGGTCATACTTTTTCAGCTTGACAAGTCACAAAGCAACCCCCCCACACACACACACAAAACATCTGCTTCTGTTATCGGAGGCAATTATACAAATGCCTTAACTACAATCGGATGTAAGGCTACTCCTTATCTTGTAAACGTCTACAGCTTCTACAGTAGCTCACTTTTAACACATGTTCAAGAATAAATAAACAAAAAATCAATAAATCTTTGCATTCGATTTCAGTGCTATTTTCATTCAACATTTCATTTTGTCCTTTTAAATTCATCTCTAAAAGTTGAGGTTTGCAATTATCATTATGTGCAATGGAAAGCCTTGCTGCAAAACAACCCCTGACCCACACGCACACAGATCAACGTTTCACACCTGGCTTAGAGTGTCACTTTAATTTTGTTGCAAACCTCAAGGAGGCAAATACATGAGGCTTGTTTCCATCCAGCTAGTTTTGATAAAGTTTCGCTTCTTGCTGTTGCTTTACACAGGTAGCCAACCTGAGGCGTGTGTTCACACCAACAGGTCGTCTTGCTTTTCCTTCGGACATCTGAGACGTGGCAGAAGTCTGAGCAGTCATTCAAGCATCATCCCTTTGAAAATGTATGTTTTGTGTGGCGGCCGGCTCGTCTCCTCAGAAGTCAAACCACCACGTTTGCTGCTTCACAACTGCTCATTTTCAGCCTCGTGTTTCCACCTCTTTCCCCACCCACCCTGTCATCACCACCTCACACACCACTTCAAGGCACATCCATATCTTCCCTGCATGTAGGACAGGAACAGGGACAGGGAGAGGTGTACTGAAGAATGGACCATCTTTGTCTCACTCCATTATTGGAAATCCTTTTCCTCTGTCCTTCAGCTTTGTAGCTGACATAACTGGAATCAAATATGAACCCCCTGTTGTGTTGCACTTCCATTAAATCCAACCTTCAACTGGACCATTTCCGATAAACCGGTTCCTTTCATCATCAGCCTCAACAGCTCCAATCAGCCCACTTCCCCAGGACACACAGAATGCATGGCCAGCCATGATTTAGCATAACAACCACTGGAAGTTTCAGCTTTAATCTGAGTCGGCTTTAATCTTCAGTCATTTTTTGGCCTTGCTGTCTGGCGTCTCCTCATCACCGCTGTTTGATGAGGTTTGCCTGGCAGTTGCAGGTCGGACCTTGCCGGGTTCAGACGATGCCTTGGTGTTGTCAGATACGGCTTTGGCAGTCTCTGGACGCGCTTTGGACTCTTTCTTTGGCGGTGGAGGGGTGGCGGGCTCCCAGAGGATAAACTCGTGCAGGAGTGTGTTGACGGCCTCGGGACACTCCATCATGATCATGTGGCTGCCGTCCTCCAGCACCTTCAGGAAGGCCAATAGCAGGATCTGACAAAAAAAAGTTGAAAGCAAATAAAAAAAGAAGTTGAATTGAATTTCGGGGTCATCAACAAAATAGTTAATATTTTGTGCCAAAGCAGCAGCTTGGTCCCAGACCTCTGCACCTCTGCCCACATCACGGATTTTTTCAAATACAGTAGCATAGTATTATAAAGTGGAAAAAATATACTTTTTTGTCTAATTATCATGCCACCAAAGTACTAATGTAGTAGGAGGAAATTACGTATGTTCTGAGTTAGTATGACCTGTCATGTCAATTTAAGCCCTGTAATTTTAGAGGGAGACATCTTAAGTTCAGTAGGCATGTTAAGTCCGGAGTCTTTTATTTTCTCTAAGCAATTGATTTTAAACAGTAACTCCAAACAAATAGGTAGTTTTTCACTGTTTTACAGTAACCCATTACCTACATTTTTAGGGCAAACAGATAGAGACAGACAGACAGACAGAGAGAGAGAGAGAGAGAGTGATGGGAAATGGCAAACCACAAATTTACTTTGCATGTATGTGGTTAAGTGTGTTGGCCTATAGGGGACTTTTTTTTTTACTTCTATTAGCTGGCCACACTTCTCTACTTTCTTATTAACCACAGTAGTTGTTGTAAATGTCTTAAAATATCATCCGTCAAATGGCATCACTCTTCACGGTCTAAAATGTCTGAAAATAAAATTATATCTAGGGTCAGTGTCGATTTGGGTTATTTCATATAATCCATATTCCTTTTTAAAATCCTTTTTAGACTAATTACGACCATCTGATTCTCTCAGGTCCATGTGACCAAATGTTTGTCTCATTCTGTGACAGCAGTGTCTCAGGTTGAGTCAGTTTCCTCGTTTGGATCCGGTTCTCAGGGGTCCAAACAAGCCCTGTTACCTCTGCCATGCGCTGGTCTTCTTCAACAGGAACAAACTTGTCATGCATGCCATGAACCAGCAGGGTGGGCACTGTGAGCTCAGCGTGGTAGACCTCATCCCCCTCAGGCCAGTACTGCCCGCTCATCATGGCACGCAGCACAAAGGACGACACGTTGAAGGCATTGTTCTCTTTCAGCAGCTGCTTCTCCTTGGCACCCTGCCGAGCAAAGCCGGCCCTGCAGGGAACACAGCAAAGGAGATTTAGCGAAATTACAAATTGCTAAAAAAAATAAATAATAATAATCTGTTGACACCAAACAGCGGGTGAAATAAACACACATTATCTGGCACTAAAAGCATCCTGTCAACACAGATGTGCCTCTGTCTTCTAACATGTTTATCAAGCACCTTGTTTTTCCACCAAATTCAAACATTTATTTTCATTATTTCCAAATTAATGTTAATCCAAGAAAGTTACATGCATCAGCTTTTAAGTACAGTTAACTGATGAGCTACATGAGTTTTACTTTACAAGCTATAACTGATTATGCAATAAAAAGCACAAGATGCATCATGTGATTATCATCATATGTAATACAGTATATAAACTTGTTTTGCCTATTTGCAGTCTGTCTTACTTGAGAAAGCACCAGGCCAGCAGCGGGGACAGGCAGTGGAGCACACAGGTGGGCAGGTTGAAGATGGAGCAGAGGCTGGGCTCCAGAGCTGTGGGACCACCTCCGTTGATCATCACCATCTTGTGGATCTGCTCTGGATACTCGTGAGCCAGGAACGTGCAGAAGGACACACTGTGGCAGGAGAACAGAAGATCTGGTTACAGGACAGACTGGCACCAACAGGATAATCTTATCTGTTTGTTTAGTGATCCTTTCATTGAAGTGTCATGTCATGTGATCTTAAATGTATACCCATAAGAATGCCCGATGAGAATATTCCTCTTGCGCGCATATCTCTTGAAGATTAGTCTGATATCCTCAGCCAGGGCGTAGAAGGTGTACGCTGCAGATATCTGTGGCGCTGAGCTGGCTCCGTGACCGGCCAGGTCCGGGGCGATCACCTCGTAGCCCAGGCGAGAAAAGAAGTCCAGCTGGCTCCCCCAGATGTCCAGCGAGCCTCCCACCCCGTGGATGAAGAACAGAGCCACATCTGTGTGCGTCCCTTTGCAGGACATTATCTTCCTCTCACAGTCGATCACCACTGTGCGCTTGGGCTTCCGCCTGCGTTTCCTGGGCGGCTGGGATGGGTCAGTCTGTCCAGCAGCAGGAGCCTCTCCTCCTGCTCCCGTTTGAGATGCCCCATTGTTCCCAGCTGAGATGGAGTCTGACCTGCCCTCAGGGATGCTGACGGGCGGTGAGGAGTTACCACAGTCTGTAAGTTCAACCTCTACAGTGCAGTTAGGTTCTGTCTCTCCGTTTGGACAGTTTTTCAGCTCTGCGCTCGCCCTGTCGCCCAGATTCTCGATGAACAGCTGTCCATTACGATACACTGTGATCTTTCGTTTGCAGCTGACGCTCCCTCCCTGCCCGGTGGGTTCCTCCACCACCGGCCGGTCAGGAATGATGTGTCGAACCCGCAGGACACGGCCTGGTTTCACCTCCACAAACTCGTAGCCATCAGCAGGTTCAGAGGTTTCCACGGGAACTACAGCGTTGGCAGACTTTGAGGTCAGGCAGCAGAAAAGGCCTTCCATAAAGCTGGTCAGCATGGCTGCCAGGCTGGAGCTAACACATCCACAGAAAAAAAAACACAGAAATCAGCACCAACTCGCAAATGTGAATGATACAAGGTCACAGAAAACCAAAGGTACATAAATTATAACAGGACGCTCAGTTACAAGCACATATCCTATTTGACTTAAAGCTATATGGACTGTAAATTTGGTAAGAGATGAAAAAAATATGTGGAGCCTAAAATTAGAAGAACTAAATCAAACTTTATTTTGAAACATCTGCAAACACATCAGGTGATGTATGTGTTTATTTATGTATTCATCAATTAATTAATTTAGTGTTTTTTGAGCCAAAATAACAGATACAGCATATCTTAGTAGGCCTACTGGCTAATACTAGTTAGCTAGCTAGCTAGTCATCATAAATATAAAAAATATCACAATGAATTTAGTTTATAGTGGTGTTTAAATACATCATGAATGCTTCATAACATAAGAAATCACCACAAAATGCGTGAAAAAAGAAAAGACTACCTAAAGACAGCAAACATACCTACAATTGAAATAACAAAAAAGGTTCATGTGTGATAGAGCCTGATAATAATATTTAAAGTGCATGACTTTGTTTCAGTGAGATAGTTTCTTTACTCTTCATTTATGTAGGCCTATACTGTATGCTAAAAGAACATCACTCAGTGTATAATTTATCACACTGTTTGTGTAATTGCCCATAAGAACTTCAAGTTACTACATCAAATGTCCATGTGGGAAACCTGATCACACAGAGAAGTAAACAAGTTCTTGTGCCTTTACAATCTGACGTCTAATTACAATTTAAACCCTTGCGACTTTCTGTCAGACGTAACGGAGCAGCACCGGCCCTCAGTGTGGCCTTTGGGGGTATTAATAGCCGGGGACAGTAATAGCTCTGTGAGTTAAAGCTGCCTGCCATGTGATCACTCTGCAGCAGCACACACACACATACACACACATACAGACACACACACACTGCAACACTGCTGGTCAAATCTCCGTCACAGGAGTGTTCATGTGTGAGAAAGTGGAGAAATGCCAAATGTGCACATCGAGAAGTATTGATTTACTAATGATTACCCTGTAACAACCACCAACTACAAACTACTTCCTTTGAAAAACATACAATTCGACGGGTTAATATCCAGGCTGAGACTGTGTAGGCTATAGTGTACATTTCAGGAACAGTATTTAGTCTGTGTTAGCTTGTTAGTTGATTACCAGCCATGGCAACAGCAGAGCAGCCAGGCAGGGTCTGCAAGTCTCTCCACTGGTGGCATTATCCTACCTTCCTGTTGCTCCCCTCCCTGCTGGAGGGGATTATACACGTCCACACAACACAATCTGTCTATCTCTCGGTGAAAACAGTGACACTGTGCAGTAACACTTTTACCCTTTGTGTGATTTGTTGCATCTTTTTCTGTACTTGCTGCCCATCAGCCACTGCTTTCATCTGGGGATTATCGACACAATGTAATACAGTGCTCCTGCTTTGCTGGCTATTCTCATGCCCTTTGTGCTTATAGTGGCACATCCTCTATCCGAACCACATGGGCTGTGCAGTGCTGTAGGAGGCCGAGCAGGTCATTTGGACATCACCGGGGGGACGGCGCATTCATCTGTAATGTTGCTCTCGCATCAAAAGGGCATCCTTGGGACCTTTATGAATGCAATTCTTTTCTATGTCCTGTTTTATGCCATTTAGTGATACTACAATTCATAGCTTCTCTTCCCATTGAAAACATAGGCATGAATGAATCACTAATGTGGTCTAAACCAGCTGAAAACCTCTTTCAATTTTAAAATGCTGCAAATATTAGTCAACTTGAAAACACACTGATTCTTTGTGACAGTTCCCAAATACAGAGATGGTGTTGTGTGATAAGACTCAGTCCTGCCATGAATGTCACACGCCACATTTTCCACACAGTCTCTTTTCTATCTAGTCTGCATATATTATTTAATATGCAGAGAAGCAGAGAAGCAGGGGTATGGGTAAGAGGGTTGCAGGCGGGTACACCACAGAGCAACACAACGAAAAAACATGCCCTGTAATTGCTTGTCCCACTTGTAATGTTGCATATCATAATTCATCGGTGAAACACAAAGTCTTGTCTTTCAACAGATCATTGATAATAATTACCATTACAAACCAGAGAAAATCACACACAAAGCTGTGGGCTCCCCAAACTGGCACTCTCCTTCAGTTGCTGTACAACCACGCTTGGAAGTAACTACTACTACTGGGAAGCACTACAAGTGTTTTGTCTGTTGGCCACTGGAGCAGTGTTGCTATAAAACACCTCAGTGCTTCCTGTTGAGTAAACATTCAGAGTTGTCAGGTCAAAAGTGACAACCAATCATAACAAGCCCTGACTAAATATTAAAATAAAACAAAATGATACATTAAGAAAACACTGAATTATCCTTATATCCCAAACATGAATGTCATCATTGTGAAACTACCTCCATTCAGACATCTTGTGATGCACTGTTATCACTATCTATGTGTGAGTTTACTTCCTGTTGCAGTCTCTGTGTGCATGGCCTCTGCTGTCGGCGGCTGCAGGGGAGCTGTTATATAATGATTCACGCATGTCACACACAATCACAGTGGGAGCGGATGCCCAGAAACGCAGAGCAGATTCTGTCATGGAGATTAAAAACAAGTACAGTGCTGCAGCCTCACTGTTTAGAGACGCCAGCCTGCTCCAGCCTGCTGAATTATTTGTCACTAAACATCAAAGTTAGGACTATGTCTGACTTTTAAACATCCTTACCTACTGCACCTGCTCCCTAGAGTCACCTGAGACATGCATCTTTTCTCATGCATGGAAAAATAATGCAACATGGAGGAGATGAATTAGAGCATTTTGTAACACACATCTTTAGTCATATAAACCCTCACTGCCAGGATACTGTTTGTATGAGGACAAATTGTATAGCCAGAGCTGATTAAAAAATAAAATAAAATAATAATAATAATAATGCAATTTAGAAAGAAATAAGTAATTTAGAAAGCATTTAGCCAGGTTTTCGATGAAGTTCTGCACAATGACATTAATTCAAAAAATTTACACAAGTACATATTTTGTGCATAATTAACCGAATTATACAAAAACATCACCTAGGCTACCTGTGATAATCTGTCACCAAACTGAGCAGTATGGAAAGTAACTTTTCGCAAAAGAAATAATAGGAGCTAATTTTAATGGAGAAAAACATCGTTTACCTGGAAAAGCAGGTGAAGCTCATGGCCCCATCCATTCACTAATGACAATAAAAGCGCGTTGAATAGGACACTCACTGTCGTCTAAAAGCAGCAAATGAGGCAAGTGCCAGAATGTTTTCGTTTTTAGTGAAGTTTAGATGAATGGCAAATGAAAGTTGATGGTGGATTTGAACACTAAAACACTGAGCAACATGTTTATCTTGGTGCAAAGCAGCGGACTCCCTCGTGTCTGCTGCCAGTGCTCAGGCTGTGCAGATCAAAACAATCTCAGGACAAGAAAAAACTAAAATATGAAAGAGTAAAGTAAAATACCTACCTCTATAGTCCCGAAAAGTCCGCGTTAAATATGATCAGATTGATGTGGTTTTCTTATGAAGCATCGAGGAAGTAGGAGAGCTATAATCTGTTGCAGGCAATCCAATAATCTAATTTATCTGGATTCGGTTGTCCTTTAGGTGGCCTCCACATGGCGGCCACTGCCAGCCTGACAGGACTGGACGTCTGACTGTGGTTCACAGGAAGATCCGTGTGTCTGCATGGTCCAGCTCTGCGGCTCCACGGAGGTGCGTGGTAGGCTACTACTGTATGGGACGGTGAAAAAGTCCGGAGGAGACTCACCGGAGCTCAGCGGGATGTCACGGTGTTTTCTATCCGGCAACTGTGGCTCAGTTCGTGGATGTGAAGAGCTGCCCCCTGCTGCCATGTGACGCGAGACAACCAGTGGAATAAAAAACCCAATAAATTATGAATAAATGTATTTAAACAGCATAAAAAAATGTTTTAGTGTCAGAAGTATAGTGTAAAGACTACTCACATTATATCCAATCAAAAAGTCTTCTTATGGTGGTCTAATGAATGAGTCTTACCCCACATTTGCATTTTACACACCACAGGTACAGTGGTGCATTAAAGTCCATTCCTCTCCCTTGATTTCAGTGAGTTTCACAGTGTAGATACATGTGTAATCTTATGAGCTCAGGTACACTGCAAAAGTTGTGGCTGTTACACAGAAAACTGACCACAACCAAGGAGGCAGCATGTACGTCTAAATGAGATCAATGGTTTATCAAAACTGGATAAATAATATAAGCTTCATAGATCACTTGTAGCCTACCTACATGACAGCAACTTTTGGGTTGCCAGGTTGTGAAAAATAAGAAGAAAACGGTTTAAAAGAAACAGCTTGTTGGGTTACATTTTATAGGCTATAATATATAAAGTCTGACTTATAATGTAAAACTACTGATGTAATATATTACTATTATATGTTGTTATATTTTTCAATGTTTTTTGTAACAGACAAACTCTCCATCCTCACAGCTCTCTTTTCTGCAGCATCATAAGAAGCTGGTGCTGTGGCGGTTGCCATGGCTGTTGTTGCTAGGTAACTACTTGTTAGGAGTCCAAAGGATGCAGGTGCCAGGGTGAGGTAAGAGCAGAAATCAAGACCCAGTGAAGCCAAAAGCCGGTGACTGCATAAATTAGGTCTCCACCAACTGCAGAACATTAAGGTCCATCCTATAGTTTATCTATAGATACTATGATTGACAGAAAGTATGATTTATTGATATTAGTGTGCTGTAGTGTGAGATTGCATAGATTTTGGCATAAAAGAAAATCAGGTCAGGACAGAGAGTCACTGAAAAGGACAAACAACTTTAAAGTCACCCTCTGCAATGTGTATTTGCTTGTCATTTGGCCTTCATATTGCAGAGTGGTATTCATGAAGACAGAACAGAACCGGTGAAAACAATGTTTTTCAAGATCGACCTTGAAACTTGTTTTGAGCCCAGTCCTGGTCCAATATGCAATTAAAACAAGTGTGGTGTGCAAACCTGAAGCCTGTTGCACATATTCTACACTGGGAATGATGTAGGAGACATTTTGTAGCTATTCATTAGATAAACTTTTGAGTTCCGTTGTATTTGGCAATCCATAGAATCTGTATTTTTCAATGTGTGAGATACAGCAAAAGCATTTTTGGGGATTTTTTTTTTTTTAACACTGTAGTGGAATGATATATCTTAAAAAACGAAAAACAAAAAAACAAACATATTTTGTCATTTGCCTCATATTACTACACTTGAGTTTTATTGTCTGAGCCTCAGAGAAATTATATTTTGTTCAACTGTACTTTTTCATAGCATAGAATAAATAAATATATAATAATGATAAAGAATTATAATATATATTATAATATAATAATAATAGAGAAGGGCAATAAACTCATCAGTGGCTGCTCATGTTTTTTTTTTTTTAATAATGAAGCTCATCATGTGCAGAGCAGATTAAACCTCGCCTGTGTTCTGCCTGATGATTGGCTCTCCGGCCGAGCTGCTACCACGTGGTTTCCAGGATTGGCCAATGGGCGCTCTCTCGGGGGGCGTGGCCTAAAAGGCAGCACCGCTACCACCACCATGCTAACAGAAGAAGGAGTACTGTGAAACTAGCCTTTGCTAACTCATGCCATGACAACGTGGGTCGTTTATTTATATTTTGTCACCGTGGTATCGTTTTTGTCGTGAGGACACTGGGATCTAGGATGGAAACAACTTTCGTGTGAAGGCGGTTGTTGTGTTGAGCGTGAGCCGAGAGGGACAAGTTGTGTCAATTAACTAGCCAGTTAGCCAGCGCGGCTAATCGTAGCTAACACACTCAACACTGCTGCTGCTGCTCCAAGCCAAGTCCTCAGCGCGGCGTGTCGACGTTTCTACCATTATCATGGAGAAGGTACTTACTCCACACACACATACACAACACATTTCTTACATTAACTCAACAAGCTGCACCACAGTTCAGTCATAGCGAGGCTGCTAAGTAGTAGTTAGCTGCTGCTGTTGCTGTGGCTGCTGCTGCTGTTAGCCACACACACACACACACACACCTGCTCCTCCTGTTGGGATTCATCCACCAAGGCCAAGCCGGCATCGCTTTGTGCTCAGCTCTGACTCGCTAATTTAAAACCCCACTTGCCGTTCACTTCAGCAGATACCACCACTATCACCCCCTCCTGTTGACTGGAGGTTACCGGGGTCGTTTCTAAGGGAAGAGTCGCAGGCCCGTGTACAGGAGCTGCTGTGATGGTGGGAACGCCCAGCAGCAGCAGCAGCAGCAGCAGCAGCGACCCAGTCAATGTTATCTTGAATACACAGACATTATGCGGGGACACCTCTGCCAATGTAATATCGGTATTACTCAGACTAATTTATCGTCCATTAAACTAAAAAAAAAAGAAAGAAGGAAAAATTATCATCTTCTGGGTTACAAAACATACACACATCACTCAAATAGTAGACAAACACATCATATTTCGCGAAGAGAATCAGTGCATCATGTTAAGGTCATCATAAAAATATATATGTAAATGCTTACATGACACTAACACTGCTGTCATGAAATGCCACAGGTGTACAACGACAGACTGTTTGTAGAAAGGTATAATCTCTGTGGAGTTCAGTCTGTAAGGTTGCAATACATGGCAAGATGAAAAGAAAAAAAATAGACTTGATAAACCCTCACTCTCTTCCTACAGGCGGATTTCTTGAAAGGACTTCCTGTCTACAATAAAACAAACTTCAGCAGGTTTCATGCAGACTCTGTTTGTAAAGCATCTGTGAGTAGAGCATCTTTACTTCCTCATGCATCCCACTTAATACCTGCTAATCAATGAATGGATGTTTAACAGTTATGCTCATATGTCAAGATCAAGACTGCTGTGACCATATTTATAACCTGTTTCTATTCTGTTGCAGAATCGGAGGCCCTCTGTCTACCTTCCAACACGTGAATACCCCTCTGAACAAAGTAAGTGCCAAGCTTATCAATCAATAGAAGCGTTTATCAATGAATACATCACTCTGTTGTTGAACTGTTTAGCTTTAAACATAATCTGTCAGTAAAAAGCTGTGTGTGCTTGCTCTACAGTTATAGTAACAGAGAAAACCAACATCCTACTGCGTTACCTCCATCAGCAGTGGGACAAAAAGGTGAGGGTGTGCATTTCTGTTGATTTCCTAAGCCCAGCTTCATTTATTGACTGTAATCTAGTCTCAGCCAGGTCTCACTGTATCATCAGCGATAATCTTTGGTGTATGGTTGTGTTTGGTGCATGTTTTTATTATAAAGAAAGAAACTGTTTTTACTGACCGCTGTATAATCCCTTGTGTCAAACAGAACGCAGCAAAGAAAAGGGAACAGGAACAAGGTGAGGGGGACAGCCCAGCACCCCCAAGGAAGATCGCCAGGACAGATAGCCAAGAAATGCATGAGGACTCATAAATATGTGTGTGTGTGTGTGTGTTTGCGTGCATGTGTGTGTGAATGTGTGTGTGTGTTTGCATATACAGGGTGTAGCCAACAGAAACTACCAAAAACAAAGGACAATCCCCACCCAAATAAAGACGTGTGACCATTCTGTACTGTGGCAGGATGCCTTTCCTGTCTTGAAATTGAGAGTCACTCATAAGGAATTAGGGAAATCCCTAACAACAAAGCAGCTATTAATGAGAAGACTGAGCTCAAAGTCAGTGTTAGGCACTGGCATTGGCAGAACGGAGCCATCACCAGGGAGGACCCCTTTATACTGGTGTTTCTTTAATTAATATTGGCTATTCCCTCTGTGGGTCAGTGTACGTGTCTATGTTTGTATGCATGCTGAGCCTCGAGTGTGTGTTTATTGTGTGCTGTATTGTGCGTGCGTGTGTGTGTGTGCGTGCGTGAGCCGAGGTGAGTGGATAGTTGTCAGAGTAGATATAAGATCAGAGATGGACTTGACAGATTAAGTCAGACACTACCCTTATAATCAGTCTCATAACTGGTACATGACATGTGTAGCCTTCTGTCTCCTGGAGAGTCTGTCCTGATAATGTGCAAAGATAACATTTTGTTACTGTTTTAATTTTATTATAACTATTATTGTTTATGTATGGCAACGAGCTTCCTGCCAGCCACAGTGCCCGCCCTCTCAGTTTCACTGCCCACTCTGCAACCACATGGGGGCATTGCAACATTTCTCCACACTGTTTGAATCAACAGAACCAACAATGCACTGTGAAGAACAGCACAAAGTAGAAGCAACTCTTCCCCTTAGATGTGTGTGTACGGTGAATATGCATATCTCTTCACTTTATTCCGGGACTTGTGCTTGTAGGATTGATGTTGTGTCGGTGTCTCCGAGATATATTTTTACATCTAGCACCACCATCTGGCCGATCGAAGGTAGTGAGAGAGGGTTTGGCCTCGAGTTTTAGCTTCTCTGTCAACCAAGGATGTAAAAGAAGACAGGAAAAAAAAAGTGCATCCAAGTATGAAAATGTTTATCATATTGTTGGATTTTCAGTTGCACAACTTGGTAACAGCACAGATAATGACGAAAAATATGTATAGTAATGTATGGAAAAGGGAAAAAACAAATACATTGTTGTGTGTAAATAATTACCAATACAAGAATTAGTTTATCCAATGAAATACTTTGTGTCTGCCTTTTTGTAAAATATTACATGCCTGTGGATACAATAGAAAAATCACCCCTGTGAAAGAAAAGACAAGAGCCCCATGTCCAGTGGATGTTATCCTGCCTTGCATGTTAATGTTTTCACGGCTGGTGGGTCTCATATTCCTGGACCAGTAGTAAAACTTTAAGGGGTGTTTGGGATTGTGGCGTTATCTCGTACGACTGTGGAAGGTATTAGCCTAGAGGCCTTAACAACCTGTCAACATGGTTCGGACCCTTTTGCTCCCTCAGCTCAGGGCCCGGGATAGCTGTGCTGTTCTCCCCGTCTTTGTGGCAGCCCCGCATGGTTTCTGTCTGAGAACTGGCTTGGATGAATACACAGGGGGGGGGTGGGGGGTTCACAGTGGTGTTATATTTTCAGCCATAGAATGCACAATAAGCATGCACAGCAAAGTGCAGTCGCCATCCTGCCTTGTTCCAGAGATTCAGTTTGTATTGGTGTCATATACTGTACAATACTGAGAAAAAAAAAAGCTTTTTATTATTAAATGTTCTTACCACTGCCCATCAGAGTCACATCAAAGCCCTCCTGTCCTTCCTCTGTCCTTTTCCCGGTCTATGCTGCAGCGTGGGTCGACAGTGTGGTCAGTCACCTCCCTACCTACAGTGAAAAAGCCCCCGTCTGTTTTTGAAGCGTGAAACCATGTTATGCTTCTGCTCAGATAGACTGTTCTACTACACCCTAAGCCTTGCCCCATCTCATGTGTGTTAGATAAGACATGTTCTTTTTAGCTTTGCTGAAATAAAACTGGACTGAAACTGGGTTTTTTGTGATGTGGTAATTTTAAATATTATGTTTCTCTTGGCTTTTTGCGATTCTCTAAACCTTGAGGGTGATGATTTGTGGCAGAGAAAGGAAAACATGCACAGTGATACTCAGTGATGCAGGAACAAGTCGGTCAAAACACAAAATGCATTTGAAATAGTTTTATTAACTATTTTTCAGGTCTTACAAAAATATGACAAAATAAATTAAAAGAAATAAATAGTCCCATTTCCCAGTATTTTTCTTTAAAAGATTTTTTTGTACAGTGGTACATTGGAAGAGCAAATGATGTTCAGCAAGTGAGGCTTCCATGAAGATGACTGATCTTAAACTTTGAGGTTAGGGTCGGGTTTTAATGTAGCTGTGGTGAGAGTCTCACCTGAAGACCATTGGACAGAACATTTACTAAATTCACTCACTCCTCTCCCACTGATTTCACATTGGACTGACTTGAAAGTGTAGATACAGTAAGCCTAAACTCCTGAAGGAACCGTTGCTGCAGTGAGAGTGAGTTAAAGACGGCTGATGAGTCCTTGTGTGAGGGACGCCTGTGCTTGGCCCGAGAAAACTGGTGGTGCTGCTGTCACTGGCGTGGGATTAAGTTTTCGATGAAACCCAAAACTATTCAACATCTGTTACTTAACTTGAGTTAATGCTTATTTAAAGACCTCCATTGTAACGATATGCAAAAAATTGGTTGCTGCTGCCAAGAATGCAAGGATGAAAGAAGTGATAGGTTGGTTAATGGTATCCATTTCTAATCTACGAAGTAAGCAAAGTTTCCCTGAATAAGGAGGAACTACATACACGGAGGCATGACCTAAACTCTGTGACATGCCAGTGTCAGAATCTCTGCCTTCTCTCTACAGTCTCATCTACTGGGACACCTGCTTGTCCCTGCGACAAACGCTTTCAAACGACGATGAACAGACTATTGCATCATGGCATCATTCATCCCTGAAATCCAAATGCTGCAAGAAGAAGAAGAAGAAAAAATAAAAAAGCTTTAGAGCAGACTGTGCTCGGCTACGCTGCACCATCTCCGTCTCTGCTAAGCTGTTTGTTCTGCTGTCAGCTTTCCTCTTAACAATGACCTGCCTGTGAGAGCGACACACAAACACACTTGAAGGTCTTACATTTCCGTCAGCTTTGCACTTCTCATTTTAAAATGTACAATGAACAAGACTTCCAAATATATATATATATATTTAAAAAAACGTACTGTAGATGCCAGTAAAACGACACTGTGACCACACCAACGTCCTACTTCCTTATTGCATTTGTTGTCAGTGAGATCTTTTTGTCTCTCTTGTGGAAGTACGTTTTTGTATTTTCTTTAGGCATGTGACTCAAAAGGTGGACTTTATGAAACTGTGAGGATCTTACAGACACAATGGGAAAGAGCAACAAAATAAACAAACCTGTTTGAAGCTCCCTAGAAGAGACAGATTAAAGTAGTAGATGGGGTTGAGAACGTGGTTATTATTTTAACTGGGTGTCAACTAGGGGAGGTTTCTCACGTTAAATATGAGACCGGACGGGGCTGAGGGAGCTGTTACCGACACTGAAAAGTGAGCAGATAGAAAGAAAAGATGCATAGAGTCTGGCTGGGGAAAATGCAGTCTGGTGCTGCGGGTGGGCAGGTTAGTCTAGACTTATAGCAGTACATGTACATGTAAGTCTCCTACATCTTATTGCCAAAATCCTTGCCAAAGGTGATGGTATGGAAATGCATAGTTAATGTTCCTGTCTCTCAACCTGCAGTGCAATGGCCTTTTGAAACTTTTCTCACCGTTTACTTTTTTATCCCATAATGCATTTCCCTTTCAAAGTGCTCCTACTCTGCTGCAGCCAGACACACTGATGTCACTGCCCCTGCTGTTTACTGATGACTCAACACTGATGTTATGGGCAAATAGTCAATAGAGATTCACCACGTTTTTCTTGTGCAGGTAAACTGTGGCGCCACCTCCTGGAGGCCCTGCAGAAGTGATATACCAGTTAATGGCTGCTGCTGCTGCTGCTGCTGATAATAATAATAATGATGATGATGATGATGATGATGGTGATGGGCTTACTTGAGGGGAACATATTTTTTATAAACAGCGCTTAAGTACATAATTAACAGAATATACAGAGCAGACATCTCGGGATCAGAGTATAGTCCGAAAAAATAACACTTTGGTTAAAAAACTGAAATCTCAACCGTCAGCAAATGGTGCGTATAAAAAAGATATGGAGCTCAACATAAATAAGAGCAACTATTGTTTTCTTCTCTCTTTAAAAAAAAAAAAAAAAAGCCTCATCTGGATATTTAGGAAAATCCCACAGTTGCCGAGAGCAGAGACGCGGTGAGGAGAAGATAGCATGTACTGTGAGGAGGGAGGAAAGCAAAACCATCCAGCTTTTGCATAATGTTATGAGGCAGGCTGGTGTCGGCTCTCTCTCCTGCAGAGAGGGATGCGTTTCTATCCAGGGCGTCAGGGTTTAGTGCAAATGTTACTTCTTTAACTCTGCGCTCGTTTGCCAAGTCTGGTTGGAGTGTGTGGAACGGAGCACCATCTGTGTTTACAAGGTGCTCTGCGGGCTTGGATGGAGAACAGCACTCAACAGGCCTCCATGCTCCACTTTTTCAAAATCATCTTTGTCTATTTCTACTTTTATTTATTTATTTTTTGCTTTTTTTCCCCCCCTCTTGTCTCTTCCTCTTGGGGCAAAAAAACAAAAAAAAAAACTGGCGTGTAACAGCTCGACTTTGTAAGCTTATTACTTTTCTGTTTTCCCGCAAATCTGATTCTGCCGCAGGGTGGGAGGAAGTGCACAAAGCTCAGATATCACCTCTGCTTTGAAAATAAAGCTGGTGATAAATCAGGGATGCTTATTAAGGGAGGGGGAGGGGTTGTTATTTGATGATTGAGAAGGATAATTATAACACTGATTGATATTGCTTTTCCATTTTTCTACTTCAATACAAAAGTGAGGGGCCCAAGAATTCCTCATGGTTTAAAAATGAGACGATAACTAATGATCACTTGTGTTGTGACAGCTAAAGAACACTCTCAGTAGTTATTCGATGTACAATCGGTGATCTTTTCATACCACTGTATTCGTTTTTAAAATCTTTTTTACTTCCCCAACAAACTGTTGTGTCCTTAGTGGGAGGCCGGCGAGATTCTTACAATTTCTGACTAGAAGAAATCAAGAAACACAGCTCTCTGCTTTAAAGGCTTAAAAATATTAGAAACGCAGCTCATGCATTTCTTCATGTATTGCAGACAAGGAAGGATTTGTATGTTTGTGAATGTGTGTGTGTGTGTGTGTGTGTGTGTGTGTGTGTAAGGGAGAGAGTGTGTGTGTGTGTGTGTGTTTTTATGCGGTCATAATAGGAAGGCTTACGTCTTTCTTATAAAGCCTGTTTTTTTGTCTCTCAGCCAAAACAAAACAAACCCAAACTACGGTCACCTCTCATCAGGTTCATCCTTCCCTCTCTCTGCTTCCGGTACTTCTACACACGGCCTACGACAACACAGAGGGTAGGTCAGGCCTTTCCTCACAGTAAACACATCACTTCTTCAGTTGAGACGAAACCAAAGACAAGTTTGTTCTCTGGAGCTACTGGACTTTAGAGCTGGCCGAGTCCAAGTCTGTTGAATGTCCGTTCTGGGACTCCTCCCCTCCAGGCGAGGGGATCTCATCTGGAACGCCGTTCAAGTCAGACCTGGTTGGTTGTCTGTCTGATGTCTGTGATGATGATCCTTCTCCGGATCTGGGCAGCGGAGCCCCGTTCACACACGTCCCTCCCTCGGATTTCCCAAAGTTAAACAGTTTCCCAGGGTTGAAGGCTTTGCTGGGTGACTGAGAACGCTCCTGAGAGCTGCTACCTGATGATGAAGATGAAGATGAGGATGAAGACGACGCTGCTGCCGTGGCGTTACTGGCTGCGGCGGCGGCGGCGGCAGCCATAGAGGCCGCAGCACCCTCCTTCTTGTTCTCAGGTGACTTGAGGAATTTGAAGCTCAGGAAGCCGGGCAGCTTCGGCTCGCTGCCGGTGGGCGACTGCGGGGAGCGGGCGCCACCCGAGGAGAACTTGCTCTGCAGTGGGATGATCTGTTTCAGCTTCATCACATTATTGTTGGCCAGCAGAGAGCTGGGCCTCTTGGGTTTGTCTGACCCGCCGCTCCCTCCTCCGCTCCCGGGCCGCGATTTGCTGCCGTGACTTTTATCGTGGTGGTGATCCCCAGAGGAGTCGCCCTTGCTGTCGTCTCGCTCCCTTTCCCTGCGAGCCATATGCTCCGCCTGCCTCTGCCTCTCCTCCTCCTCCCTCTTCCTCCTCTGCAGCTGCTGGTAATGCTGCTGCGCCTGCCGCTCATGCTTCTGCAGAGGAAGGGAAACATTCCCACAATGTATTTACGAGAATCAGCAGTAAGCCAGCTAAACATTTCTACACTGCAGTGCTACCCATCTAACAAACGCCTTACTTTGCATTAGTAATGCAGGGTGCATTACAGCTCCTTCTCTTTTCCATGTTCTATGTCTAAAACGTGTATTCCTCTTAAGCAATGTTGTTAAAGTATCACCAGTGTAAAATAAGCAAATAATGTCCAAAAAGAAAGCTGCAGTGCTGCAGCACAGTGGGTTTCCAGCAGAGCGTTTGGCTCATAGACTGGCTATAGATTTTTTATTATATTACTTTACACAGGGAGTCTAGTGGGGGTTTGCTCAAACTGCTTAAGCAGCTCTGCAACTTCAGCCCTCTTGGAAGAAACTTTGAAAATGTACCTTAAAGGCCTCCCTGCGCTGATAGTCCAGTTTCGCCATCTCTTCTCGGACCCATGTGGGAATGTCAGGTATGGCCACATGGATGATGTACTTCAGGAGAATGGCAAAGTGCTGCAGACAGACAGGAGAGATAAAAAACAAAACAATGAGTAGATGAAAGTACAAACCCAGTCAGAAAAAGAACACAGTGCTTCAGAAAACTCTTTCAGGGTATGTTACTTGAACTAATTCTTGTGGAAAAAAAAACATTTGAGCCGTGAAATTTTCGTTCTGATGGGCCTGACGTCTTTACCAGGCCAAGACAGAGCTGTAGGCCTTTTTCTGAACATAGACAGCTGCATGGCTGACAGAACCAACAACAAAATATGTTGCAAATAGTGGAAGAAACACAGAGGGAGGATTAGCTATTTATTTAAGATTAAGAAGACTGGCACACTGAAGACAGTTTGATGTGTATCATCTTTTAAGGTTTTCTCGTGAATATAGTAAAGTTATTGTAAGAATTTTCCTGTGAATAATTTCTCTAATGAATCCTCTGGATCACAGGATGATGACAAGGTGCTTAACTTACTTTAACTATTACAGAGAAACTGGTGACAACATGTTTTTGTGTGAAACAGCTGAATGTTCATGTGTTTGCACCAGACACGTTCTAGCAGAAATGTTGTGCTGGGTCACAAAAATAAGAGGGTGAAGCTGAAAATGCTGGTGCCCTGAGAAAAAGTTTAACAAAAAGGCAGTGCTCTAAGCATTTCAGACTGGAACGAACCTCGAGGATGACGATGGAGATGATGGCCATCTCAGGGCTGAGCCACGGGAAGAGACGCTGGAGCTGACCACACTGACCAATCAGGTAACAGTTCACAATGATGGCAATCAGGCCCATGGCTTCCATTGCAGTCTGGGCAAGAGATAAAAAAAAAGGAACAGGTTTCAGCTTGGCTGTTTCTTAGACATGGCTTTATGCTTTTAACTATTTAGATTAGGTTCAGATCTTGTTATTTATTATTATCAGTTATTGTTATATTAGCAGTTGACTGTATTGATTTAATGGCACCATTACTTAATGCAGTTAAGGTTACAAGACCATTGACTAACTTTCAAAGTGCATGTTTCTGGCTGTATCACTACAGTATTTTTAGGTTTCCTTGTGCTGCAATTGAATGAATTCAGTCAACTATTAAGAGAAAGGCTGGCTGAACAATCTCATGAGCTCATGTTACCTTGCACAGCGGACACCACTCACCTGCCACTGGCCGATGCTCTCCACTCTGATCCCAAAGGGCCGCTGCAGACCAGTGCAGAGCTTGAAGGCATCGCTGCGGATCTCGATGATGTTGTTTATGAGAGCGCACATGGCAGCCAGAGGGAAGGCTGAGGAGAAGAGCACCACGTAGCCGAACTGGACAAACATCTCCTGGTAGTCCTGGAAGGTGTCCTGCGAGGGACAAAATGGATGGTACAGTATTAATTTATTACGTTTTTTGCAGCTAGAGGAAAAGACTGCATTTCTGTGCAGTAAATCCACATGCAAAAAAACAGTCATAACTCATGTGGTAATTTATGACCGAATTTAGATCCGTCACTCTTGGCACTTGTAAAGTCTTTGTCTAACTGTGAGGACTCTGATGACCCTACAGTAAGTATATGCAGACATTCATGTAATCCCCAGCTGGGAACGTGTGTAGCCAAGTTGTTTATCTTCTATTACACAAAACTGTACAGCCATTTCCTGTCTGTTCTGACTGAAGCTGAACCATCTCCAACTGTCGATGATGACTCACTCTGACGCAGATCCTCATGCTCTTATCTATTATGACTAAGATCATTCATCTCATCCATTATAGAGATTTTGAAATCATCTCTTTTTGAAACAGACCATACATAATGAACCACAGAGACAAGTCCCTTTCAATGTTGGTGTGACTGACAAAGAAAAGCGGATCCACATCCTGGTCAACTTGACAGCTGCTAAATCCATGCACACACAGAGGTTTGTTTACAATAGTGTAAGAGAACCTGACTCTCTATTTAGCATGTGTGTGTGTGTGTGTGTGTGTGTGTGCGCTAGAGGCATAGTAACAAATGAGAGATGAGGCAAGTTTTTGAATTGCAAATATAAAATGAAAAGGTTGTTTGGTTTCCCTTGCCTGCCACTCTACATGAAATGGATTCTCCAGTAGGATATCTGGTTTATTAGCTCAAAGAACAAGTGTTTGAGAGGATTTTGAAAAGCTGTGGGCGCCTCCTTGAACTGATTAACTTCTTTCCTGAGTCTGCACTTCCCAACAGAGATGATGAGTAACCTGTTTCCATGACTAATAGTCATAAAAGACAAAAATATGACCCAGGCGGAACAATACCGAAATTATCTCCAAAAGGTTTCAAAGAAAACAAAAAGTCATCCTTTAACACTCTGTGCACAGTTTACACATTGAAAGTGTCCTGTCCTTCTTACAGTTATAT
The DNA here is from genome assembly GCF_045865225.1 of Trachurus japonicus. Classification (NCBI taxonomy): domain Eukaryota; kingdom Metazoa; phylum Chordata; class Actinopteri; order Carangiformes; family Carangidae; genus Trachurus; species Trachurus japonicus. The sequence continues at coordinate 22,990,547 of NC_140910.1, forward strand.
GACGACGCCAGGCAGTTTTTGTTTCAGAAAATGCAAAATGTGAAGCCTGAGTTGTTTTGGGTTGATGATGAGGTAAAGTTGGAATGGTTCTTCAGAAAAGAAGTCTTTACTATAGTTACTTTCATTAAAAAGTGCCTGGTCAAAAAGAAAAAGTGAATTATTTATGTGACTTCCATATGTTTTTTGTTTTGTCTGTGCTCTGATGATTTTGTTCTTGTCTAAATATGAAATGTGTCTTAATTGGTGCCTTAATTGGTGCATGACAAATAAATATAAATTCATTCATTCATTCTTACAGCGTAAGTCTGCATGCAGCTCTCCATCTCAGCCTGAGTGAGCGTGGTGCTCTCTCTCTCCTCAGGTGGGTCCATCCACGATTCCCTTTTGGCTTTGGGCTCAGGTCTCTCTACGCTGCGGCCTCTTCTTCTGTGTCGCACCGACGTGCTGCTCTCAGACCCGGAGGGAAGCGGAGCAGAGCTGCTGGCGGCGGCTGCAGCGGCACCAGCAGAGGCACCGACAGCAGCAGCAGCAGCAGGACCGACTCCCTCGGCCGCCCCCGCCCCTGCCCCACCCGCCTCCTTCACATCATGGATGCCGTTGTCATCGTCGTCGTCGCACATTTCAAACACAGAGGCGGGGTCCATTCCCTTTTCCACCATAGTGGGGCTCCCCTCCTCCAGGAAACTGTGGTCCATGGGCGGGCCGCTGCAGACCGGCCGTCTGTCCACCTGAGCAATAACATCAGGGATCAGCAAACCCCACAACTACAAATAACAAATGTACCGCTTTAGTTGCATATCTTCTTTCTCAACAAATGAGAAAAGTACCAGACAGACTGACAAACACATTACACTGTATTGTACCTTCTCTATGAAGCTGACTTTCCTCAGCTTCAGACCACAGTCGATCAGACTTTCCTCCTCCGTCTCTCCTTCACTGAACCTCCCGCTGTCAGCCTCGTCCTTCTCGCCTCCCTCGTCTTCATCCGGCACCCCGCATCCCCCGTTCAAACACTTCTTCTCCCTGTGAGAGGAGTTGAAAAGACACACAGTCGTCAAACAAAACCTGGACGTTAACAGCGCACAGCGGCTCCTTTATGGCCTGTTCACTCAGTGTCTGACCAGCGTCAATCAGGACCGTATGTAAATGCACACACAAAGGCAAAGAGAGATTAAGTGGCTTTTCATCTGAACCAAAGCAGGTCTGTTTGTTATGACTAACACTCTGAGTGTTGAACAGCAAACACAGAAATGTCACTCATCACACTGATCATATGGCAGAGACTCTCTAAAAGCACGCTTCAAATTCATCAATGAAGGATTCACTTCACACACACACACCTTTTAACATCAAAGTGTTAATACCTACTCTACTGCCTCTACTGCATTTTACTACGTTTCTGCATTTATGCATTGAATGAGAGTCTAGATAAGATGTTTCACCTTCTCTCAGGTTGCCCCACTCCGGGCCTGGTGCCCCTCAGTCCAGGTCCTGGCATGGCCTGGTCCGTGGGAGAAACCTGGGCTTTTCCTGCTGCCAGCCGGGCGTATTTTAGAAGCACAGAGAGCAGCAGGTCCCACACGGCTCGCAGTGTAAGCTCGCCCAGCTTGTGGCGCTCATACAGGTAAGGCTGCAGCACCTCCTTCACATTTTGAAGGAACTGGCGTATGATGAGCAGAGTGGCCAGCATCTGACGAGAACAGACAGAAATCAGCTGCCGCACACAATTTGTACAACGCAATTTAAGAACATTTTAAAATAAACGATGCCCTGGATAAAATGCAAACAGCTTCAGGTGGAAATGTTTAAAGGAAAGAGGACAGGAAGAAAGAGGACCGGCAGGACAGTGTAGAGGATATAATAATAGGCTGAGAGCGCAGCAGGATACACCGTTATAGAACAAATCAATCCAAACGTAATTACAAATGCAGACTTTATGCACAGGCAAATCACTTCAGACAAAAAAAACTGCTGCTGAGCGTTTCCCCAGCACATTAAAACTTTCATGACTGGGATGTTTCCACAGGTGTAATGTGTTTAAAGGAACCAACAGGGAGCAGTACAGATGCAGTTTTATGCTCCAACTCATTCACTGTGAAGACACATTTCAGTGCAGTCAAGCCGCTAAATGATTCTCATATGTTGAAGAACAAATGTAAGACATATTAGAAATCATAGCAGGAAGAACCAATATGCTTAACTTAAAGGGTATTCTAGTTTATTATACATCACAACAGAGAGGGGACAACTGTGCAAGAAATATGAGCAGTCAGACCCTCATTCAAAGTTTTCAAACTAATGATATTTGCAAAATAAACACAACAATTATAATTTAAACTATCGACAATCAAGACATTTTCAAAATCAAACTGCTGTTGAACTACTCTAACAAAACTTTTTCATGTGCAATTTGCACCATTTTAGCTGAGCCAAAAAAACACTTTAGTTAAATTGTTGGTGACCACCTGCTCAATTTCCTGCCTCATAAAGCTTTGTTGTGGTGATGGTGAGGTGCTCCCTGATCTCAGCAATTACTCCAGCATTTGTGCCAAAATGATGGAAACAGAGCACAGGAACGATCCTTTCACACTAAAAAACCAAGCAGTAAGTGTCTTTTATACAACCAGAGGACAGACATTTTCAACAACTGCATCACAAACATTACTGCCCTTTAATCTAAAAGCAATTGCTTCCAAGTCAAATAATGCTGACGCACAGGATGCAAACACAAAGCCACAATGAATGCCTGACAAGGACATGGACACAATGTTATTTTCAGTCAATGATGGGAGACCTCGGAAATGGAAAAAATGAGATGCTGCTCTCCCACGGCTACCTACTGGAACAGTCAGCACAGATATGTCAGAGTCAGACTCTGGCAGAATCAAGCTGACAACACCAGATGGTTTTCATTTCAGTCCTTTTGTACGATTTAGCCAAGTTATTCTTCCTTCAGAAGCAACTATTTATTTACATTATCAAGATTAACTGGATCCAAGAAACCAAGTTACAGCTCCTTATAGATCTTAAGGTTATTTTTCTTGTATGTATTAATGCAGGTCACTTTGCAAAAATCAAAATATAGCTACTTTTTCAAATATTTGCAGAGGCTTTTTGTTTCAGTCTGTAGCATGAAGTCAGGTGATGTTAACAGATTACGACAAGATGAGTGAGGTGGCACTCCAGCTGAGAGTGGAGCAGAAACTGACAGACCGAGTGAGAAATTGAGGAATGAGTTGCGAGAATTGTATTGAAAAATTCACACGTTCCCACTGCAGGGAAGGAAAAGACCAGTGATGAATTAAAAAGAAAAAAAAAATCAACACAGACCCCACATAACCGTGTCAATGCAAAACTTAAGGGAAAGAATGAATTACGTTTGTCTGTGCAGGTGAAGAGGCCTAATGGAGGGATGATGGAAGGATTCACTGTGAGGTTTTAGTCAATCACCAACCGTGCAAAAAAAATAAAAAAATGACATTATCTCCCAGCTACAATTAAAAAAATATCAATGCATGAAGCCGCCCGTCTGTCTGATGAAAGTCTGTCTCCAAATTATGTGGGACAGTCTGATTTGATTGATCTTGTGGTGATTTTGTGAAATTAACGATTAACTTTTAAACTTTGATGCTGCTGAGAGAGATGTGATCCTTTACTGTACCAACAATTATGAAACCATGGAAACCACCAAAGTTGCAAACTCTTATCAGAATGTAACAATCAAAATGCAGGCTGCTAGTGCATTGTGTGGTTCAAGCGTGGCATGCAAAGGCATGACAGAGGTGGTCAGAAATGGACCTTGGACCTCCGACCCAGAGGATGAACAGGGGTCATACTTTAGACCTGAGTAAAGCCCTGGGCGACCGGGGCACAGAGCCCACAAGCATCTGGATCTTGATGAAGAGGGAAGGCAGCACATTCACCCGGATCTGCCGCTGCAGACTCCTTAACAGAGACAAGACCAGCAGCATCTTCCACAGATGGACAAATGGATGGATGTGTGGATGGATGGTTATGGAAATCAATGGATGTAAGCAGAGAAAGCAAAGTGTTTAAGGGTGGGAGACTGCAACAAACAAACAAACACACGTTGGAAGCCAGGAGAATCTCTGAGGCAAATGCGTGACAGCGGAAAACATTAGAGCGAAGGTGCTGCCTACCTCTTTCAGGCGCTCCATGTCTTTGAGGTAGAATCCAATGTAAAAAAGGCTGAGATAAGAATTTACAAACTGAAACTGCAAGAGAAGGAAAAGCCAAGCGTCATTAAGAAGACAATTATGAAAGGAGTCGTCTGAAAAATAATAAGAGTCTAAATTGACATGGGAATTTTAGATATTATGTAACGAAGAGGCACTCACAAGAACCATTTTGATGATGAGATTTTTCTCATAGGCACTCTGGAGTCTATAGTTTTCTGTGGAGTAGAAATTATCTCTTATTGAACATCTGGATTCACTCATAAACAATATAATACACTGTAAAATTAAAAGTATACTACTAATTAGAGTTTACAGCAGATCAATTACAAGCGTTAACCCGCATTTTTATTGGTTATTATCTTCTAAAAGGGCTGCTCTGCTCTGAAAGTGAATGCAGATTGCAGGCCGGATTCTTACCCATGTCGTTGAGCCAGCAGGCAATTTTCCTGTACACCTCGTCACATGCAGTCACAGTGATAGCTAGCATAATTTTGGGGATGAAGCGAGCTAGCCGAGGCATTTCCTTGATCCCCATCACAAATTCCTGCAGAGACACATTTATCACCAACAGTACAACAAGACAATTCAACCCTCAGCAAAGAACAGATGCGTGGAGAAGTGATTATGACCACAAAAACTGAGGCTGGCAGCTGACTGACCTGCAGCTCAAAGCAGATGAGCATGACCAGGAAGACAAAACAGAGACAGAGGATACAGATGGGCAGGCTGACCAGCCACCTGAAGACACGCCTCCGCCACGGAGGATAGTAGAACTCCTCACATCCTGTAATGGGACTACAGCGCTTGACTCCCTGCCCAAAGAAAGCGAGAGAGAGAGAGAGAGAGAGTGAAAAGGCTTGAAAGAGAAGAGGGGAAGACGACATCAGAAGGACTGGAGGCTCCAGACTCTCTCACCCTGAACTGAGGCCGTGGTTCCTCTAAGGATTCAGCGGGCGTGTCCAGAGTGCCCCATTTGTAAGCCAGCTCGGCCCCCCTCCTCTTCCACCGCTCCAGGAACAGAGTGGCCCACACCACGTTGAATAGTGCAAACACCACACAGCAGATGTCACGGCTGGTCTGAAACCACCCCCAAGACACAAACACATACAGTAGATCTTCAACGCTGTGATCTGGACTGGAATTGTGATTTTTCAGAAAGCAAAAAAAAAAAAACAGAATTTCTCCTCACCTGATCCGACTCTGTGAGCATCCACAGCACAAAGCCGATCACAGCAGGATACAACATGGAAGTGGTGTAGAAACCCAACCAGGCAAAATACATGGCAATCTTCACCCCAAAGTAGTCACAGATATCATCTGTGTAAGTACAAATGAAAAGCAGAAATCAGACTGAATACGATCATACGAGTGAAAATGTTAAAAATATTTAGTGAGTGTACATGCAGATTAGTGGTGGTACTATATATCAATTTTAATGTGCGTCTCCAGTTGTGTTTTGATTGTACTGACCTAAAGGCTGTTTCTCACAAACAGCCTGAACCCAGGACTTCATCAGTTGACTGAGGATCCTCTGTTCATGCAGAGGAAACACCTGCTGGATCACACCTCGCGCACTCAGCTCCGGGACTGCAGAGAATAAAAAATTATTACTATAAATTCAATTTATGCAAAGAGAGGAACAGAGAGAACCGCAGAGTTACTCAGTGTATAAAGACAAAACTAAAACTATCAGCTCCAGTAAACTATGAGATCCATCACGTCTGAGACATGATTTCATTAAAAAGCCTGTCGGGGAAATGTCATCAGGTTGTCTCATCACACTGTTATGATAAAGAGAAGCAGCTTACTGATTGGCTGGCCCTCCAGGAAGTTGATATTATGAAGCACCTCCCCATGTTTGGCACGTAGATTGTCCAGCCAGTACTTAATGATGCTCTGCCTCTCCTGAACCAAACAAGAGGGGCAAGTCAGGGAATCCATCAATTTATCAATCAAGCTTTATGCATAGACCACCTTTCATACAAATCAAAATGCAATTATACCAGTAAGTGCTTTAAAGTTAAAAAAAAAAAGGCAGAAAAAGGCAAATAGTTGAAGCACTTAAATAATGATAGAAATGTAAGTAGTTAAAATAACAAAGGATAAATAAATACACAAATACAATGATAAAAGAAAATGTGTGTGAATGACTCTGACCTGTGAGGTGAAGAAGCACAACTCGCTCTCGATGTTCTCGTAGATGTAGTCTTCCTCACAGGAGAAGCTTCGCGTTCCTCCTCCAAACTCGGGCTTCACTGCTTTTCTCAGTCCCATCTCCTCAGCGCCCCGCAACAAACTGCAGGACAGAAAACGTAAACTCAAGTTTTCTGTTCTTTACCTCCGCTTGATGTTTGCATCAATGATTCTCTTCAAAATAACCCACAGATAAATATAAAGTGAAGCTGCTGCACTCGGCTGACAGTTCCACCGTTCAGCATGTAGGTGGAGAGAGCACTATAGTATTGATAGTGATTGCAGGCAAACAGCACGAGTGTGTTATTTTCCCAGCTGACAAGAGGATGCAGTCATGCCCGGTATTCAGGTCATCTCTTGTAGAAAGCAATGCATTCTGGTCTACTGGGGCTCTCCTGCTTGACTGTGGATCTTTGTAAGAAAATAATCAATTTTTAATAATATTGTTCTTTGACTATGAGCCTAGGATCCAACCTTTCCTGTTTATTATTGACATTATTAATAAACAGCGATTTTGATAATCGATTATTCTCTATAAAGCAAAAAATTCTAAATATTATCTTGTTCCAACTTTGAAATTCATTTGTTTTTTGTTTTATATCATCAAAAATCTATTGTTTGGGGCTTTTGACTGATGGTTGGACGATACAAGCAATTTTAAAATGTAATCTCGTTCTCTGGAATTAACTAGAAAGAATAAAGCCATTGATCAATTTGTCAAAAAAGAATTATTTACTAAGCTATGTTACTCTAAATAATTACAGTTATTTGACTTTTATTGTTTTCCATAGAAACCAGCAAAGATGAACGAACCCTTGTAGTATTAAAGTCAGCTCAACTCTCCTCTAATGTCTTAACCTCATCACTCTCTCTCTCTCATCTTCTCATTTCCCATCAGCCCCTCCTCCATGTCTCCTCTCTTCCTCCTCCTCCTCCTCCTCTCCAGCCAATGTGTCTCCTCTCCCCTGCATCCTCTCCATCCTCCTGCCTCTCTTCCCTCCTCCCTTCACTCTTCATCCTTTTATCTCCCAGAGTCCTCTCCTTTGCCCCCACGCCCCCAGACTCCACCTCCTCCTTTATCCCATCCTTCCTTTCTCCTCTCCCGCCGTCCTTCCCAGCGGCTTTGTGCTGAAATCGCAGTAATAATGCAGCACCACGCCCTCTGTTCCCCACAGGCTGACAGCTCACCTCTCTCTCTCTCTTTCTCTCTCTACATGTGCATGTATACACACACACACACACACACACACACACACACACGTAGAGGAATCCAGCCTTGGTGGGCCCGTAACATCCATCCATCATGCAGCTCCGGGCACTTTGAGGAGCAGGACAGCGAAGTATGTTCAGCACTATGATGGATTGCAGGAGAAACGCGAGGTGCGTGCTTCTGAATACTGCTTAGTGTGCAGCGCTATCACAATAAAAGTCCTTGTCGGAAGAAAAACAACGCTGTATCTATTGAAACCAACTGTTTAGTAATCTAAGCTAATAACTACAGGCCCTTTCAGGGGTGTGCAGCTTCTGCAGCTGCCAAGAATCGTAATGAGATCCCCCCCCTTTTTTTTATCTAATCAAAAACTTTATTGCCTTTTCCATTCTCTGGCTAAATATAAGCAGTCTTAATTTGGCAATGCAGTCAAAAGCAATGTGTGGACAAAGCCAACCTTGTGAAGGAGCAGCAAACTGCTGAGGGGGGAGCGCTGCACATAAGGTTTATGCTAATTTAGCAAAGTATCTATCAGGTGTAATGTAGAAACTCAGCAGAACAGGCCGACATGCTGAAAACTGCCCAGTCAGAGCTGAGGAATGAGTAATGGGTTGGATATAAGGTGAGGAATAGAGGATGTCACACCAGGTATGCTAATTGCCAAAACTGTGTTTTCTGCTCGAGTTTTTCCTCAAAACAACAAATGGAGCCGTTCTGAAAATAAAACAAACAAACAAAAACAGCACCAAACGCACGTCTCCAGCTGTTCAGATGCTGGTCTCATCTCCGTTTCACAGCACTGAATTTCTGCACTGGTTACCGAGCCCTTTCAAAAACACAGCACATAGGGGAGAGAACAATGCTGCTGCTGCTGCTGCTGCTGCTGCTGCTGCTGCTGCTGCTGCTGCTGCAGACCTTATCAAAATAAAAACACAACGGTGCGTGCAGTAGATGACGCACCTGGAGAACCTGCTATTCTCACACCGGCCAATAAAGGGGAGGAAAACTCTCACTGTGTTTTCAGTACGCAAAGGGAACGACTACCCAAGGTGAGAGGACGGTGTGTTTTCTGGGTTATCGTTTCTGTCGTGGAAAATGTAGGTCATCCCATCCAACAGTAGGTGTGTGTGTGTGTGTGTGTGTATGTGTGTGTGTGTGGAGAGAGAGAGAGAGAGAGAAGTGGGGGGTGGTTTCATGTCACACAGGAATCATTTTTTTTCCTTGAGCATTTCTTTAAAAACCCACTGGCACAGTTTCAGAAAGCACTCTCGCCATCCTCCCACCACATCACCTCTCCTCTCCTCTCCTCTCCTCTCCTCTCCTCTCCTCTCTCTTTCCTTTTCCTTTCTGCTCCTCCATCCTTCTCTTTTTCATTTACTCTCTCTCTCTCTCTCTCTCTCTCTCTGTGTTTCTTTTGTCTTTCCTTCTGGTCATTTCTCCAATTCCAATCCATTAATGGGCAAAAAGGTTTTGTGTAGACTCACTTTTATTTTATTTTATTCTAATGTATAAGCTAAATGCACAGTCAGCAGAGAGGACTCGACATTTGTCAAGCGGTGAAATACGGTATGGAACGACCAGTGCTCCCCTGATCTGCTGGATCGTATTTCTCAGTATTTATACACCAAAGTCATCGCTGAGATTAAAATGACCCCCGAGCTCGTCCGCACATTCCCCTGAGGGAGATTCTTTCAAAACAAGAGACTGTGTCTGGACAGCGTAATCAGAGCGAGTACGATCCATACCGTTTAGCTCGACTCCAACCTTCTGCGAAACTTTAAATAACCTGCAGCAGCAGAAGAAGAGCAGTGTTGCTGATAACACCAGGCATCGCGACAGCCTCACTAATGGGTCACTGTGTATGAGCTAAACTGCTGTGCCTACTATAGCTGCAGCTAAATATAAAACCATGATAAATGAAGGTATAATTTTTACACCAGCGCGGAACAACAGGGATATTTTTGTAACTCCAGTGGTAGCATTTAAAATAGACCAAACCTCAAACTACTCAAGGAAACGATACGCTGCATTATTCATCACCACGGTTATTCATTTCTTGTCTCAGTGGAGGAAAGTTACAGCTGTAGCCTTCCTGTCTCTTCTGTCCAGGGTGACGGGATAATTCGCTCACACAGCTACAGTGACAACCCTACCTGTAGTGGGTGATGGCAACATCGCAGAAATCACACTGTAGGTTATTTTCATACGTGTACAGACTACTTACTATGATTGGGGGTGGGGGGATAGGTCGAGATCTTTGGTAATGTGCTTGTTTTTGATCCCTTTTTTATGTTTCTGGCTCTCAATTAGAGCGAATCTGATCAATTAATTGCAGTTTTGAATAATTTATCGGGTTAAGTTCTAAAACATTTACTTGTTCCATCTACTTCAGATGTTTTTCTCCCCCCTGCGCTCTAGGAAAACTGCAATGAACGTCTTTAACGCATACGATTAAGTGAATAACAGATCAGACCAAATAAATTAAAAACTAGTGTCTATGAAGTATGTACGTATGTACATCATATCCGATGCACAAAGGAGATTGTATCCATGTATGCAACTGTGTCTTTTGGCTCTTTGTCAGTTCCAGTTGTTTTGTGTTTCTCAATAGTTTTTTTTGAAAACTCAATAAAAAAACATTTTAAATAAATAAATGAAATAACTGTTGTTGTTGGTCCTCTTACTTTTCATATGTAGCAGTGACGAAGAACGCGTAGACCCGTGTGTGCTTATGATGTCGAATTTGGATGATGAGCTCTGGGATTCCCAGCCGGATGTGGTTCAGTAGCCATAGCAACGTGTGGTCATCTGTAGTGTCTGTAGCAGGAAACGAAAAACAAAAATACATTTTTTTTCCCCAACCGTACCCACACATCTCTGTACACACTGGAGCTGCTGAGTACTCCCACAGTCTTGTACTATTTATTCCTGAGCAGCAGCTGGAGGTGAAGTGTCACACACTCGAAACGCTGGAGACTGACTTCTCATCTCCGCTTTCTTAACTGGTTCAAAGAAGCCGATCAGAGAACTACTACTATAATCTTTAGGCTGTGGCTGGGAGAGCTGAATATAATATACAGCAATATAATAATCATCCTTTTTGTTATTGGAGTGTAATGCTATTGATTCTGAGAAAACTCTCTGCTGCTGGGGGTTTAAGAGACAGATAATAATCTATAAAACATTTAAATGAAGGGGATTAAAGGAATAAAAAGCAGTCGGAGTGTGCCCTGTCTCTCTAAGGAACAATATTTAGACCTTGAGAGTGAAAAAGGCTGGAAGGTTAGGACATTACAGTCTGCCCTTACTCCTTTATAATCCGGTTTCAGGGTTAATTCTCTGTATTAAATGTTTACCAGCACTGAAACTGTTCATTAACTGGACAGAGAATTATCCTGCAGCCATTCTGTTTTTTGTTTGAGTCACTTTTCAAGCAATAAAACGCCCAGTGTAAGCTGCTCCAGATTCCCAGTGGAGGTGGAGGATTAGCCTTTTTCTTTTCCTTAATAGATAGTTCACTGATCCACTTTAAGCTTTGGACTGTTAGTTGAACAAAACAAAACAAAACAATTTGAATGTGGCTCCTTCGGCTCTGGCAAATTGTGATCTGTATTTTTGTTTTAGGGATGCATAGTTTTTAATCTTCAGCATTTTTTTTGTTTTATCCAATCAAGTGTCACTAACCCTAATATATCTAGTGTAGAAAATCTGCCTAAACCTAACCCAAATATTTGCACACAGACAAAACAATTATCTCATTAATAAATAATCACATTATATTGTTATGATGCTTCACCGCAGGCCTGTAGATGTATTACACAGCTATGGTTGGGGTTCAGGCCTGGGGCTGTCAGTGACCTCCTCACATGAAAACATTTTACAAACATGTGTTGTGTGTGTTGAGCGCTTGACCTGCAAAAGTCATGAGGACATCACAGTTCTCCGTGGGCACGGTTTTCATCCAAGACTTATGAGACATGATGTGTCTCCCAGCCTGCAGCAGCCGCTTTCCAAACAACTTATCTGAAAGACAGAGAGAGAGAGAGGGAGAGAGATGGGGAGAGAGGGAGAGAGTCACCTTTTCAAAGTGGAACAGCATAAAGAGCAATGACATTTCTAACATTTTGCGAAAACCCCCCACCTCCTCCAAAAATCTTACCCCTGCTGCCCCAGCGCACACACACTCACACAAAGTCGTCCTTCTCGACGGGACAGATTTAAATGTCACACCCCCTTCACCTCTCAACACGACACTGACAGACCTAATCGTGCCCTGCCGGGGCCAGAAGCCACACATTGTCTGCACTGCACACACAGACACACACACACACACACACACACACACACACACACACACACACATACACAGACACTTATATCAATCATCTCAACACGTTACTGCAGCCACTCCACTGTGCTGTGAGGGGTGCATACATACAAAGCTTCAATAATAAAAGATCACTCTTCAGGTTTCACAGCACAATAGGTAAAAGTTTCAAGTCTATTGAACATACAGACGTGTGTAGTCAGCGCTCGTGTTGAATTACCTTGTCTCTATTCCTGAAGTCAACAGCAGTTCCCAAAATAGCTCCACTGAAGCCAAACAGTAATGCCACATTATAACACAGTCTGCCCCTTAATGCAGCAGACTGTGGGTAAACAATGCACAGTATATATACATACTGCATGTCCTCTGAGAGTGGACGCTGATACGTCATGGAAAAATTAGATTTTCCAAGACAACTCCCGGATCTTCACACCTCATTTATCTGTCACTGACCCTCTAGAGTCTCATATTCCCACTGATATGTAGTTCAGCGGTGCCAACAGTTTCAGCAGGACTGAGCGACTCTGTAACCAGTGTGAACCCGGACACCGCTCAGCTGTCAGAGGACCGTTTGTTCTGTAGGAGCCGTTTCCTGGGTCCTGAATAACAACGACAGCGGCCCGTCCCACAACAGGCCTGTGATCGCTGAGGCGTGGCGAGAGGAGGTAGAAAGTGGGCCACTACCACACAGATACATTTACTGTAGTATCACAACCTTCATCACATTCATATATTTCTATATTTTTGAGACACCACTGAAAGACTCGGGGGAAAATGACACAAACAACGCTGCTACTGTCGATCCAATTGCTGGTTTTGTTGCTGCTAATATGGTTTACAACCGTGAATGCACACACATCCACACTCATGAAGGTCAGAGCCATGGCAGGCTGTAAATTTAACCACTCCTACAGTAGCATGATGTAATCACCCTGCATCCCTGTTCTGTGCAGCCAATAAACACCTGTCACATAAAGGCATCAGTGTGTCCCTTTTACTTCCTGGAAGCACAGCGGTGACAGAGAGGGACCGAGCGGAGATTCCCAGAAACAAGCCCAGGCCGTCGGTGCTTTTCACAGAATGTAATTGTATTTCCATGTTTACATATGTGTATGCACATTAAAGCATCAGTGTGCAACATACAGATGTAGCATAGTATCTATGCCATTAACTCTATACTTTTATGTAGTGTGATCGAAGAGAGTAATTTCTAGTGATGAACCCACAGAGATTTCTCCTCTAATTCTGTAGTACCCTGCAGCTGTACAGTCTTGTACTGTAGCACACGCTGGGTGTCTGTTTTGGTTTTTGGCCGGCCTGTAAACTCTCTCCATCTTATTGCCAGCCAGCAGTTTTCAGCTGTTTCAGTTTTCATTGTAAATATACAGAATGGAGATGCCTGTCCTGTATGAAATGGCAAAGTCGGCTACCAGCTATTAAACTGAGTGAGGTATTTACCTGATAAGGAGACTGATGTTTTTCTCAGGAGTTGGTTGAGAGACAAAAAGCAGCTAAAAAGGAGAGTGAATGTCGAGTTGGCATCAATCGCATGGCCAGAATGAATGCTGATGTTGCTTTGTGTGGTGACACAAAGCAACTTTACAGTATTATCTGATAGAAGCAGTTAAATGCTGCACAGAAGTCACATTTGTCACCTTTTAGTATGTTCTTTGTTAATTTTGTGTAATTATATAATTTATATTTTTTCCATAATCATATTCGAGCAATATTTTATCTGCAAATATTGCACTTTTTACATCCTCATCTCGCTTGGTTTGTTCCAAGTCTGCACCAAAAATGTTCTGTGTAACAAAACTACAAATAACAGACACAGAGACGACACAGCACGATAAAAGACTTACCCAGGGTACTGTATCTAAGGACTTGTCAAACTCTTCTAAGAATCCAACTATCAACATACAGTACAGTATTTTTGTTGAAGATGATATTTTCTGTCAAGATGACTCAAAACATGTCAGAGCAGCTGAACACAACTTGACTTGGATGTAGCATTACTATTTAAAGGATGTCTCTTCAGTACTTACAAACAGGTTGTGACAACTTTATCTGGTTCCACACCGCTCTTCCCTTCTGAAAAACATTTTCAATCATCACGACGCCGTCAAGCAGGAAACAGAAAAAAGGTATTTGGGATTTTTTTTTTTATCTTGAGTGGTACTTCTAGACACTGAAATGTGACTGGACGCTCTGCTGTGCTTTGGCTGCAGGCAGAGCTGCGACATGACAGCAATTCTAATGAGTCCTGTATTCTTTGCTAAGGGCAACACACACAAACACACACACACATAGACACACACAGTCCTGGACCAGCCAGCAGATTGGGCCCAACACCTCCACAGTACTTTGATTTATAAGCTCTGTGACCGTGTGCTCAGATGGTATGCATGCATGTGTGTGTGTGTGTGTGTTTGTTGTGTCAATGAACATAAATGGCAGTTCACACACTGTCCATCAAGACATCACAGCTCTGTAGGAAAAGGATTAAGTCCACACTTCAAATTTCTTTCCAAGAATTTTGACTTTATTCAAGGAATTACTTCAAAAAAATTTCAGATGTGGTCCTAATCCTCTTCCGTACATCAAAGATAAGGCCAGTGTGGCAGATTGGTGCCTCCATGTCTGCGTAAGAGCGTGTTTTTGCACTGCACAAACGAAACAACCTCTCAGCTTCCATGGAAAATATTGTTGTCATTTTCTGTGAAGTGGTGTGCAGACGCCTGCTGCATCCTGGAGATGACACCGATCAGGGCGGTGACAGTGAGTCAGAGGAGTAAACTCGCAGGCTCGAAAAAAAACAACCCAAAAAATAAATAAAAAGAGATAAAAAAAAGCTGGAAAGCTCTTCATAGCTGAGGGAGAGTGCAGAGTCAGCTGCGGTACCTCACTACAAACGACCTCTTCCGTGTTCCTGTAATCATGTGATCTATTGTTATCACAAAAATATTGATTATAGATGTTCCCACTTAAGCTGTGCGGTGAAAACTCACAATATCAGGGGCGCCTCTTTGCTCATTTTGAGTTATATAGTTACAATCCTCTCTCCATCTCATTTAACAAGGATAATCAATGGGCATTAACAGCTTTCACCTTATTTTACCTCATTAACACTCACCATGAACAGAGTGTCAGATGATTAGTACATGAAGTGTATTGTGGATTACCATCCTCTACAGGTTGATTTTAAGTCGAGGTACAGTTTTATCCATCTGTGTTATATCTTTGCACATACTGTACTATAGCAACTACACAAGAAACGGATCCCCTAAGTTGTTTATGTTGGCAAAAATCTGAATTTTTCGTGTTTGAATGCCCCTTTTGGGCCCGCCGTAACAGAAATCAGGGTGGTGTAGAGCAGGTTGGCCCAGGACTAGGGGTGATACAGATAAAGCCTGTATTACTCACGGCCTTCGCAGCGAGACGCCTGTTCCAGGGCTAAAGCTTATCAGACAGCAGCCAGACCGCCGTAACATGCAGAGTTTCTTTCTCTGATCTGAGTCGCTCTCTGAAGCATATCTGTGGGGTGTTTACTATGTGAGTGTGTGAGTGTGTGTGTGTGTGTGTGACTGTGCAGGTATTTGTCTATGTGCAAGTGTGTGAGTCTGAGATATAAAAAAGTAGGAGATTAATAGGGTGCAAGTCAGTGATGAAACTCAGGCGAAGCACTAAAAATGAAGGTCAAAGACACTTAAGGAAAGACTTGATGATGCACTCACTGTCTTCGCTGGCTGTGCGAGTGTGTTTGATAACTGGCTGCTCTTTATGCTCGGCTGGAGCGGCTTTGGGTCAGCTTTGAAGATTTTTACTCAGTCAGGTAGAGGTTGTTTAAAGTTTTCTGCTGAATCTTTGGGAACTCAAGTTTGTTGAATATATGTTGGAGCCGGTAATGTCAAACAGGTCGGTGACATTGTTGACACTTTCAGCTGAGGTTTATAGCTCTGAATAGTACAAACAGACATCTTGTGCTTCTGATTCAGATTCATGATTTTGTGTCCCTGAGGGGAAATTCATTTTCACAGTTCTGCTCCAGACAAAGACACCAACACACATCCAGCACCAGAAAAAATTTATAATATACAAATGAACAAAACACAAAATGTTTCCCTCTTTGACTGTAGTGCTCAATTCACCTGCCCCAGAGACTACGGTTGAAAATTAGCCAACTTAGCTAAACCGGCATGTTTACAGAAATGTTTATTAATGTGCATTGTCTCTGTATATTTAAACCAATAAACTAAACTAAACTAAAACAAAAACCGGCACATCTACCGCCTGCTGTTTAGAGCTGTAATGGCAAAGGGGACAAAGCTTTTGCAGAAGTGGGTTGTTCTGCGGGACAGTTGACTGAACCTTCGACCAGAGGGGAGGAGGGTAAAGTACGGATGTTAGGGGTGGTGGGGGTCATGGGCTATGTGCAGTGATTTGCGGATGGATGAGGGCAAGCCGTGACTCATGAATTAGCTTAATGGATCCTTTAACATAGGAGTATTGTTTGAGCAATACCTGAAATATCAAAATAAATATAAGTAAATGCTCTCTTTAGCCTGTTTAGTGTCTCTTTATTCCTATTATATAGATGAAAATGCATCAGTCTCCAAAAACTGATAAGACGATGAAGAAAAGACCTCAACTACTGTATAACTGAGTAGCAGGCAGCGTTTTGTGTGACAGAGTCTCAGGACCTACAGACTAATGTGATTCCTGGAGATATGGTGCACAAGTGAAAGTCTGATGCAGTATTGTGTGCAACAGAAGGAAAAAACGTGATGACCCGCAAGATTCAGTGATGAGCACAGTGAGGGCTTTATGGTTTGCAGCACGCATCTTTAAAGTGAAACAAAAAAAGATTTGCGCCCGACACAGACAGAACAGCAAAGGCGGATGAGATTTTTTATCTCTTCAACTTCGGGTTCACTTCAGGTAAAAATAAACAAAAGGACTAAAATACTTTTCCTTTGCTGCCTGTCGTGGAGCAGCTCTAAACACTTGCTCGCACACTAGAGACAAAATGTTTCCCTCTTTGACTTTCTGAGGCCTGCACTGCAGATTTACCAACAGATATAAAGCTGAGGATTTGTCTCTCCAAATGCACCTCTAGCAAAAAAAGATACCTTTGCTACATAAACCAGGTAGTAGTGAGTTTTGGACACCAGAGCAGGGATGGTATCTCTACAGCAGTGAGTCATTTTCACTGATTTATTTTTTACAGTCTTACAGAGCGAGACATAGACAGACACAAACACAGCACCGCCATGAAGTAATAAAGAAGGAGAGACGGACAGAGCTCCCAACAGGCACAGAGGGCGGATCGCAAACAATAGGACAGGCAGAGAACATGTCCATTGTCACATCAACCGAGTGTGTGAATGATATAAATGACCCTATTAGAACGATTACATCAGTAAGTGGGACATGAAGCCTAATCAGGTTCAAACACCCAACAATTTCCTTAATTAGACTCATCTCCATCCTGCACACACACACACATACAAGTGACAAACAGGGCCCTGCTCAAAGCTGTGCCCGACTCCATGCCCAAACACACACACGCACACACACAACATAGAGATTCAGACACAGACATGCAAACAGAAACACAAAACCATCACATCATTGCAAATGTATATACAGTATGTATAGAGGAGGGTGACAGCGGGTCGCACACTGAGTCATCAAATCATGCAGCGGAAACGTCTGAAATAAAACACCAAATCAGACCGTTCCACCTGCGAAGATTATGTGAACCGAGCCGTGGATTCTGCAACAGCAGCCTACGTGTCTCGAGGGGGAAAAAATACAAACCATATAACCCTCCTCTCCTCTTATCTGTCCCTTTCTCTTTATGCCACTTATTTCCTCTCTCCTGCTTTCTCCAACTTCCAAACACTGACTCACTTTATTGCTCGTCGTAATGGCCGCCTCGCTTTTATGCACACTGTCTGCATACATTAAGGCACCAAATCAGGTGCAAACGTCTCCAACTGCACACTGCATCCTTGGCTGGCAGCTGCACAGACAGATGAGTCCTAGATGATATGAAAGCCCAGTCTTCCCACTGCATCACAGCACTCCTCCTGTTTCTCTCTTTTGCTTTTTTTCCCCACCTCAGCCTGCTCCTCTCTTCCACATCGTAGCCCTATAAGTCTCTCCCTCTCTCTCTTTATATCTCTTTTTTCGCCGCTACCATCCCTGCCTCGTTCTCTCTCTCAAAATCCTCTCTTCTAGCCCCCCCCAGGCAGAATCCTTCAGTCTCTCCCTCTCTCCATACTCTCTTTTTTATCTCTTTCTCTCCTCTCTCCTCACACTCAGACTGTCTCAAGAGGTATTTGCCATCTTCGTGTTGCTTCTATGGATGATGTCTTCAAACTAGGCAGAGGCAAAGAAGAGGGGGGAAATAAACCAGAGCCAACGCAGCGCTGATGTCTCAATGGTAAATACTGGCATTGAGAGATCTGAAGGTAAACCAAGGTAAACAATCAGGCTGTACTTTTCTTTTCAAAGGCGAGGTACGAACAGCAAAGGTTCGATGTTAGCCAGCTGTGTTCTGCGTTTTTGAAATCAATGTAATCAGAAGTGGTTTCCAGTTGGCTTCAAAGCTGTACTGTAATCCCAATCAGCTTGTATAATAAGGCCTGCTTCTAATTAACAAACCTCATTCTCCGGCCATTAATAAATCCTGCTGAGACAGCCTCTGCATGACATTGATTCATCCCAATTAATAACAGACATAGGACAGCATCAGTGTTGTCCTCCAAAGGCAATTTAAGTGTATCTCTAAATTAGAGTAGTAAAAGAAAGAAAAGCAAGACTAACAGCAAAGTCAGAGGCGCTAAGGCTATGATGATGTTTAAAAGTTAAAATGTTAAAGAGAATGTGCACGATGCATTCATATAGCACAAGGGAAGAACAGGGAAACCTCTGAAGACTGCAGCTTTAGTGTGTGTTAGTGTATTATTAAAATATGGTTACCCAAAATTGGCGTCTCTTTTTTTTGTGTAACATATTTGCAGTGTTTTGTTGAGCAGTAAACTCAGATACAAAACAAAGTTCAGCTCCTCTAAAATCAGATGAATGATGTTGAATTTTAATATTGTTATTATCCGATATCACAGCTGCCGGGAATACCTCATATCTCAGACTCTGAATTACAAAATGTAGTTGTGACAAATCAGTATGTAAAATTTGACCCAATGATGGCACTGAATGAAAAATTAAGAGAAAATGCTTAACAAAAACCAAACTTATTACAGTTCATCCTTAGTCTGCACCATATTTAGTTTGGTGCAACAACGTAGCTAATAGTTGAGTGATCCACGAGTCTGCAGGAGTCATCCTCTGGAGAACATGAACTTCTTTACTGTACAAAAACATTGTGAGTTTTGTGACACTGCATCAAAGAGGTTTCGACATACTTCAAATCAGATGAAAGTGGTGGACTGACAGACCTGGCATCTGCAGAGCCGCGCTGTTAGTGCTGCATGGCTAAAAAACATTACTCGAGATGTGTTTTTAAGATATGTGATGCAATTGAGATTAGGAGTGTGTTTTCTTCCACAAGAAAGAGATAGGAGATGTCTGTTCTGTCTTTGTGACAAATGGGATGGAGATGTCAATGCTGGTGGATGTCAGGACTCTGGTTTTCTCATTAACAGGCTCAGGGAGGATAATAGAGACTCGTCCTTGGCTTCAAAATAACAAAGATTACATGTGACACCGGAGCCGCCCGTGGCCCCGAGCCAAGGGAGGGACAAGGCAAGAAACGATGTAGGAAGAAAAAAGCCACAGTGTTCCCACTTCCCACAGCAGAATAGTTCAAGTACGACTTTTCCCCATACGTTCTTCTTTCTCTCTTTTACATCACTTTTTTTTGTCTCCCTGCTTTCCCCAAACTTAAGTCGCTAAATCTGACTCTTTCATTTCCCACTCGCTTTCTTTCTGCCAACTGGGCTAATCGGTGGTTCATTCTGGGTTAGCTGGTTAATTTGGGTGAGAGGAAGGGATTCAGCTGTCATATCGAGCTGGGGTTAAAGGAGGAAAACGATGCCGTGTGCTATTCTGTCAGGTAATAATTATGAACGGAAGCCAGTGATGAATCCTCTCATGCCCGGTCGATGCAGTCTACTCCTTCAGACAACCACAGACTGGTTATCTAACTGGCTGAATTGAGCATTGTCAAGGCTCGGGAGAGGGGGGGGATTACGAATTATGAATAAGCGAGTGGTGATGATGAATATAGTGGAGTGAATAGCTGCCTTTGTGGAGCGAACAGACCTCCTTGTTGAGCAGTGGGCAACTGCCAGAGCGGAGAAAGGATTTTCTGATAAACATGCAGAACAAAGGGACACGGATTACACACAGCAACAATGTGAACACACACAAGTGGTCATTTCTGTGTTGTCTGGGGAGAACTTAAGGTCACTGGCTGCAACTCCACACCGTTTGTTTGTTTGACAGCTTTGATGCTACTTTGGGGATTAAAAAAAAGAAAATCGATAGAAATAGCAACAAGGGCCACTTTTGGGAAACACTTTTATTCACTTTCGCTGACTTACACTTACTGAGAACTTTGTTACCTTTGGTGAGAGCCATGGAGGTATGTATTGGCAGGTATCTGGAAATACGATACGTATCACGATACAGGGGCAACGGTGCAATATATTACGATTGCAATACTACAAGCAAGACGATTTATTGTAATTTTTTTCCATTTTGACGGTGCTAAGTTAGGTAATTCTTGAGCATGAACTGTTTAACATTTAAATGCAACACAAAAATGAACCACCGCGGTGAATACTTGCAGGTTAATAAAAAATCATTACAGTGCTTCTGAATATCGATACAGTATTATGAAACGAAATATCGCGATATTTCAGTGTATCAATTTCTTGCACCCCTAATATCTACTCATTCACCTTGAGGCAAAAAAAGCAAATAAATGTTCCCCAAAATGTATCACTACTTCTTGAAACTCTTCTCTAAAACAGGTACAGGGGAGGGCCCCATTGTACTATAGTGCAAATTTAATCACTATGGCACAAGTGTTTTTCTTACAAAGAGCACACACGCAGGGTCACATGGAGGACCAACCAACTCAGGCGTTCAGAGAAAACAGACTCATACATTTTTAAGCAGCTTTAACAGAGAGCATTAGCATCAAATGCAGCCCTGTTACTGTACATCTGACTGACTGTGCCAGGCTCAAACCTCGCTGTCATTTCAGACAGACTCAGCCCTTAGTCTCAGGCAAGTTCTGCTCCCACTATTCTGTGGAGGTTAATTGAATTATGGCAGGAAACGTAGGAACGAGGCTGCTTTCATCAAAATTGAGAGGATCCAGCGCCAGTGTCTCTGGAGGTCATTGATAATAATATTCCTCATAATATGGCACTCTAGTGTGGTGAGACATCCCAATAAACATCAGGTGAACTGGGTTTTTTTTTCCTCTTGCATACAAAATTAAACTGCACTATGCAAATTGTGGAAGAGAGGATAATGGAGGGGTGCATTTATCAGTGGGTCAGTCTGATGGAGCTGGACTAACAGATCTGTGCAGTGGTATGATATTCTATTCCTGGACAGGATAGATGGGAGCGAGGCTCCAAGTCAGATCAATGCCCAGAGGAACCAGTGATCATTGTGCATTACGACAACGTTCCTCCCTGCTCAATGACAAGCAGAGGAAGACATTTATTTATTAATTAGTCCGCTTCGATTTCTCGTTGCCTTTCAAAAAAAGAAACTTGAGGAAGATCAATGCAGCATTTCATCTTGATTTGTTGAGCTTCAGGGCTTGTACAGGGGAAATGTCAGTAACACACAACATGTAGCAAACTGCACAAGGTTTTTCATCAAAGCATGTAACATAGCTGTTTTGTTTATGGCTGATTAATCTGTAACTAGTGCAGGGTTGGGCAAATCCAACCCAACTGGAGCAGCTGAATCCACAGTTTTTCAAAGCCACTGCCTCTTTAAGTCAGAGAAGCCTCATCAGGTTTTAAAAAAAAAGAGGCAAATTAATTACTTTTCTCCGTGTGAATGGAGACAGTCACCCTCAAAGACCTTCACGCAAACAACAGGCTGTTGACTCCTATGCTTCAATAAACACAGATCAGGAGGAAAGTGGAAAAACTGGAGATCTTTCGCTCACAAAATGCAAATATGGATGTTATGGCGGCGGTGGCAATGCAGTTTATTTTCCTTGACAGCAAATTTTCCTCAGGCATCATCAGAAACACTGCACAGCTTCCTCATAGCACTTTGCCAAGGGAAATGAGCAGGAGCAAAAACATTGAATAACACAGAAGAACAGCAGTGCCATGATTTTCTGACCAATTTGAAAACAGGCATGTTGCTGTACATTTCTTTTCCACGTGATGGTGTGGACTGTGCAGGAAACACAGCAGGTTAAAGGCAAGAGAAAATATATGAGAGGGATCCACAATAAAAGGCCTGTAGTTTTTTCATCAGTCAACATTGGCGATGCGCAAATATACGAGCTGGAACAAAATGTTCCTGCTCAGCTGTGGACAGACTTTCACCACATTCAAAAAGTGTTATCAAAAGACAGGACCTGACGGGGCTTTTCAGACAAGGAACAAAGGATGACAACCAAAACTACACAAGATAGGAGAAGAGGGAGAACTGAAGCTATACCTCGCTGCTAATGACACACTCCAGGCTCTTCATCCCAGCAGCCAGGGGTCAGGGTTAGGGCCCCAGTGGGTCAGCTGTCTGCCAGTACACTCCCAGACTTTGTTTAAACCCACAGAACTTTGTTTTAAATTCCAGTGAGGATCCCACAGTTTTCGAGGATACCAAATTCGTCAGGCTGCATGGATTAGCAGGAAATTTGTATGAAATGATGCACAAGACAGTAAAAAATATCTCCCTTTGGCAGAGTTGAGTTTGAGGTTTGCACAGTTCACTCAGTGTGTAAACATGACACAGAAATAAAAGAGGGAAAACTGGATTTTAAAAAGTGCTACTCTACAGCGAAGGAACGTCACCTCTTTCACTGATCACAGTGAGGTCAGGATCGTTTGAATATGAACAACATCTTAATTCTGACATTGAAGTTATTTTGAATAATATACAAATTGGAGGGATACTTTATACCGGCTTTAAAGAGGAACTAAGCAGGATTATTCCCCTGGCTATGCTACATTTTTACCTCAACTAAAAAGAGTAATTGTAATAGTTAACTACATGACTTGTGACTTGTTACGAGTGAGAACGGAGGCTCTGCCTTCCACCTGGCGTCTCATGGCTGAAAACCAACCTTGCAACATCAGTGTAGTACTTGGCACCGCGACACAAATGCGCTCTGTAACCGGCAATCTTTTGTTTATGACAGATAAGACTACACAAATATACACGTTGTAACATTGTATATGTTACAGTATATAACATTATCCATCGCTCCATGTATTGATTTTTTGCCAGTTTTGTTAAAAATAAATGCACATGGCCAGGCGGAGGGTTAGCAAAACAGAGGAAAAGCGACCAGTCTTGCAGTTCCACTTTAAGCAGTCATAAGTGGTGATAAAGCTCTCCAAGCTCTTCGTAGCACATGTTCAGTTTCACTACCTGTGTGTATTCTGTCTCTAAATGAGCTCTCTTCCTGTCCTCCACTCTCACCAAACTAAATAAAAGCACGGAGCCAAGTACATAAATGAGAAAAGCGATATAAGCATGAAGTCATCAGAGTTCGCTGCAGTGTTTTTGAGTGTGTGTGTTACTGCCAACAAATAGATCATGCTGCTTTCTATTTAACTTTGCCATTTAGCCGGCTATGGAGGGTAATGAGGAGAAGATGAGGAGGACTGATTGCACACCTCCACCTACCAAACTAATCTAAACAGTAAGGCTCCACAAAACAAGTCACAGGGGAGTTATAAGGAGGAAAACAAGGATGATAGTGAGGACAAAGACCTACTGTGGACAGATGGAGGTTTAAAACCCCCTTGCTTATCATTGACTGGCTCTGTGCTAACACTGACATGGATGATAACTCAAGTTATTAGCTGCAGGAGAAGAGAGCTTCTCTCCCCCATGTGTTGTACGTTACACTTTCATAGCCCTTTAGTCTTCTCCGGAGGCCGCAGAGTGGCTAATGTGGAGCAATTCCCCACGACTGAGGCTAAAAACAGCATTCTTCGCCATGGTCATTGTATTTCTCCGGGCTTCGCTTAGCAACTGCCCAAAAAAAAAGGAGAAAAAAAAGAAAAAAGGAAACCAAATCCAGGCCTAGTCAGTACAGTCAAAGAGTATTAAGGACAGAGTGACCGGATGCACTTCAATCCTACTTTTTTCCCCTCAGGAATGCAATATCGGTTACACACTGGAGGAGGGTGGTTATTGACTTTGCTTTGATCACAGAGAAAGGAGCCTCAACTCAGCGATAAGGTCTCTGCGACATGTCACTGCTTCCACACAAGGCGGGAGACAGGCAACACCAGGAGCTCTCCCTCTCTCTCTCTCTCTCTGTGCTTGAGATGCATTAAGCTCTGGAGTGTGCATTATCATTTTTTGCTTACAGTTTGATAATCTTCATGGCTATAAATGGAAAAGTGTAAACTTCCAGAGGGCTTGAATGGGGATTTGGAAGATGGTTGGCTGGAGGCAAAGAGGCATTATGGGTGATATGATTAAGCCATTAAAAACTTGAGAATCTAGGACAAGTGAATCACCACTTGCGAGGCAGATGGTTTATCGCAACTCGGGGAGTGTTTGGAACTTTGAAAAACATCCCTCGTCCGACGGTTGTGGACATAGACATTCACAGCTGCACAGTTACAGGAGCGGTGCCATCCCCTGAATGTGCGTGACAGTATTGCATGTGGAACCACAAAGCCAAAAAAAAAAAACAGGCAACAAAAAAAAAGGGGCTCAGCTGTTGGACAGGGGGTTTGTGGCGGCCACACGGATCCGTCGCAAAACGGAACAAAATTGTGCTGCTCTCAGTTTGTTTTTGAAATTATCTTAAGTGAGACACATTTCCTTGAAACTACTGAATAAACACAAGATAGCAGCTCTTGGGATCCAACCTCACAACTCGCTGATCATTTTTATGCAGGGTAACATCAGGCCAGAGATTCCTCAGGCACTGAAAACTCTTCGGCCGACCCTGACTTAATGTTGTAAACACAGAATTTTGGCATTGATGGAAAAAAAAAAACAGTATTTACGTCTGGTACTCAACGTATTCTTATAAAATCAAATCTGAAGTACTGAATCAATACAGCCTTAATCCTCACAGCAATATAAGATGCAGCATAAACAACATCAGATTGGGCGGTTTGCATGAGCAAATAAAACCACTCAGCTCGCAAACAGACCATGAAACGAACGCCAGTCACACAAATATCATCAAGGGCGAATCAATGAAAATGATTGCAGCAATAACTGCAGTGTCTACCAGCATCTAACCAGCTGACACTTCACTGTGTTACCATCTCAACTTTAAACCAAGTAGCTCGTAATAAATATTAAGTGTTCAAGCAGTAAAGAGCCGACCACTTCATTTCATAACCTGATGGTCCGCTTAATTCTAGCATGAAATGTCATCTCCGAGTCAAAGGCTGGTTCACCACAGTAATCTGTCAGCTGTGTGTTTGACCGATCAGGGGAGGTTAATAAAGCTCCAATATTACTAACAGCAAGGTCACCTCACGGTGAGGCGATTTCCTGCGATCACTAATGCAGCTAATGTGCAGCTGAGCACTCACTCCAGACGGAGGAGAGAAGGAGAAGGGGAGAACAGGAAATATATCCCTGTGGAGCCGGCAATGAATAAGTGTGATCCAAAGAGAGAGAGAGAGAGAGAGAGACATTAAGTTTGGAGTCATTAGGCACAACACACTGCTGTCATTATACCATACTGCATTACATTCATCAGCCCCTTCATTTATGAAGCTGTGGGAGGGCACAGAACCAATGGCTCAATCTGTCTGCTGCTGCTGCTGCAAAAAGGAGTTTGTCTTTGAGTCTCTGAGTTCAGCATTATGCTTTTTTCCTCTCATCAGTGTCCCTCCGCTGCTGTATTTAAAGCAACCTGTGTGACACTGAACCTGACTAAATCTGTCTGAGGCAAAGCTGAGGTATTCTACTTGCTTAAGAGGCAGTGCGAGCGAGAGCAGAGCAGAGTCCTGGCCGAGATTCGAAGGATGAGTGCAGATCTCTGCTTAATACATTTTTCTCATCCATATTGCAGAATGTGGAGTGCATTTATTAAAGCCGAGCATCAAGGATGGACTTAAATAAGTTTACATAGATAAAAATGGACCCCTCAGATCTCACCGCCGTCTCAGAACCAGAGTTGCACTTTCAGATCAGAACAGGGGTGCAAAAAGTGTTTCAAACTCCAGCTTCAGACTGATTTTAGATACAAAGCCCGTCGACTCTTTCATGTTTCCTGCAGTGAAGCCTAATT
This sequence comes from Trachurus japonicus, assembly GCF_045865225.1. NCBI lineage: Eukaryota > Metazoa > Chordata > Actinopteri > Carangiformes > Carangidae > Trachurus > Trachurus japonicus. Next base: position 23,016,925 of record NC_140910.1, read on the forward strand.
TGTATTCTGTAGCACATACCGAGCTAAAAAACTACAATTAGACAATGACATGAAATGTTGTGCAAAAGGCAATTATGGGTTAGTGTCATAGCTGTTGTTAAGCACACCCATATGATACTACATTACACTGCCTTCTGATGTATTGTGGAGAATCTCCTGAAGCCAGAAACCATTCAGTTGTCATTAAGCTCCATATTTCCTGCACATTCAAAACTCTTAACCCTGCAAAAATATAAAATAAAGGTAAAAATATATTTGAAGTATCAGAACAGATTCACAGGTATGCAAAGACACACATTTTCAGACTGCAGGCTATTATATATATATCTTTTTCAAACTAAGACTGAATCTTGCCGTATACATCCACAGATGTCCTAAATCCTAAACCTCTGCGCTGGCTGATTGAGCAACCACAAATTACATGACCTGATTTCTGTAACACAGAATCTTATCAACACCGTCCTCTGAGAGAACGCAAACTAATTGGTGAGAGTTTTACATTGCTTTCTCTAATGATGGGCGCTTAATTAATCTTTGAAACACTGGCTGGTGAGTGTTGGAGCTATAAAAGAAGATGGCTGAGAGGATCAAAGTCATTCCAGTCTACTGTGGAGGGGGATTAGGAAAATATGGTGGAGGCACGGAGACAATCGAGCATCCCGAGCCTCCAGTGAGGAAAATCCTCATAGGCTGCAACCAAAATCTCAACCACTTGGAGAAATCACCCTGGCGTGCTGTTGCTGTGCGAGCTGACTGACACAGACACGTGTGAGGGTGGTTATGTGATATCATGGTAATCCCACTGACGTCCACACACCCAATTCCTCTGTCATGACCCATGCAAGAAAAATACACAGTCGAGTGGGAGCGAAGAGGACAAGACAGTCAGTGCTCAACATTTCTCATACACAGCCCCGGCTTCCATACTCACGATGTTGAGTGATGTTAATTTATTTTCTTTATTGTCTGGGGATCCATGCAGCCCCTTACTGTCAGTTGTTATGGTTTACACATTCACTGTCAAAAACAAAACAACACAAAATGCAATGAAAGGAGGTGCTATTTGGGTCTCACAGCAATTTAACACAAAGTAGGTGGTCGTGATGCATGGGTGGGCACTGGCCACAGAGCGGAAACATATCAAATATATTAAAAACATAAAAACATAGTAGCTACATCTGTGTTTTCTTTATCTTTTCTATTCTATTTTATCACAGACAGATTTGGCTCTGTACAACTGCACATGTTTTCATTGCTACTAGATGTGACATATGTGTGCATTCATTAAATGATTAGAGGTGCAGTCAGGTTGCCAGATGTGGGTGTGAAAAGTCTCACACATGAGACTGAAGCTTGTAGTGACACTGTCCAAAAGCCTGGGAGTGTGTGTGTGTGTGTGTGTGTTTGTGTGTGTGTGACTGAAGTGGATTAGTGTGCAGTTAATGAATGTTGGCTATCATGTAGCTGCATAACCTACTATCAGCTTTTTAACTTTTGCACTTGAATAGAGCGAGTGTGAGGTCATTTTCTTAAAGCGTCACTTTATCAACACTGCACTTTAACATATGCAGTATATAAACATGCTTTTCAATACAGACCAAAGTTATCCGAGGTTACAGATGTAAAACACATGCAGCCATACTAAACCATTTCCAGAATCTCATTTCAAATCTGATAAAATATTAAGGAAGAATATCATGAATGTGATCAGTCATAATGTCAGATTTCAGCATGAATACTTGATCGGTCAGCAATAAGAAAAGTATTGATGGTCAGTATGCAAATCTGCATATGATTCACCTCCATTGATTAAGAGTCTGGTACCGTTGGACTGTTTGTGCCTGGTTTCTACTGCCAGCTCCTCTCTTTGCCCTAGCACCGTGTCTAATAAATTAACAGCAGAAAATTAAACTCATCATCTCATCTTTGCTGACCCACCAACCCTGTAACCCATTCAAGGACCCGGACTGGGTGCCAGCCTCACAACAAGGATGACATCAGGCTGCTCCGCCAGTCAGCAGCAGCCTGCTCAGGTTACCTCGACCAAGTGTGGAGAGGAGCGCTCAGCCGCTGACAGCCCACTGCATCACTCTGCAGCAGTACTCGCAGGGAGCACAGGAAAACAACCCTGGCTCGGCAGCTGAGGCTCTCTCTCCACCCGGGCTAATATTGTGCTCCGTTCCAAAAATACCCTCGTGCAAAAAATAGCCTCTTCCAACAACACACAACTATGATACGGCCAATTCATCTATTCATATCAGTGTCATGGAGTGTCAACAGAAAACATGTTTGTTCTTATTAATGCCACAATTTCAGAGCTCCCGAGGTAATCACACAGGAAAAACAAAAACGTAGGAAGGCATTAACCACACAACACACACACACACACACACACACACACACACACACACACACACACACACAGGAACAAAATATGGGCCTATCATTATGAGGAGGGCAGCCTTTATGACCTAACCCTCATCAAACTGAGGAAACATGCACCTGCCCTGCATGGCAACTGCTACTGAGGCAATAAAGTGGAAGTAGACAGCAGCTTGTAGTGGTCCACTCTGGCCTCAGTAGTTTAGAAATCCCTGGATGACATCATGAAGTTATTGAAAATTTGGTTACCAGGAGAAAAAAAGGCTGGCAGATCTCACACTTAACACAGCACAGAGCTGGACGGAAGCCCTTTAATAAAACAAAACTAACAGCCAATCATAGCCTACGAGCAGCCCATAGGATGCTGTGGGAAACTAAAGCAGCAATGACTACAACAACTACCCAGAGGAACAGTTCTGTGGTTCATGTAGGCAGGTATAGGCTAACACAGGCTACAATGACCGGGAATAAGGTCAAAACTGGACACTGGTTTGTGCCAAAATGTGGCCATTTCCCTCTAGAGATGTTCATCACATCAGTCATTAAGAAAAGCCGCCGCCATGCGAATATTCAACATAAATCAAAGCCACATTTCACAGGCCTAAGGTCTGATCAATTGGTTGATTTCGGGACGCCCTCGTGGAGACAAAAGAACAGTGTCTGACGGTGCGGTGCGCGTCTCGTTTCCCAGCATCACGTTCACCTGTCCTCTGTGTTTCCTCCTCCTAAACCCGCATCGTGCAGAAGGGGGAAAGAGGCAGTCTAGACTCACCCAGTACACCGGAGGAGGTCTGTGGTGCGGCAGCGCCCGGCTCCGGCCTCTCCGTGTCTCCCTGCTGCGCTCGGTGTCGGTGCCGGGAGCTCTCGGGGCCGTCGCCGGCCGCGGTCGCACCACCGGCGGCCGCCGCGGCTGCAGCGCCAGCCGCTGCCGTCCCCGCGTCGGGCATGCTCTCTATCAGCGAGGAGCGACGGAAGATGAAGGTATTGTCCGGGAAATCGTGCAGCGGTATCGCATCTCAGGAGCAGGGCAAAGCATTGGGGGTGGTGCGGGGGTCTGAGTGAAGGGTTAAGTGAGTGTGAAAGTGAAGTGAAGGTTGTCGGTGACGGTGCAGCGGCGGATCATCCTGTCGGTACTCTGGAGTAGGATGCGCGGCTAGATGGAGAGCGCTCCTCCGACGACTACAGAGGAGGGACAAAGAGAGGGAGGGCGGGGGAGGGGGGCTGGGTGACACCACACGCACACATACACACACACACACCTTACAACAACCCAGTGTGTTAGTCTAATAATTGTATCAAGATTGCGGCCTCAGCATAATTAGGATTTGTCTTTTGGGGAAATTTCTTAATGAGAGATACAAAAGCTTTGAATAAGTCAGATCAGACAGTAGCTATTATAGTCCCGTGTAGGCTACAGTCCTCAAAATCCCAGAGGAGTTTCATGAAAACTAGTAATAAAAAAATACTAAAAATGTTCCATGCATGCATGTCCCATAGCCTCCAGGAGAAATGTGCATGTATCGTCCTGCAGTGACCTCTACCATCAGCCAGCCTTCAATATGCCAGAAACAGAATCCGCTTGGAAGAACTCAGACAAACAAATGCATGGCTTATTACATTACCTAAGTGGCAATATGCCCAATGCACATGGTCCCTCTCTTCTTCTTCATTTATCACTACAGTTTGCACCTACCTTTAATTTAAATTATAGTCATCCTCTCGGTAGCTGTCGGACGGGGCAGGGTTCTGCAGTCCAGCAGGTGGACTGTTGCTCTCCTGTGAGTGTGACTGCACTATGCCCTGTCCTCCAAGATTAAATAGACTATGACTTATTTATTGATGCAAAAAATATCTTAGATTAAATTTTTAGTGACACTCAGGTCTAGGGACAAGTGACAGCCCAGTGGACACAAAACACACTATGTGTGCAGCGGCTGTATAATATTATTTTTCATTGTTTAAACTGTCACTTGCATATCAACATCTTAAAAACACAATTGCCTAAAGTGCAAACTGTCATGTCCACCGCTCCCAGTTGTCATAAGTCTTTAAAAATGCCAAACAATAGTCGACTGACTCCAAAGTAAGACACACCCTACACAAACTTACAACCTTTTAAACAAACACTGATGGTGCAACTTTGTCTGATCATCCTCGACTGGTGAATTATGCTCAACTTTCATAAAATAACAGGATGCAGTTTTACAACAAGTGGAAGAGTTTGAACTGATGGCTGTGTGTGTGTGTGTTCCTTACAAAGATAACGTCATCATCTCTAACTAGATCCATGGCCTAATTAACTGCCTTTTTGGTCAGACAAGACAAATGTGTTTGGATGGTGCTCAACAGCTGTGAGGTGGCAGCTGTCAACCTTTGTGAACACAGTGAGCGGTCTATAAATTATTGAGATCCCAGGTTAAAGATTGTTCCCCAGGCCTGAGGCCATGGCGCTTCCCCATGCACACAATCCATCTCCTTGGCCGGCTGGCCGTCCTGGATGCTGCGTTTCGCTGTGCAGTCACAGAGGCAGGCTGGCAGCCCTCCCCCTTCGTATGGCTCAGAGCTCAGAAGCACTTCATATGCGAGCAGAAATTGTGCTTACTCACCACCCTCTGGGCTGACAGCTGCAAGAAACTGTAGTGGGGCACACACACAACACTGCACATCTATAACCTGTCTGTGTTTATAGTCTATTAAGAACTGCAAGATGGAAACAAACAACAGCAGCAACAATAAGTGGTCATTTAACATATTAAAAATTAATATCCTGGAAGTTTAAGAGACTCTTATATATCAAAATACAGCCCTGGCCTGTACAGTCCTGTCGAAACAGTTTGAGAGAGGTGTTGATTTGTATAATTATGTTGGATTGATGCTGTTGAACTGTATTCTGTTGAGAGATTGGCTACTTCTAATATTTTTGTCTACCCTTAATAATATAAATTGGATGATATTAGAAACAGCCTTGAATGTACTGAATGTATACTGAATGGATTTCAAGTAACCAAAACAAATCCAACCATAAAAATAATTCCTACTTTATGTATTTTTCACTGATCTGCATGTTGACAGAAAATGTTAATGAGATGCATATCAGATTTTTTTAAAATAAATAAATAATGTTGAAACTGTAATAATTGAATAATAATTGTAGCTAATAATAATCATGATAATAATAATAATACATTCGTATCTGAAACTAATATTATTTTAATGTTTATTTAATGAAATAAACCTAAAGCTGGTTAGATAGATAGATAGATAGATAGATAGATAGATAGATAGATAGATAGATAGATAGATAGATAGATAGATAGATAGATAGATAGATAGATACGGTAGATAGATAGATAGATAGATAGAGAGATAGAGGTAGGGAACCCGATATTCAGTGAAGAACAGTTGCCACACGGACTTAATACAACTGCGCACAGTGGGCGGGTCTTAGTTTAGATTGACAGGTCGAAAACAAACAGGATTCCAGAAGCTGCTGCTGTCGTAGAAACCGTTAACCAATCACAAACAGCAGAGGGAGCAACAGACTCATGGTGGTGAATGTAAACGACAGTGGGGAGAAACAGGCATGAGTCTAACGAGGAAGCTCTTACAGAGAATTAAAAATATTCACGGATAATGAATTGCCTCCATTTAGCCAGCTGAGCTTACGCTCACGTGTTATCCCGGCATAGACTCATGTCTGTGGGGAAAAGGTTGACGTTATGACATCGTCAAGGACAGAGCATGTCCTGCAGTGTTTTAGTCTGTAAAAGCAGCTACAAGAGAAACGTTTGGTGTTAATGTGCTTTAATAATGTTTCCATTAATCTATGGAGGGATGTGGAGAGCTGCTGTCCACACACTTAAGATGAGGTTTGTTTCTGCTTCGGTTTCTGTTTATTTAAGCTTTTCCTCGTATTAAGATATACACCAGTAACAAAAACATTTAGTGCAGATACTGTAAGTCCAACTTTGTCTGTTTTGTTTCTTAGGACATCTTATTATGATCATTTATGTTTTTTTGCTTGTCTTCTAAGCTTTTACTGCCCTTGTTAGTCTTATTTTGCCATAATAATATACAGATTTGTCCTTATATCGTATGCTGTTCCTTGCTGTTTCCTTATCTCCAGCAGAGGAGTGCCCCTGTGCAGACCCCTGTCCACCTGTGATGGCGTCCCAGCTGGACTGGCTGATGCTGACACCATCTTCGCCTTGTCGTCAGGCCATGGCAGGTGTGGTGTGGCTGTAGTTCGAGTCAGTGGTCCAACATCAGCTACAGCACTGAAGCACATGGCCGGGCTCACACGCAGCCTGCCTCCTCCACGCACCGCCCTGTTACGCAGCATCACAGACCCCCAGTCCAAAGAAGTGTTGGATCGTGGACTTGTCCTCTGGTTCCCAGGTCTTGGTCCTACACGCTTGATTAGTAGTAAATTGTGTAAAAGTTCTGTTCACCAGTGAGGGGATGAACTGACCTAGAAACTTTGTGATATATGGTGTGATACTTTAGGAGTAAAATACAAACCATTTTGCAACCTGCAAGCTAATACAAGCAGTTTAAAGTATTAAAGTATTCCTCAACATGTTGCTCCTTGTATGTATTTAAATGACTAAACAATATTCAGATGTTGTTGTTTTCTCTTTTGTGTTTTCATCCCATCAGCTCCTCACAGTTTCACAGGGGAGGACAGTGTGGAGTTCCACATCCATGGTGGCCCTGCTGTCGTTACTGCCGTCCTGCAGGCTCTAGGTAACATCAAGATGCCAAACAGAGATTGTTGTTTGGTTTTTTATTTATTTATTTGTACATATATATTATAAACAGTAAACAGTTCATATAAAGTAGAAATACATTGATTTCTACTTTATAGAAATAAAGTGTGCGGGTGAGGTCAGAAACCCAAAGGGGCTTATGGAGTGACCCCACCACTAATAGTACTAATGTACAGAAAAACAGTTTCTAATAAATAGCAATAATATAGTGCAGTATAACTTGATATAATGTCAGTAACAACACACAGTCTCGTTTGATGCATTATTACTTTGCAGGGTTTCTGTTTATGGATTCACAGTCTTGACTTCAGAAGCTCTAAGCCTGCATGAAAAATCTAAGCACACAGTAGCTAGAAGAGTTGGGTAACTGTCCGTCACTGTGACTTAAAAGAGAAAACTGACACATGCATTCCTATTTCTAAGATGTAATGTGACAAGCATGACAATCTTCCTGTGATTGACTCTTAATATTTTTTACTGCAGTTCTCCATCTGACCTACTAGAGGGCAGTGTTGTATAAACCAGAAATGGAAATGAAATCACATCACCATTAAGGTTATCTAAAAAAGTTCCAGAAAATCAATAAAACATATTTACAAAAAACAACAACAAAATAAAATAAGGTTATCTCTAATCAGGAATACTGGTAGTTAAATAATAGAGTATATGAGTTTAGTCAAAGACATTTTCTGAGTAATTCTTGTGTATTAAAACTAATAGGATAGTTCTGTTGGTGTGATGATCAACTGCCAACAGGGTGTGAAATAGGATATTTTGCTCCACTTAACAGATCATGACCTCTGCTTGCCAAATGGTTTTGTGCTCATTGTCTCCCTCTGAAGAGACTTGGAAAAATGGTTGAGTAAACAGTGAAACTGTAACCTCTGTAACCTGCACAGTTGTGCGTGTTTTCATTTCTATTGAACCCTGAGTGACACTTTGACCCCACGTTTGTCCCTCCTGTTTGTGTGTGTGTTCTTTGTTTGTATGATGCATGCTCTCCTCGTACCTCAAACATTTTTCCATGTTTGTATGCTGCTCGTGTGTGTTTCTCAGGAAGTGTGCCTGGCATGAGGCCTGCTGAAGCTGGAGAGTTCACGCGAAGGGCCTTTCAAGCAGGGAAGCTGGGTTTAACAGAGGTAGGTCAAGCAGAACATGTAAAAACACATAGACAGATCTGTGCAGATTTGTGGTCTCTGTGCTTCTCAGAGGAAATTCACAGGGTAAATGTCGAATAAACGGGGGCCGGCGTGCTCAGGGATTTCAAGTTCACATATCAGTGGTGGAAAATGTCACATTTTGAATTCGAAATATACTTTTACTTCAAAATATACTTGGATACTAAATAATTACCCAAGATAATAAAAATGCAACAAAAAAATTGCCTGTAGCACAGTTGAGAGAGAGAGAAAATGCGGAGGCAGAGAGAGTGGGAATGACATGCAGCAAAGGGCTGCCTGCCCGATGCAGGATTTGAGCCGGGGCCGACTGCAATGAGGCATTTGTAGTCTCATTTGGGGCGCCCGCTCAACTCACTGCACCATACGGCACCCCAAAAATTAAAAAAAAGTGTACAAAACTTAACTAAAAGTCCCTTGCAAAATTTTTTGAGTGTGCCAAATATTTTGGAAACCCGTGCGAGTTAAAAGCAGGGGTCCCATCTGCTTGTCTCAGAGAATCTTTGTATTGGAGTCAATGGGCAGAAGGAAGGGATCTGGCCACACTCAGAGGCTCATATTTTAAATTCTATAAGTCTCGCTGCTTTTTTGAGCATACCGGTGTAATTGTGTAATAGTGTAATTTGTGGCTGGTAGCAGCGTGTAAAGAAGAAAAATTCAAACAATTTCAGAAAACTTCTCCTACTCTTGCTGATGATTTCACCCACTATAGCCTGAGCATTCTATGTATACACACCCATTATAACCTCAAAATATCTCCAAAAATGATCATGGTCATTGAACAGTGATTGATAAAAAACTATTATACCTATCAACAGCTATTTGAGTGTTAGCCCTATGGCACTAAAAATAGATCAATAAATGGACCAATGAATAGATCGATAAATAGATAAGTAAGTAAATTAATTAATAATTTTGATAGAAAGAAAATGGAACACTCAGCTTCAAAGTCAAAATGTCTGTTGTGACATCATCAGTGACATCAGACAAAGATGACAAAATGGAACACTCAGCTTCAAAGTCAAAGTGTCTGTTGTGACATCATCAGGCAATACAAAACAATACAAAACAGGATAGCTCATCACACACACATTGCTGATACACACACAGACAGTCTGCTCCGAGCGCACAGTGTGATTCTTAGACGTTACATTTTCGAACTTTCTTAAAACCAACACAATGGCGGTTACTAGTTCAGAACTGAAACAAGAGCTAACAGCCCAACAACTGAGGGACAAGATTCATGTCCAAATGATGGCGTCAAGGGAACGCCAAAATGAAATCTTCACCCTTAATGTCCTGTTGGGTAACGAGAAAGCCAACTGCGAAAAAGAACATCATTTGGCGGTTCAACTCTCCAGAGAGTTGGAGCAGACCAAAGAGCAGTTGGCTAGACAGAAATCCCTGAAACAAATGTGTATCAACAGGGAGAAGGAGACCAGGAAGGAACTGGAGTGGCTCCAGAGGTTCATTGACACAGAAATCCTTCGCACTGCAAAAATCACCACTCAGGTGCGAAAAGACATGTTGCAGAAGAGAAAGGAACTCCTGCAGAAGGACAATGAGAAGCTCCAAGTGGCAAATCTCATCAGCCAAGAGAAATTAACAGCTGAGCTGCAGGCGGAGAAAGCAAAGAACACAACTCTCCAGGAACAAATGGAGAATCTGAGAGCCTTATACCAAGACAACGAATCTGAAGTCCTCAACTCCAGGAAGCAGATCGAAAAACTGCAGTGTGAGTTGGATAAAGAAATGAAGACTCATGCTGCAGCGCTGCTCCAGGGGAGAAACCTGAGGGCTGAGATGGATGCCCTCCAACAAAAGTTGACAGAAGAGATCAGCTTGGCTCAACGAAAAACATCAGAGCAGGAGCTGATTTTGAAGAAAGAGTTGGAGGAGCTGAAATCTCAACTCAACACTCGTCTCTCACTCAACTCTGAGCTCACCACAGAGTTTGAGGAAGAGAGACAGAAGAACATGACTCTCCAAGAAGAACTGGAGAAAGTGACAGCTTCATATCAAGAAGCCCAAAGGTATGAAGCTGAAGTCCACACCTCCAGACAACAGGCTGAGTACCTCCAGAATGAGCTGGAGAAACAAATGAAGGCTCATGCTGCCAGGGTGACAGAAGACAAAAGAAAACTGAGGTCTGCGATCAACGTCCTCCAACAGAAGATGACCCAAGAGAGCAGCCTTGCTAAACGAAAAACATTAGAGCAGGAGCTGGTTCTGAAGGAGTCAGAGGAGCTGAAATCTCAGCTCAACACTCGTCTCTCACTCAACTCTGAGCTCACCACAGAGTTCAAGGCAGAGAGACAGAGCAACATGACTCTCCAAGAAGAACTGGAGAAACTGAGAGTGTCATACCAAGACGCCCAAAGATATGAAGCTGAAGTCCACACCTCCAGACAACAGGCTGAGAACCTGCAGAATGAGCTGGAGAAACAAATGAAGGCTCATTCTGCCAGGGTGACAGAAGATCAGCTTGTGGAGAAAAAACTGAGGGCTGAAATTGTCACCCTCAAAGACAGAATGGCCAAAGAGATCAGCTTGGCTCAACATAAAACATCTGAGCAAGAGCTGGTTCTGAAGAGAGAGCTGCAGCAGGCGAAAACCCAGCTCAACACTCAGCTCTCACTCAACTCTGAACTGACAATGGAGCTCAGAGAGGAGAAAGAGAAGAGCAAAGCCAGCACCCAGAAGAATGACGCTGAAGTCCTCAGGGCCAGACAGCAGGCTGAGAACTTGCAGCATGAACTGGAGAAAGAAAGGAAGGCTCATGCTGCCAGGGTGACAGAAGACAAAAGAAAACTGAGGTCTGCGATCAACGTCCTCCAACAGAAGATGACCCAAGAGAGCAGCCTTGCTAAACGAAAAACATTAGAGCAGGAGCTGGTTCTGAAGAAGGAGTCAGAGGAGCTGAAATCTCAGCTCAACACTCGTCTCTCACTCAACTCTGAGCTCACCACAGAGTTCAAGGCAGAGAGACAGAGCAACGTGACTCTCCAAGGAGAACTGGAGAAACTGAGAGTTTCATACCAAGAAGCCCAGAGGTATGAAGCTGTAGTCCACACCACCAGAAAGCAGACTGAGCACCTGCAGCATGAGTTGGAGAAAGAAGAAGCTGTAGTCCACACCACCACAAAGCAGACTGAGCACCTGCAGCATGAGTTGGAGAAAGAAGAAGTTGTAGTCCACACCACCAGAAAGCAGACTGAGCACCTGCAGCATGAGTTGGAGAAAGAAGAAGCTGTAGTCCACACCACCACAAAGCAGACTGAGCACCTGCAGCATGAGTTGGAGAAAGAAGAAGCTGTAGTCCACACCACCAGAAAGCAGACTGAGCACCTGCAGCATGAGTTGGAGAAAGAAGAAGTTGTAGTCCACACCACCAGAAAGCAGACTGAGCACCTGCAGCATGAGTTGGAGAAAGAAAGGAAGGCTCATGCTGCCAGGTTGACAGAAGACCTGCTCCTGGAGAAAAACCTGAGGGCTGAGATCAACACCCTCCAACAGAAGATGACCCCAGAGATCAGCTTACTTCAGCAAAAAACATTGGACGAGGACCTGAAAGATCTGGAGGAGCTGAGATCTCAGCTCTCTAGTCAGCTCTTACGAAACTATGAGCTGACCGTAGAGCTCGAGGAAGAGAGGAGGGAAAACCAGCCTCCTCAAGAAGACATCGCCCCCACACCGAAGAGGAAGTCTATGTGGACCAGGTTCCGCCATTCTCTGGGGCTGAGGAAGCCAACGAGGTGGAAGAGGAGCAGTGCGGCCTCATCCAACTGACTTTCTCTCCAATCTTTTTTTCTTTTGTTTTCTCTTCTTTTCTTAAAGGGATAGTTCACCCAAAATTCAAATTTCAAAAACTCATTTTCTACTCACCCTCATGTTGACTAAGGGCGCACTCACACTAGGGCCAGTTGTTCCGTACCGTGCTGAAGCCCGAATGCCCCCCTCCTCTGTCCCCCGCTGGCCCGCACTCACACTACCTCGAACCCAAGCGTGCTCAAGCACGGTTGCCTCCGACACGTACGTCATCACGTTGATATACGTCATACGCATTGCGCTACGTCATCATAAAGTGACTGTTGTTTATCTGCGGTTAAGCAGCGAGATGGAGAGCGAACCCGACAACACGGCTGCAATGGCATTGCTTTTCTTTTTGAACCATCTTCAAAATAGTCAGCCCTCACCAGCGTCTGGATTCATTGACTTTGCAAGGCGGCGATTCGCAGTTAATCGTGCTGCACGAATTAAAAGGTTTTTGCGGAGGCAACAGGAAAAAGGGGAGGCTTTCAAAGCTCTTCTTGCGAATTACACTTCACATCCTCCAGCCAAAAGGTAAGAACTGACCAGTCCTCCTCCTCTGACCAACGCGATCCCTTAGCCGCTGCCATTGTTTTTGATGTTGTTGTGCTGGATGTGATATTATGTGATGTGAAAGTCCCTTTATAAATACGTAATGGTTACGTTCCACACGTCGCGTAGTAACCCTGCTTGTGAACATTCCTGGCCAAGCGTACCGTGCCCAAGCACACCTCTCCCAGCCGTGCTGAGCCAGGGAAGTGTTCCATGCTCAGGCACGGAACACTTGCACTCACACCAGCAATAGAATCCGGACTTTAGGGGGCAAACGTGCTTGGGCACGGTACGATTGCCTAGTGTGAGTGCGCCCTAAGGGTTGGGAGAAGTTTCATTGTCCTCCGTGCCTTCTTGGAGTTACAGGGTGGGTCCGCGCAGCACTGCATGTCCATATGACGGTAGCGAACGGGGCTCACTTTTCTTCGTCCAAAAAGACACACCAAAAAACATCCAAATACCTCCATACTGCTCGTCTGTAATGTCCCTCTTGTATTGAAGCCCCGACATGAGAAATTGTTGGATCCGTCATCCGTCAATCAAACGTCTGAGTCACACACACACACACACACACACTGAGCTCGATCTCGCCCCAAACATTGAATATCCCACCCACTCAATAACGACCAATCAAATTTATTTTCCTTACTCGGGTAAACTCGTGAAAACTCACGGAAGGAGGCACGACGAACAGGACAAATGGCCATTTCTGAACACCTTTAACTTTTCTTTTCCTCTTCTCTTCTCTTCTCTTCTCTTCTCTTCTCTTCTCTTCTCATCTCTTCTCGTCTTTTCCTCATCTCATCTCATCTCTTCTCTTCTTTTCCTAATCTCATCTCATCTCTTCTCTTCTCTTCTTTTCCTCATCTCATCTCTTCTCTAATCTTCTCTTCTCTTGTATTTCTATTCTCTTTCTCTTTTTAACTACTAAAAATCTCATCTCATCTCTTCTCTTCCTCATTTCACCTCACCTCATCTCATCTCTTCTCTTCTCTTGTATTTCTATTCTCTTTCTCTTTTTAACTACTAAAAATCTCATCTCTTCTTTTCCTCATCTCATCTCTTCTCTTCCTCATTTCACCTCATCTCATCTCTTCTCTTCTCTTGTATTTCTATTCTCTTTCTCTTTTTAACTACTAAAAATCTCACCTCACCTCACCTCACCTCACCTCTGCTCTTCTCTTCTCTTCTCTTCTCTTCTCTTCTCTTCTCTTCTCTTCTCTTCTCTTCTCTTCTCTTCTCTTCTCTTCTCTTCTCTTCTCTTCTCTTCTCTTCTCTTCTCTTCTCTAATCGTCTCTTCTCTTGTATTTCTATTCTCTTTCTCTTTTTAACTACTAAAAAAAAATAAAAACCAAAAAAATAAAAATCTTTAAGATGTTCTTCCTACATAGAATGTTGTATTGAGTAGCTTGTAAGTGTATTAGTCAAGTCTTTAAAAAACAGCTGTCAGATGTAGGACAAGAAGTCATTATATCGGCTTCTCCAGTTTAAATGTGTTTGATTTCCTGTGATATCCTGCCATCATTTTAATCTTAAAAACAAACAAAATTTTTACTGAGTAGGAAATAAATCATCAATTTTTTTTATTCAGCAATGTCATGTTTCACTACTATAAAGAAAAGTGATGGGAACTTTAGAGAGAGTGGTCTGAATAAAGCACAATTTCATTAATGGTTACTGTGAAAACAATAAACTCAAGGAAAATTAGTTACAGTGGTGCAGTGGTTAGTTCCTGCCTCCCAACAACAAGGCCTTTCTAACCAAATACAACCCTAATCTAACCTAATTTCTCCCAACCAAACCTTAAGGTTTCTTGGTCTAACCCCAACCTCAGAATGACACAGCCAGCCTCCAATGTGAATCCAAAACACCAACGTGCTCCCTTACATAGTCAAACTGCGTACAGAGCTCACCGTTCGCCCACATACAAAGAATTAATTCAGGATCGAAAAATGAACACTAGAAAATTCCCTTGCAGAAATTTTGAGAGTGCCACGGGGGTCGCTGCCAGGGGTGCCACCTCTGTCACCATAGGAATCAGTTTGATTGATACCTCTGCAGCTATTTCATACCTGTAGAGGTCAGTGTCTCGGTGCGTTTGCCCCGTGGCACAAATAAAATCATGTTTTCATAGGAATAAACAGAACTCATACACATGATCAGGATAAAGGTTTGAGTTTTACAGTTGTCAGAATTAAAATGTTGTTGCAAACTGGTATATAAACCATTATAATGTTGCTTGAAGGTGGAAGGACTTGGAGATCTGATCCACGCTGAGACAGAAGCCCAGAGGAGACAAGCTCTCAGGCAGATGTCAGGAGAACTGGGACGCCTCTACCAGGACTGGACCAGCAAACTGAAACGGGTTGGTTGACCAGTTGTACAGAGACAGGTGGTGCGGACAGAGGTATCTGTTCATGATTGGCAGTAAACAAACAGATGTTTTCATCTGGGCTGGACTGGATTTAGAAGGAAAAAAGTTTGAGAGTGTCCTTTTTCCAGATCTCCAGCTTTTTTCTTACATTTTGTGGTGTTTGTGTTGTTTGATGCCAAGAGATGTAAGAATTTTTCTGATTTGCATACAGATTTACACACAACAATAATATATTATTGATGTTTGGTGTTTTCTTTCATTAGTAATTCAAACAATTGAATGGTTCAGTTAAATGTTTGATGACCGTTCATCTGTCTTATCAACACTCTGCTTGCTTTTTGGTCTAGACCTTTAATCACATGGACTTCTAACCCTGCCAGATCTAGTCTTTGAACAGAGGAGGTATTTAGATGTTGCTTTTGAAAAACAACATTCTGTACAATTTTGCATTTGCTTGACGGCAGAAACAGGCTGAAATCCTGGAATCCTCCCAGGAGAGATTTTGTCCATGTTCACATTTGACACTTCTCTGAAAACAGTGTTAGGAAAGAGCCTGTCTGTTCTGTGCTGTAGGTCAGGCATCAGTCATTTCACACCCAAACAATGCGCTCTGTTTTTTGGAACCTCACTCTTAATGGATTAACTTATGGGAATCTGAGGCTTCCTGTTTTGATGTGACTATTGCACGTGTAGCAGGCTACGTGCACTTTCTGTTCAATACTGAGAATCATAGTGCCAATATGCATGTATGCAGATACTTATCTTATATCCTGAAGATCATGGTAATGTAATTTGTAAACCCCCTTTTTTTTTTTACATCCCTTCCAGGGAGCATTGGAATATAGCTTGTGTCCCAGGAGATGCAACCATTGTGTCTGTTCCCTGGTATTTTTTATTGAAATACTTAATGACTAATGGCTAATTTGTTATGAAAGTTCATAGGTCATTACTGGTGTTATGTGACGACTGAGTTGGCTGAAGGGATCAAGTCTGTGACCTCGACTGTTTCCCTTTCACATTAGTTCAGAGCAGAAGGTCACTGACTGAATGTGAACGCTTCCACCTTCCTCTGCTGCGAACTGTTTTGGAGAATGTAGAGCAGTGCAGATCTTGCAACACTTTGGCACCAGATCAGACTAATATGTCCAGGTGTTCTCCCTCGAGAAGCTCTGTACGTGTCAGCAGCTTTTTTTTTACAGGCAGTTCTTAGAACTAATATGAATGTGCCATTATTTTTGCATTCAGATTTCAGGGAATCCAGTTAATCAGAAGTATACCATTTGTATGATGCTATGGGTAAAACCCGCAGCCGACACCCAAACAATGCCACTTTTTTAACCGGTTGCTTCCCACTTTTGTGAAAGGATTAAAGTATGGGAATCCGACGCTTCCTGTTTTTGTGCGGCTATACTACTATTGTGTTTATATTCTGCACTGTCAATCAAGATACTGATCGGTGCTGTGGTTCATAGACTTATGTTGTGTACTCTAGAGTTAAATGAATACCCAGTATAACTAGAAAATAATTATCTAAAAATCTGGTGTTGATATAAAAGAGCACCAGGAGTTTTTGAATTTACATGATATGAGATAAGCTGTGGAAAAAGATAAAGCCTTTTGAATTTTTTCACCTAATGTAATCTAACATTTATCAAATATATTGATGGGTAAACACTGTTAAAATTCACACAATCTGAAAGCCTTAAATATAAATGAGTTGTTCTATTGGTGGAGAAGAATGACAGAAAACATGAAATGAAGCCAGTGTGTGAAATATTTGACAGCCTAAGGAGACCCCCATGTCATGTTTAGTTGAAAACTTCCAAAACAGACCAGACGTATGTCAAATACTTAATCAGTAGCTCTAAAACAATTGATGTTTGATTGATTGATTGATTGATTGATTGATTGATTGATTGATTGATTGATTGATTGATTGATTGATTGATTGATTGATTGATTGATTGATCAGTCAACAATTTTGAGAATAGAATAGGTAACAGGTATCTATCATTGATATACGAAGTATGTGCTTGTTTAAGATTTTGAAATATTTGAAAAGAGTTGCTGCTTCTCTCTAATTTATATCACTGTAAAGTGAAAACATTTGCATTTTGGAAAACAACATTAACATATAGCAACTTGACCATTTCACCTTGGGATCCAAGAAATTGTAATTGTCTGTACAGCAACACTACACAACGAAACATCCCTGCAGTTTGTGCGATGAGAGCTTTTACTAACATGCTTTTTTAGCTTGTTTTGTTGATAAGATATTATTTGGATTTTTTCTGTTTGTGCACCAACTGTATCATTCCACTTTGTTAAGTGCTCAGGACTTTGATTTCAGCTTCCTCTCATTTCTCCTCTCTGCTTTGCACATCTTGCAGTGTCTGGCTCATGTCGAGGCCTTCATTGACTTCAGTGAGGATGAGCTCATTGAGGATGGGGTCTTAAACCAAGGTATGTATGTATGTGTGCACTTTGTCCTCTTTGCTGGAGAAAAATAACAGGATCGTCCTCCCTGGGGTCTAAGGGGGAGGTGTTGGGGTCCGAGGGCTCTGTTTCTCTCTAAAGAGAGAGCCGTCCGGCTGCTTTCCTGTTTGGATCTTCAGCTGCCATCATGTGCGTTTGCTGCACAGTGGGGAGAATCCATAGGCATCAAACTGCTCAAAAGGCAATTTCCTGTAGGAAGTGTGGATAGAAGGCCGGGGGGACAGTAGAGGCATTCGTCTTACCTTCAAAGGCAACCTGCCATGTCACTCACAGGAATAGTGCTGTCAGCAGCACTGTCCGCAGCCCCACTGATGTCTGTATGTCCAGGTTTCCCATGCTCAGTGTATGTGAGGTTGAGTGTGTAGGAGTGTGTACGAGGAGACGTCCTCCTCCCCTGAGTCTGTCGCCTGCTGTCTGGCACTGGCAGAGCTCTTCAGAGAGCCTCAGATGTTGTGAAGTTTTGACACAATAAAGCCTGGGAACTAGTTTGTTTTGGTGGCATGGAATGTTGGCTCACGCCTTCGCGCAGCAAATAATAATAGACTGAAACCCAAAAATAGAAAATCTGGCACAAAAACTCTCCATTGCCACCTGCAAAGACACAGCAAATGCCACATTTTAGGCCATAATTGAAGTTTTCTTAAGGTTTATCTGAAGCCACAGTCATTAACTCACTTGAAATGATTTATTGTTGATGTATTGAGTTGTCAAAAACATTTTTCCGCTTAAGTCGTCTGCGGAAGGAGACGAGACCGTGACCCATTTTTCGTACAGACGAATGGTGTCAGACGGGGGACTGGGCCTTTTTTTCTTCAAAGGGCAGAAATTCCTTTAACAAGGCCATGAAAGTGAAGTTGAGCATGAAACCTTCGTCATGTCCTTTTCCCTCCTCTGTCTTTGTCTCCCCCGCAGTTGACAGATCGGTGCGCAATTTACAGGCAGAGATGGAGCGACACCTAAAAGATGAGAGGAAGGGAGAGCGGCTTCGCAGCGGAGTCCAGGTGGTCATCGCAGGAAGCACCAACGCAGGGAAAAGTAGCCTCCTTAACACACTTTGTAAGAATACCTAAAATACCAGCACACACATGCACACACACACACACACACACACACACATGCTTTGAAGGGATTAATATTGAAAATATGACTTACTATCTTGTTAATACAGACCTTAGTGTTGAATCATACCGCTGTCAGCCATGGTTTGGAAGAGGAAGAAGGCAACATCTGTCACACCATAAGCAGCGTGGACCCATAGCATTTTTTTTTTTTAATGTGTGTGATTCATTTAGATGCAAATACCGTGTGAAATTATGTGTAGTTGACAAGACGGCGGAGACAAATCTAGAAACAAGCAGCAGTGTGAAATAAGACGGTGTTTAAGTAGACGGAGGGGTTATAATAAAACAACCTCACGTCAGTGCCCATTAGTAGTTGTTCTGGAGCTTTCAGTCAAATCACATAATCTTCCCCGGCAGTTGTGGTTTGTCCAGTTGTCTTTGAATATTAAATGTTTAAATGTCCATCTTTTTCAACACTCTGGTGCTACGTGATGTTTGTTGAACTGCTTCTTCCAACATGTTGTATTATCTAAACGTTACTGTCGGAGGACAGTAAAAGACAGGGTGGACAAAGACATCTGTCTTGTTTGTTTTGCATGTTATAAGAATCTCTTCATTGTACAGGAAGACAGAACACTATCTGTGAACAGCTGGACCTGCTCTTGCACACATGATACAGTTTAACTTCCTGATACAGGTGTTTTAATACTTGATCCACATAAATAAATACAGTAGCACACACTCAGTATTTTTCATTCTCAAAATTTAGTCAGGACCACAACTCACTCTAGAGTTGTTTTGTCTCAGCCTAATGAATCCCACACTGTTTATTGTTAAAGTTACGTTTGTTTATGATATTGTATCCTGAAATCATTAAGAATCACGTTGTATATAAGCTACTCTAGAGCGGAGCTTGGCTGTGGCCCCTCACAGCTTCCTATCAGAATAATAGAGGTATCTATCAAATGTAAGATAAAATCCTGTTATGCTTTCCTGTTCTGATAAGTTCTCCTGACAGCACAGACAAGTAATAATGAGTCATTAGTGCTCCGTGACGTGGGATTCATTGGGATGGTCCGCCCATTAAAGTCCTGAATAATGAATGAAGTAAGGGCTGACTGAAAATATCCCCTATACAGATTTTTTAAAGAAAACACAACATGGTGAAGAAACAAGTTGGAAGGAAGTCTTCAAACCAGTGAAACTGCACGTGATTAGATAGATAGATAGCTGCACTGGGAACTATACTGCCGGAAATATCCACTAGAGCACAAAATGTGTTTTATTCCATGACTGAAATAGTCCCAAACAAATTCTGTTCCACGGATATATTCTAAAAATAAGAGCGTCCAGCTGTTTTAGGAAATGATTCATCCTTGTTCAAAATTAAGTTGTTGTATTTTTTTAAGATTAATACCTTTAGTAGAAATTAATGACTTTGGATCTGACAAATACAGGCCTGCAGGTGAAGTGATAAAGTTATAAGATATGCATTTATACACAGCTGATTATGGTCTTTTAATGGGATTTATTAATAACAGAGGAATATCCTCCAGAAATATCTTTTTAACCTGTTTTAAATCCAGGCCAGAGACCTGCTGCCATTGTGTCTCCCATTGCTGGGACCACCAGAGACGTAGTGGAGACAGCACTTGACATCGGTGGCTTCCCCGTCCTCTTAAGTGACACAGCCGGCCTCAGAGACAGCCTGGACCTGGTGGAGCGAGAGGGGGTCCGCCGAGCTCGAGAAAGGTAAGAGGAGCAAATAAAACATTTTTGTTTCTTTCAAGGTTCAAATAACTCAAACTAACAATCCCGAGAGATGAAGTCTAACATTGTGAATCTTTGATTAATGGATAAATGAGAGCAGCACAGAACAATGGTACAGTACATGCAGAGTACCGCTTTGCTGCATCAGCAACTGTTTACATGTATGTAACACGGAACAAATGACCCAGCTGACCAATGGAGCATGTCGCTGAAAACAAAGAAAGGAAGAAATAATTCATTTCTTCTGCCCTGTACATCATGCTGTATTTTTGTAATGTCTAGCTTAGCTCCATAGTTTATATTATTGCTGAGCCATAGTTATAAATACATGGGACAAACACACTCAGGAGGTTGTGTAATGAGGAGTTACCTTCCCTCGTCGTAGAGTTTCTACTATTGAGAGGTTCTTCATGTGTGATGCGGAGAGTGGACATATATGGTCATTCACTAACAGCTGCTTCCACTGTTTACACCAGGGAAGAATAGCACAACTTGTAGGATCTGTCATCTCCACTTCATATCATACACAAACAGGCCAACACACAAGCACAAGATGGGACAAGCCGGCTCATTCACACACTATTAAATCAACTTTGGACACATACATGTGCAGCGACATGTTTGAAAACATAGAGGAACCGAGGGAAACGGATGATCCTAACAATACCACCACCCCACGCTGATTATTCATTGATTCACTGATGAAAGTTGTGAAACCTCAACCCTTTTCAATGGCAAAAATGCAAATATCAAATATTTCCTGAAGTGCTTGTGTCACTGGCAAGTATAAAACATCCAACACAGCAATGAGGTGTTAAATTACTGCACTGAACCCAGTTACCTTGAAATCTATATAGTGCAGGAGAAAACAGAGATGTGGAGGGACTCGACCTTTTCAGCGGGTAATGGTGCTGTTGAATATTATAAACATTTACTCATAAAAGTATGGCTGTCTTATTATTCTTATATAACATTTTCAGTGCAGATATTCTGTAAGTGTTTTACTGTTTGTTTTAGTTAAGTGTGTAGGAAGGGTGGGCACTTTGCTTTCTATAGGGAACTTTTTGTGCAAGGAGCAGGTCAGAGGCTCGTGACCTGGGTCACTACAGGAAGGACATGGTAAGTACAAGCATCCGCTGCTGCCACTGCTGCCACTGCAGACGCTACCTCACAGCGAGACGGAGCTGCTGAGGTGCAGAGTATTTAACCTGAACAATATTGATGGAAAATAACAGAAGATATGAAATCCCATTATTCACACTTAAAATGAGATGTGTTGCACTTTTGCTGCTGCAGTGGCTTGAAAACATGTTTCACACTGTTTCTCAGGAACATCTCTCACTACAAGAGGAGTTCTATGATTTAATGAAGTTGAAACTTTACCCAAATCAATATAAAAATCTCTATTGGGTCTTTGACAACCACTGAATTCTTTTCCATGGTCCAAAAATAGGATTTGATCTACCTGCTGTATAATTGAAAATTAGATAATGCAGGTATGTATTTTACCCAGTTGAAAACAAAACAAAAATAAAGGGAAAAGATTAAACAATTTGTCACATAAACACAGTAATGATTAAATGTTATACCTTGTCTCAGATCATCAGTTTGATTCTCATGCTCCATTCAGTTCACTAGTCTCTTGGCTGACTTAAAAAGTACAATATTCTTGGCAAAATACAGTTGGTGTCATATAGTTTATGTCAAGATGTGCATCTGTCGCCTCTGTCTTGTTTCCAGGGTGGAGCAGGCAGATCTGACCCTGGTGGTTGTGGACTGTGCTCAACTCCCCACTGAGGCTCAGCAGGTTGCAGCCTTCCTTCAGGGATACCTGGAGAGTGTGCTGCCCACACAGGAACAGCCTGAGACGGGTATCGTACAATAAAAATGATAATAAAATGATAGTAATACTATTAATACTAATAATAATAATATTCATTTGTTTAGCATTTTTGTGTTTGATGAAGTTCTAGACATTTGTTGCTCTTGCTTCTTGAAGGCATTTCAAAATAAAACGTAGAACAATTACATGTTGTAGCTCAAAATCACGAGTTACATGCTTATTGCTCCATCTTGCATGATGGTGGTTATAGAGGTTGAGTTATGAGAATTAACTCAAAACTTTTTAAACCCCTGCAGAAAATACTTCAACAATTTGATTTCAAGGTTTTGCATGTTTATCGTTTACACTTATTTAAATGACCTTTTCTTTATTCTTGATAGTGTTATCTGCAGACAGGTGTCTCCTGGTGCTGAATAAGACTGACCTGCTGCCTGAAGGTCAGAGACAGAAGCTGGACAGGGAGTTGAGACAGGTCCTTGGACTTCCCCCCATCTCTCTGATCTCCTGTCACACTGATGATGGACTGCAGGACTTCCTTGCAATGCTGCACGGCAGCGTCAAAACTCTGTGAGTAGTGATACATCGTCATGTTTCTCTTGTGTTAGAGCAAAGACTAAAAGTTTTATACAAAAGACTGATTTCCTGGGATGGATCTGATGGAAATGAATGACGCTCTGGAATAATGTTAAATTACCATTGGTTGTGAAATGTTTATTTGTTTATTTGTTTATTTGTTTATTTATTTTCACATATCAAAGTTAAAAAAGATATAACATATAAAATCCAAAACAATGTGAAGGGGAATGCCAAAAAACCCTCCAGGGGCTTGTAGGGTGGCATTCTCCGACTACAGTTCTAAGCTAATGAGCATACATTTGTGAGGTACAAATGTCTTCAAAAGTATCTAGCGTTTGCAATTGGTGCTTGGTTAGTCATCACAACGAAATTTGTGGTATGAAATTGATGCAAATGTGCATTTTAACTTAAAGTGAATTAAATTCTATCTCCATATTTTTTAATATGAATGCAGCATCTGCCTCCCAGATGTGGGTTT
Organism: Trachurus japonicus; assembly: GCF_045865225.1. Taxonomy (NCBI): domain Eukaryota; kingdom Metazoa; phylum Chordata; class Actinopteri; order Carangiformes; family Carangidae; genus Trachurus; species Trachurus japonicus. The sequence continues at coordinate 23,040,214 of NC_140910.1, forward strand.
AAACTGAATCAGTTGCAATGAGCATTTCTGTCTGATTATTAGTAGCAGCTTCAAAAGACGTTGCTACTAATAATAATCATACAGTCATAAATGTTGAAATCCTGCCCCGAGTGGCTTTAAATGAAACAAAACAATAATACACGATGCGTGCTTCTGTAAAAATATGATTTTTTTACGCCTTTGTTTTAAAGCGGTGGGAAAGTGGAGGTTCATCTTTTCCAAACCAAAAACCCCAAATAAAGCACAAAATAATGAGAATTTTATTGCTCTGGTTCATTTTGTTCTCCTACTTCCTCTCTAGGTGTGGCGACCCTCTGTCTGGTGCTCCCACCCTGACCCAGGCCCGCCACAGGGCCCACCTGCAGCAGTGTGTAGCAGCCCTGGCTCAGTACCAGCGGTACCGCGACGCTGACCTCGCTCTGGCAGCCGAAGGTGTCCGGTTGGCTCTCACCAGCCTGGGCCGGATCACTGGACGGGTTGGGGCAGAGGAGATCCTGGATATCATCTTCAAAGACTTCTGCATTGGAAAATAATCAGAGAGCTGGAGTGAAAACATGAAATACATGCGATGATGGCTCTGAGAGGAAAGCTGCATTCTTGTGCTGTCCCAGAGTATCAGTTAAGAAAATGGGACAAAAGGGGACGGCCTCGGCGTTGTGCCAGGCTTCGAGGCACAGCTGTGGTAAAAAGAAAATATTCGTGTTCTTGGCTGAAGAAGGTTCTTCACTCCCAAGACACAAACATGTTTGTTTTTTGTTCGTGCTTTTTAACTGACTGAAATAATTTTGAAGTGATGACAGGTGCCTCAGAGGCCTCATATGCTAGACACGTCTTGAGTTGTTACTTAAAAATAGAAATTGAAAATATGTGGGTATTGGGCTCTTGGGCTGCAACAACAACAATAGTCAAAGATCATTTAAAATGAAGCCAGCTGAAGAAAGCTGCAAGGTCGTGGACTGAAAGATTGGATGTTTACTTGTACTTCAGGACAATGAGGAATTTGTTTTTTGGAGCGGGTCTCATTTCAGCTGTTCCACTCCCTGTATGCGTGCATGCACAAATGCTGATAACTTCTGATAACTCAAAATCACTGTATAATTTTGATGAGAAATTACTCTAATTATGTAATTTGTTGTACAGCACACTTTATTTTATTATTTATAATTATATGTGTTTTTTCACGCATTATAAATCAATGTCCCGTTGGATATAATATGTGAAATCAGTGGGATAATATGTATTTTTGTAACAAACCAAACACAGTATATGGGCAACAGGAGCTGGTTCTTCTTTCTCCCATTGTGAATGCTCAGCTCCCACTCTAACTTATAACAAACATACAGTATAGAGAGAGTCAGAGCGACCCAGGCCCCCTCTCTGCTCTGTGGGAAAGGTGGCTTTTGGAGGCAGTGAGCACTGTGGCCTTTGTTCGCCTGTCAATCTGGCCTTGATCAAATATTTATGTTTCCTTGTTGAACTCCTCACCCTTCTTCCCCAGTTGGTTTCTTGCCTCCCAGTCTCTGACGACATTCGCCCCGTCGTACACCAGTATAGCTGCCCATCTCCCTGTCTTTTTGTCTCTCCCCGCTCCGTCTCTGCTACCTGACCTTTCCTCTTTCCGCACTGCTCTGTCAGCCTTTTTGTCCTCTTTCATGTGCTCCCTGATTAATTACAACACAGGGGGAGTTCGAGCTAAATGTGGTGCACGCTGTCGTACAAATTAGCGGCAGTAAATTTTGGGGCCTGGTTCATCTTTGAAGTAGAGCTTGTGTGCAACATCCTTTACACAGCAATGTTTACCACAACTGTGTGGACACAACTGATAAATCACAAAATCCACTGGACACTAACTACCAATAAAATCCTTACATTTTTTATATTGAGATACATTTCTTTATACTCAGAAATGTGTCATGTTTATTGTCTTGCAAGCGGCTTGGCTTTATGAATGAACAGCTTATGGGCCCAGACTAAAAGGTCTCAACAACTAACAAATGCATTGTTATTAAAGTTTTACATTCACAGTCCCTGAGAGACTTGAATTTACTTTGGTGATTCTTAAATAGCTGCAAAACTAACTTACATACCCATCACCCTCAGCTCGCTTTGCCTGTAAGCAAGTGTTTTATATGAATACAGATAACATGATAAATATTATTTCCACACATGAGCATGTTATCATAGGACAGCCATTAGGAGCCTTTAGTGTCAGTTTATGCTTGTGCTACTGTACATAAAACAGGAGTCAACAAGAGCTTTTCCTCATTGAAATCCTTAGAAATTGGCAAAAAAAAAAATCAGTCAAACCTGGAACAGTCGAATCGAATGATTAGTAAACAGCTAACAACTTGGTACTTCCATGAATAAAACAGATAAACTGAACCTGAAAATTGAAATTTCAAATTCTTATCTTAATTTTGTAACATGACTCAATGCATTTTCCGTTTCGTTCTGAGCTGACTAATGGTCGGGGACTTTTAGTTTCTGTCCTGTCAGTTTCCTGTGCTTTTGACTAATGTCTCTCCTGAGATGTGAAGTGGATGTATTCAGCTCGAGCACAGCCAGTTCCACCCTGTACCCATTTGACTTTGTGTCATGGTGTGGGTGTGTGAGTGTCCAGGTCTGAACTGTACATGAGACCAAAAACACTTGTTAAACAAAGGATTTCCTGGGGACAGGAGGCAGACTGACTCACCTCACCTGTAACATTCACATCCATCAGTGCAGTCGGCCTGGGAGTTTATACTAATGTGTTTTCTTATGCAACATGGAAGGCATCTCAAATATTTGGTCTGGCGAAAAGACAGTGTGATTTTTCTGCATCCGACTTCTGTTTGTCAGTTCAGTAGTAGCTGAATACAAAGGTCAGGTCGTCTCAGGAATTATACAATTTGGTAAAAGTAAGATTATTATGCAAGATTATGATGAAGAATATCTGAAATGTTACTTTTGCAAACAGCGAGTGAAGGGTCTCAGCACACCTGAAGATGCAGGTGCGTAGGAGGAGGGCATAACCCAAAGTACAGAGTTCAGAAGAAGCTCCCGCACACTGTCTCACTCTCAATTAATTTATTAAAGCAACGTTTCGGTCACAACTGGTCACAACTGTGACCGAAACGAGACAGTGTGCGGGAGCTTCTTCTGAACTCTGTACTTTTGCGAACAGCAAAATCAACTGTTCGCCATCTGTTTTTACCAGTGCAAAAAATAAAATTTCAAATGAAATAGTTACATTTGAGTCCAAGATAAAGCAGTACATGAATCACGTCATACACTATGAAAAAATGAAGAAGTTGAAACCATTGTAGGAAATAAAATGAAACTGAGTATGAGTAGAGGAAAAACATTTGGTTTGACTTGTGAATAGTAATATAAAAGCACTGATATGTGATAATTTAGGTTTTATGTACATAAAACAGATTTCATTTAATTTCAACAAGCACTTTATTTTTTAAATTCTAAAATTCGTAAATTCAGTGTGGGCCTATTGTGTAAATTGCATTTGCAATATTGCTGTCTAGTGTAAATAATGTATAGATAAGCCACTGTAACGATGCTATCTTCCAGCTGCGTCATTCTTTTAAATTTCAGTTCACCACAGAAGATGTTTATTTTATGAATAGAAGTGAACCCATTTTTTACACTGAGGTTCTGAGAAGGCACCAGCTGTCTGCAGCTACAGTACTGTATGTGCTCATCACCTTGTACTTACAAAGGAAAAGGAAGTAGTAAAGCTCGAGAGCAGTTCATATAACAGCCACGGAGCTTGTAAAAATGCTCCATAAAAGTGGCAATTAATAAGCTCATAGTCTGAACTCTTCTTTGTTGCATTCATCATCAAAACTAAACCATTTCAGTGTAATTCATGCCATATTTCCTGCTACCTATATTTGACATACTGTACATTGTTTAAGTCTGCTAATGACTCTGCGATGATGTGTTTATGACTTGGTGCATGTGTGTATTGTCGTCTCGACCCTGGTAGAAATTCAAACGTGTGAATCACTAGGAAACATAAATGCAGCTATTTTTAGAGCACTCTGTTTATAGAAGACACGTTAGCGGCTGCTGCCCAAAGCCCCACCTGAGGCTTTGTTGTATTTTTAATGTCAGGAAGACACAAGAAATAGACCAGGGACGGCTGAGGACATTTTTCTTTTTTCGTTTAATTTTAATTGCATGGTAATAAAAAAGATTTTCCAGTGTTGGTTTTCCCTAACTACCAAAACAATTGTGAGTGACACACAGGAAGAAAATATTTACACCAGTGTCATGGGAATTTTTACATTTACATTTACTTTAGTATAAAGTTAAAAAAAGAAAAAAAAAAAAAAAAAGAAGGTTTTTCACAGTAGATGTCTCAGACTCAAAATGAGTTGAGAGCTATACAAACAAACAAAAAAACAAACAAACAGCAACGGTCAAAAGTATGTACAGTATGTTGAGTGTGTTGTATCAGAAATACAGTAGCTATATACACGCCTAAAGTCCTTCAAAACAAAGTAGATCACTATGGTGCTCCACCACTGCTGTCGGTTCCTACTCTGCTGGTTCATTTCATCTCACCTGAAAGACAAAACAATGACAATTACAATCAATGACATTAATGAGCTAAGGAAAGTTGATGAAATGTGTAAAAAATTATTTTGAATTAACCCTTTATATAGTGAACTACAAAACAGCTGTGTGTTGTGCTTATTATCGAATGTTAGCATGCTAATGATAAACCAAGATGGTGAACAGGGTCAAAAGGTCAGAGTTCATCAATATTAGCCTTGTCATTCTGAGTGCATTAAAACAAAAACGCAAGCATTTAGCACAAAATAATGTGTTTGCTTTGTTTCAACGGTGTTTCATCATTTAGATCATATTACAGTGACTTTTTTTTCTATATAGTGATTGGATAGGTCTCTATTCAAAGTTTACCGTTGGAGTTTTGTTGATTCCCTGTGCTCCAGGAAAAGGCCAGTTAGGCATAGTCGCTCTGCCCTGCGGTGGGACAGCCGGGAGGCCGGGAGCTTTGGGAACACCAGGCTGCAAAACAAGTTCATTTCAGCATTATTCAACACCGTATTTGTGCAACCTTTCGTGACAGACCCCTATAACATACACTATATATCTGTGGAGTTTGAAATGTGGTGTTTTGTGAACCTCTGACTCCTTAAATATGGTTTCCTCCTGTTATCTTGCCTGCCCATCCTTCCTGCTTCTGTAACCCCCCAGATTCCTCTTTTCTGTTCAGTCCACACGCACACGCACACACACACACACACCATCTTATCTCCACACTACTGAGGTCTATATTATCAGTGGAATAAATCTTTTAAAGTGCACTCTTTGAGGATATTAATGACCCTGAGGTTATGGCAGTGTATACGTTTTAACAAGTTCTTTGCAAAGCTGAATCCCCACGCTGCCTAAGTTAATTCTTTACATGAGAACAAAAATCTGTCTCAAGCGAACAAAGGTTTGAAAGCATTTGTGGAGCTCTACCTTTTATTCACATGCCTGCAGAGCAAATGACTGTGTTTCTGTCCTCTGAGTTTATTTTACCTTGGCAGGGACCATTTGCTGGAACATCTTGAGCTCTTTCTCTCTCAGGGCCAAGCTGTCTTCCTGCAGCTTCTTCTGGTCTCTCAGCCGGTTCTGCTCCATCAGTAATTTTTCCACCTGGACAAAATATCCATGTGTTATTTTAAAAGGAAAACAATGTCACCCTTCACATGCTACTAAAGCTATTGTTAAAACAGAAGAAGATACAGTAGATTTTACAATTGGCAGTGTTAGACTCTCTGGATCTCTCTGAATACTGTACATTCCTTGTCAAGTGTTTTCTACCTGGTCATCGTGAGTCTTCTGCTTGAGCTCCAGTTGCCTGGCAGCGTCCGAAACTGCCTCACTGTGTTTCTGTTGACACTGCTGCACGTCGGCCGACAGGTGTGAGTTCTGCACCTCCAGACGACTGGACATGGCTTGGATTTCTGCAACCTGGAGAGAGTGAAGACATAAATGTGTTTTTTTAATATATGTGATAAACCTTGGTACAAAGGGGCAGACGTGAACACAGAGAGCGTGATAATGGCCTGCGGTTGCTCTGCTGACCCAAATGTGTTTCCAGATGGTGCCTTTACATAAATGTACCTGTTTTTGTTTACCATGTGTCTATTTCTATCTGAAAGTTGACAATGACATTGTTTGTCAATGTTCATTTTCCTCAACATTGTGCTGGAGTACATGCTGTACAGCAGATGTATATGTGAATGTATAGTGAATGTCTCCCTCGGGGACCAAGTCTGTAGGTTAATGTCGCTCTAAATCAACTGTCACCGGCCTCGGACAATAATGGAGGCTAATTATTTTACCAAATAGGCAACTGAGGTTGTGTAACATCATATCATCATGAGGAGAGAAGACAATAATGTAAAAAAAAAAAAAAAAAGGCAGGAAAGACACATTCAGGAGAAGCAGAAAAGTGAATGGTGATTCTTGAACCATCTGTGTATTTGTATCCAAATGAAACATTGCTTTGAGCAGTACAAGGGACGTTTGCTGAGTGGGTGTTTTTGTTGTCCTGTACAGTGCTGCTGTATCAGCAGAGCCACAGACTTCACCTCTGTTTTAACCCTGAGTTCGCCTCAGAGGATGTCTGTCTCTTTAGCTTGATTTGTCATGAATGATGTCGTGGATAGACTTCCTCCCTAGAGAAACTGGTTTCCCATTCATTTTGTTCAGATTCTTTGGAATTTTCCATCAACTTTCAGGAGAAAGAGAAAACGTCAAGGAGGGCGAAGACTTATTGTGTGTGGTTGGCACATTTAGACAAGTACTGTAAAATACAATTTAAGGTACTTCATCTTTTTTAACTCTTTTCTTAGAAGGAGCCTCAGTCCTGCGTTTAGGAACCACTGGACCACACTACACTACTGTATATAAAATAAAACTAACTGGACTAAATCCAGCTTCATAAGTACAATGTTTTTTATACATTAATGCATCCACATCATTATGATAATGTTACTGTATATAGCAGGGCAATTTTCCCCCAGATCAACTACTTTTGACACATTATGTACATTTTGCAGTTGCGTCTGCAGTTTTTCCAAAGCAACACTTGTCCAGGATCTAAATCCTTCATCCACTTATGCATAGTCTGATCTGCAACGGTTACTATTAATACACATCAATGGTGATCTGTCATCTAAAATATTAACATCCAATCAGAACATCACACACTTATTCATACTACTAAGACGTGCTCTCACCTTGTTGCCCACATTGTCGAGATACAGCTGGAACTTATTCTCCACATCTCTGGACAGGTTTGTGCAGCTGTTTCGTATCTTTTCCATCTGCTCCTGCTGACTGTCGCAGGTGAGGTGAAAGGTCAACTGGTGGGGGAACAGGTTGTTGATGCGGTTCAGGAAATCCCTGGTCACTGTTGTGATCCCATTCAAAGACTGGGAAAAGTCATCTTTGCACTTCCTGGTAAAAAAAGAAAAAAAGAAACGCGACTTAATCATGATACCCTCAAGTACACACAGTTACACACACAGAGAAGATGGACGGTGGTGCTTTACCTGGTGTAGCTGGTGAGCTGCTCTTTCAGCATGGTGTTGTCCCTGCGCAGGGTGATGGCGTCCTGGTGGTGCGTGTCTCGGTCTTTGAGGGCGTTGTCTCTCTCCTGGCTCAGGTACTGAACTGTCTGGGTGAAGTTTGCCTCAATGAGAGATATCATAGCCTTCTGCTGAGCGTTGAGGCTCTGCAACGTCTTTAATTCACCTGGTGGGTTCAGAGAGGAAGAGTGTTGACACAAGAGGTCTAACATTGACACTCACCTCTATTTTCTGTGTTTATTCATATCATGGCACCACTTTCAAATAAGTCTCCCTTTGCAGAGGGTTTTAAAGGTCTACCAATGGTGTTATTAATTGATAAGGTATAACTTTGTAATACCTTATTGTGATCACTTATTAGGAATGAATAAGAATAACTTTAGGGTTGCAGGGATGGAAGCAATATATCTATTTCTTGTTTTCCTATGAGTGTAGTTATTAATATCACATTTATCTCAATAAATCATAAACAAACTAAAACATCAGTAAAGCAGGGATAAACCTGTGACCTAGAACTTACTTGTAATCGATTAACAAATCATTAGTACTGTATATAAATGATTAACTATTGATAACAAATTACAGAACCCCTAATTTATAGTCCTGCATGTTTCCATGTGCATTCATCACAACCTGAGTAATATGTCACTGTGTTTAAAGAGCAGAGTATTAAAGAGTGTGGTAATGTTCAACATACTGCTGGTAGCGAGCATAGGAGGGGGCTGGATGGGAGGGGTGGGACGTCGTGCCATCATGCTCAGTGTTGTCGCCCTCATTCCCTCACAGTTGTGCTGTGAATGAAAAAAAAGATTACAGACTGAGTCATGGTTTGTGGGTTATATTTTATTACCATGGTGACCCAAAGGAAAAGTACAACAATAGCCTTATGAAATACGGAAATAGCCCTGTTGTATAATTTGCTCATTATAAAAACATTACCTGTTCACCTTGGGTAACTTGAAAAGAGAAACTTCTAAGCCGATTAAAATGTGTTGAAAGCTACTGGACCGCTTTACAAAATGCCCTAATTCTCAGTATGTTTCTTCCTTATCTTTTGATGTCTTCTCCTTATTAATCATCCATCAACTCACCAGTTTAATTTTCAGCCCAAATTCTGTGCTGTTGGCATCCGTCTTCAGCTTCTCCATCTCTTTCTCCAGTGCAGCTTTCTCAGCTGTGCGAGCCTCCAGCTGAGCTCCCAGGTCGCCCTTCTCCTTCCTCAGCTGGATGTTGTTCTCACTCAGCTTGTTGAAACTCAGCTCCAGATCCTTCAGAATACAATTCAGATTACTCAGCAACACTGTGACTTCAGTTAAAAGCTCTGAACATTTTGAGATAATGCAAAAAAAAAGAAGAAATAATAATAATAAAAAAGATAATAAAAAATAACTCTTGTGTGTCAGTGTGTATAGTGATGATGAATGTGAGTAGTAGTAGTCAATCTCAGTTTTGGAGCTGTTAAGATTCAGTCGACCACAAACATGATTCGATTATCATTGCTTCAAAAATTAAAAAATCTATGTAATTTTAACATTTTTCTGAGGAGCATCTATAGCAGACAGTATTTTATGTCTTAAAACATGTCAGGAGAGAGCTATTATTATCATAACAACACACTTAACTCAGGTTATTTTTACACAGGGTTTCTTTTTTTTTTTTTTACAGATTTTCTGAGCAAGAAGAAACCACTGACCTCCACCCTCTTCTCCTCTGCAGACTTCTCTGGCTGTCCATAGATGAGGAAGAGCACCAGACTGACGATGATGAGAGACTGGATCAGAGAGGAAAAGAAGAAGACGATCCTCATGTAGTAGCCGCAGCTCTTTCCTTTGGACTTGTGCAGGGGCTCCCTTGCGTCCAGACCAAACTTGGCCCGGGAATAGCTGGAGCTGTACATGCTTGTTGGAGGCGAAATGGTGGCAGTTGTTTCTTCCAAAGATCTAAACAAGAATTATTTGGTTGTAAAAAAAATCCAAGAGGATCCCCCCTCTCTCCGATCTCTGATCGTCCCTGTGGAACAGGTGCCGAGTTTCCAAGATGATCCCTGACAGTCAGAGTAGGAAGAAGCTTGACAGCGAGATGTTTATTTCTCTCAGCTACACTGTCAGGGTGCAGAAACATACAGACAGAAATGGCATATAAGGATGGATGTAAACAATGACCCTGAGGTGTGTAAAGGGGGCCATGTTTATAAATGCTGCTGGAGGCACACTTCCAGTCCATCCTGGGCCAGCCCCCACCTCGCCTCCCTTACCCCTCCCTTACCCCTCCCTCCCCTATCCTCCCTCATCGACCTCTGTCACAGTTAGAGCCTCGAGCTGCACCGCGGCACAAATCTCCAAAATTTTCCTACTGTTTGGAACAAAAAGTGATTCCTGTCACGGGAAGATTAAAATAGGAGTTTAAAGATCCCCTTTGGATGTTTTAAGACTCATAAAAATAATCCACTTGGCACAGTCATTTGTGTCTTTTAAAAGTTATTCCACTGAAAAAAAAAAAAAGAAAAGAAAAAGTTTCATAACCAAGTTAGAAATTTAGATTATAATTACTCCACTTTTGCATGCAAATATAGTTCAGTACAAAGTTTTACTGCTGGTCAAAGTTGTCTTCCACTTCAAGCTCATTTTCAGCACAGTGGACTGTTAAACAAAGTACAAGTCTTGGCTAAATAGTAGAATAGTAAAGTAAACACGATTGATCTCATCCTAGGTCACAGTCTGAATAATGAATACTCATCTTAGCCCTTCCCATGAAGTCAGCACAGCTGCAGATTTCAGGATGCAGCCACAATTCTTTCTGCTTTGTCAGATGTTTATACTGTGTATATTCTTGCTGTAAATGTTCCTCATTTACATATTGGCCATTAAGAAATCCCTTCCTAATGTGCTACGAATGTGGACAACAAATTCCAGTCCACCTTCTGCATGGAAGTGAACATCTCAAATTTAAATAAAACCAATATGAGGAACCTGAATAAATCAAATTAACTTACTTAACGTACAGTCTTTGTGTTTCCATTCATGTTGATCTGTTGTGGAGGCAAAGTAATAAATAAAAAAAGGGGGAAAACATTAACTTTAGAAAATAACAATGATTTATTTAACTCTGATTGCTGAAGCCTCATATTACCTTCAGCTAATATAATTAACTAATCTTTAGTGTATAATGTGTAGCACCCCAACATAGGAATGCTGGCTGGTCTCTGGATCTCGTGCTTACAATAAAAAGTTTATTGTAGGCACAAGATGTTGTTTAAAGTTTAAAGTGTGTCCAAGCAAATTTCCGTCGCTAGAATTACATGATATATTTAACATAGAAGAATAAATAATATTTCTTTGAAAACTGGTGTAATTATTGAACAGCCCCATCACTAAACGTATGTATCGTGTCATGAGTAGGCTGTACAATGTGGGAATAAAGGTTGATTTTAATTCATGCAAACTGTCACAACATAACCATTTATCATACTGACGAAAATTTGTTTGGGCATACTTTATTATCCTATCTTTTTAAATGATCATAATTTTAAATTTAAAAGTTGATAAAAATGAAAAAAACACAATATTGGCCTGTGAAATGTGGAGGAATTGAAGTGTCAAGTGGCATCTAAAGTCAATACTCAAGCATAAGTGCTGCAAAAACGTACGTGCTTGGGTAAATGTACCTAGTTATTTTCCATTACTGTCTGCACATGACATATACAGGAAACCAGGAGAGATCACCCATCGGTGCCATGTTTAAATTTAGCTCCAACAGATTGTCACAGAATGATCATATTTCCCTGTTTGGGGGATGAACAATGTAAACCATGTAAGGAGTAAAAGCAGAAAAAAACAACCCCCCAACCCCCCCTTCCCAAAAAAATTCCACCATGTCCTGTTTCAACGAGCACGGAAAGGAGTCATGGCAGTGGAAGAGTGAAAGAATGAAAACAATAGGGACCTGTCATTCTTCAGAGATGAGGGAATAACAAATCCTCCTTGCAGTACAGACGGACTGGTCCCCCCCTCCTCAAGCGCTGTTATCTACGGCGATGACGTGAGGAACAGTCGACTCTTGTGGGGAAGGGTGTGAAAGGGGAAAGGTCCTCCGAGCCCAGGGTTTTCCTGCTCCTCATTGTCCCCCCCCCCCGACAACCTGACCGTGCCGGAAAAAAACTACTTCGTGAAAGCCTGTTAGTCATCCATCTTCTGTCACTCTATCAGGAGTCAGGACAGACGTTGGATCAATTTCTGAACAAAAACAGGAAGCTTAACAGTTGCAGACTGAGATAAAAAAAAAAAACACCTCTGAAGTCCAGACACCTTTAGGGTGACAGGAAAATATATATCTAGCACTGCAGTAATAAGGTGGATAAGAGATAAGGTTTTCACTGTAGGTGCTTAATAATACTGTCATTTGCCAGTAGACTTAGAAATTTGAGTGACAGTGATGATCAACTCTCACATTGATGGTTTGAGCATAAAGGTTTGGCAAAATCAATTTAATACGGATGAAAGAAGAAGAGCCTGACTAAAATATTGAATATCAAATATTGTCTCTAGATAAATATAAAATTGCTGCGGCACAGTCAAGGCCTTTGGATTCAGGGTCGGCTTTTTTTCTCACAAGGAAATCTGCTGCCATCTCCTGACAAAACAGTAGAAAACACAACATCCAGGACACGTGATCGTGAAAAATATGATTAAACATGTGTTTTTTTTAATACCCAGAAACAGCTTCAAAAAGCTCATCTATACAATGTGTTTCAAGTGCAGCTAGACCGGCCGTACGAGGGCCTTTTTTCACAATCAAAGCTTCAACGCCACAGAGATCATTGTCAAGAAAAGATTTAAGTCAAATGAGGCCACGTCTATATTACTGTACATTCTTCCATTGTCTGTGTAACATACAAGAGAGATAACTGAACAAATGATTAAAAACAACCCCTTATAAAATAAAAAAAATACATTAAAATAGGCAACAAAGGTGGAAATTACCAACTAGAGGGGAAAGATCCATGATACAGTACATCATATTACAGTTTATTACTTTAATATCCCAAAAGGCCTGCTATGGAAAACTGTCACTTGTACTGCATTTTGTTTGATTTCCCCCCTTAAGACTAACTGCTCATAACTGGATCATTGTATTACTTCCGCAGGTTAGAACAATGAATGACTCATTTATTCTCTTACTAAAACACAATGATAGTGTTGATAGTAAGCTGCTGAAATATATCTATAACTACACCTAGTGTTATCCTAAATAATCTTAGGAATTATTGCTCTGTAGCAGGAAATGGAAAAAACCCTAAGTGGTGTAATTCGAAAATAAAATAAAAAAAACAGCCCCTTTTCTGACAAACTACAGTGTGTAAATTTCACAGAGAAGCAGTGCTTAGTAAGTGCGTCAAATTTTAGACTGTTGCCTCAATGTCCTGGGGGTCGTCCCCCTCCAGCAGGCTGTACGATGCGTGGCTCTGGAAAGGTCTCTGCAGAGGGTGAGCCAGGAGTTTGGCCATGCAGTTGTGCAGCTCGATGGCAGGTCCACCCAGGGAAACCTCGAAGCGATAGCACATGCCCTTTGAGTCCAGGTTGCAGAACGAGGTATAGTTGTCCTGGGGGACAGAAAAGGTAAATCCAGTGAAAAAAAACCTAACAGAGAGAAGCACTTACAGGGATAGTTCAACAGCAAATTGGCCTATTGCCATAATCTCTATAGTCTTAGGGGTAGGTTCATTACCTTTAATTATTGGTGCAAGCTATTTTTAGATCGGCAGGGCAGAGACGTGAGCTGCTCAGCTAACGCAAAGGAGGCACATGGTGCTTTCGCCTTTCCCTTATCAAACTCATCAAATACACAATCCAACAACTCCAAAACACTCTCAAAATGTTGAACTATCCCTTATATAATTTAGAGTATAACGATATCTCTAACAGGCAAGACACAAGTTAGGGCTGAGAACAGATGTGTGACCGAAGATTTAAAGTGCTACTTGAGTAATTTTACAAAGCATGTTGTCGCACAACTTCATCAGGTGCTCCACTCACCCTCCAGCTCGTCTCATCGCCCTGCTCCTCCACACCGTTGTGTAGATAGACCACGTCGAAGAAAAAATACGGAGACTGTAGCATTTTCTGTAGCGGGACACAAGAACGTTAAGTTAGAGCGCTTCTCAAACAGCCAACAATATACAGTAGTACTGATGCTGGGTACGCTGCACAGACAAGAGAAGTGGCACTCTCTGGTTGTACTTACACTAACAGCCTCGGAAGGGTTGAACTGAAGCTGCCCTGTGTGTCGGCTGTAGATGAGCACAGTCCGCACCACGTAAGGAGGCGGGATGGTTTGAACATTATCCATCAATGGAAGCTCAATCTTCTGTCGACTATGAAGACAAGAGAAGAAGGGACGACCCTCAGCAAAGTAATTTCTTATGTGTTTTATGAGACCAAAGAGGTTTGTAGTCAGACGACTTCACTTACATTACATTAAGAAGATCTTCCAGGTCTACAGAAAACAGTTAAGGTCACAACTTAAGAACTATGTCTTGCTTCGTTGGCTTGAAATTTATTGTCATTGTTAAGAATTTGTTTTAAATGAAAGGATACTGAAGGACTCGCACACGTTGGTCTCCAGATCATACAGACAGCTGCACAGCTCCCGGGGGTCAGATGTAAATCCTGACAGCTGACAGATAAATACATACATATAGAAGAGGAATGATAAAAGATGGATAACTTTCAGTGATAGACCCCATAGCACCTGCATGTAACATTTGAAGGACAGTAGAAACATGTGGACTCACCCATAGGGCATCATCGTTGACTACCACCAGGGCAAACTCGTGCCGTTTGTCAATCTTGTGTTTAGTCCTGACAAACATCTCAATCATCTTCTGAGATATGTTCAGGGCATTTGTTTTAGACCTGAATAGAAAAAACAAACAATCAAATCAGACTGAGGTGACAAACAGGTACACTGTAAAATACTGATCAACTTCATTGTAGCTTACCCATTAAATGACTCTAACTTTGGCAAAGACATCTCTTCAGAGAGGTCTAGGCAGATGATCTGTTAGGGGACAACATCGGATAATAAACCTTATGCTATAAGAAGCTGTGATTTTAATGTGGAAGCTGATGGGCCTACCACTTTCTCTGGACAGTTGACGCGGGGAACTCGGAGCTGGTACTCTGCTGGTTGAGGGACGGAGGTCGTCAGTGAGGGCTGCTGCTGTGTGGGTTTTGGCCTCTCTTTGGCTGCAACGGACGCAGTAGATAAAGGCACTGAAGCGCTGGCTGCAGCCGCTACTGCACCTGCAGCGGAGGGAACCACGGCCTGGGCTGCAGCTGTTGAGACAGTGGTGGTGGTAGAACTCGGAGGACTGTCGCTGGTCGAAGCCTCGCCCTCGCCCTCCACACGACTGCCCACCGCAGGCTGGGATATGTTGGGGTTGCTGTTGCCTCCCAGGCTGCCCGTGCTGCTTCGGCGGTCCTCTGCCCCCTCAGGGTTAGACCGCGTCCGAGGTCGCAGCTCCACCAGGCGCTCCTCTCCATCTGCTGGACCAGGCTCTGGTGTCTCCATGGATACAGAGGTAACTAAGGAGGTAGAGAAGATGTGCTCGTCATAAGTAGAGAATTTTTTTAACCAGAATATCTCTATGGCTGGCCTGGCACCAAGCTGCCTTTCAACCAACCCCACAAAAATCATCAACTACAGTAAAATTTTCAATTTTCAACAGTTTTTAATCCCTGGAAGTAGCTGAACAAGAATTACTTGGCGATAAATGTCAATACATTACTAATCCTGAACCTCCAATGAGCACAGGGAAGTTGCATGATTTACCACCCAGTCTGTTTTTATCTTGTACTTCTCCATAACAGCAGTGCTACACAATACAGGTGCAATTCTGTTCCTGTGCGCACACACAATGGCGTATATAAGAGAATGGGGTAACAAATTCAGACCTCACATTATGTATTATAGGTTGAAAAAGCCCGACAGTCAGTGCAGGAGGTTAACAACAAACGTGCAGAAATAGCTGAAGCGAAGTAGCATCCTAGCTGTTAGCATTAGTTAGCAAGAGTATAAACTACGCTAAAAGCAAACAAATTGTTCAGCGTGAAAAGAGTTGAGTTTAAACGAAGAACGTGACTTACGTGAATGTGGATAAAGACGTTTCTAGGATTTAAATGACGTAAAACTCATTGAAAGTTGCAAGACTGTAGCAACGACGAGCTCACATCTGTTTTGAACGAACAACTTCCTAACAGGAAGTGATCTAACCCGGAACTAAGACGCCTCAAGGCAACATGGGTAATGGAGTTTGTTGTGTTAGTGAACTTTGGCTTCAATTTTCACCAAAACTACCACTATTATGATTATGTTTTCACCCATTTCTGTTTATTTGTCAACAGAATTATGCAAAAAAAAAAAAAAAAAAAGCTGGGGGGAGGGAGCCAGAGAGAAATCTATAACATTTCTGGGCAGATCTTGATTATCATGATTAGAAAAAATATATACATCTATTTTCATTTCTTTATTTAATTTAATTCAATTCAATTTTATTTTATTATTTATTTATTTTCTACTTTTTTAACTGCTCAGAAGTCTGGTTCATGTTGCTCAGTGTTATTTGACATTGTAGTGGTTGAAAACACCGTGACCTAAATAATAAAAAGTCTACAACTGTGATCGTGCTATTGTCTGAATTCATTTTACACCATCTTCAGGCACTTTACCTTTTGCTATGATTACTGCAGAGAGACTGTTTCCATGATGAAATTAAAAATACAGAGCAAAAAACAAAACAGGCAACAATCAGGTTTAGAACAGGCATACATAGTTATTTTCAAGTAAGTTATCATGGTGCTAAGTTATTGCCACTTCACATTTTTTAAGGTAGAGCAGCTCTGTGTATGCAGAGTTCACTCACTGGTCGCAGTCTACTAACAAGCATGGAAGCTATGCGGACAAAACAGGAAAGGACCCAACGTGACGGAATGGGTGGGGATGACTTTCTAAGTGTTTTCCATTTACTTCATTCATCTCATTAAACAGGCAGACATGCAGAAAACAGCCTGTCACAGCGACGGAGTGACTGGAAAATATAATTAGAGCAGAAAAAACTGGCAGAGCAGAAGACAACACCTCCTTATTTTATCAGATGTTTAATTATAAGCCGTGAACATTACATCAGGAACTCAATCACTGCTTCTGGCATTAAGATCAAGGACTATGGAGGTAAGTTTTGATTAACTGGAACAAAGTCTGAGATTGTTATCAATTTATAAAACCTCTGTTTACAGAATCCTAACCCTAACCCTAACCCAATAATACTTTGTAACAAAGTCTGTCTTTTCTGTGTCAGTGTTTCAATGACTTTTACTGGACTGAGTTATACAAGTGTTGTTGCATGGTTTCCACTGCCTCCCTGAGTGCCTGCTATGACAGTCCCTCTGTGAGCGTGACAGCGAGTAGTGTAAGGATTTGAAAAAAGTTATCCATTGTTGTATTTGCAGTATGCTCTTAGTTAAAATATGTCATTAAAAGATGGATATGGACATTTATATAATTTTTGTAACATCTATGGGCACTACATAGTTATGGTGGTGTGAAATAGAAATGCTTCATTCCAGGTTCATGGTTTTTAAGCATTTAGCTGATAGTTTTGTGCAAAACAAAGGATGGCCTGGTCCACAAATATTTGCTAAGCAGGAAGTTGGATCTCAGGATGTCTTAGTTTCCTCCTTTTCCGCTGCTCAAAACAATAGCGGCTAAACAATACAGCAACAATATCTGGATCAAGACCATAACAGACTTTTAATGGATCATGTTTAGAGATTATTTAATCAGGAACCACTTATCATGGTATGATTAGGCTATTCACAGCCAGATGTTTGTTATACCTTATTGGTGTAAATGAGAAAAAAAAAAGAAAAGAAAAAAATTGCAAGATACTGTCAGATCTCATGGTGTATCTCTATGGTGTATCTCTATAAACTAAGTTATAGCCTACAGTCATTGATATAATCAAATTAAACTTTCAGAAACTGGTTTCAGATTTAGACTCTGTGTCCTGTCTGTCCTAGTGGACAAAAGGCAGAATGGATGATGGACTAATGCACTCACTCACTTTCTCCTCTGTTATGTCTACTACTCGTGGATGGTTTAAATTCTGTCCTTGCTGGCATTTTTCACTTTGATTGGTTGTCTATCAAAAACGTTGTGTAACTCAAAACAAAAACATCTTCATACAGGTTAGGCTTACGTCAGCAATGTTTACTGTAAGTTAGCCTACCTTTGTTTATGTTTTAGCCATATAATGACTTTAGGCTAACCTGGGATCTGATCTGTATGAGACCACTTGCACTGTCCCTTTGTATGAAAAATGTTATATTATATTTTTCTAACACACTGATCAGCTCTATTAATACATTATTGTAAGAATCATAAACTTCGTCAAATTGGAAACAAAACTCCCCCGACTTGATCGTTTTTCTAATCCTAGAGGTATAGCGCCTCGGCTACAAACCATCTTTGCTCGGGCGTTGCCACGGTAACACCGACGGTCCGAGATCCATGGAGGGACAGGCTAACTATGTAGGCTAAATATTAGCTAGTAATATGTCTGAATACTTTGCCACATCAAAGACAAAGCAACACCTTCTAGATTACATTAATGTCTATGTAAGGTAAGTGTTTTTTGTTTGTTTTTTAAGTTTGAAGCCCTGTTTCTAGCCCTGTGACGTAAGATACTGGAAGCAACATCAAAGACGGTTTCTATGGCAACATCATTCTATCTAGATGACCTCATAACTTGGGCTTTGATGTGTTTGTCATGACACAATCAATCTAGATGTGCAGTGAATTCCTTTACTAGTTGGAGAAGACAGTCAACGACAGTAGACTACACGTTTGAGATCTCGATTGAAGAGAAAGTTCAAGAGAACTAACGTTTAATGATGGAGTGGACTGTAAAACTTCCACCAGCAATTCCTGTTTTTGCGGTTGTTGACCGTGAACAGGTTTGCAAGTTGTCCGGGTACTTGAGAGAAGCCAGAAAGGAGGAAGCAACTAATCCTCTTCGTGAAACTTCTCTGCCAGGCAACTCTGAAGAGGTCAAGCAAAAGACCCAAAGTTTTTTTGCAGAAGAAGCTGCTGATAAGCCACGCTGCAGAGCTTTGACCTCACCACCAAAGACGACCACAGTGTGTGATTTGTTTGCTTCAAGCCATGAAGCCACAAAGAAGACCACCGTCCCTGATTTGTTTGCTTCAAGCCATGAAGCCACAAAGAAGACAAAAGTGAAGACCAAGTCCAGAATCCCAGAGAAACAGATCGACGCCACCTGTCTGTCAGATGTCATCATCGAGCCACTAAGGGAAAGCTTGTATGCTTCCTCAGACTTTGATGTCATAGACAAGACAAACAACAAAACCTTGTCATTTATCATCAACCTGACAGTAGCACTGCTTCACAAGTGCAACGTTGGAGACCTCAAGAAGGCAAAGGAGCAAACTTATGACACCTACATCAAGCCCTTAGTGAACAAAACACTAGAGGGCCTCACTCTGAGGGAGGATTTCTCCTGGGATTATTACGACGTTGACCAGATTTGCAAGGCCCTGATAAAAGAACTGAAGAGAGAGTTTGGCAGCATCCGCAAACTAAAGAAGAAGATTTTATCAAAGGAGCCAACTATTGAAGATGCCATCGCCAAGAGTATACAGAACCACATCATGGTCCACTACGACTACAACCATGACAAAAACAGACCAAGATGGAGACAGATGGTGTGGAACCTCTTGCCAGCCGTTGTCATCGCCGTAGTGCTGGTTGGTTTGGCGTTTGTGGTAGTACTCTTGTAAAGACATTAACAACATCATCTCACTGTTGCTGCCAGAAAATCATGCAGCCAACACAAGAAGAGACCAGTGACTAGAGATCTTCAACAAGATGAAACAAGGCCATGTGGGTGTGTGGGTTTTTCCCTGGGAGCTCCAGTTTCCCATACACTCATACAATACACAAGAAGACACTAGTGGAGACCCTGGCCTCAACAACATTTCCACCAGTTTCCACCAGTTTCTACCAGTTTCTACCAGTTTCTCCAGTGTCATGTGGGTGTGTGGGTTTTTTTTCCCCGGGTGCTCCGGTTTCCCACACACTCATAACTTTAAAAAATGTGGGTTTTTCTCCGGGTGCTCCGGCTTCCCACACACTCATAATTTAAAAATAAAACATATACATTTAAATAAAAATTTTTGACTGATTTTCTTTTCACTGTTGAACACCAAACAGATAAATAGATTGGAATCAGGTTTTGGAAATAATGAAATATGAAAGGTCTATATTAAAAGAAATGAACACATCTTTATTGTAAATACTGATATTAGGAATAAGTCATGCAGGTATCGACACTCTACAGTAGAAATGCTTTGGACTGTGTGTTACACAGTCTGCAGCAAAATTATTTTGCTCTTTTGTCATGCGTGGGAAAAGGTTTACTAACAGAGCAAAGGAAGTATCCTTCAAAATTTTGGACAGAATCTATCCTGTGTAAGAAGTGTTGGAAAGATTTAGATAATTCTTGTGTTTTCTGCAATTCAGACAAGTAAACTAAAACTTATTTGTTTTTTCAATGGGAACATGCAAGCTTGTTTTGGACAGAAATGAAAGACTATATAAAAAGAGATAATAGTAATTAAGGTATTTTTGTTATTTTGATTTCAGTGGGTTGTCTGTCAATGTCAAAAAAATAAGATTTTCAATTCAACTCTTCAAAATAATTGGAAAATGTCACATACACAAATCAAAATAAATGGCATCAGAACCCAGCTTTCATTGTTTTATTGTTGAACTCAAACAGAACTGCACCTCAATTGAATATGAATGGCGACAAAGTTATTGTATTTGGAAGGAAATTCATTTAACTCAAACTCTCAAAGAATGTATAAACATTGAACCCCCCCTGACCTGTTCAAAGTTTGCAATGTATTTATGTAGATTTTATCTGAAATAATTGTTAGAATTGTGCAAAAAAAGTGAGGTGTTTTTATTTTGTTTTTTTGCCTCACAATGTAAATTATCCATCCACATCCCCATGTTTCTGCAGGACAGCAGCCTGGTCAGATGTGACAGTCTGGATGCTGGCTCAGGATCTGACAGGGAGGTTATTGACCGTATGACCTTTGACCCTGAGGGCCCAGATCCCACAGGAAACCTTGAGCCCTCACCAGCAGAACTGGCCCAGTGTGAGGCTGAAGTGGGCACATTGCTCAGCATCATCGCTGAACTGAACAAGAAGATGGGATCACTGAAGGCGCCGAGGTATCAGCAGCAATGTGTTTAGCTTCAGCGCTTCATAACGTTGATAAATTAAATCTAGAACAATGTGCTAAGCTTGACTCAGAATGAAAGTGATTTTTGTATATTCTTTTATATATTTTCCCTTCAACAACCAGCATGTTGCTCAGATTACAGCGTTTATCCACATCAAACAAAAACACATGTTCCCTCCTGTTCCTCTGCAGCGAACCAGGGGACCTGAGACCACCAGGACCATCCAGGCCTTTGGTTCCTGACCTGCTGTCTCACAGACTGGCCAGAAGCAGCCCAGACAGACATGTCGTCTCTGCTATTGCATCTAAACCCCCAATGTCTGACAGAGGTTGGCACCAATGTGTAACTTTGTCTTTGTTCAGAAGATTTCATCCCTTGATGCTGTGCAGCTGCAGTGTGTAATAGGTTGTAGTTTTCTTTCCATCAGCTGAGATAAGAAACAGATGTTTTTCTTTCTTTCTTTTCTTTTATTTATTCTCCCATCTATTACTCTCCTTTTCATTTTACAATGTGTAAAAGAGGAACATCTGAACAATGGATGTCACACTTACTAATTTTTCCATTAAGATCTACTGACAGCAATTTTCAGTCGTCCCAATAGTTAATAATCTGGTACTTCAAGGCTTAAGCCATGTAATAAAGGTACTTTCTGTAGTTTAAAAGCAAATGTCTATTTTCTACAACTAATTATGTGCAAAAGCAATGATACAGTAAGATAAGAACATAAAACATTGAACTATCTCTTACTTTGTAACTGAATGCACCTCTAATTTCCATCCTCTAGGAGGCAGTGGTGTGATGTGGACCAAGCTGCAGCAGGTCCTATCGTCAGTGGAGGACTCCATCAGCTGCAGAAGGACCTGGGCCGCCCCGATCACAGCCTCAGACCAGTACAAACAAGAAGAGCATCTGAGAGCAGCTCAGGAAAACTCGGTTAAATCCACTCAGGTGTTAATGCATCAGCAAACTCATCATGGTTTCATGGCCTGTAACTGTTTGACTTTTTTGTTGTTACCTCTGAAAAGACAACAAAAAAATAGGTATTAAATATCAAGTATGCAGACAGATTTATCAAAATCAACTTGATCTACATCTACTCAAAATAAATTGAATATTTCTGTTCAAGAGTGTGAGAGAAAAAGGCCTCTTTAGTAATGATAGCTCACTGGTTGCAGATGTTGGAGGACATGGAGAGAGAGTTTGGGATTTCATTCCCATCGGCGTCACCAAAGGACCAATATCAGGGGGACATGGTGGACCTGGAGAAACATGACTCTGCTCTCAGGAGCCCGTTGCAGAGTCACCAGGAGGAGCTGGAGAGAGCACAAAACATCATCAGCCAGATGGAGGAGGAGAAGAACAAGGTGAGAGCTGCTCTGTCATTAGTTTTAATTTTTATGATGACTAATGAAAGAGGGGCAAAATATAAAAATGGCAACGAGATGAATCAGCTTCCTACAAGAAAAAAATGTATTCTTGTGTTCAGACATGCATTAACATAGAAGCTTTTCTCTTTTCTTTCAGCTGGTGGGTCTCCATAAGGGCTGGAGGTCAGGCAGTCGCTCTCCTTCCTACCGTTCCACCACTGGGCCTCTCAGTCCAGACCTGTCCCCTTCTCCGTTTCCTGGTTCTCCTTTACTCCGCAGAAGAACAGCCAGAGGTCTGACACCTCTGGCTGCAGGTGGAGACGTCTCTCCACGTAGCTCTGTTAACTCTGGCAGCCCCTGCTCCAGCCCCATCAGCCAGGAGTCTGAGACAGAACGACTGCACAGGTGAGTCTGAGTGTGAGGGGCAGCGCAGGACGTTTCAAAGTGACAAAACTCATCTTCAGCTCTATTTACCTTATTTTTCTTTTTTCTTTTTTGCGTTAACAAATACACATCATACATTCATTCACAAAGTAATCAAAACCAACAAACCTCTACTGTGTATGAGAGGGGCATATTCTCTACACATTGCTGAACAAATATAACATAACCTGTGACCTGTGATATGACAATGTGAGCTCCAACTATACACATAAAGTCACCATACAGTCGATGTGCATATCATTTAAATGTATATAATGGTACCACTAAAAGAACAAAATGAACTCCCCCCTCCCCTCCCCGGCCGTCATTCAAACAAGTGCACTGAGAAACAGTATTAGTTAATTGACAGGTTTCCAATCCCGGATTGTCCATTCCTGATTTGTGCTAAAAATGGTTTCTAAATTTCTGTGTAATGTCCATCTTACCATTTATTTTATATATTCATTGTTTTTTCTATTTACATTATTGACTTTTGTCAGGTATTTCACATCAGTGACAGTGGGGATTGTCAGTTAGTCTGAGTAGGCTACTCATCTTGAGAAAAATGAAATTGTGATTTATATTTTTTGTTTACTTTCTGACCCGGTGACCTACTGGTATTCAAATGTATTTGACTGGATTAATCATCAGACTATCCAGATAATCAGAAAACCAGTGATTGGCTGAGGCTTCATTCAACCAGTTCCTCCCCTGCAGCTTTATTATTTGTATAATTAAACCTATTTGTGAAACAAAGTACTCTCTCTTAATCCCCCCTCATCCTGTCCTCCCATTAACCCCAGGTACATCGAGAGGCTGAAGGCCAGAAACGAACGTCTGACTGCAGCTCTGGAGCGAAGAAAGGCAGAGTCGGAGCAGATCAGTATCACACTAAACAGACTTGAGTCTAACTGCTCTGCCCTGCAGTTGGCTCTCAAAAACTGGTGCGCACTAAAACACACCTGTCACACCACTACAAAGGCCTGTCTGCACGTATATGTATATTCTTTGTCAGTGTTACAATGTCGTTTGACGTGCGTCCAAATAGCGGATGTGCACGGGTCAGCATTCTAACAGCATTAATTTGGCTTCATCTCGTCTTGTGTGGGTGTGATTGACAGCGAGGAGTGCGAGGAGGCCTATGGCGAGCTACTGTCACTTTACGAGAGCAGGAGGCAGCAAAGCATTCCTCTGCAGACGGACCCAGCAGGTGTTTGAATACCACTTTTTTTAATGCTGCTTACAGTCCAGTGCACTCTTGCATATATAATAGGTATGCATGTCATTCAAACACGTAGTTTTTTTCCCCTACCATCAGAGGCAGGCGGTGACAGGCAGCAGCTCGACAGTCCGTCATCTCAGCTGAGGAACATGGGAACTGAAGAGCTGTCCACCTCCTTCTCAACAGCAGGGGTCACAGAGGAGACGGAAACACAGAGCTACACAGGCCAGAGGTGATGTCCTACAGCACTGTTACAAAATCAGGCAACAGACAACATCATAAGATGATCAGGAGGAAAATAAACAATATCTAACTGATGACTATGGACCAGATTGATAGAGACAGAAAGACAGACATTGCACACATGATTTATTCCTGCACCAACATGATCAGTGATACTGGCTACATTTTTAAATATCTATTAGAGATGATTAAATGTTGTGGGTGCATGATGATGAATTTCTGCATTCACTTCGTGCAACCCCACAGACTACCTGAGCCGATGAATCGAGAGGCCGTTCTCCATCAAGAAATTGAGCGCCTGAAGAGGGACCGGGCCGCCATCTGCCTCCCTAAACCAAACCCAGGAGCAGAGAACAAACCGAGCCCCGAAACCAACCACCAAGCTGGGTCACGAGGGGTTCACGTGACCAAAGATAATGTCAAACCTCCCGATGTGAAGAAGGAGAAGGCTTCCCTCTTCTATGAACTAATTTCTGTCAGGGTAGGAGCTGTGTGTTAACGGCCTCTGTCGAAATCTGCATGATGAAAAGTGAAGAGTTGCTTGCAAATGCATGAAAAAACATATAAAAACAGCCCAAATGATGTCAAGACATTTGTTTGCATAATTTTTAAAGGCAAACTCTCTGCTGCAGTAAAGGCCAACACTACACTCAGTCCACAATCCCAAAACACATTGTTTAGTGTGTACATACAGACACTGCTGGCAGATCTCAGGGGTCAATGAGGGCTGGTAATGAACCGAGTGACCCTTAATTATCAGTTTAATTCATCCTGAGCATTGATTCAAGCCCGGCATTGACAAACATATATTTCTTCATTATATTTAACACCTGACCCCATGGAGATACCATATATGGAGATACGTTGCTATGCATTGCACCTGAACCATTATTCTTAAAATCACATCATCATATTATTCAGTATAATCTGTAAAAAGGCATCAGTGGAACTGTTTTCTTAATGATAAACCTAAAAACCCTCAGTATAAGTTGCTTATTTACTTTGTTTATAGTTTAAGGAGCCAATTTAGGTCTCACCCGTTAAATATATAATGTCTTATATTAAGTGTAAATCTTTTTGTTTGAGTGAATTAATGATGCAGTATATGGTGCCTTATGTTCCCAGCAGCAATATTAAATCTAAATTATATTGTATCATATCATATCAGTGATGGAGTGGCAGTCATGAATAATCAATATATTTATATGTAATGGTTTGCGCTTCAACTGTTTTGGTTCAGGAGGAGATGTCAGATCTACGATCTCTGATCCGCCTCAAAGAGAAAGAGCTGAGGTGTCTGGAGTGGAGTTTAATGGCCCAGAAGGCCCAGGAAGCAGCTGGAGTTTTCATCCCAGAAAGTCTCCGAGAGGAGCTGGAGGAGGATCGCAAGAGCGAACAACAGGTAGGAACAGACTCTTACATCAGCAACATAAGGGCTTTTTTTTTCTTTTTAATTTTCCAATAATATAAAGTCAAGGTGAAATGGGCAAGAGGGAGCAGGACTTTGGTCTACTGTGACGAACCCAATTCAAATCTGGGTGTCCCACATGGGAAATCATACATCTACCAAAGCAGAATCCCTCCAGGCCAAGAAGGATATTTTGGTTCCACAAGGTCTTCTGCTGGGCTCTCCTGCCGCTGCAGCACAGATTCCTGCTGCACCACACACACCTTCGTCTTTGTCAAATGATGGAGAACTGAACTGCTACTCGAGGTTAACACAGCTCTCTGTTTAGACTCTACACGTTTAACTATCAATATTTACATCAAATGCCTCAGGGATTATAGTCCCCTGCTGAAAGTGACTTATATTATTCTTTACATTAAAAAATCTGGTTTTATCTAGATAAATGCGCATGGCCAGACCTGATTTCTGCTTCACATCATCAACTATTTTAGCCAGAATCAGCCTTTAATAGATTATATTTCTACCAAAAAAAAGGGATATTTAACCTTAACTTCCTTGTGTAAATATGAACTACTCAGATCTCATGGACATAAGGAACCTCCAGGATGAAAGTCAGACACAACCATGCTTTCTACTAGCCATAGAATTGAATTTAAATGCCTTTTTTCCAGCTTTAAAGATAATCCCAACTGAACGTTCTGTTTCAGAGACTCTGTGATATCACAGCTAAACTGGGGAGTGATGGGGACATGGGTGGACCTCGAACCAGGCCCATTCTGAAAGAGCTGCAGGCCGTCCTGCAGAGGTGAGATACTCAGTTTGTCCAAAACTCAGGACACTAAATACATACAGTCAACAATATAACAAGTAAATTGTTGATACACAGGTTGTGAAACACTTTTGGAAAACCAAAAAAGAAGCATAAAGTTTAAATACAAACCTTTTTCCTTCTCCATGTGAAGTCCAATACTCTGTCTTTCCTGTTGGTATACTGTACAATGGTCTGTTGCTTTTTTCTCAAATAATAAAATCATCTAAGAGGGAAAATAGAGAATTTGACAATTATTAGATCAGATCATCTGATTTGTGAATGAATATATATCTTATCTAATCTAATGTGTATCTAATGAATGCAGTCAGTGTAAAATGAATCCTTTAGGTGACCGTCACCTACATGGCTTCAGTAGGTTTTGATCTGTTGCTTAGGAACAACCACAGCAGAAATGCAGACTTTGGACATAAAGAGCTTCAAGCGTGTCTTTATGAGTACGTCTAAATAAAGCACTGCTATTAACAGTCTTCATCACAGCATTAAAAAGTCATGATCCTTTACATAGGATTTCTGTTGAAATATCTTCAAGCAAAACGTACATCTGCACAGTAGGCCTATGTTCTTCCTGCTGTGTCATCTGATCATATGTCTGTTTCCAGGGAGCAAGCCCTGAAGAAGAGATTAGCTTTAGTCCATGACTCAATGAACACAGCTCTCTCAGACAGCGCCTCGCACAGGAGGGACAACGGAGAGCAGATCGCACGGCTCACACAAGCTCACAGGTAAATGAGACTGGAAAAAAATTTGATTATTGACCGAACACTATTGTCTTTGTTCATGAAGTTAAAGGGCAAATGTAGATGTACTAAACCGGATCACATGTGTATGCCTTTTCTTTTCTTTTTTTTCCAGTAAAGCTTTGAGTTCGTACCGGCAGATTCGCAGGAAGTACCGGGAGCAGGTGTGGAGGCTGGAGCAGAAAGTGGCCGCCATGACGGAGAGTCACCTGAACCAGAGCGGAGCAACAAAAGCTCCAGAGGAGGCCGTGGAGTGGAGGAAGGAAGAGACGATTCTGTAACTCTGTGATTCCCCCAAGCTCAGGCGTTCGCTGGCTGTCGAGAAGTAAATGTAGAGTGCATTGTAGGGCAGTGGGACGTGTAAACTGCCATGAACTCTACAGCAGATTTCCAGTAAAGTGAAACAGGATTGTTGTACTGAGCTCAACTTGTCGAACAGGATCCTTCGTGTTTGAAAGAAGCAGCTGTCATGCAGTCATGAATGTGTGAGGTTGACTCAAGGACTCATCCCTCTGAGGACCTCGGGGCTGACCTCGCCAGCGCACATGTCTCTTTTCCCGTACAAACCGACTCAATAAAGCCTCTCTCGCCTTGCCGTGCTGTCGTGACAACGCTCTGACGAGGGGGATGGGGGCTGAAACAATGGCCTATGTGCACACAAAGTGTACGGCCAGCCCATTTGTCCTCTTTGCACTTTCATAGTTCTCGCCATCTCTGTCTCTCTCTCTCTCTGCCTTTTTGCTCTTTACCCTTACATTTCATCAACATCAACATCTTTTTACCCATGCAGATGGGTTAGTTCACTTTTGAGCCCCCTGCTTTTTCACAGGTTGCATTTACATCACATGCAGATGCAGTGTAACTCAAGACTGAAAACTACTCACTGTAAGAATAATAAAGAAAAGGAAGATTAGTTCACAAGTTAAACAATTTGTGCAGCAGAAAATGTTTATTATTCTCATCTTGTAAATCATGTCAAGAGCCCTCAGAGTTATCCTTCGAGGTCAGGACCCCACGCTGGGAGTCACTGGATTAATGTTGGCTTTGATGTTTTCAGTAGAACACAGAATAACGCCATGTTGTCCCTCGCCTTACGTCAGTTTCTCTGCCTTTCGCCATCTCCCTCCATCTTCTCTCCTCACTCATCTCTCAATCATCTTTGGCCCCTCTCCAGCCGACCCCGTGCCCTGACCTACGCAGGCCGGTCAGCTGCAGCTGTGACCGGCGGTCAGGAGGTTAAGGCAAAGGTTGAGTGTCACACCCACAGGGTCACAGCGATGCCTGGCTGTTGTGTTAGCCAGTGAATGGAGGGTTCAGAGTGCCAGACGAGGTGGCGAGCCCCTGACGCCCTGACTCTTGCCTGAGCTTGCCCTTTCCCGAGCAGAGGTCACCGAAGAGGGCCTGTCCTCCGCACTGCCCCCACACCTCCAGGTCACAATCGCTATTGTTGTAATAGCCGCCATTAGAGCAGATGATACAATTATCGTTCCATTTTGTGTTCCCTCTCTTTAAGGTCTGTGTTGAGCTTCTGAGTTCATCAAAGGTTTTTTTTTTAGATGACAGACTGTTGTAACCTCTGGGTGACTCTTGCATCAAAGGAGACAAAGAAAAAAGGTATTTTAATCATGTGCATCTGCATTTATACACTGTGTATTTAAAGTTTCAATATACAAGTGTTGCTTCAGAAAAATGTCCCCAGTGACTGATAATGTGTTGGATAAATATAAATCCCTGTGAATGTAGCATTTTACTGTTCATTAAGGTGAAGCAACTGTAATTATATGCATTATTGTTTAATATGTAACAATGATATATATTTTATAAACACAATTATTTATGTGAAACACTAACATGTAAAGTAACTTGTATGTCAAATCAATTTTAATAAAAATGATTCTGTTATTTTACTATATTTGCCTCTACCTTGGGAGTAGTATAAGGTTGAGTAAATGTGTTTTGTTTGCTTCTTTCACTGCAGCTGCATTAGTACCTCTGCCTCATGTTTGTGGTAATCAAGAACTATTCAGTCTCATGATTTAAACAGTACCACTGCATCAGTCTGAAAAATTATTTAGATATTTCACTGAAATAAAACACCATTCTGCACAAATACCCGATTACAACTAAAAGTACTACTTGCAATATGTGCTTTTACCATGGCCATATGCGTGAGAAAGAGATACTGTGTAGATAAACAGTGCGGAAGTTGCACATCAAGACCATGCAACTTTTTAAATGGAACTGAAATAAACGTTCTTCAAAGATTCTTCAGAGGCTTTAAAATGTCTGTGTTGCATGAACATCACCTTAGTTTAACCTTGATGCATCATAGATTAAAGTGTAAACAGTTTAATCTAATCTAGCTCCTGATACAGTGACTGCAGATGTGTCTATGTTGAAATATGCACTGAAAAAAGGTTTGTGAATGTGCACTAACAACTGAGTGAGATAAGAAAGTCAAACAAATCCACATGAGCGCTGAATGATTCTGGTATTTAAATGCTCATTTTTGACAAGATATGAAGTCTAACAATCTCATCTGGTAGATTTCTAAACTCCACATTTCCGTCTCGACGTGTGTAACAGCCAGCGTTCGAGGCTGTGGACAGGGGAGGTTCTTTTTTTTTTTTTTTTTTTGTGGTGCCTGGGAAAAATACCCAAAGCATTATTAGACAACGACAGAGGCTGTCAATCAGAGTGGGGGTGGAAGCAATCACACACACAAGCACAAGCAGGGGGGTAGTGACCTAGGGGTTTTAGGTCAACTCATTTACTCTGTGTATCTGTTCCTCATTTTAATAAGTTGTCCCTCTGTAAGCTGTATAAAGAGATCACAGCCTGTGCCTTCATCCCTGTGCCCTTTCTTTCTCAAAGCCATTAGCTCACCTGTCACAGCCGCTCCACATCCCCTCTCATCTCCTCCTCCTCTCTATACGTCTCTCTGCTCTGCGCTCTGTGCTGTGGGGACGCTGACATGCTGACCCGACACCTCTCTCCTGAGCTTTCTGACACCAGTCTGCCCCGTGGAGAGGTCACGATGATGGGGTGCTATGCTATCGGCACTGGAGAAGTGCGAAAGAGATTTGACCTCAATCAAATGGCCTATCACATCTGCTTTGTGCCGGCAACCCACTCAAATAATGACAGCAAACAGCTCAGACCAAACAGGCCACCTCAGCATCACACCGCCTCCAGCAGATGAAGGGTGAAATCTCGTCGGATGCTGTTGTTGTATTTGCATGCTCAAGATCCTGTTAAAGGACTGCATGCACGCTTGTCAGGATGTTGAGAAAGTTGTTTGGATTTATCCTGTTGTATTGATGCTGCAATGAGGACAAGTTATAATGATAATAGAGTTTCTTTTCTTTTTTTTTTAATTGGTGAAACATTCTTGCATTTACATTTTTTAAGGGTTACAATTAACACTATTAGAATAAGGTATAGACTATGTGACTAGAGTGTGTTGTACATTATATCATGATTTAGTAGAGAAATTATCTAGTGAAACTTAAATTTTTACCATAATTTGTTAGAAATTTACTATACTACTTTTAAACAGATGATTAGGTTCGTCATGTACTATACAGGTAGATCTATAGCTTTAAGGCTGTTGGGAATAATGCAGGCTGGTGTAGTTTTTGACAGTGAGGAAGTTTATTGGTCTATGCTGTATTGTAGACTGTATAGTTATGGACATTTGATTGCAGTGTGTCGGTTTTGATTATATTACAAAATAGTACCAAACTCTGTTTTATTCTATTTGAATCTTAATTCTATTGCCTTTTTTATGTGTAAGGTCTGTGTGCATATATGCATGTGTACTGTACTAGTTTCACTTACATCATTCTTGTTTATACGGACTCCAGTATACAAACAGACACAAAAATAAGTAAAAACCTGAATAACAAAATAACAAATACAGATTCTCAGTGATCAGTTTAAGAAGGAGTCGTATTCTGTGACCTTCATACTCACCAGATCAGAAGAGAGTTTTTATTTGACCACTTAATTGGGTGGTTTGGACTTTTTTTTCAATAGCCAGAGGTGCATCTAAAAGGAGGGCACAGGATGGCGATGCGGCTCTGCCATCCTGATATATGAGGTACTGTCAGTGCCACTATTTAGATAAAGACTACATGTAAAAGGGCACTGTACACATCTGTGTCCAATATTTTCTCGTCTAACTATCAATGTTGAATTTATGATATACTCTTGTGAGTTGACGGTAGAAAGATCACATGAATGGGAGGAATGAAAGATTTACATGTGACACTGAGCCGCGGCCAAACTCAAAGGAGTCATGTTTTGGTGCATTAAACCTCAAGACCTCCAGGGCACTGCAGCTTTTCAGAGGAATGTATGTTTTTCCATCTTACAGGCATCCACTGGTTTCTCCTCATTGCAGCACAGTATGAAATTCAACTTGCAGAGACTCGGAGCTCGCTTGAGTTCAATTTGTATTTTTCATGACTTGTCGTGCTCCTGTCATGTGATTATACATTACAGGTGTTGTTTTGTTTTGGTGTTACGACAGTTACAGATTTGTTATATTAGATGCTGTGTGTTTCAAGTCGTCTGAAAGCAAACATCCACATGAAGCAAGTCTGATATGCACTGGAAAATCCCTACATTAATTCTCTAATTAAACGTGCCATGTGATTTGCAGTAATTAAACGGAAACATGCAAAGGCACTGGATGCACTTTGTTAAAGCACTGTGGAAGGAAACTGACAGTCTGTCTGAGAGTGTTTTTGAGTGCAAGTTGAACGCGTCACAGATCAGTGTCCAGACCGACGACAAAAAAACCCTGCAGAGCAGATGAGCTAATGAGGTCACTCAGCTCGTCAGCTTGTGTGCGGTAGATTACAGCAATAAGGTGTTTAGAGGGAAAAGATGGCTGGGGGAGTGGCCTGGGCCTAATCCTGTTAAAGCATTTGAGTCTTCTTCACTGAGCTGATTAGGTTAATTTTGTGTCATCCGAAGCACCTTCGTTGACCTATAGGCAGTGTCTGGCTGACAGCAGAGGAAGCAATCAGGGAGCAACAGATTGGACACAGATTTACAAGAGATTGAAACAGGTGATTGGGAACTTGATCAAATTGTTGTGGCTGCAGGAAGCGTTAGGATAATGCCCTGTCTGAAAATGGCAGGCTTCTGGGGTGCTAAAAGCAAAGAAGTTCATCTTTCCAATTGGCAATGACAGCTTGTCGATGGTAATTGTTTTTTACATCTGAAGCAAAGGATTGAGCTAAAAAACACCTGTACTGAGAGCACTGTGATTATTTCGTTACAGTGCATCATGATTGAAAAACAAGTCATAAGAGGATTTATGACCATCACGGCTTCCCATACAAATCAACCTCAAACGTTTCACTTGGCGAACTTGATGGGCAGCCATAGGAAATCCTCGTTTGAATACATTTTGCATATTTAAACTTCATGTGATAAGTGGGAACAATGGGATCACAGTAGGCACAAGGTCAAAATTTGCAAGTGGAGTCTGCTGAACCTTCACTCATGTTGCATAGTAAACACGTGCGCTGCTGCTGCCTGGTGATGATTCATTACTTCAACGAACACTGGTACATGGTAATTTTATGTTCACAAATCAAAGGACTACTGCACATTTAATGTGAAAAGTGTCATCAGTGATCGGTATCTTTCAGGTCATTCTCATTTCATTAATTCTCCAAATTAGAAAATAGTGGAGCATTTACCGACTGTAGTGCTTAGATTTCCCCCCATGAGTTGATGCAGACCAAAACAGAACTACTGGATGACGTATTGTGTTTCATTTTACATTTTTTTCTTAACCAGGTAAATCCCATCCCTCTAAGTTTGAAACAGGAAAATAAAACATCAAGCACACAATTAATGAAACACTTAAAAAGCAAGTGATGTTGTATAAAGGCCCAATAAAAACGAAAAACTAAGAAAGAAAGTTAAAAAACCACTGTGGATTTTTGCAAAAGCTGTGCATCCAGATCCCACCTGACAGGACGAGGGCAGGTTCACCTGGACAGGTCATTAGTCCATCAAAGAGTCGCCATGTAAAGTCAAACACCTACGGACAATTTAATAGACATCATTCAACTTTAGCGTGCCATGCATGTCTTTGCCCTGTGGGAGGAAGCCGGAGAACATGAAGGTGAGAACATGCAAACTCCACACAGAAAAAGTCCCCGGGCCCCAGCATCGAGCCTCGAACCTTCCTGCTGTGAGGCGACAGCGGTGGCCACTTACACCATCATGACACCTTTTAAGAAAGCTGAAATAAGCTAAAACAATTTCACTCTGTAAATATGACGAGTATTAAATATATTTAAAGTGTGATGCCAAAACATGTTTATGGAAAAATAGAATGGGATTATAATGAAATAGCATTTTCCATCTCAGTTTAAAATCAGCCTCATTCAATAACCTCTCTTGTCTTTATAGCAGAGGCACGGGGAAAAAAAACAAAAACAAAAGGGTTTCACTGCCATTACAGCTCCTAAACACTTCTATTGACTCGTCTACAAACAATGGGGTTGATACCTTGTTCACAGAGAACACCACATAGCTGATTTGAATGACAACAAACACACACCAAATGGGAAGTTTCCCACCATCTCCAGCAGGTCCTGGGCGGAGAGGAGGCCAGATATTGATTGGACACCGCAGCCGCACGTTGCTCTGGAGTCACCCCAGCAGATGTTTTTCTTTGGCAGGTTCCACTGCCCTGTTTATTTTAAATTGCTCCGTCATTCGTCTGAGGTCAAAGGCCTTAGGATGGAGAGAGTGTTGTGAGAAAAAAGGGGCAGAGAGAGAGAGAGAGAGGGAGAGGGAGAGGAGAAGATGATTTTTCCTCTCTGGCCTCTGGGCCAAAGGGCAGTGGGGCTAATGAGGAAGGAGCAGGGAGTCATGTGCTTGTTCACCCAGAGTTGCTCCTCAGAGTTAAAGTTTAACCCCAGTTTTCAAATTCCTCTACACTCTCACAGCTAAC
Organism: Trachurus japonicus; assembly: GCF_045865225.1. Taxonomy (NCBI): domain Eukaryota; kingdom Metazoa; phylum Chordata; class Actinopteri; order Carangiformes; family Carangidae; genus Trachurus; species Trachurus japonicus. The sequence continues at coordinate 23,074,373 of NC_140910.1, forward strand.
GCAGTAAACACACGACCAGACTGATATTCAGTCCCACGTTTACAGAGAACTGATTTGCACTCAAACTGAGGTCAAGCTCAGGGAATCTCCAAAAAAAACATCCGGTGACACTCAGTGAGACAAGCTTCCTCTGTTCCCTTGGAGAGTTTATAGAGGCCGAAATGTGAATCTGCTAAACATTAATCCCACACACGGCCTCTAATGGGTAACAACTGTTTGAAGCTATCGTGAAAGAAAAGTATCTCTTCCTCAGTATCTCATGTTCTTACCATGTCCTCTGTGAATGACAAAACTTGGATTTTCACTTCCTTCTTTGATGATATGTTTATTTTTAAATCTCCACAATCGCTTATATGGCATATTTTCATTCATTTCACACATTCTCTCCATGATACTGACAATGCATCTACAATGATGCAATACGTCAGCCTGGTTTTTACCAGTATTTTAGGTTGAGGTGTTGCCGTAATGATCAGTTTTTGATAATCGAACTGAAATCAGCGATTCGTTCTTTTATATATGTAAGCATAGCAAAAATACTTCAATAGAGTAGCTTCTACTGCTAAATGTGCCGCCATGTTTGAATGTTAAATATAAGTGTCATTTACTGTATTACCAGCTAAGCACTGGAGCAAGCAGGGGGGGAAAAGTATGTGAAATTCACTTCTAAACTTAAGAGGAAATATAAGCAGGAAATGTGTTTTAATCAGAGGTGTGTGTTCAGGTCCTGTGTGTCATTCAGGTGAGCACAGTGAAGGTTAATCTGCTCCACTCGGGACTCCTGACTGTGTTGAGAATGCACAGACTCCACCACAGTCGACTTCACGCTGAGAGCAGCTGCATTCCTGACCTGCAGTTCAAAGAGCACAGAACACGCACACACGCATGCACACACACACACACACACACACACACACATACACAAACATGCATGCACACACAGAAGCACACACACACATCCACTTACTACCAGATATGTAAGGCATATGTGCATTTACACAAGACCACGTGCACACTTCACCATAGACACATTGAAACACAGTGATAGTTGCGTAACTGCTACAATATGCAGACGCACTCATGCTCATATCCAAACAAACGCATTGTGTGCGTCTGTTCCAATTCAAATACAAACAGTGCAGCTGTAACGCAGCCTCTCCTGCTCTGGTCTCACTCACCAAACCTGCACAGAGGTCAGGGATGTGACCTCTGGGGGAGGCGGCCCTCAATCTCACCGCATTTACCACATACTGTGGTCTGCTTTTCATGGCGAACTGACCACACCTCATTATGTCTCTGATCGCCACCATCACACTTACTACTGGAGTATCATTGGACAACTACTTTGTTGCATGTTTCTGTGACCAAAGTCTTTGCATTTTATGTTCTCCACATGTGTCAGAGCTCTAATTTTAGTTTTTACTACGTTAGAGTCCTTGTTTTGTTTTTACAAAACGCACTGAACAAAACCAAAACAAGAGTCTATGCTTGTCATACAAGAGTACATTTCCATATGGTAATAACATAATAATATGTCTTCTCAGGAGATGATGAGTCACTTTTAATGTGTTTATTGGGATCAATCAATCAGTTTATTTCCCAGTAGTTAACTGATTAAATGATTTGGTTTGCCGCACTTTAACAACTTTGGTTTTGGTCACAAGGGAGCTTTCATGTTGTGACAGCTCATGTGTGATTTATTCTTCACACTATATTGAGGAGAATTGGAAACATGAACCAGTTTCATTAATTACACATTACAATAAAGTTGAATGAGTGACACACACTCTCGCCACAGACTGTGCACTTTAGATTGACACAAAATGAAGTTGTGTAATACTTTTTTATTTTATTACGCAGACAAGTCTTTCCTGGTCGATGTTCCTTGCTCTCATTCAACAAAACTTGATTTGAGAGCTGTTAAATCAACAACACATGACTTCAGATTACTGTAAAGCTCCACCCTCATAGCTTGATGTACATATTCCAAGTCTTACATGATACTGTTTCATGAGACAATATCAACCACTGCTCCACATGCTCCGGCTGCTACTAATACACATAGACAGAGGCTTAAAGGAAAGCACTAATTCAACCTACAGCAGCTTAGCTTGGCCCCTGATAACCTCTTAACCAAACAAAAGGCCTATCCATGCACAATGAGTCTCGCTGTGACGGATGTGGGTTAAAGTTGCCTTGTGCTCACATTTAAAAGGCTGAATTAACCTCACCGGCTAAACTTGTGTAAGCGAACTTCTTTCCTTCTCTCCTCCCAGCCCTCTTTTAATCAGATCTAAACTCAAAAGCGTTTTGCTCCTTTGATATTTGCATTTTTTTTTTTTTTGGCAGGCAGCATATTCTTTTGAAGCTACAGTGGACAAAATGTTTTGTCACTCAGGGGGAATTCCTGTAAAACCATGTGATGAGCAAACAGTTTTTGGTACATAGAGGTTCTTTTAAGCAGGCGTGCTTGTAAGCGCCAGTGAATACCTCCTCTGTGGCTTTTCTCTTTTTTTTTTTCCTCCTGCGTTTGGAGGCTGTTATTGGAAACCTTGGTTGCAGGCTCTGATTGTTTATTTTGTCCTCCCTTTTTTTTCGAGAGACCTTCACATGACAGTGCTGTTGGTATGACAGACAAAGCAGGCCAGAAATTCCTCAGGAGCTCTGCCTACTGCCAAGACGATGGACGGGTTACACAGCAAATTGTAACTGGGTTTGTAAAAGAGAAGCAGCACACATACAGTATTACTCGTCTTCATACCACGCAGTCTGAGTAAACATTTAGTCGTCATGATGACCACTGTGTATAAAGCAAAGGTAATACTGTTAATGAGGAAACACAAATGCTGCCTGACAAATAATTTGATTCATCAAACTGTTTTTAAAAGTGTTTTTACACTGAAAAAAGTCAAACATGGCAAAAGCAATCCTCCTCTCTCTAACACACTGTAAACAAACATTTGACTCAAGATAAAAAATGTTGGTCACTGTTGGTGGCAGTGGTGGACATTGCATGTTCAACATCCACAGCCTCCATGTACAAAAATGTAAAAAAGAAAAGAGTGTGCGTGTGTGTTTATGTGTGTCTTCTGCATCCTCACTGTCTGCTACATAATAATGTATCTACTGTAGCCTATATTACATTTTGGGAGCAACAATAGCAGTGTGCGGACATCTTTTCTCCTTTTTCTGCTACATAATAATGCTCAGTGCCTTTCGCATTTGACATGTTATGTTATGTTATGTTATGTTATGTTATGTTATGTTATGTTATGTTATGTTATGTTAATTTTATTTGATATAGACATATTGATATGTACACTGAGACCGTCCCAGTGGACAGACCAGATTCTTTGCTTGGGTGTGTATAGTACACGTAGTAATTTTCAACACTACTCCATAGTCATGGGCTCAATAATGCAACAACAGAAGTGTCCAACACATGTGTGAACCCATACAGATGAAAGACGTTGTCTAAAAGGTCCAACCACTTTATAGACACACAATATGCAACCCCCCGACCCTCACACCCTCACCCCTTCCTAAAAATGTGCATTCAATAGTATAACCAGCACCATGATCCAGGACCCGGCAGCAGCAGCAGCAACTCGGGACCTTTGGCATCCTTCACACTGACCTGTGAGTGTGTGCAGCAGGTGTGAAAAAGAGCCGGTGGCGTATCATGTAACCTTTAGACAAGTTGCTCAACAACAACAGGCCCTCCCTGTTATTATTGGGTCAACAAAGTCGGAGGAAGTCTTACGGATTAAGAGTGGAGTGGAGAACATGAGTGTGAGTGCCATGTGCTCGCTTGTGTGTCGACCCCGAGGCCCCCACCACCACCACCACCCCTCTCCTCTTTGTTTCATTGCAGTGTTGAGGTTAACTACCCCTTGCTCGCAGGCCTGCCCCGAGGTCAGGGGGGAAACAGGCAGCCAGTCAGGCAGCCAGGCATTCATTCCCTGAGTGTGTGAGTGTGTGTGTGTGTGTGTGTGTGGCTGCAGCCCACTCTGTGCTCTTTGACTCCTCTGGCCTTATAAGGCATCCAGTGTCATGGCAACGGCAGGGCTTGAATAGCAGTGTCAAATCCCTCAGCACACAGACACAGCTCACTCTCCCTAAAGGAGGGAGCGAGGCAGAGACACAGAGAGGGGATTGAGAGGAGCAGGAGAGGAGTCTATCTCTGGGCTGCTCGCTCTCTCCACTCGCAGCAGCGTCTGGCTTTCACTAAAAGGTCTGTGTGTGTGTATGTGTGTGTGTGTGACCGTGTTTTTCCTGCGCTTGTTTGCCTAATTTATTCCTGCCGGGGCCAGCAGAAAGGAAAAAGGACGGAAAGAAAAAAGAAGAAAGAAGAAGAAGGAGAAGTAGAAGAAGTAGAAGAAAAAAAAAAGGACAGGCAGAATAGTAAAGAGTGCAACAGTACACCGTGACTCGCTGACAGGGAATGCAGAGAGGTTCTGGCCTCTGGTTGTTACTGCTGGATGGACAAGCACTGACAAAACAAGAGAAGGGGGGAGAGAGAGAGAGAGAGAGAGAGAGAGGGAGAGAAAGAGAGAGAGAGAGACAACACTTTGTGGAGCTTTGAGAGGAGAGGAGAGGAGAGGAGAGGAGAGAACTGCGACTAAGGAGATTACTCAACTCTGCTTTTGTTCTGGCTTGTTGTTTTTTCTGTGACATTTGAGCCTCTGACACCACAGACTCCGAGGAGTTGGAGGAGCCACGAGAAAACACAATTTGACCGCAGAGAGCAGAGGAAGAAGAGGAAGAAGAGGAAGAACAGGAGGAGGAGGAGGAGGAGGACGCCTTTCAAGAACTCTGCTGCTGCCGCCGCCGCCGCCGTTGCTGAAACCAGATTTTTCCAGGAGTCAAAGGAGCATATTGTCCTCTCTCCAGCGCTCTTCTCATTTTAATTTTTTTTTAAAGTGAGGGGATCATTGTCTACATATATGTTTTTTGTTTTTGTTTTTTTTTAGGACACAAAGGTTCCTGAGCCAAAATACTTGTTAGGGTTGTCTTTTTATTTTTCCTCCTCATCACTATCACCTCTGCTCCTGTAACAGCCTCGACAAGTCAAGAGTGCGTCTGGACTAGAACTGCCTCAGATCAGCAGATAACACCTCTGCACGGCAGGAACTGGTTGGACTAGTTTATAAGTTGGAGGAGAGGGCAGGGCACTTTAACCCTGCCTGAAGGAGAGCTGTGTTTTATTTTCCTCCCACTTGCTTGTCCTTTTGGGAGAAAGTCGTGCAACCGCGAGAGGCAGAGGGGCTGAGCTTTCTTTCTTTTATTTGAAGACCAACTCTTGTTTTGTCCCTCACTGCACTTTGGGATTTGTGAGGTGTGTGTGTGTGTGTGTGTGTTTTAAACTTCTTCCAGGGGGGGAGACAGAGAGGGAAAGTGAGCAGGAGGGAGAAAGAAACAGGGAGTCAAAGTGTAATTTATTGTTTCCTGTGAAAAGAGCAAGGCTGCACCCTTTTCTCCTGCTTGAACTCTGAACCATCAGATGTGTGTCTGAAGTTTTCTCAGACCTCGGGAGCCATTGATCGGAGGTCAGGGCAGAAAACAGAAGGGTGAAAGACAAGAGCAGAGACGACGGAGGGATTAAAAGAACAGAGAGAAAACACACAGCACTGGGAGGGACCTCCAGGTCAGTCCGAGCAGACGGCGAAGGGGGTAAAGGTCAACGCGGTGGTGGAGCCCGTCACAACTTCTCATCACAGCTTTGGACAGAACCTGCTCCGAATCACAAACCTGGAGTCGCTGTCTCAGGGTCTGGGATCGGTGTTTGGACTCTGAGGGCAGTCGGGAGCCGGGGGGACAGGGCGGTGCTGTGTATGATCCACTCACAGGACTGCGTGTCTCAGAGAATATGGCCATGGTGAGCGGGGGATGGGGTAACCCCAACGGGGACACTAATGGACTGGGGGAGAAGGCTTACCTGAGGAGGGAGGAGGAGGACGGCTCGCCACAGGCCGGCAGCAGCGATGTGGACGTTGGCGACGAGGACAAGGCCTGCGTGGTGGACTGTGTGGTGTGCGGGGACAAGTCCAGCGGGAAGCACTACGGCGTGTTCACCTGCGAGGGCTGCAAGAGCTTCTTCAAGAGGAGCATCAGGCGAAACCTCAACTACTCCTGCAGGTACAGTAGAGGCTGCTGGGAGAATAAATACTAGAGTTAAATAGGGCATTTAACTTCGACTTTACATGTTAATTAACAGTTAATAGCACATTGTAATGTATTTATAAGGACTCCTTCTGATTGAATGCTGCTGTATAAACAGAGAGAAAACACGTGTTATAATATAAAATGTGATATTATATCATAAATAGAGTCAAACAGGGCATTTAACTTTATTAATTAACAGTTTATAGCACATTATAATGTATTTATAAGGACATGTTTAACTCCTTCTGACTGACTGCTATTGTATAAACAGAGAAAAAACATGTGTTATAACATAAAATGTGATTTTATGTCGAAAATCGTAAATAATCCATATTCAGGAACACCTTCAATCTTTCCACATAGTGTCTTATTGATGATTTGTTTACGGTTTATTAGAAGGTTAACATCTTTTCTTATGAACCATTATACGTGCATTCACATTCATGAGGGTGACAACAGATTAAGCCTATTTCTCACTCGGGAATGATTTGTTCCAACCTTGGCTTCGGCTCACAAACAGCCCCAGGAAAAAAAATAAGAGAAATGAAAGCCCTGAAGGTCAGTCATGTGAGGATGGATTGCCTCAGAAGGTCAACATTCCCATTATTCTTCTTCACCACAGGAACACATTGTTGCAGCTCAATTCTCTCTCTGCTCTTATACATGAAGCTCTCAGCTCCCGAATACAGTCGTTTCTCCCACATCTAATAATGCACTAACCCTGGATGGGAGGTGTCTCTGCAGTCAGTTTGTCATGTCCAGGGCTGAAAAGGTTCTCTCTTTGAAATGTTGGCAGACCTCGTCCTGCTGTAAATGGCAACACAAGGGTGTGTAGAGCTGATGATTTACAAAGGTCACAGCCTTGATAGCTTTTCAGCCCAGCCAGCTCACACAGTTCACTCATCATAGGGGTCAGTGAGAGAGAGAGAGATGGTGAGGGGAGGAAGAGAAGGGAGAAATTCTCAGTTTCCTGTCACTAAATATTATATTTTCATTGTATGTTTTATATTCTTGTTTCCTTTTATGCAGATCAAATCGAGAATGCCAAATCGACCAGCATCACCGCAACCAGTGCCAATACTGCCGGCTGAAGAAATGTTTCCGAGTCGGGATGCGCAAAGAAGGTACAGTATTATATCCATGTACACACACAGCAGGTTAAAGGTGTGTTTTCTTTTTTTGTTCAGGGTTAGTAAACACACAAATGAGTGTTACACGTCACAAACCAGGTCACATGAGGAGCTGAGGCAACTGCTGAGCTTCAAGGTTTGAGATGTGGAGGTGGAGAGTCCTCAACTCAAAGCTGCATAAATCAATATTTTCATACAAACAATGGGCCGAATGACTGTGTGTAATGTTTGAAGAGACAACCTGAAGAGATGCTTTGGCCTCTTTTAGCTCATTGTTTTAGTTTACTCACACCACGTGTCCCTCTGTAGCAGAGAAAACGATATAAAGATGTATTATAACAACGAAAGACGATAACACATCAGTGTTGCATTTACAATTTGCCAAGCAGCAAAACATGAAAAATCAACATAAGACAGAATACTGCAGTGTAAAATATCACATTTCAAGTTAAAGTTATGCTCTTAACAAAAGCTAGATGTGTAATTTTTTGGCAAAATGCCCCCTTGAATAATTATCTTTTTATGGTTCAGTGTTGTAACTGGTAGACGTGAATATAATTTAAGCCGTAAATCAAAGTAACTGTAGCTGTCAAATAAATGTAGTACCGATCCACATTTTTCCTGACATAAAATAGAACAAGTACATTCACTTCAAAAAGCACAATACATGATGAGTAAACTGTATCCAGTTATTTTCCAACACTAAGGTTTAAAAACATCTATATACTGTCCTTAACACACACATACACACAGAGAGACACACACAGACCGATTGATGCCCAAACACCCCGGAGAAAAACAAACCCACAGAAGTTCAAATACTGAGAAACACACACACACAGAGACACACAAATACATAAATACCAGAAATGAGTGATTCTCAGAGAAAGTGCAAGAAACAGCCACTGACATTTGCCAGTGAGTGTTTACTGTCAACCAAAGCGTGTTTTCACCCTGGTGCTCGACTCCCTGCAGCTGTTGGGGCTGGGCTTTGGGGGCAACCAGCTCTGATTTGCATAACAGGAAACACAAGAGGAGAGAAAGTGAACACAGTGGGACAAAACCCACTGAGCTGCCTCAATACCAAACAACCTGCTCATTACAGTTTAGTTTTTGACTTCAGATTCCCATTTGGCTGGGTGTAATTATTACCACTATAGTTTTTCAGCTCCCATCACATCACAAAAACATTTCAGTGTTTTAATTCCCACTGTGACATGTGTTGACAGTGAAGTCTGTAATTGTATTCTAGCGTAACCCAACCCCTCTTGTATTTCCGTCGTCCCGTGTGTTAGTGGACACCAGCAGCTCTACCATACATAATGTGCAGCGAGGTGACGTGTGTGCCAGAGGTTATATTGGGCCTGGTTATTAATGAACCCTGCTGACCGTGGCCGTGACGCAGGCTGCACTGTTTCCACATTACCTGGAAATGTCTGTTTCACCTTTAACCCAGTCAGAGGAGAGGCAGCAGCCGCACCGCACCGACTGCTTCACTGAGACTGTAACTATATTCGCTGCCATTTAGGACATGCAGCAGTGTTAATTAATATTTGGGACAGAACAGGCAGCGCGCTCACACTCAGGATATTAACATTAGAGTTAAATCACAGAGGATTAGACTCACATTTAACTGAAACTAAAACTTATTTCAAACTATTACCAGGAATTAGAAAGTGGGTGTTACAGCCAAAAACACCAATGACCTCAGGTTATTTCCAGCCAGACACACATCTCTTCTGCGAAAAAGGATGGACATCTTGACAAATATCTACATCTAAGTTGCTTTGCTTGTGTTGATTAGTTACAATATAAAATCATGTATTTGTAGCAGGAGTAACAATACTAAAATGTAAACATTTCTCAATCACATGACACACAAGACGAACTGTGACAAACATAGAGGAGTAAAAAGATCAATGTTTCTGAAATGTGGTGGAGTAGAAGACTTAAAATACTCAAAATTGTACCTGAGTAACTTGCCTTGCCTGCTGTTTCAATAAGACATGATTATACTCTGATTTCTACTGTGAGTGAAGCAGCTTTGCAGCAGTGTCAGATGTTTTAGAGGCACCACCTCTGATTCTCACTGTCTCGTGTCCTCCCATGCAGCAGTCCAGCGGGGTCGGATCCCTCCGTCTCACTCAGGAATCAGCCCAAACTCCCTGGTCGGGGGAGTGGGAGGTGCAGGGCCCGGTCACATTGGGGCTGACTACTTCAACGGGCAGCCGGTTTCAGATCTCATCTCCCAGCTCCTGCGGGCCGAGCCGTACCCCAACAGCCGCTACGGCGCCCCTTACGGCCAGGCACAGATGCAGGGGTCCACCAGCGGAGGCTCCGTCATGGGCATCGACAGCATCTGTGAGCTGGCCGCCCGGCTCCTCTTCAGCACCATCGAGTGGGCCAGAAACATCCCATACTTTCCAGAACTGCCTGTCTCAGAGCAGGTCAGTCCTGTTATATGTTATACTTTTAAAATTATTATAGTTTAAAGAACAGAGACAACATTTTAGGTGAGAGTATCCCTGTGTTATCAGTCAGAAACACAATTATAGCTCTACCTCCAGAGAATAATTTAATTTAAAGCAGAAGTAAGTGATATATTTGTGTTAATATAAGTCTTAAATAGTTATATCTTCCGACAGCAATCACTTACATAGAGTGTTTGGTCTGAAACACGGGTCTGTCAGTCACTCTGCTCTGCTCTGAGCCGAAGAGAAAACATTTATCGTATCCTACAGTTTTTATCCAATGAGGAGAGAGAACGGCATGCAGGGCTGTGTGTGCAGCCAAGGAACGCCGTGAATGTGGCGACGTAGCGACGAGGACTGTTATGGTGCGTTCAAGGAAACTCGTATTTTTCCGACCGTGAAGTGGTACCAGTTCGATCTGGTACGAGTTCACCGGTCGGAAGTTACGAGTGGCCGTTATAGTGACTTTCGCCGGTAAAACAGGTCGGAAAAACACGAGTGGGTTGCCTGGAACGCTACAAAGTCGTAAGTTGTGACTTGAAGCTGTAATTTACGATTTCAAAAGCCTGCCTGGAACGCAGCATTAGCGAAAACGACCGGATCACTTACTTCTGCTTTAATTACTTGAAAAAAATCATCATTAATATTATTGGCGGCGCCAAGACAAAAATATCTGTTGTCCTATGTGGACCCACTACACTTATGTGACCCTTCACTAGGGATGTTTTCACAATTAATCGTGGTATTAAACGCCACAAAATAAACTTAAATATTTGGTATAGATGACAATTAATGACTTAAATATTTCAAACACTTGATTTTACACATTCATAGTGTTGTGAAATTTATTGATGCATAATAATCGTGATAATCGTAAGGCAAGGCAAGGCAAGGCAATTTTATTTGTATAGCCCGTTTTTACAAACAGTTTGTCTCAAAGGGCTTTACATGGCATCGTAACAACATCCTCTGTCCTTAGACCCTCACATCGACTGAGGAAAAACTCCATGGAAACCCTTTTAACAGGGAAAAGTCGGAGAAACCTCAGGGTGAGCAACAGAGGAGGGATCCCTCACCCAGGACGGACAGACGTGCAATAGATGTTGTTACAGACAAGAAAACAGTTTACAGTTTGTCACAGAATGTGCGAAATATGCGTTAGCATGTGTTAGCAGGAGTTGATGAAGGCAGTCTCTGGTGAGGGGAGGGGGCGGGGGGGGGCAGGGAGAGCTGGCCAGCTCGATGGGAGGGCTGGGTGGCAGATTGGTCCATGGGAAGGAAGGGGAGGCCGGTCTAACAGCAGGGGAAGGGGAGGGAGGGGGGGGCGATGCAGGCGGCGGCTGGTGCAGAGAGATGGAGCTCCGGTGGATCTGAGGAAACACAGAGAGAGTGCGAGACACCAAGGCCAAACTACAAAGTACAACAGAAAATGACAGTTCAAAAATATACTGAGGAGAGGAGAGGAGAGGAGAGGAGAGGAGAGAAGAGAAGAGGAGGAGAGGGCTCTGTGTAACCAGATGTGTCCCCAGCAGTCTAAGCCTATAGCAGCGTAGCTATAAAATGGTTCAGAGCTACCTGAACCAGCCCTAACTAAAAGCTCTGTCATAAAGGAAGGTCTTAAGTCTAGACTTAAATGTAGTTAGAGTGTCTGCCTCTCTGACCCATGGAGAGAGCTGGTTCCACAGTAAAGGAGCCCGGTAACTGAAGGCTCTACCTCCCAGTCTGTTTTTAGAGATACTGGGAGTCACTAACAGACCTGCATTCTGGGAGCGGAGTGCTCTGGTAGGACAGTAAGGAATGATTAGTTCTTTCAGATAGGTTGGAGCTTTATCATTAAGAGCCTTATAAGTCAGCAGAAGGATTTTGAAGTCTATTCTAAATCCTACAGGAAGCCAGTGGAGAGAAGCTAAGGTGGGAGAGATGTGCTCTCTCTTCCTAACTCCTGTCAAAACCCTGTAACACCGTGATTATTTCTCTGACAATAATCGTATCAAGAAAATCTATAATCGTGACATCCCTACCCCTCGCTGATTCCCTACCCGACAGGTGGCGCTGCTGAGGCTGAGCTGGAGCGAGCTCTTCATCCTGAACGCCGCTCAGTCCGCCCTGCCTCTGCACATGGCTCCTCTGCTGGCAGCGGCCGGCTTCCACTCGTCCCCCATGTCCGCCGAGCGCGTGGTGTCCTTCATGGACCAGGTCAGGATCTTCCAGGACCAGGTGGACAAGCTGAACAGGCTGCAGGTGGACTCAGCCGAGTACAGCTGCCTCAAAGCCATTGCACTGTTTTCACCTGGTGAGTTTTTTGGGGGGAGATTTTTCCACAAGGTGATGGTCTGAGTGGTGAGAGTTACAATAGCTGAATGTGTTTACTGTCAACTAACAGCAAGTGACTTTAGAGAAAACCAAAACACAAACGTCTGAGTGAGGTATTTGACAGAGTTAGTCTCTGGACGAGCAATTAAAACACAGAATTAAATTGTTACCAGTCGTAGGTGACCTTCGATATGAATGAGTGTGACCTTTGACATCAGTGAAGGAGGTGTAGCAGAGGAGAAGATTTCCTTTGAAACAATAATCAAACAGTTTTCTGAGAAAAGAGCTTCTGTAGTCCAGCTCTGAACAACGACTCTACAGCTCTCAAATAGGAATACTGAATCTTATTCGTTTAATCCGTGTGAAAGCTAAAGTTGAAAGTTTTTGTGTTTTTGTGTGTTGAAAGTTGTGGTTTAACTCAGGGTTGTGCTTTTAGACCAGGTGCAGTGACATTTTTTAGCAGTGCTGGTAGGTGGAGTTTGCCTTTGCAATGCCTAATATCTTGGGCTTGGGATACCTGAGTTTGAAATCCTCATATAACTTTCAACAAATGAGTATAATTGTAGATAGACAACAGTCAGAGGAGTGAAGGTTGAAAATAAAAACGTGCAAAAGCAGCATTGTAGAAACATTTGAATAGTGACATCATCCTCTGCTTCTTTCTTTGCCTTACAGATGCATGTGGTCTGACGGACCCGGCCCACGTGGAGTCCCTGCAGGAGAAGGCCCAGGTCGCCCTGACAGAGTACGAGAGGTTGCAGTACCCCAACCAGCCTCAGCGGTTCGGTCGCTTACTGCTGCGTCTCCCTGCTCTGCGTGCCGTGCCGGCCAACCTCATCTCCCAGCTCTTCTTCATGCGGCTGGTGGGCAAGACGCCGATTGAGACGCTGATCCGAGACATGCAGCTATCAGGGAGCTCCATCAGCTGGCCCTACGCCCCGGGGCAGTAGACCCCCAGTCGGTCCTGAGTGAGACGGACTGAGATCAGATGAGGGAAGGATACAGAGATTGATACGCAGATTACACTCGAGTACAAACTGAATGTTATGAAAACAAACTGGGAACTGTTTGTGAGTGTGGAGGTCAGTTTTTCTCACCTTAACCCTGGTTAAAGTTTGGTGGTAGTGAAAAAAACCAAAGCTGCTTTCAGGGAAATGAAAAACGTACATAATGGCTTCATATTCACCGCACTTAGTTTTCTCTGACCTCCATCTGCTCTGTTTCTCTCTCTTTGTCTCATTCTGGACAAAAAAAAACAGGGCTTTAATTAAAATGCAGACTCGAACATGAGGCCATGTGCCTGTACTACCTCCTCCCATACCACCCCTTATGTGACTCAGTTTGAACCCAGGCGCTGTGTGTTTTCACCTCTGCTTTGTTTTTGAGTCAAAATGAAGCCATAGCAGTGCCACTTTTTTACAAGCGGAGCTTTATATATCGTCACAGCTGGAACATATTGTACAGGTTGTGTAATGTTTGATATGTGGGATGAAATATCAGACTTTGTTACCAAATGTATTTGTGAAGATTTGCAAAGTATCGACATTAAAACAAAGACGAGGCGCGAGCATTGTACTGTATATTGCACTATATAAAGTACAACCAAGAAATAGTTTGTGTGTTGTATACGTAAAAGGAATAGTGCAGCATTTGATCACATTTTGCTTTTATGATGGGGTTAGATGAGGAGACTGATGCAACTTTCATGTCTGTACAGTAAATACCAAGTTAAAGCTAGCGCCTATTTAACTCAGCATAGCTTGGCATGATTCAACTGGCTTGGCTCCGTTAAAATCTGCCTTCTAACATCTCTAAAGCTCGGAAAATTAACATGCCATCTGTTTTGGTTAACATGTACAAAAATGATGTCAAAACAACTTTTTATGTTCGCACAGTTGCCAGAAAATCAGCAGAGACTCCAGAAAGTTACTAGTCCAGGCCAAAAAAATAGCACATTGTTGTTTTTATGCTTTTTTGTGAGAAGAGAGAAGAACATTAATACAAGTCATACGTAGGTGGATGTTTTACTCTCTCTGGCTGCTGGGTCCATCTTTAGGTTTACTGTACAGATATAAGAGTCGAATCAGTCCTCTCATTTAAGTTTCACAAGAAAGTAAACCACCGTATTTCTGAAAATGTTGAGCGCTGTCTTTGATACGATATATTATACATTCTTGACGCACAAGAAGCTGAACGTGCTCAGACACACCCTGGCGCCTCAGACGGTCACATCCCTGTCTAACATTATTACCTCGTGTTTTATACATCAAAGATTGTATATTGAACTATTCATGAAGTAAAGATAAATATAAAGGGATCAAGTTATCATTTTCACTATCATATCAAAGACCCGTCTATCCACCAGACTTAAAGCCAAAATATATTTGAAAATGTTTGAAAATGTAAAGTTTGATGTAAGAGGACTCCTGAAGTTTGACAGATCATTCTCAGAAATCGACACTGAGTTAGTTAACTCATGCTTTTCTGTTTAACCTCTGCAAACTGGACGTGGTGTCTTTGGCTGTTTTAAGGTTAGAGGTAGTTTGTTTTGATTTTTGTCACGATTTTGATCCCCCTTTTAAAAGCACGTCCTGACGGACAGAGGTCACTTTCAAAGAATTACTACACTTATGCAAGGTACTCTGAGTGCTGTGGTGTAAAGGTTATGGTGTTTGTTGGTACTGAGATAAAGGGTACTAGTTCAGGAGTGTCCCTGCCATGAACTGCAGCTCAATGTGGGAAAAGAAGATAAACATGTTTTTTTTTTTTGGTATACATTTTGTATTACCTGTTATTATATCATAAGAAAGGCAACAATGACCATGATCCCTGATGGTGTCAAACAACTTCATAACAGCTCATCCTGCTGTCCCTGAATCACACTGTGTTATTGTCTGAATATAAACTATAGTGATTTGACTGTGTAGCTCTACATTTTAAAGAATCATGTTTCTATGACCATGCCAAAGCTAAAAAGAAAAAAAAAAGGATGCAAATGAAGTTCATATGGCTGATTGGTTATTTTTGCATTTCTGGAAATAAAAGTTCGCACATTCCCTCTCTGGAAGACCTGAGTCTTTACACGTAGCACCTGCACACATGTGTAAGAATCAGCAACACCTCGGTGTTTTTAATCTTCAATCCTGATTAGAACAGAAACAATTAGTCAAATCTGAAAAATTATATTGGCATTTCAGTCATAAGAAAATGTGACTAATATTTGCAAGCCCCCAGGATTTGCTGCTCTTGCTCTTGGTAAGGAAGAAACAAGGGACTTTGCAATTTGTAACATCTGTAGCATTGTTCACTCATTTTCATTGACTAAATGATTAATAATTGAACAAAAAAGTTAATGAGAGATTTACTGATAATAAAAAATAATTATTAGTTGCATTTCTTCCTCATATTTGACTTAAACATAGTATTAAGCACTGACGTTTGGGCAGGCAGTTTTCCAAAAATGTGTATTTATTCAGTAAATATATGGACGCTATGAATCACACTGTCATTGTAAATGCATAAAAACCAATTTTAGTAGTACAGTAAATCAATTTTTTTTGCAGTGGAGTGTCGGTAAACTTGTGTAATACTGTAGTACAGAATAAGTTAGCAAATAAGCAAAATAAGATAGTTAGAAGAGCAGAGCACCCATGATGTTAATGTATATTTATTTTAAGTTAGTATTTGTTGTATTCACACTGTAAAAAAGTGTGTTAAATCTTATCAAAACAGTCAAAGTGCATCGTAAATACACTGTTATTATACACTGTTCATTTATCCATAGCAAGTATTGGTCTTTCCTACAATACACAAGGACAATGGTGCTAGTCACAACAGAAAATTAAATTATATGGTGGTGAAGCAGCTGGAGAGATCCAAGAAAAACATTTATCTGAATACACCACTGCAGTGTGTTGTAAACGATTCATTAAATGTTTAAACTGAGTTTATAATAGACAAATAGCAAAAATAAAGAGCACTACACACTGTCTATCACAGGAATTGGAAAACAGGATGATAGGACACATCAAATGAGTTTTCTACTGAACGGCTCCAGAGACAGACCTTTAAACATTGTTTACCAAAAGAGGGCAGTAACAGCTTACCTTCAACTTACTGGGCTCGTTGTGTCCTCCTGCTCTCCCTGCTGGATGCTCGCTGCAGATGCACAGAGCTGCAGGATTCTCCGACCCAGGAGGGTCCCCAAGAAAATAGAAAAACAAGAGATGGACAATCTGTGGCAAATTTTTTAGAGCATTAGAAATGTTTATTACTTACTGAATTCAATACTTTTTTAGACACCATACCATATGGAAGTATACAGTTACAAAAAAAAGGTCTTTTATGATAGCATCAAAGAAAATAAATTCATACAAAAATAAATGGCTCGCAAATGGTTTGGTAAAATGACAACGATGTTCTTCATAAAAATACAAATCAAAGGTGTGTCTGAACAATTTAAAACGTACAGTAGATCCTAACACTTTGCACATGAAGTGGATTAATACTAAAATTTCTGACGATGATCATTTTTTACTGGTAAGAAATCAAATGAGAAGAAGCTCTCAGCTTATACACAGACATGTTTTCCAGTTTGTTGAGGAGCATGCATGATAAACAATATAAAAATAGTCTATTTTTAATATTTTGCATAGCTTATGCATGTTTTGAATGAGCACTGATTAAAAAAACAAAAACACAACGGGTCTTTAGTATAAACAAATAACAGATAACATCATCACAAATGCTAAGATATCTGCTGAATCTAATAGAAAGATACATACTGAAAATTTGTTCTTGGTATGTAGTATGCACAAGATTCATTAAATGTATATATATAACACAACGTCATGTATCTCTTGGCCAGTCTATCCCCTTTTTGGTCTCACTGCATCTACAACCGTCCGTCAGTATCAACATCAAAAAGCTGGTACATGGGAGAAACACACACACATGGTCCCGGCAGAGAGCAGTTAACTTCACTGACACTGAAGTTAGTTACAAACACTGACTGATGAGAAAAGCACAACTAAAGTCCATTTGCAACAGAGATAACATCATGCCAAGGGTTAGAGAGAGGACCTGCGTATTTGCTCGCACTCAATCCCAGCAACCTGTTTCACCCTTCACTATGTTCCCTACAATACTGTTCCACCTCTTATCTGTGGAGATAAAACAAAGAAAAGTTGCCAGTCTGAAGAGCAAACACGGCCACAGGAACCCAGCACAGTGTTATCACAGGTGACTGAAGGGCAGGCGACTTTCAAACAACCTTTCAAGTGGTTGCTCACTGCACACAACGAGCTGGATCTTTAAGAAAATGGCAGTGTTTGCTGTGGAAGTGGCTACAACTGAGGCTTGTGTTTTCATTTTCCAATCATTATCATTATTAAAATACACTATGGTCCCGATGTGTGTGTGTGTGTGTGTGTGCATGTGTGTGTGTAAATGTGGCCCTCTGTATCCAGTGTATGCAGGTGGTGGCGTTCAGGTAACTTTGGTCTCAGCATGCCTCAGAGTCTTTGCAGTGTTTCGGAGTGTATCTTGGCCCGTGTCTGTGAGTGTTTGGTGTGTAAGACCAGAGAGCGGAGAGGTCGGGACTCAGTGGGTTCACTAGTGGGTCTTGTCGTAGTCCTTCACCATGCGCTTGATGTGGAACAGTTTGTGCCTCAGCCTGCGACACTCCTTCTTCTTCGACCGGTAGTCTGATGTCTACAGGACAAGAGACGGATCAGATGAGTCATTTCATTCTGCACAACAGTGTACACATGCATATGCATTACAAAAAAAACAGCCATAAAGCTCTATGCTGGACCTGGACCATCTAGGAACAAGGTTACAGAGAACATAAAGCAATAACAGAAGATCTATTGTAGAACATACTCTGAAAATGCATCCATAAATAGAAACAATATCTTTAATAATAAAGTTAAGTTTACAAAGTGCCATATAGAGATGTTTCCTCACCTGCTTCAGATCCTTTAGTTGGTTATATTCCTCTGCTGCAGCCTGAGAAAATTAGGGAACAAAGATGATCATGTCTCTGTTACATGAATTAAACTGAATATTAAAGGAATCTTGTATTTTCCAGTTTTACATGTGTTTTTTTTTGCAGAAGTGGAAGTCAGTCTTAGAGAATTGAACTGAGGTATGCCAACTACACCCCCACATTTGACTTGAAATCCTTTATCTTAGATTATAATCAAATTTCTCAACCAGATTTTGATATGTCACTCATATCCACAGAACTGATTTTTTTTTATTTGGGGTGAAATACCATCATCTGAGATCCTGCCCCTACTTATACTCCTCAGTTTTTTGGATTAAGGATCATCGTGCTTAAGCTCTGCCCGTCTCGTGACTTTTGGAGGTGAGTGCTGTGCATGTCTGACCTGGTATTTGGCCGAGGTTTCATCCAGCGTGTCCAGCTGCCGGCTGAGTTTGTTCAACTGATCGTTGATGTCATCCATCTCAGCACAGAGGCGCTTGTACTCCCTGAGGTCAGCATCAAACTCCCTCTTGTACTCATGACGCTGAACATCAGACGTTATCTCTGGATACACGCTGTAGGAGGACAAGGAGGAGGAGGAGGAGGAGGAGGAGGAGGGAGAGCAAGGAGGAAAGATGACATAACAGATGCAGATCGGAAGAGGAGAGAGAGATAAACAGACGTCAACAACAGAGATATACCGGCATTAGTGACTAGAAAGACCTGAAATCACATGTGACAACCTTTGCTGAGGCTATCAGGTTTACCGCTGAACCACGTGAGCACACAGCAGAGGTCAAGGTGCTACGGGCACGGCTGTGTTTGCTACTGTGTTTGTCTCAACTGAGGTGTGTCCAGCCACAACTGAATAAAATATTTTCTCATAAACTACATCGACTCCCATGTTTCGTACCTTTGGCCTAATTCTCTCATTATGACCGAGTACAGCCCATGTGAACAACAGGCATGCCTTAGAGGATTAACTACTCTGCTGGACATACAGTAGTAAGGAGTATACACACCGTTAGTTTTTCCATGCTTAGTTAGTTCTTCAAATATCTGTTTATTTACTATTCTGCTCTTGCATGTTTCAACCCAAAAAAGACATTATAGCTGCATCTTCCTGTAAATCAAGTTGCTCTCATGTGAGCCTGATTTTCTGAGCTTACAGTTTGATACGGATCAGTGAATTTAGGTCTGATCCTGAGGGAGTGACAGTATTTGACCGCAATTTACATCCTGAGTTCTTGGTTAATGACATTTTGGCCTTTAATCCAGAGATGCATCCGAGCAGTCGTCTTTAATTCTCACCTCTCCCACTCCTCATCATCGAGTTCGTTGCCCGTCTCTCCTCCTGTGGTGTACTCGGTCTCGTACTGAGACTCGTCCATCTCTGGGTTACGTCTGCGTCTCTTCCCCCTGTTGGCTGAAGGTTTGCGGCCTCCACCCGTCTCCTCTGAAGGGCTGGAGCTGATCCTTCCACCATGGGGGAAGACCTCCGGTGGCCGGCTGGTGGTTCTCTCCGAGTACCTGCAAGACAGCAGCGTAAAATAATTATAAGAAAAGTTTTGTTCCTGCAATCACCATAAAGACAGTGGTTGAGTTTAAAGGCTTTTTAAAAGCTTTTTACTGTGAGTGAGATAGTTTTCTATTTTTCACTTGGCAAAATCTGAATCTGAACTGTCATAAAAAACCGAACTCTCACAGTACTCAATACTCCGTAATCAAGGATGATGCAATTGCACGACTGAGTGCAATAATATTATCTTGCTGGAATTGTGCAATACACAGACTGTGCAATATCTATTTATGTACTGCTGCTACATATTTTTTTCTCGTAAATGTGAATTGTTGGGTCTTTTGTTTATAATTTTTTAATGTTTTTATCTTGCATTTTATGTATCACTTAGTGGAGTCGCACTAAAAACTTCTTCATTGTCCAGCTGTTACAATAACAATGAAGGCTTTCTGACTCTGAAAAATATCCTGGAAAAGCAGGAGAACTTTTTGTTTGTTAAAGAACTAGTGAATAAGACTGTATTGTTTTTTGTCTTGAACTTTGAAGCTAAGTTTTTCTTCTTCAAAAAAAAAAAATATATATACATATATTAATATGAGAAATAAATTTATACTTATTTTTTGGCAGATTAAGTTGAGAAGATTGACACTACTCTCGTGTATGTAAGCTAAATATGTTGCAGCTGTTTGAATTTACAGACTTTTATAAAGCACAGTAAACATATTATTGGCTTGATGTGTAATTTTCTTAGCAAAAAACCTGAATTGACCTCCAAGAACAGCACGACCTAAATAAATAACAAGAGGAACTATATGGTTGAATTATAGACGGTGACTGAACAAATATTTACTGACATGGCTCAGACAGATACCATATGGACGACACAGACACCACTAATGATTATTGTTGCACACGCCCTACAATTTAACTCTGTGCCATGTGGAGGGCTCTCAATGAGCAGGGCGCAGGTACTAGAGCTCTTTAATAACACAGGGGAGGACATGCTCAATTTTGTAGGTTTGGAGGGATTTGTAGAGGAATCCAAATCCAGTGGAGCCGATATTACATGTTCTTACAAAAAAAAAAAAGGGCAGCAGCAGCATTATGTCAGCGGCAGAGGACACAGTGGCCCTTAAGGCCGACATTCTTCAGCTTATGAAAATGCCAGCTCTGTTGACTTAGAGGAAATCATCAAAAATAATAACATTTTGTACTTTGAGACAGCGGTGTAAAAGGATTAGTTCATTTTCTCTTGTTAACCGTACGCTCTGTTCTAAGGTCTTTCTCAAAGACTTGTTTTTCTAATGTTAACAAACTGTGCAGAGCAGTGCACTTTAGACACACACACACTAAAGTATTGAGGACATTTACGCAAACAAAAATAAGGTGCTTCAGAAAATCATTGAAAGCTTTGAAGAAAAAGCAAATAACATTAGTTCATAAACATCCGGCTTTTTCCTGTCCTCAGAGAATTGAACAAAAATGAGAGAGCGAAAAAAAAAACAAGTGAACGTTAATCCAACAAAGGCTCAAAGGTCACACAGCTCTCTTGTGTGGGCAGGGCAATATGTCTTCATGGGCTTTTAAATGGAGCAGTGATTAGATATTGTTTGTGTGTGTCACGTGTTTGAAGCCACGGCCGATTGTGTGGGGTCTTTGCTTTACAGTGAACAGTGGACAGAGAAAATTGTTGCAGCAACTATCTTGATATGAGTTTAATGTTAGAAAACTAAAAAAATACAACTTCTAATCCTGCATGACTGTGTCACGGTTCAGACAGCTGTTATGTGGCAGATATTTTGGAATATTATTATATATTTATATATATAATACCTCTTTTCCCTTTATATATGAAAGTTGTATATATGTATATGTAGGTAGAGTAACAGTATGCAAATGTGGTTTATCTGGTTTGTATGTAGAAAGGAGACTGAGAATTTTGACCCACTTTCTCTGAATTAAAGAGGAACTATGCAGAATTTTAAGCTTAACTATGCAAGATTTTTACCTTAATTAAACAGCTTTGGAGTAATTGTGATGGTTATATAATGACTTGTAACTTGTTACGAGGGGGAATGGAGGCTCTCTGCCTTCCACGTAGCTTCTCTTGGCTGAAAACCAAGATCAGTGCTGCGGCACCACGACACAAACACCCCTCGTAACCCATAGTCTCTTTTTTATGACAAATACAGTAAGACTACACAATATAGACGTCGTAACATCGTATATGATATATAATGTTATCTACCGCTCTATTGATTGATTTCTCGCCGGCTTTGTTGTAAACAAATGCACATGGCCAGGAGAAGGGTTAGCAAAACAGCAGAAAAGCGACTGGACTTGCATAGTTCCTCTTCAAAGTAAAACATTTTTTAAAGTATGCATCATTCTTATTAAAGACGATGTTAAACAAGTAACTTTACAGCTTCAATATGTAATAGAGAATGTATATATACAGCATATGCCAAATTTGTTTAAACCCCAACAAAATTTTAACTACAAAAACAAAGAAGTTTGCTGAGAAAACATGGTCACCCACTCGTTGTCAACGGTGTCTCCGTTATAGGAGCCGCTGTCCATCTTGGCTGGGGGGTAGGAGATGACACTGTTCGCTGAGGCGTTGAGCAGCCCGCCTCCCTTCTCGGACACCAGCAGGGTCGGGGCGTCCTGAACGCTGCAGCTTTCCTCCACATTGTTCACCTACAGCAGGCAGGAAAAAACACAAGGAACAGACTCAGCAAACACAAACAAACAATCATAACACTTACAAAGAACAGGACCCACCACAGGCTCATTTTACTGACTGACATCCTGTTCAAGAAACCATCTTGACTTAAGGAGAAAAGGGAAGCCATCTCTACACCAGAGACAAAAGTATGGTAATCAGCACTTAAAGTTTGAGAGAGCAGTGAGGCATGAAATTGAATGGCACAGTCCAACTACTCAGTGAAATGTGGGTTATCTGATTGGTGCTCGAAAAGGTCAAGAGGATTAAAACAAAGGATGACTAATAGCTAATTGTAAAATAACCCCAACAGTAACCATAAACAACCAACAGCTTTGAGACTGTAAAACAATTTCATTGTTCATAGCATCTGATTGCAGTCTCGTTTCTAATGGCTTAATAACCTAAATCGATTAGTCATAAGGATTCACACAGAAAATAAGAGGCATTAATTCCAGCTTTGCTTTCACTTCTGTTATTTCTCATCTTCATGAACACCTGGGACGGACGTGCTACGTCTTCATTTTCTTCAAACAAAAGGACACAGCATCTGCATGTAAAAATGTTCGCTTTAATCTGTGTTTCCAAGTCCTTCCTGTCAGGACAGATGGTCAACATGAGGGAGCTCCTCACAATGAAGGTCTCAGGAAGGGGGTCACTGTTTCTTCCAGTAAATTTATCAATCAAACCAAATCTCTACACAAAGCAGTGCAGTCGAGATTTTAAACAGGTCCTATTGTTTCTGTGCTGTGCTGAAAACTAACTGAAACTCTATGGGTGTAAGCCCCTTAAAATACGACGCAAACAGTGTGATTTTTAACTGTATGAATGAGAAAGAAGGTTTTATATTTCTGTGGATATTCTCATTCATCTAGGTCATGGTTATCTATGGGCAACAAACTGAATTGAAGGCTACTGGACAAATACAAGTCCAGTTGCCTTCGATTCAATTTGTTGCCCAGAGAAAAGGTTTTATATCAAACTCAAAATCTAGGTGAGCAATATCTGTCTTTCTACACAAAGTAGGGAGATGATATTTTTAAAAACACATACATATGTCCTCTGAAATAGGACTTAGGACATTTACTGCTGCTGCAGAGTGACTAAGAATATTTACTAGCACTAGGCCAGGCCTTGTTTAGTGAAGCAAACATTTCTTTTGGGCGCTGGTCAGAGATGAGAATTTACTATTCTCCAACCCTGGGAACCTTTACAAAACATCCTCTCTGGTGTTTTCTTGGGTGGTGCTTTACTGAGCGAGCTCCTAAATTCCTCACAGTGCAGGAGCAGATCTGAACATCAGCCTAGCCCCTTAAAAAACAATAATCACTGTGGGTGGAGGAGAGGAGAGCTGCCCTACTTGCAGCTGCAGGAGAGAGGCCCATTTGAACAGCAGCAAAGTTCATGTAAGAATCCCAATAATGCCCCGTGAGTGTGCAGCAGAGCAGCTGCTGGACCGGGAGCAGAGAGTGTGTGAGTGTCATGGACCTGCTGAGCCAAAGCAAGGAGGGAAAGAGACACATGGAGACAGAGAGGTGAATGTTGATGAGGTGGGGAAGGAATGAAGAGGAAGATGGAAAGAATGAAAGTGCGGAAGAGACAAAGTGAGGGAGACATGTAATAAAAGAATAACAGGAAGAAGAGCAGAGGCAAGGGCAGTGTCAAGATGGAGACGGGTTGAAACCAACCAAAGATTTATGTAAGATGTTTAACTAATATTTAAAAAAACAAAAACACTATTAACTGTTTGTGTTTCACCATAGATGCATGTTGTGAAACTAGTTTAAACATTTGCAGCAATTTATGTTGCACACCAGTAACAGAAATATTTAAAAGCCTGGATTTGAGGCAATGCAGATCAACAAATAACATAATATCTTTTTAATTTCCCAGATAAAACTTGTAAAATGTATCTTCTGGCATCATCTATCGGATGAGACTGTAGTCTTTTCATCTAAATGGCTATACATTGTTGTTAGTTTGGACATATATTCCTCTCTTTTCCTGTCACATAGAAATATGTTTGACTAAACCTGTTTGGAATATACAAAATCAAACACACTTCCGGTCAGACAAAATTGTAATAAGATAAATTCCTGTTATACAACCAATCAGAGTCACTCTCTGCAATTCATGTTTTAATCCAAGGCTATAGGGCAAGTCCAGGATGCTTTTCACTCTACATCTGTGTAGCACTTCAGTGTCTGCAATGCACAGACGGCCATGCAGAAACCAACTCTTGATGACCTCATGCAGCAGACACAATGCAGCCCCCCCCATCTACCGGGTGAGCTGAATGAGGCCTGTGTGTGAGGTCATCAGAGCGAGCCAGGCCTCCCCGTGCTCAGCAACAGAGATGGGTCCAATCTCAAACACCAACCACTGCCTTAGACTGTTACTGGCCTTGTGCTTAAAGGAGCCAAACAAGCCTGATGACTCACTCTGTGGTGCAGACCAAGGTAGCGCAGCAACGAAGGAAAAAACATGAGTAGATCATTGGAAATATGAGGACACGAGGACAAGGCGGCGGAAACCTTTCCACGCTAAGTGTCCCATTTGTTTACAAAGATAACATAGGCCATACAGTTAACGTGGCAATACAATAATGACACACTTTGTCTAACCCACTTTTCATTTCACAACCTACATAGATTATTATCTTTTAATCTTTGCACAAAAAATTATGTCATGAAATCTTCTCAGATTTTTTTTCCTTGCAAGCTCTTTGCCCTTTTACCCAACCCTTATAATACCACAACACATTTCTTACTCTTTTTACAGCAGAATAAAATCTGGATTTGTAAAGTTTCAAAATGCAGAAGCGTTATACAGTTCATTATTGTGGTGTACCTAGAATAAGTGCGATGACATCAGCGAGCAGGGCTCCATTATTAGACTTCACTCTGGGCTTGTCTCATCTCCTCTGCCCTGCTTGTATACCTCTGCATGCATGATGCCATGTTCTAGACAATGACAAGCTCTCTCATAAACAAACAGCTCTATATAATCCAACATAACACCATGTCTGTTCAGTCTTTCCTTTCTCAGTCAGGGTAAAAGATCCACTGTGACTCAATGCAACCTTAACTGACAAATCTGATCATATCAAAAAAAGCTAAGCTCGTCATTCTGACTCCTGTAAGTCATAATGCTTATTACAACCAGCAGGGCATGGAGGGCTAGGGATGTTTAGCTTTGCCTCTCATCACCGTAATTAAATCCTGAAGAAAGAAATGTTGTTGGCATGGTCTAAAAGCTTAGCACACAAACAATCAACGCTTGCTTTACATAACTCACAGTATGTTTGTGACCATGCATTTTCTCTTTTGTTAATTGTTTTCTTGCATTTATAATAAGGAATGCATATGGTAAAGTGTTGATTGTTTGTATTCCTTTCACAAATGATATGCAATTTTACTTCTTGCAATGTGTCTGGATGTATTGACTTGAACTCACATGCACAACGTTTGACCAAACACTATGTATTGGAGAGGAAGAATCATTTCAGACTCATATTATAGGTTGATTTTTAAGATATAAAACAAAATAAATTGCTCAGAACAAATAAAAGCATGCCGGTGTTTCGATCTTCAACCAGTGTTGTTTCTGACCATTAATTAAACTTCAAACTTAAGCTTTTGATGTTAACTCATTGTCATCCACGGTGTCAACAAGCATCATTTGAAAAGAGGCAGATCAAGTCAATAATCAACCAATATTATTGCCAGTAACAGTCCCATATGACTGGAGTAATGTTGACATTTAAAAACCCCAGGTTAGGCTCTCTAGAAACCACCTGCCTGCCTACTATCTTCAGGAGGTTAATGATTACTCAGAGTGAAACCAGGTAGTAGGCCATGAGTAAACAATCACCGACTGCTATCAGCCCTGACCTGAACCAAATGACGGAGGAAACAGTCTTGTGGTAGCGCGACTCTGGCCCTGTTGGATTCTATAAACGGATAAAAGTCTGTATATGATGCTGCTGTTGGACTTTAAACTCATAAAGATGAGCAATTAAATCACATGAGAGAGGTAAACTGGTGCATAACATTTCAAAGTGTGTCTGAATATAGAGCACCGTGTTTTATTAAAAATAGCACAGTGGGAGACAAACCAACCATGGGAATGTGCAAGTGTCAGCTTCAGCTATTTACTGCATCTGCATCACCACAATCACCGAACCTGTCTTTATAACAGATGACTACCCTACCTGCTGGGATGACTAACCTCAATGCTGACCTCCTTACTTAACCTTTTTGGTTCTGTAAAAAAAAATGGGTGGAGACTAATTTGACACATGGCAACAAGTCACCTGCTTTGGTAACCAGAGGGGGAAAGCGTATGTCAGTCGGCTTTAGCGGCAGAATCTTCTGTGCAGAAAAAAAAAAGCAGCACCAAAGTTGATCGCTTCATCTTCTAATCAAATCTGAACCCCTGAACACTGCGTCCCATCAAGCTTCAGTAGGCTGGATTTAAACTCTTTGTAACCCTGTTCATTTGACTGCAAGCTGTGCATGCACAAACTCCAGGTCAGTTTGGGTCAAAATGTGTTTTGTATTTTTTTTTTTTTTTCGTAAATCCCACGTAAACCCAGTCTTATTAAACTGTGACTACCCTCCCGTTGTCTCTTACCCATTCCTCTACATCTCTGCCCTCTGAGGCCTTCCCTCCGACGAGAGGCTCCTCCCAGTAGATGTTTGGTTTCCCATAGCGCCAGATCTTCCCTCTAGTCCTTTGTGCAAAGAAGGCTGCAACACCCCAAGCGATTACGACCAGGAATCCACACACCATGGCAACTCCCTAGAAAAGCAAAAACATGGACAATGAAATTTGGAAAGACCTCAAGTAGATAAGCTCCGAGATAAAGCTGGTTTATCCTGGGACAAGAAGTTCACTAATACACATGTGTGACGTCACTGGGAGAAATACATATTATCATAAACTATGGCCCCATGCACCACAAATATCACAAATGCTTCAGAGAAGATACCTCCAAAGACAGTGCAGGGTAATAACACAGGGGGTGTATAATAAACCCTGAAGCAATTTTGAATAAAAGTATTACAATTGATGCCAAAATTTAAACAAATCTAAAATCATGTTATTATTGTGATGCCCTTGATATAAAGACTGAAAGGAACAGGAAGTCCTTCCTGCCAGCAGCCATCAGACTCTTTAATACAGTTTAATACATATAATGATAATAATTATTAAAGAGCTGCACACCTGCACTTGTACATTAAATTACATTGCACAATTGTTCATCTAACTTACTAACTGACTTGACTGACTGTTCACTAATTGTTCACTAACTGAATTACTGTAAATATGTTTTGTCTCCTTATAATTTTATAGAGATTTTGTTACTGTATCATTAATATTATTTCTAGCCTAAGCTGTTTTATTCTCTTAATTATCATATATGTCTTTTATTTTGTTCTATTGGAGCTGCTGTGAAACAAAGGATTAATAAAGTACCATTCTACATTATTCTATTCTATTCTATATCTGCAAAATAGGTTCAGGGAAAACAACAAACCTCCTGTGGGTCCACAAAGCAGTAATGGTAGAGGTACTGGTTGTAGATGGGAAAGCCTCCCACTCCACCCATCTGTGAGTAGCTGGTCTGGTAGAGGTTCTGGCACATCATGAGCATCGGATTGTACATCATACTGGACGAGCCCTGGGCCATGGGGTTCACTCCGACAATGTACACAATGCTTATAATGCCCTGAAAAAGACAGTCATGTTAATATTTACAATTATGAAATCTCTTAATTGCAAAAGACTTTGTAGTGCGAGAAGTATTTAGTGCAATTTGTCAGTATTTAAATCAAATACGACTAAGACAGCTGTCAGATTATGTGAGGACAGCAGGAATCATATCATCCCAAGTGAACATACTGTGTGAGTACAAAGGGTACAGGACAACAAGCTGCTTGACTCTGGGCTACGCTCTAATGTTTTTTATTCGATCTGTATTAAATACTTACTCAAGCATTGTTAGTTGAGACTTCAATATCTTATTGGTGATTTATTACAGTAGTATGGTAAATGTTCTACCTTTATCGATTCAACACTGAATTTGATTATGTACTCTCTCGCTGGTTTGAGGAAACCATGTAAACTCTATTTAAAGATTTTCAAAAATGACTTAAGAGCAGCAGAAAAGAAAGTCCTCACATGTAAAAAGAAATAAAAAGCAAAGAGTTAAGGATTTTTGTATCCATATAAATTCACTATAAGTAAGTGTAAACCCCCAGTAGGAGACTCGGTCCCAGAGAGACTAAGCTATATAACTATTATATAGTAATCGTTTAATACACCTGGGTGTGATCTTAGATGAACATCTGTATGAGCATGCACTAACCAAGTCAACAAGTGAAACTTCAGTTCAACTCTGTGTATACAGTCTTGTGTTTAAGATTATATTTCTGGTATTTGAGGTTTTTGAATTTGAATACCATTCATAACAGAGCTCAGTGTTGACAACATTTCTCACTGATTGGATGTGGGATTGTGGGATGATTGGGAAACTCCAAATATTGTGACAACTGGAAATTGCTCATGGGTTGCTACTGATGTAAGGTGAATGTCAAATCCCTCAACATGTTGTATAAGAGTTACATTAAAGAATAAGAACAAAGTCTAAACAAAGCTCAGCAAAATCTACGTGTGCTACGTGTAATGTAGGTGAAACTGAAACTGAATTGCCATTATACACTTACTGAGCTAAGAATACTTTCCTCCAGCTGCCTGAAATCCCTTTTAGATGGATCATAACAAAAGATTTGAGCTGTTTTAGAAAGATGGTTATGTGAAGTTTGTGTTTGTTTTCGTAATTCGTGTTTTCTAATCTAGATGTCCCAATGTCCTGACTCAAGTGATGAGTTAACACCATAACATACCAGCTCCTAAGTTAGTTTACAATACCTAGTGTCCAAGCATACATGGGCTTTCTTAAAACAAGACAAAGCACAAAAATCAATAATATAAAAAAAAAAACTCAACAAATTTTTACTCGGCCTCCCTCTGGAGAAATAAAACTCCAGCTATATTATTATAGGTACAAATGTCATGACAGAGGAGCAGAACCACTGTCAAGGTTGGTATTTAGTCTGTGTTATCTGTGTTCTGCTTGAACGCCATTGTGCTTTTTGGAATATTTGTGCTATTGTACCCCAGATGGTAAATCATCAACTCCATAAATAACAAAAATGTGGAAGTGGAGACTTATTGGGGTTTACCTGCAGGAGAGCCATGATGATACTGGTGACCAGGAGGACCAGAAAGAACTTCCTGCTGCGGACCATGTTGGATTTAGAGAAGCTAGCGATGAAGAAAGCCAGAGCTGCTATGAAGGTCACGGCTGCCATGCCGATCATGGTGGTTTTGGCCGAGTATGGCGAGATGTAGGAGCCGTAGTAGTTTCCGTAGCCTCCATAACCCCCGTATCCTCCGTATCCTGAACCATAGCCGCCCCCAGTGTATCCGCTGCCGTAGCCCATCCCAGAACCGTAACCGTAACCCATACCGCCGCCGTATCCGTACTGCATGTCCCACATGAGCGTGGAGGCCACACAGGCAAATATGGCCACACACAGCACGATCACCGTAGCCATCATGGCCTTGATGATCCCAGGAGGCGACTGCCATTTGTAGAAGTGCTGCGGTTTGTCCTCAATGTAGTAAGATCCCGGCGGAGGTGGATAGGCGTTGTAGTCGCTCTGGGGGCCCTGGAAGCTCCCTGCAGGGCCATAGCCGTTGTTGGATGGAGCGGTGAAAGGAGGGCTGTACACAGGCGGACTCTCGTAGTGCTGCTTGTCAAACATCGCTCAAAGACGCCTGCAACGGTGAAGAAACAACAACAGCAAAACAAAGAGTTTGTGAGCGAGAGCAGAATGTACCACACAAAGTGCTGGGAAAAAAGCTGTGCAGCTCTGTTTTGCAGCTGCACTGATATGAGTCAATAATGTTACGTGGGGAGGAGAGATATGGGAAAGTTAGGCGGGACTGTCTACGGTAATGAGGCTTAGTAACGGAGCAGTGTAAATGTTTTACCATTTCGAAGGGAGTGTGATTTATGAGTGTACAAGTTAGGCAGTTTCACTCTGTCAGGTTGACTGTATCAGGTTTCACTGAGTGTTTATCACTCATCATATCATACCTGCTGCTGGTCTATGTTAACAGGGAAAATAGAAACATCAGAGGAATGACCTTAGCTTTGAGGTCTCTGTCTGCACCATTAAAGTCAAAATCACTGTGGAGATGTCGGTACCAGGACGGACAGCGCAGCCAAACAATACTTTCTTTTTTGCCTCTTTGCAGGCTGTGGGAGTCTCTCTCCAGCCTCCACAGTGCCCAGCTACTAGACTTTGAACATTTCACATCCCTCCCTCCAGCGACAGATTTTGGTTTCTTTCTGTTCTGCTACATACTTTTACACAGACATATCCAAGGCCACAGTGGCTTAACAATGGCCATTCTTCTACACAGAGCCCTATTGGGAGTGGGCTGCCTACAAGTTGGAGGGAAAAGACACAGAAACAGCAGGACAAAGTTACTGTGAGGACAAACTAAATATTGCAATTGTTATTTTCCAACCCTAATCTCTGCCTGATATGAGCAGCACAATGCTGCTGAGTGCATTTTATCTGCTCATACACCACATAAATAGGGAAGCACATAGATTGATGGACAGAAATAGTTTGTTTATTGATTTGTGTTTGTTTCTTTTTTTATTATTAATTGCTGGTTACAGCTTCAAAATATAAATCATTGCTGCTTATCTGTTTCACATTGCTGTAAATTCATCCATTGGGTTTTGCACTGTTAGTGGGGCAATAGGCTATATTGTTGAATATGTCACATAGGGGACTATGTGAAAGGCATTTATTCAAGGAGAGGGCAAGAGTGTGCACAGCCATAGAGGGCTATGTGCAGGTGCAGAATTAAAAAGTGCAAACTTACTAAAAAAAAAAAAGATTTTTTATTTAGCACGTTTTAACGTTTTGGAGATCTTCGGCTCGAAACGTTGCCAAAAAATCATAGGGAGCCCCTGCAGTGTGAGGATTTCTTGTACTTTTCTTAGTACAAAATTATTAAATTGAGAGATTTGTTTAAAAAAAAAAGAAGATTTGCGATCAAACTTATTCAATCATAGATTAACTGCAAAGCATCCTATGCTGTTATTTTTAAAAAACAAGAATGCCTCTTTCAGGGTCTCTCTCCTCTGCAGGCATCTTGTGACTGAGGTAATGGCCAAGACGACGGCTCATTCAGACTTTTCGACTCACAGACAGAGACAGTCCCTGGCACTGCCCACAGTCTACAGTACGGGGTAATAACTCTCCTATCTTTATGGGACTCTGGCACACACAGCGGCGGAGGTCTCGCCTCGGAGCCTCCATCCCAGACACCTTCCCATTATTCCCTCCCTCATTCCTCCATATCCTTCATCCCCCTCCACGATTCGCCCCCCTGCTGTCCCCCAACTCTCCCCCACCCTCCTTCTTCGCTCCATCCCTCCATAACTTTTGCCTTTGTTTTGGGAGCAGGAGGGGCAAAAGTCAAGGCTGTTCGTCACGGGAACAGTGTTGCCATGGAGTCGGGGGTAAAAAAAAAAAAAAAGGGAAAGAAAGGAAAAAGAGAACTGGGGCACTGTCCAAGGAGGATCAAACAAGGGCTCCTCTGTGCTGCTCCTGAGTGGAGTCAGAGGGGAACGAGACAGAGAGAGGGGAGGACAGGTGGATGGGTGAAGTGTGTGCAGCGGTGTCAGGTGTCTTTATTGTTGATCAACAGGCTGTATACCGTAAACCACTGGCTCCAAGTTTATTTCCTACTACTGCAGTGTTAATGATGCCAATAACTGGCAGGAAGCAATCTGAGGGTCAAGGCATTTCATTTCCAGAAGCTACAAACTACTTATTGCCATTTGCCACCACAAAACTGTCAAACAACATACGATATGTAAAGCTCAAGCTGGCTCTTCTTTTGGATTTAAAATCTTCCAAATCAAAATCTCTAACTCTCCTAAACATGTCAAACAAGACAAAGGCACATTTTGTGGTTCCAGCTTCTCAAATTTATGAATGAATTTGACGTTTGTTTTTGTATCAACATTACACTGAATGTGTTTGTATTTGGACAGACAGAAAAGACATCTGATGATATTAACGTGTACTGTTGGAAACTCTTATTGAGAAAAGGAAGATGCCGCAACACTGCTCTTGCAAACCATCACCTTTTAATAATGAAAACTGACTGAAACGTAGGACAGACACGTCAGATTTCATTATTAAAAGGTGATGGCTTGCAAGAGCAGTGTTGCAGGATCTTCTTTTCCCTTTTCTCAAGACGTGAGAGACGTTTTCCTTCGCACCTGCATCTAACCCTTTGGATGTGCAAATACTTTTCTGTTAAAAACTGACTGCAAAATGGTAATTTTGCCTATTTTTCTATAGTCTATTAGCGATGATCACCAGATTTGTTTACAACGAAAAGAATCAGCTAGACCAGGTGGAGAAAAAAAGATGTGCACAAAACCATAATGATTGATTTGGGGAAGCCTAGTGCACTTGTGGCAGTAGCAGCAGCAGTAGCAGTAGTAGTAGTAGTAGTTGTAATAGTAGTCATTGTAGTGGTAGTACAGTCTGTTTGTCTAGCAATGGCTCACAAATGCTCAAGCTGGGCAAAAAGCTCAGTGTTTGGCCGACAGTCACAGGTCAGGTCAGACACCCACCAGCCGCAGCCTGAGCTCCACTACAACACAGAGACTCTATCATCTGCTGCTGATAATGGAATTCCAGTCAAACAGTCACATGTCTCACATCTGTCAAAAACAATTAGGCCCTTGCCCCATGTAGGCCGGGACCCACTGACAAACACACAGGAGTCAGCCAAGACATCCTGCCAAAAAACCAACCCAGTGAAAAATCACAATAATAAACTCATAATAAACCCAAAGCGAGAGTCACTGAGTATGGACGAAAATACTAAGCCTCAGAAACACCTTTCAGTGTTATGCAATGCAGTTAAGTCAAACAGAACCACAAACTACATCTTCTACAAACTAAGATTAATATCTTTAAACAAACAAAACAAAAACTGAATAATATAACCTTCATTTATTGCACTGCTGTTGCATTTGAGTGCGTTTTTCTACCTGATAAAACTGTGTCGATACAACATGCAAGTGATCTGTAACACAAATCAAAATACAGTATTGGAACAGATTGCAGGTTGTGGGGGTTAAGGTTATTTGTGATCACGGGTGGTGTCTGTCTTTGAAAGTGAATTTAACTCTTAAATCATCAGATTTGCAGTATATAGGGTAAATATGTCATCTGTGACGTCATTTTTAGACTGTTTATTGATCCCACACATGGGAAATGTGGTTGTTACAGTAGCATTGCAGCATAAAAGTTTTTTGTTTTTTTTTTAATTAGAAAAATATGCAAATATAGAAATATAAAACGATATAAAACAAACATATAGCCTATAGTAGTGTATTACCAATAACAAACAGTTATCCATTTACTGCATGGTAGTTGATGAAATATTTTCGGAGAACAACATGAGGAGGGACCCACCTGTCGAAAATTACAAATCTACAGTAGCCTAATTAATGCTGTGTTCGCTTTAATCTTTCAGGAGTAGCTACAGTGAGTTTAATGTAACACACCTGTGCAGGTTTAATCTGACAGAGTAACGTGTATTAAAACGTAGAGCTTAGTTTATCTAACGGTGTATCCACCTTCAGTGCAGCCTTACCTACCTGAGGGTCGGTGAGGGGAATGAAAACTTCTGCTCTGTCCGGTCCTTGTTTCCTGTGAGAGAGAAGAAAGAAAGAAAAACTCTCCTTTGTGGTGGTGAAAGTTTGAGAACAACTCAGGAAAATGTGTTTCCGGGTAAAAAAAAAAAAAAGAATGACTTTTAACGCAGACTCCTTCTTTTCTTTGAAGTAAACTATAAAAGTCGTGGCTCCGCTGGACACCGCTCGTGTCCCGGGCAGAAACCAGAGACAACGGTTTCCGCAGGAGCGACAGTCTCCGTCCGAACAAGTGCTTCGGTCCCGCCTGTAGATCCGCGGTGATGAGGCCGCCGCACAACAGCCACACCGCCGCGATGCCGCCGCCAGAGGTCGGCCTTTCCACGGTTCACTCCTGGACTCAGGGCCGGTCCAAGCCTCCATGGGGCCAACATTTAATTTGGGGGCCCACTATTACTGCCAATAACACTGATTATTGATCATTTACACACCTACTACAAATTTATTTCATTTTTCTAGTCTCTCTTTACAAATCATCACCATCCTAGCCTGGCATGTTTTTACCCATCTATGGTAATAGTTTTGCACTATCTTGTAGCTACTACACATTTGCACAAATGTTTGTTGTCATTTTGTCTCATTGAGTACTTTTGTGGTAGTTTTGCACCTTATTCTATGCAATTTTGCAAATGTTTGTGGTCTTTTTGTGGTGATTTTGCATTGTTTTGTGGTTAGACTCTAGCAGAGTGATCACCTGACCTGTTGGGACAGTCTGTGTCCTGCGTGGTCTATTCATCACAATCAACTAATAATAAAATCCTAATAAATAGCCTATAGACGACATCAAAGATGAATAGATCGTCATCAGTCATCACAGTCTTTTTGTTGAGCAGCAATTAAGTGACTATTAGAAACAAGACGAACATACTGGTTAAAATTATTAATGTCCTATTTAATTACTGAAGCATCTTTTCTAAAACTCTCCAGTGCTTATGGAGTGAATCTTGCTGGTGCATATAGCCTACTACATTGTATATAAACTGTGATACATGACTAACGTTTTTTCACCTGTTCTAAAAAGACTCACTTGCTTTTTTCTGTACTGATCACACATCCCATTTTTTGTTTCTTTGCACACTTTGTATTTATTTTGTTATCTCTGTTTCACAATGAAGTCACACGGTCATCAGTTTACGTCACTGTATAAATTCAACTGCATTCCTCCATAAGGGTGTACACACCTCTCTATGAGACAAAGAAACTGAGCTGCCCCTGGTTTTCTCACCAGCTGCACAAAGAAAGGAGTTTTTGCAAAAATAAATCTGCTTTCTTGGTCAAAATAAAACACTGAGGCAGAGAACAAATAAATTGTGACACCATATGCACCAAATAAGACTCTAAACATTAACAAACCTAACATAAGATTCTGATTTTTTAACGAGGAGAAGGTGACAAATTCAAGCTTGAGAGGAAAATACACTTCTTGCATAAATTGCAGTGACGTGTTTTATGTTGAAATTGATTTAAACAACAACTTAAACATTTAAACATGCAGGCTTTCATGGGGTAGATCAAAAGAGAACCAAATAAACAAAACAGTGTGTTTGAACATTATTAAATGATTTTAATCTCAATTCAAAAGGACACATTATAAAAGAATCAATACAATTTATTCTTCGTAAATCCCTGCAGTTTTCTTTCTGCTGTGCAGTTTTCATCAGAAGTCAAGTTCACCCAGTTCACCTCCTTGGAGCAGCGCCACAGCTGCAGCCAGGTCAACTCAAACATTGGCTTCATTCACAGTGGAAAGCGAAAGTTATGTTCATTTGATGTAAGCGCAGTTGAAATCATGTGGATATCTTAATAAAATAATGTTATGTGTGATATCTTGTCGATGAGTTTGCAAATATTTCAGTAGCTGAATTCTTTATACATAAAATTTTGTTCCATTCAAGGACTTTTAAATAATAAAATCTCTATTTGAAACCTTTGACATGAAGCTCTTCACATACTGTCAATCTGAGTTTTAAAAAGCCTTACAAGCCATTACAGTCGGCTAAAGTAGTGTAGTTACATATTCATACACTAGATGGTGGCATGACTTCATCCTGTGCAGCGTTTCCCTTGTTCAACAACAAACACATTCTTGTAATGAATGACTCTTTATAGGGAAAATGTAAAGGAAGTTATGTCCAAATATTTTTACAGCATTGAGCTGACATAAGAATAAGGGAGACAATAAAAATCTAAGGTGGAAATCTGCCTTTAATATCATGTCCTTAGTTATTAAATCTCTGGTTTGGTGTGAATGGCTGTTTACTATGTGAGTGTATATGTTTTAATTATGACTAATGGGAGTTGTGTGTGTGTTTTTGACATTTAATGTCTCCGTATCCTGATTGGCCAGATGAGAATAGTGATGAGGCAAAACGCTGCAGCCAAGGCGACACCCCCGGTGACTATTGTCATGACGTCACGATAAAACCAAATACAGGCCGGGCAGCATGTCTGTGTGCTGGTGGAGAGAGAAGAAAAGAAAGAAGAAAGAGCTTTTGTTAAGGTGACACAGAAAAGTAGTGAAGTGGAGTGACTGTAAATTATTATATTTAGATTATGTTCCTGTTAGGATGGAGGATGTGAAGTTAATGACTCATGGTTCATCACAAAGTATTTGATGTGTGGCCTTTACCTGCTGATTTACTGATTGGGATCCACTGTTGCGGTGAATTAGGCGTTGTCTTTGTCAAAACTTTGTAATTGTGTTCAATAAATTGTCAATGATCAATTAGCTTTTTAACTCACACATCTGCTAATATGCTGGAATGTGCATTTGCTGCCCTAAGGTACAGGGAAATACATAGACAAACAGCCATAAGTTAATGATTAAAGCCAGCACTATATTATTGAGCATATAGTATTGAGTAAATTGCAAAGAAGAGGAGGACGAATAAGAAA
The DNA here is from genome assembly GCF_045865225.1 of Trachurus japonicus. Taxonomy (NCBI): domain Eukaryota; kingdom Metazoa; phylum Chordata; class Actinopteri; order Carangiformes; family Carangidae; genus Trachurus; species Trachurus japonicus. The sequence continues at coordinate 23,111,413 of NC_140910.1, forward strand.
AAGAAGAGGAGGAAGAAGAAGGCTCAGTCATTTTTTAAAAACAGCTGGCTGCTGTGGTGTTTAGTGAATCCCACTGCAACAGGAGTAAATGGTGCATTTGTTGGGGACTACTTTCAGCTGTGGAGTGATACATTGAGTATTTCAGGAAGCATGATGGCGTATGTGGAATTGAAAATAAACTACAGCTCATTGTATTGAAGGAATGTCACACAGAGCAACACTGTGGCTCGTTTATGTGTTTTTAATAGCTCCCAACGACAGTAAATGCCTGTGGCACGGAGGAATACGAGACACTTGCATATATCTGCTTCTGACATCTTCTTGGCAGACATAAGTGATCACTTTTTTTCTTATTTTGATGCTTGGTGTGCTCGTTAACCAGAACTCCTGACATCTATCTATCTATCTGCAGGCTTTTATATACTGCACTTGTGCCATATGATAGGCTAATTGGATAAATGCACAAATTAAACAGGTGCACAGGTGTTCCTCTTGAAGTGCTTGTGATTTACTTGTGAGGGTCCTTTAAATGAAGCACCACGACTCGAGGCCGCTGGGTGTCAGTTACAGGAACTCACCTGCATGGTCGGATGGTCTGGATGATGATGACCCCCACGCCATTAGCCACCTTGTCTGTGAAGCTCATTGATCCATAAACAAAGGCTCCACTTTGCTGCCAAACAATACAGAGATCAAAGATTGTTACATTCTCTCGCAGCAAAGCACAAAGGAGTGAAATGTATCCAGGAGGCCCACACAGTCCTTCACAGCACTTCTCTTTTTCCTGTAAATAAGATGCACAATCGACCCCTCTGTCTGCATTCATCCCGTAATTTCATTCATCTCTCTTCACACAATGTGAGTGAGGAGAGACAGACATGAGAATAGATGTGACAGCAGGAAAATGTGCAGGGATTTTAGACAACGGCACAAACACCCCCACGTTTTCATTTTTACAGCTGACAGCGTTTCCCAGAGCAGCTGCTGCTGACATGACTTTGATCCAGTGGCACAGGAACAAACTGACTGCTTTGATATGTTTTGAATATCTCTAATCACAGTACGTACTGATAATACAGTTATCAGACTGCAGCGCTTCAGTTAACTCTGCAGTGACAGGACAACTGATTCTGAATGAGCGGATCCTTGTGATGAGGTTTCTATTGACCTCATGTGTTTTTAATAGTAACCATTAAAGGGATAGTTCAACATTTTGGCAAATTGGCCCATTGCCATAATCCCTATAGTCATAGCAGTAGGTTTGTTACCTTTAATTTTCGATGCAAGCTGTTTTTAGAGCGGCGGAGCAGAGCCGCGGGCTGCTCAGAGCTACGCCATGGAGGCTCATGGGATTTCTTGGTTTCCCTCATCAAACTCATCAAATAGTTACAATCCCACAACTCCAAAACACTCTGGTAGACAAGTTGTGACCTGCACATTCACCGCGCTATGAGATAATAACGGAAAGTTACGAGACAGAGTTGTTTTCGAGGCAAATGCAGAGACTGCTTGCCAAAAAACTGCCTACCCGACGGGAACGCACATCAGCGGTTTTGCATGAATTTGAAAACGAAAACAACTCTGTCTCGTAACGTTCCGTTATTATCTCATATTGTGGTGAATGTGCAGGTCACAACTTGTCCACCAGAGCGTTTTGGAGTTGTTGGATTGTGTATTTGATGAGTTTGATGAGGGAAACCAAGAAATCCCATGAGCCTCTGTAGCGTAGCTCTGAGCAGCTCGCGGCTCTGCTCCGCCGTTCTAAAAATAGCTTGCACTGACAATTAAAGGTAACAAACCTACTCCTAAAACTATAGGGATTATGGCAATGGGCCAATTTGCCAAAATGTTGAACTTTCCCTTTAAGTGAAAACTGGTAATTAAAGTGTATTCAGTACATTTCCAAAACCAACAATATCTCTGTCTATCAACATTTTTTCCAACCTAGTGTCTAGGCTCTAACTCCTAAAGCCCATTTGTTTTACTGAAGACATAAATCTTTAAAAATGGGTCACGAATAGATAGTTTTTGTGTGATTCCCTAAACGAGCTGGAACAAACAAGAGTAAATGGTGCAGACTATTTACAGCCACTGATTAACACACATTTAGTGAGTCAGGAATTACAGCAGTGGCATTGTAGGATGGGGCCTTTCCAGGCTTTGAGACACCGCCAGTGCCTGTGGATAGGATCAGTTCATTGTTGGCATTGGGATTGGGCATTGGCATTTTTCTTATTCAACGAGAAAAATGTTGAATATGGCAAATCTTATTCTTCAAACTCCTCCATGCAAGAACTACAAAGGCGTCAGTTGTTGCAGGTTAATTCCTCTCCTCTGCACCTACCGTCTGCTCTCCGATGAGCTTGGCCGTCATGGACAGAGACATGACCAGGACTGTGGCTGAACCAGTTCCCAGCAGCACCGCCACTCCGTAGATCCTGTTAGATGCCATCGTCTTGTCCAGAAACACCCAGGAGGCGAAGCCGAGCACCAGCAGCAGGCCCAACAAATAAGTAATCTGACAACAAACACATGACTATCATGTCTTGCCAGAAATTCAACCTTGCATTGAAATGGTAAAAAAAACATTATTATATTAAAAGGCACATACAAAATCTGTACAAAGCACTGTGTAAATATGTGTAAAGAGGAAAAAGGAAGAAAATGCTTAACTTGTGAATTTACAATTTCCACAATCCACCTTAAAAGCTGTTTTTTTTGCTGCACAACATTTGAATCAGTGATTCTGGGCACGCAGGTCGACCGACTGACTCCAGATGGTCAGTCTCCCTCTGGATACGCTCGCTGCTTTAATCCTTATACTTCCATAAACTAGAGGAACATTTATCTGAATGATGCTGGAGATTTTCCCGAGTGAAAGCCATGAAAAGTGAGAGACTCACACTGATGCCTAAGCACTTGCTGACAGGTTTCATGATCAGAGACCACACAAAGCTGCTGACGTAAATCACCAGAGGGATGATGGCGATGAAGTTCTGCAGGGAGAGAAGTGGAGAGAATCCGTGTTTCTGTCCGACCGACACAAGCACGTTCAAATATGTTGATGTACGTGTGTGTGTGGCCTCACCTTTGGTAACATCAGAGAGTAGGTGAGGTAAACCGAGATGTAGGTCTGAGACAAGTTGACTATTAATCTGGTGCACATGTACAGAAAGGCCACCTGGTTCAAAGGCAAGAGCAGTCTTAAAAGATGATTTAATGTGATTGACAGAAATAAAAAATAAGCATAAAACAGAGCAAAAATCACAATAAGGAAACAAAATGCAAACAATATAAAACCACAATAGGTAATATCTCATTAAAAATGCACAAAAAGGACCATTTAAGTGTCAAGTTCATCAAATTTTAGCTCCTTTAAGCACAAGAAAGACATATGATGTTCAGCCGGACCCTCCACTCAACTGTTGGATGAAAACCAAAGCACCACTGGGCCTAAGTAGAGTCTCACCGAGCTGCCAGCATTACCATAAACCCTCGGTCTAACACTAACACTTTGCCTAACACTGAGGATTACAGACATTTTAGGGATTTTTGCTGATTTTGACCGCTGCTGCCTTTCATGACCACCAGAGGACGCTGAAGTGGAAAATGAAACTGTGGGTTGTGAGAGTGGCATTTTACAACTCAATCCCAGACAGCCTTGATTGAAGACTATGAGTTGATGATACAGAAACATGTCCATCAAGGCTCAAAATGTAAATGACGGCCACATTCACGAGATGTGTGACATTTTTTAATATGCTCTATAATATCTATAATGAAATTTCAGTATCTACTGGATTAAACCATAATACTAATCTGACATGTTGTGGTACTGGACTGGAGAAAAGGTGAATGTCAGGAAAGCTGATTAGATCCCAGAACACAAAACTATTGAGCTTTGGCAGCAGTTACCAGCAATTATGTCCAGATTTACAGACCACACTGAGAAAGGAGGAAGAGAAACTTTCCTAATAAGCAGAAAGTTGCCCGACAAAGATTTAGAAATGTCACCTGATAGAAGGCGGGCTCCTTTAACCACTGGTTCCAGCGGAGAACGGGCCGAGGTGCAGGCTGCTGCGACGGGGAAGGTGGGATCAGCTGATTCCCTGGCTCAGAGACTCGTGGAGCCTCTTTGGTACCAACGTGGAAAACCAGGGAGGATAACGCCCCGGCGCCGACCACAATGAGGGCCAGCATCTACAGCATGGACACAGACAGGAGGGAGAGAGAGTGTGTCCGGGTGCAAACAGTGAATAAAATAACCAAAATGATCTCATCATGACATCTCTTCTCACCCTGAACAGAGGGATGTCGTCCCGGCCCAGGCTGCCTATGGACGGGTTCATGCTGTGCTCAGCCTGGAAGTGAAAGAGCAGCCAGGCCACAGAGTAGACGGTGATGTTGGCCACCACAGTGAAGGCATACCTACACAAGGAGCCATAGGTTGAAAAAGATTTTGGTAATGCGGTAACCCTTAATTATGTCATAATGTCAAGAAATAGCCAAGAAATAACAATTAATTGCATAGTAATGTCAAGAAATAGCCTAGAAAAAACGATCAATTTCATAGTAATGTCATGTTTTTCATAAAGGCAAAAGATTACACATGCTTTTCATGCTTTTTTCAACGCAATCAATCATAATCTCTTGGCTATATTTCTCCACATTACTAAATTGACTGTTATTTCTAGGCTATTTCTAGACATTGTGACACAATTAATGTTATTTCTTGGCTATTTCTTGACATTATCACGTACTTAGCGGCCTGTAAAGATGCAAATACAAGGTTTTTTATTAAAACTAACATCTCTACTCTATATTCATCAGAGTGTAGCCTCCACACAAGCGAGGTGTTTTGGATAACATAATAAAATAACATAGTAGACACTGTGTTTACTTCCCTTTTCTTTGAAATTTGAGTTCCTCTGTTGTGTTGTGTGTTGCAACTGGCTGACCACACACACAGTTCTGCATGGACAGAGGGAGCACATTGTGTATCCATGATGGAGACGTGACGTCGCCTCACCTGTATGCCGTCAGCTCCACCTTGGCGCTCTCACTGGACACCAGCTCTGGGATGAGGGAGAGGTGTGAGATCTGGGTGGCGGCCCAGCCGAACTGGAAGACGATGATGAAGGGGGAGAAGTAGAGGATGTGAGCCCACTGAGGAGTTTTGTCGTTACAGGCCAGACAGGGGTTGAAGATGAAGGGGAAAGACACCAGCACACAAATGGTTCCTGGAAAACAGACAAGAACATGTTTGAGGAAAAAAAATCTCCTTAATCTCTCTGAGATATTCTTAAAACAATACTTGATTGTACTCCCTCTAATAACATCTCTATTTCTCACTTTTTACTTGTGGTGCAAAGTGAGTACTGTACAAGCACTTGAGGTACTTTTACTTTACATTTATCTCTCCAATTTACACACACACACAGCAGTTCAGAGGGATATCAATTAGTTTCTCTGTATTAAAACAATCCATCATAAACCTATAAAATATTACGTATCATAAGATGCTTTGTATATTTTCACTCAAATAAAATCCTGAGTACATGACTTAGACTTCTATTGTGCCGTGTTACTAGTTGTTGAGTAAAACATCTAAATACCACTTTTTGTAAGTACTTAAGCCATTCAACATTCATGTAGAGACATTTATCACCACATTTCTATTGCTTCCCTTTAACACCAGTAAAGAGACTTAGCTGTTTAATTCCCTGACAATTTCCAGTTGTTCGCTTTACACATCTACAGTTAATATAGACGTGTGTAAAAACTTTTGTTTTTATCTTTTACTATTTGAGTCACTTTATATTATCAACATCTTAAATACTGAACTGTAACAGATGAATCTACTCACTGAACAGATGCAGTAGATTACCTTAAATTAGTCCCACTTGGACCTGCTACAGTAAAATGTTACTTGTATAAAAGCCTCATTTATAATAATACAATGAGCTGCACATAACACTTTGGCTACATGCATTTGAAATACCTGCAGTCTACTTAATATGTTTTAAACTGGGTCAAATTATTTAAATAATTGTCACTTTAATATCCTTAACATCTGGGCTTATTGCAGGACACGTCTGTGTTATTTTTCCACACTCACTTACCCAGGAGATGCCAGGTCTTTCTTTTGCCATAGCCCAGCAAACCCGCTGTTCTGTCGGACTCATAGCCAACCAGAGGAGTACAGACCCCGTCCGCTATCTGGCCAATCAGCAGCAGCACACCTGCATAGGTGCTCTGGAAGCCGAGCACGGAGTGGAAGTAGACCAGCAGGTATGTGAACCACATAGAGGCGCACAGGTCGTTGAGGAAATGTCCCACTGAGTAACATAACCGCTGGAAGACTGATAAAGAGCGATCAGCAGACACAAACTCCTCCATGACTGATTGGACTCCTGTGATAAAACTTCCTTTATTCACAATTAGAGATCTGCTGTTGTCATATTTACAAATACATGATGCAGTTAGTAACACTAACAGCTGTTGAGCAAAGACTCAGTGCAACCCTGGTTTGGGCATCTCCAAAAAAAAAAAAAAAAGAAGAAAAAAAAATCTCCCCAATTACAAATCATGTTATAAACGCAATGTAATGGATTACGCCAAGCTGGGTCCCCACGCTGGTCAGCTGAACCGGTTTAGCATTGAGGGGAACAACTTACTAGGCAACAAAAGCTTCTCTGAGCTGTCAACGCCAACGATCTGACGCGTAAAAGCGCACTGGCGCACCCACGGAGATCTACGCTCTCGTGAGGTTAAATATATACGGCTCTGCGATGCGCGCGCCTCTCGTGCGGTCTACATTAGATGAATAACGAAGCCAAGTGGGGTATGATGACTGGCTTTAAAACTCGTGAGCGCTAAGAGACTGTTGCCAAATGTGGCTGGTTCCTCTTTCTGTTCTTCACATGGCGAGTGATTCAAAGCAGGGAACCCACTCCAGTTCTCACGCCAACATTTAACCCCCCCTGTGGCATTCATCAAATCTCTAGGAAGGATTTTAGAAACGGGAATTTTTAATGGGGGGTGGGAAGCTGATCAACTTTCATGGATACCAAATGTGTCCTCCATCAGATGTGTGATCGTAAAACTTCAACAGTTCTGTTTTGGATAAAAACTGACATTTACACTAAATGTAGTCACATCCACTGGTCTCTGAGCCCAAAGTATTTCCCCCTTTAACAATTCATAATTATAGATTTTGCACAATTGCAGAACCTATACTTCCTTTTACTGGTTCATGACACTGTATATTATATGTTCACATGGTCATCACTCACATCATACATCGGTGACATACTGCTCCGTCACACGTTGTGCAACAGGTAAAATTTAAAGTTAAACTAAAAGGACCCGATGATTCATAAACACAAACGTGGTTCAAATGGGACTTTAAAGGAGCACCCCACTGATCTCACACATTAACACATCAACGTTTACTTCATTCATCCTCAGTCAGTGACAACATCTTGTGCTCTGCAGCTCGAGAAGGAACCACAATGAAGTTTGAGAAATGACCATCTCTGACCAGGTTTGAGACTTTGTTTCACAAACTGGATGGAAGCTGTTTTTTTTTTTTTACAGGCAGTGAGGGTCGACTGAAAGTTGTTATTCAGTTTGTAGGATCCAGTATTTTTAAGAGTTTGACCACAGAAGCTACTCGTTACTAAATCTGAATGTGACCAGCATCCAGCAGCGCAACATTCAACATCCACATCAGTTAATTCTGAACCAGTTCAGAGGTTTCCTGCCATTTTCAATGCTTTCACATCCACAAATGTATTGTTGTCATTGACCTGTATTTGCTTATTGTGGGGGTCAGCGGCTTGGTTGTGACTGCTGGTCAAAGTCGTTCTTTTAAAGCCACAAAAACATATAAATGTGAACATTTGTATCGTTGTGAATCACACACAGCTGCATAACTTCTCGCACTGGCCACACCACCAACCAGGTACTAGGTTTACCATATTCAACGTGTTATTTAATTTAACACAAATTTGTTTGAAACTTTCACAACAAACTCTGACCTGATCCCCCATCTTGTGTCACTGGTCCTGTTTGACCATCATTGTTGTTTTCCCACTGTGGTTTTCTGTTGAAAGTGTTTTATCAAACTGCTGTAACCTTCTCCTGCGCTGACAGACGTGTTCAAACTTCAGATAAAAACGCTCTGGTCATGGAGTCGGTGAACACACAAGTCTCCTGCAGCTGCGATGGAGCCATAAAGTACAGCAGCCACATAAACATCAGAGCGTATGTTGGCTCCTGCTGCTTCGATTTTCACTGTTACTATTCTTTCATCCGTTTCTTGTGAGCCTGCCAATAAAATATTTAAAAAATGGAAAGAAAAAAAAATCACTGGAGTGCTCCTTTAAATAACACAAGGCCATAAAAATTGCAATCTCTGATGACCTACAAGCTTAAGGGGAGATTTAAAACAGGCTGCTCCTGAACACAGAGCAAAAAGCCGTCAGAGAAAGGGGACATATAAAAAAGACCCATCAAAGAGATACACGAAACTACAGTTTGCAGCTGCGGGGAGATTAATAAAAAAAAGAATAGAAAGAAAGAAAAAAAGCATATTGTTTTTCATTTCTGTGCATGTTGAATTTGAGATGGATTTTTCTCTCCCAGCTCAGAAAACAGTGGCCCAGTCGTCTCACACACACAGTGTACCGTATAAACAAGTAAACCTCAATGAGCTGCATGTCTGTCTGCGACCTGCTGACAAAACGAAACAATAGTTCAAACAGATTTGGGTTGTTGTCTGTTAGGTCTCTGAGCTACACACACACACACACATACACACACACTTTATGATCTCTCGCTCTCACTCTCTCTCTCTGTCGAAACCAAACACCACCACTGTACAGATGTGTTGATTGTCACAGCAGGTCAGGGAGAAGGGATGTACAGTATACTGCGTATAAGTGATGACAAGGGATGTGTACAGTGAAACACATGGTCATTCACAAAAACCTCCAGATTTTCAAGCACGTCCATAAACACACACACAGACACAGACACAGACACACACACGGACAGACACGCACACACAGAGTAATCCAGTGAGAATTTGGGACAGATTAGATAAAATGTCATGGCGGGACACTCACATGAGCTTTAAACATTTTACTTAGAAAGGCACAAACTATGATTTCCTGGTAAATTATTTTGATGTAAGAAATAAAAATCGAAAGACATATCTTTTTTTTTTTCCATGTAAATCGACAACATTTGTTTTCGGCCATAACTCAGATACAAGCATTGTAAAGGACTCTTCCTAGATCAGTCTTTATTAAGTTGTTTTCTTAATTGTTAATTTCAAACCTAAAGTTTTCCACTGTAATTTTCTTTTTTTTTCTTTTTTCCAAAAGTGCAATAATAATAATAATAATAATAAGAGAGCTTAATATCTGTTTCTCTCAATCTTCCACAGTACCTGAGGCCAGTGACTGTGCTACAAAGTCCATGTTGACAGACAAAAAGAAAGCCAGAGCGAGGAAAAGAACTGAACTCCAGAACACTACAACATAAAAATACGTTTTCAATGCAGGGATTTGACTTTGAAAACTGAGGATTGAATTACAAAAAAAAGAAAAGAAACAAAAAAAAAAAAAAGAAATAATACATAAAAATCCTCCAAAATCTGTTTCTGTATAGATGAAATGCGTCCTGTGTCTCTCAGATTTAACATCAGCATAGTTCACCTTTTACTCTTTACCTTGATCCCAAAACACACACCAAAGGAAGAAAAAAAAAAAAAGAAAAAAAAAGAAAAAAGAAATTTTCTAAGGAGCAGATTTCTCTCACTTGAACCACGTCGTCGTCGTCGGTGGCTCCCCTGATCAACAGCTGACTGTTGGAACAATACACGTTCTGTATGGAATCTAGAATACAACAACTGTTTCAAACAGTATCTTTTTTCATATTCACGCCACGGTATTCGAGTTTTCATTGTTACAGCTTTTTTTTTTTTTTAAACTTTTACCTTAATCCCCTTCTCTCCCTCCCCCTCTTCCCCCCCTTCCCCCCCAACCCAAGTTGTAATGCAAGTACGTTTTTATTTTTCGTCGATAAAGGAATCAAGAGTCTGTTGTGGAGTCAGTAGGACCGCAACATTCCTTTCACTCGCCAGTAGCCAGGGAGCACTGAGGACGAGAAAGAGAGAGCGCAAGGGTACAGAGTGACGGGGAGGTGGGTAAGGTGAGAGGGGTAAAGAGGTGGAGGGTGGGTGGGAGGGGTGGGAGTGGGAGTGGGGGTCTGGGAAGAGATAAAGGGCAGGTGGGGGGGGTCTGTGTAGTTGCTTCCATTTAAAACTTGACAGTGACCACAATGTTTCAAGTTCTCTCCGTTCTCTTCTTTCACTTGTGCCTCTGGAGGGCTTTCCTCTTTCTCCTTTTGAAGAAACAACAGCACCTGCAGGACAACAAAGCAACACTGAGTTACAAAAAGAAAGAAAAAGACAAAACACACACATAATGAGATACTGATGTATAATAAAGGTCAGCTACATCAGTGTCAAGTTTTAAATCTCTCCTTGAAACTCTTTTTTTTTTAATCTGAGAGCTTTTCCTGATTTTAGTTGACTTTATTTTATTTAATTGGTTGTCACTTTGTTGTACAGCACTTTGTAACATTTGTTTTTAAAGGTGCTGCTATATAAATACAGTTTATTATATTATTATTATGTCAGTAGTTTAAAGTTGTAAATAGGTTCTCGTTTACCTGAGCTGAGTATAAAAACTCGCTCATGCCCCAGGCGAAAAAATAGTCTGACGCATAACGTGACCACAGACAGCCCGGTTGACACTTTGGTTTCTGTATCAACTTGAGATACAACAATGTCTGTGACTGATCTTAGAGGTGGCGTTGGTAAGTTTCTATACTTGAATTAAGGCCACACCAGCAACTGAGCATTTCCCCAAAATGTCAAGTTATTACTTTCACACACTGCAAGTTTAGGTTTCGTCCAAAGAGCTGCTTACATTTTGAACTCAACTCCAGTCTGGTAAAATACCTGGATTTTGTAGGCTCTGACACAAACAGTTCACTGTTTCAGCCAAAAGCAATGCTGAACTGTGGGCCTCTCATTTTAAAGGTGGCACTGACTAAAGCGTCATTAGTTGAAAAGACAATTGTGCGTTTTCAATTGTCCCTTACAATACACTGACCTCAGAGCTGACCTCATCTATTGCACGAGAATCTCCCAGTCAAACTTCTATGTATTAATATCAATATTTTAATCTTATCAACATAATATCTTGGCTTTGAAGCTCCTATGTTTAAGTTAACCATTCTTGTACATCTACATTTCATATCTCCTTTTATATTTCAAAGTTTTAGTGTTTCTTCCCACTCACCTTATTAAATAAGTGAGTACAGATCACTAAGTTTTAGATACCATTCAATATAGAAGGCTTATAAAGGGATATAATTAAATTTTAATCAAATTCAATTTTGAACTTGGATCTGGTGATGATAGCCGGGTGCATTCAGCGTATATAAGTGCAGCTGTTTCGTACTTGGTTTCGTCAGCCACTTCAACCTCAGTGGGAGCAGTGATGGGAGCGTTGGAGTGTCCGGCCGTGGGATCATCAGTGTTCAGCTCGCCATTCGTTGAGCTCATCACCTGTATGAACACAAAAAGGACACCAGACTGCTCACACACACACACCACAACAAACACACTTCAAGCCACTGACTGCAGGGTGGAGATGAATATTCACATAAAAATATGTAACCGTGATCCCCTTCACCCCTTCACCTATCAGATCCCTCAGATAAGGACAGCAGAAGAACCTGAAACCTGGAACGCCCCACCTAAAGCAACTTCATAGAAGTTTAAAGGATAGGTCCACTTTTTTTTTTAGGTCCATCTTAAAAATACAAGTGCCAAAATGCTTTTTTTCCCTTCTGCTTATACTGGCCATTAGGAAAACATTTTATAATGTGTTTTCAGTGAAAAGCTAGAGACAAAATGCAGAGTCCTTGAATTATGCAAAAGTACACTGTCAACTTTAACTGATGTCTGAATCATCAACATGGAAAACAAATTGAGCATCTTTCAAGAAATTTTGCATCACAGTCACTTGACAGCGACTCAGCACAAAAAAAAAGACTGTAACTTATGTCTGCAAAAGCAAGAATAACAACATTAAAAAAACTGTTTCAGTGATACTTGTGGGTTTGTGAATACTATTTTATGAGAAAAATGTGAACCTGTCCTTTAAAAGCTGCAGTTTTAACACCCAACACTAGGTGGCACATTTGTGCCACATTTACATTGGACGCCACTGATTTCTGGTGCTACAGAAATGGCTTCATGACATAATCTACACACAGATAATATTTAGACGATGTCACTTGATGGTTGTGCTTGCTCTTCTGTATCTGTATACTAGTTTGTGTTTTCTTTAACAGTGGAAGAATCTGTATTTCATGGGGTTTTTATATGACAGTTGCTGCTGGACGTCATCTTTGCGTGACCCTTCCTGCGAGCAGCCGACAGCAGATGAGGTGAAAGAGAGCAAACAGAACAAGGCGGCGCACTGACACACTGGGATTCAGACAGTCTGATGCAAAAAAAAAACACACACAGATTCAAAAGATAGAGAGAGAGGGAGAGGGAGAGAGAGAGAGAGAGAGAGAGAGAGCACCTGACAGGAGAGGCAGTGTGAAGTCAGTGAGAAAGGAAGCGGGGGTTCAGACAAATTACACAACTATATGGCTTCATGCATTAGCCATGTGAGCAGCAGCAGTCGCAGCAGCAGCAGTACCTGAACAGAGCCCCCCAGCCGCTCAGCTGTGAGGTGGGACCCCAGAGTCTCCTTATTGGTCACGGGAGTGGGCTGAGACTCACTTCCTTTGGGCTCAGGCGACTTGACGCAAAGAGCAAAAAGGGGTGGAGGCAGGTGGTGGTGGTGAAGTGGTGAGAAGAGGAGGAAGGGGGGAGTGAGGGGAGGGAGAGTTGTGGGGTGAGAGGTCAGGAGTGAAGGTGAGACAATGTGGTCGGAGGAGAGGGGTGAGGGTAGTAGAGGTGTGGAGGGAGGAGGGACAAAGAGGAAGGGGAGTGAATAAAGAAATAAAAGAATAACAAAACAAAAAAAAGAAACAAAAACAAAAAATTATAGAAGACATCTCCCAAGCAGAAGCAGGCTTGTTAAGACAAACTATGTTAATAGAGGAGTAAAGGGAAGCAAAAATTTATGTGAAGCACAGATCAACACACTAATAAAGTCATGCAGGAGTAAAGGAAAACAGCCTTGGTCGCCTCAGCTACAACTACATATCAATAAACACACAGAAGACTATCTATGGTACCATGAAATAGAGCTTTGGGATCAGTTATGGTCTAAAGTAATATTTTTTTGCAGAAATTAAAAAAAGCACACCCTTTGTTCTAACTCCAACAAATCTAACCTTTCACCGCAGATATTTAGTTTGCTTGACTGTTTCAACCGGGATGTTACAGCTGTTTACAGTCAATAAACAATAAGCATGGTACAGAGGGTGAAGTTTTCAAAAGGTGGCCAGTTGTTACCGAGCCAATCACGATGAATGCAGAGTCATAAAAGAGGCTAGAGTCCATGGTAATAAGTCAATCATAAAATCTAATGCACTCCCTCCCTATGGCTTAACGGGAAACCGTGACTTATCAAGTAGAACGGCTTGATTTCTGTCTCTATCAGAATGATTTCATGGTGGGTTTTTTAATAATAATAAAACTCTCCAATCAATCATTACGCTCTTAAAACTAACACCACAAGGCTCGGATAGCATGCCAATAAGAAAGAAAATTTAAAAAACAACAACTCTACACTTTGACACACACTAAGCGTGTACCCTGTCATTACTGGTATGAACAATGCAATTTGCATTTTCAACTCATGCATGCAATGACTGGAGCTTAGAGTGGCAAACGGTGCTTTGTTTCACAGCTGGAGCAGCAGGTCCGCCTGATGACTGCATGTGGATTAATGTACAACTAAAGCATCAGTTTTATAAGTCTTAGTCTTATTGTCTGACAAAGACTTTTGGGGGGTGGGAGAGAGAGGACGCCACTGCCGGAGCAGTCAGACTGTAGAAAAGACGTGAGGGAAATGGAGGAGCAGTGGAGCCGGGCAGCAGCTAGTTTCTCCAGGAAGTTGCTTACAGTTGGGACACGACAGGAGCAGCCTGGCAGGGGAACTTGAATGGCAGGGTAGGCTGACTGTCTGAGCCGGTCAGTCGGTTGGTAGATAGATAGGCTGGTTGTGGATGGGCGTGGTGTTTTTGTTGTGTTTGAATGTTGATGAACTCACCTGGTTTTTGGTCTGCTGTTGTGCTTTGTCTCTGCTGCTGGGCTGCAGGGGTGTGTCACTGGGGATAGGGCCTATCGGTGTGGGCTGAAACACAAGGAGAGCAACTGTGTTGTCAAAACAAAAAGACAAATTCAGAAATACAACATACAGAAGAAAACAGACGTGTTAAATCCAAAGAAAATATTTATATAATAACCAGGCTTGCGAGCGAATACAAATGGGTTCAGATCTAGTGACAAATGATTACAGAGAGAGCGATAACGCTGCATAAAACTGCAAGATCTGATGGTGCAATCAAAGAGTCTCAGAGGGAAAGGAGGGGGAGGAACAAGTGTATTCAGTGAGAGGCACTCACAAGTGATTTGCCGACCCAGTCATACTCATAGTCAAAGACATAGCCATTCCTATCGAACAGATCGGTGAAGAGCTTCCTCAAGTAGTCGTAATCAGGCTTCTCAAAGAAGTCCAGCCTCCTCACGTAGCGCAGGTAGGTGGCCATCTCTTCTGTAACCAAACACAGCGTATCGTCAAATGAGGACAAGCCCGAATTCATATAAGGAAGAACTTCGGTTAACGGTAAACACAGGGAAACCATCGGGTTGCACACTGACCAGGGAAACTTTCACAAAGCACTTCAATCGGTGTCGCTCGTTTGGTGTCCCCGATTTTCTGATACCTCTCCTTCAAAGTGTCAGCCTAGAAGGAAAAGAAGAAGGTGCAGGACAAGAAATGTAAATACTACACTCACATTTTCAGCAAATACACATCAGCAGGTGGTGTAAATCAATCAGTCATGTCATGGTTTGATGCAAATCCTTTGGTTAGTCATTCTGCATTCTTGAGTCACAGTTACACATATAAAATGACTGAAGCTTTGTTTTGGTGAAAACCAGCTTTGCAAGTACGGTGCAACAAGAACTTTGCCACAAGCTTCGGTAGTGACTCAACAAAGGACCAATAGCATAAATGTTTTCCCCCACCGGTTTCAGGTCAGGTCAGTTTCATCATGTAACATTGAGGGTCCTTCGGGTTTCTCAGAAAGTCTCCTTTGAAGTCCGACACATGATGGCAAAACGGAGCGGTGCTCTTTTGCATCAAAGTGTCGAGCTACAGGCAGCAACAGACCAGCTGTACGCCTGAGGCAGACTCTTAATATCAATATTTATATAACCGCCCATGCTTCGTACAACAATATCAACACATGATGGATTGTTGTCATTATGAGCCTCCAAACTGGATTAATTAGAGAAGACTAAACTTCAGCCGTATCAATTCTTCAGTAAGCATTAAAAGGTTCCTCTCACGGTTGTGTGAATATCTGGCCTTTATGCTTCTGTATTTTGATGGTTAACTGTCATGTTGTATTTGGTGAGAACTCATTTTGGCCTGAGCCACTCAACATCCCCCACATGCATCTACCAAGAGCTTCCTCCTACACAGCAAATGTTCAGAATGAGGCGTTTTGTCTTCTACTCTATTCTATGTACATCTTTGATATTGACGCTTTGAATAATGAAAAAAAAAAAAAAAAAAAGGCCCAGCAACTCTGCAGCCTCTCTTTTATATCCAACCCTTTTAAGTTGTTTCTCGGCAAACTGTTCAGATGCAAAGTGTGGAAGTGGATTACTTGAAGCATCTGCTTGTTTATGCAGCAACACATTTGCAAAAGGGAAAAGGCTCGGCCCTCTTCTTCGGGAGCTGATTGTGCAAATCTCTAGGAGCCGTGTGCATAGATTTGACTGTCAACATCTGTAGTGGATGCCATTATTGAAATAGAAACACAACAAGTGTGTGGCCACTGTTGAGCTGGGGTCACCGACAATTTTAGATTCTGATTGGCTGACAGGTGACAAAGTTAATTAAAGGTACAACTGCGCCGGAATAAGAGTGTCAACATTGCATGACACGTTATCGCTTTCTGCTCTCGTCTCTCCTGTTTATGATGTCATAACCGCTCATCCGTAATCCACTTATGTGTTTAAAACTCCGGTCTATGGGTTTAGGGTGACTGCACGGACCAGATGCACCCCTCACTATCATCAGCTGTTGCTCTCACTACCATCAGTTGTTCCAGCACGAGGCAGTTTATTGGCACATGGATGTGCTTTAACTGGGGAAACAACACCACTCCAAAACAAAATCACTATAGAAGCACAAAAAAAAAAACAGTGCTAGGAAACTTTTTGTGACCAGAGAACAAAGCATGCGACTAGGAGAGGTGAAGCACAGCTCATCTTCACATTGTTTCTTGCATTATCATATGTATGTATAGTGAACGCCTCTATATTAAGCATTTTCACCACAGATAATATCAAGATTGAGACCGAGGGTAGCTAGCGTCTAAGTTCTTAGTTTTAGGTGCAATGTTGGCACACTGATGAGGAGACCTTGAAATGTCAGCAATTGAGGACGGTGTTGTAAATGCTTGGCTCTCTGTACCAAAGGTCATGTGGAAAATAGATATGAAAAGAGATACTGCAGCTAGGAGAGTTCACAAGAACAGCTATATCTCTATGCTGTTAACTATAAAGAGGATAACCACATTCTGGTGTAAATCAGTATTTATGCCAACAGTACCTTGAGGCCCTGCCACGGGAGGCTGCCTCGGAGGAAGTACATGAACATGTGGCCCAGAGCCTCCAGGTCATCCCTTCTGCTTTGCTCTGAAAACGACAAATACAAGATGAGAAATCTGGTTACCTGTGTGAAAGAAATGAATTTTATAGAAAACATGTAGCTGGGCAGCAGGGAATGAGTAAAAAGTTTCATCCAAGAGTTAAAATTAACTATATACAATGTAAAAAGTCATTGATCAGGGGTGGCCAAATAAGGTGTCATGGAGAACCAACAGTCTGCAGGCTTTTCTTCCAACCAAACGCCGTCAATCAACTTAGTAACACTCCTTTAAAGGGATACTTCACACAAAATTGATAATTCACCAATTTTCTAGTAGTAGCTCCCAGTGGCTCTGTTGATGTTTGTGTGCATGCGCGAGATTTGCTGCGAGATGTGTTTACATCATACATCCAATGGTTTAAACCGACGAACGAACATCTCGCAGCAAATCTCGCGCATGCGCACAAACATCAACAGAGCTACTGGGAGCTACTGCTACAACAGAGATCAAATTATTTTTTCCCAGACAACTTTTTCATGTCGTGGGTTCAGGACACTTGGGTCAGTACGGACGAGCAGTATGGAGGTATTTGGATGTTTCATAGTGTGTGTTTTGGACGATTCAAAAGTGAGCTCTCTCCGCCGCCATTATATGAAAATCCGTTGCCAGCCAGACCCCCTCTGAACTCCAAAAGCATTTTGATAACTCTGAAAGTTCTCCAAGCCCTTCCTTGGCATGACGGTGAGTAGAAAATTGGTGAATTTTTGATTTTGGGTGAAGTATCCCTTTAAGTTGAGGGGGAAAAAATAATCATTGAAACCCCCTCCTGAGGTGATTGGCTGGATTTAGAGCGTGCAGACTGTTGTCTCTTCATGGCACACGGTTGGCTTCACCTGCCATGGCCAAACGACAACAACGAGGTGAATAAAAATGAAGCTATATCTGTCACAGATTCCTAACAACTGATAAAAAAAAAGACAGATAAAAGTTGTGCTACAGTAACTTCCACTGGTTAAACAAATAACTAAACCAGTTTCATGGTATTTGTTGACAATGCTGTGCACATGGCGGTGATGTAATTGTAAACAGAACAGAACAGATGTCGGTTAACGTTTGTTTATGCAGATTCAAATGGCTCACTGTGGCCGTCGTACCTTTTCCCAGGTGTGTGTTAATGCTCATGTAGCGTGCCGTCCCAGTCAGACTCTTGTGCTCCCTGTATGGGATGTGTTTTTTGGTCTCGGGGTCTATGTACTCTTTGGCCAGACCAAAGTCGATGATGTGGATGGTGTGCTGCCTCTTGCTTCCTGGCCGCCCAACCAGGAAGTTCTCTGGCTTCACATCTCTGTATATCAGACTCTTGGTGTGGACATACTCCATCCGTGTTATCTAGACAAGAAATAAACAGATCAAGATTAGCACTTTGGGAGTTACAGTCAGTATGTTATCCGGTATGTTTTCAAATAACAGGGGATCACTCAGCAAAATTTTATAATTCAGGTAACATAAAGTTACATAACTACATTTGATTGATACATATATTTTTTTTTAATGGTTTCTAAATTCAAGTTTTTACTGAAAATGAAAGCCTGCAAAAATAGCTGGGAAATATACTGTATATACAGTACTATTATTAGCTGGTTGGTATGTTTTTTTGTGTTAGAGTCAAGTTATGATAAAACCTTAGACCTTGTTTCCTCCTTTGTTTCTCAAATAGCACCTGAACATCCCCTCCACTTATTTTTGTTTATTTGAAAAGGGAACATGTACATAATAAAAATAAAAAATAAAAAATAAAAATAAATGTACCCAAGTTAGCTGAGAGGCTAATAATAATTGTCTAACAGTAAGGCTGCTGTGCCGTCACCCTCCCCCAGGCCATACCAGCTGTATGTTTTCAAATAACAGGGGATCACTCAGCAAAATTTTACCTGAGGTTAAACTTCAAGTAACATAAACTACCTTTACTTGAAAATATGTTTTTTTATGATTTCCAAATTAAAGTTTTTACTGACAACTGCAGTATAAGGAAGACTGCAAATAATATACACTATTATTAGCTGGTTGGACCTTGTTTTCTCTTTTGTTTCGCAAACACCACTTGGACATTTCCTCCTCTAAAAAAAGAGACAATATAACTTTTCTGGCAGCTTGTTTCACAGTGAGGTTGCTGTCACCCTCCCCCAGGCCTTACCAGCTGTATGGCTATCATGAGGACGGTCTTGAGGGAAAAGGTGCGGTCACAGAGGTCAAACAGGTCCTCTAGACTGGGTCCGAGCAGCTCCAGCACCATGGCATTGTATTTCCCACAAGGACCAAAGTAGTACACCTGAGGGATTCCCTCTGCAGAGACAAACACACACACAGATACAGTTTGAGGATGTGTAAACTCTACATACTATAATACATACAATAGCTATAGAGCACACCTTTAACTCTACATGCCTTGTAATGAGGTTCATACACTTTGAAACTTCAGCATTAGAATTCAGCGTCACATGACATCCAACAAGGGAGCAGAGGCTCATGAAAGAAAAATATATTTTCTACTCATAAACCTAGGTTGACTGAAATGCACAACACTTAAAGTTTCACTATAAACTTCAAATGGCAGCATGAATAAGCTTCTGTGGTCGTCTTCGACTTGGTGACGTAAGAACGTGTCAGTCCAGTGTTTCTCAACTTCTTGTTGCAGAAGCTCCTTTTCCTTCTGCGTCATCTCCACATCACACACAACATAATCACCACTGTGTAGTTCATTAAAAAACGTATTATACTTATCATAATAATAATCAGTGCAATGCTAGTGTAATATTTGTTAGAAAAACGTCACAAGTGGCTAAACTGAATCACTGTCCTGGTGTGAGGGTAAGATGCAGTGTGGGAGGAGACTATTCACACACACACACACACACACACACACACACTGACTGCAGTGGTTATGATGAATTTCATTTCAGTCACCTTCCCTCAACAGGTTTGTCAGAAACAGGCGTGGTTGTGTTTGACGTCTGAGGAATGTGAATGGATTAACCCAACAGTATGTTCTACCTTCAGAGAGGAACGTGACGAATAAAAGGAAAAACCAACAAACTAGTGGCTTCATTAGCTTCAAACTAAGTCATCATGGGTCGCCCGACCAGGATGGGGAAACAAGAAGCAGTTCAGCAGCTGAGAAACTGTCTGGACGGTAGCTACATCGCTTCATCTGTCTCTTGCCCAACAGCTACTTCACAGGCTGCTGTGTGACCGGATGCCTGGTGAAGGTTGGACTGAAATACAACTCTTTTTTCTTTAAGTTTGAGAAACACCAATAGGAAGTGGTGATTATAATCTGCAGCTCAAAAAAGTGAAGAAAAAAAACTACATCACGCATGAAAATGCATCCAGATGCGTGTGCACCAAATTAAACTGCAAAGCCCATAGTATATGCACAAGCACACAATGGTAAGATATTGCTGTTCATAATAAAAATCAGCTTTCAAACAACAAAATGAACCACCAAGGTTTGAGGAACTAGTATCATATCTCAAAATTTTCTTGAACAATATGCAACATTTCCCCGGAAAAAAAAGAAAAAGAAAAAAAAAGCAACGTAATTTTACGTAAACGGAAAGCGCTGACTCATTTATCTGGCATTTTTTGCCTCTCCTTTTGAAAATTTCAGAGGAATTGGCTGCGTTTGTCTGAGCATGCATTCATGTCAGACCCACTTGACAGAAGATTTGTAGCCTATAACTTCTGACACAGTCAAAACAGAACAAAACAAAAAATGGATAACCTTCTGGCTCAGTCCCCCGGCTCACACAGTTCTGGGTCACACTGTCCTGAGTTGGCTCTCTCTCTCTCTCTCTCTCACCAGGCAGCCGTCCTGTGACTTTTGAACTATTTTGTGTTGCCAAAGGCGGTAGTTATCTATGAGGTAGTCCTATCCTGAAACCCTACTAACCATAAGACACCACATCAGTGCCTCTACGTCTCATGTGGTAGCGGCACTGATGTGGTACGTGAGCCGAGGGACTCTAACATGATGAGCTCATTATAAAAGTAGAAGTAGTAGTGCTCGGTTCATGAGTGCAGGTCAGCTGCTAATCAGTGGGTGGAGAGGTTACATTCGGATTTACCTGATCACCCCCCCAATGTCAGTCCGACAGACACAAGACACACACACACACACACACACCTGTCTACACTTTCAGTGTCTAGGGTTTTCCTGGTAATGATGACCATGACAGATGAGGCAGTGACAAGAGTTCACTGGAGGCTGACTCATCAAAGCTTGGCCCAAATCTAGAGGGCATTCAAAGCATAGTCATCACAAAAGGGAAAGCACAGTGCACTGTGTATTATAATCTTCTGTGGTGCTTACAGCTGCTGAAAGCACCAATCTAGAAATGGTGGCTGGTGGAATAAATAAAAAAAAGCTCCAAATGATATTCTGGTGTGATTTCTGTGATTTATTTCCAATAAACTGGGACATAACTTGTCAACAATAGCTGTGAAAATGAGAAAAAAATGAGAATTTCTGTAACTAATTCAACCTCAGAAAGCAAAATTATACAGCAACGCGACACATTTCCCTCCAACAGAAACAGTGAGCACTTCAAATATAAGAGAATTATGTTTTATTTGTGTTTTACATTATACATTGTTCGTCTTTCTCAAGCTAAAAAGACAAGCAAACTATTCTAGTGAGAGTGGATGGATCCTCTACACGAAACACTATGAGCAAACTCAACCACCTCGGTTACAATAGGTATCTGTAAAACTGGCTATTACATAAACGTGTCTCATCTTCTAGCTGGGTTCAGCAATGTGGGAAACACTCTGCCTTTCACTGCAAGCCACTGTAAGTGGTGCTCTGACTGACCCCTGCTGTCTTGACTATTTGAGACAATCCAACCTATTGTATCTGCAGGCAGGGCCCTCCAAGGCTGCTCAGTATAAGAGAGGGAAGGCTGCATCATGGCAGCTGAAGACAATGTTGGCCCACAATGAAATGTCAGAGTTAAGGACCAGAGAGGAGGAGAGAGGAGAGGAGATGGCTAGAGAGAAGAGAAGAGGAGAGGGAATGGGTATTAAAGATTTAGATTATGGAGTGGAGTGCACTGAGAAGAGGAGAAGAAGGAGAAGGAGGAGGAGGAGAAGAAGTGACTTCCATTAGCCCCGGTGCTCTGGAGATGTTCTCACAAGGCTGAAATGTGATCAGTGCTCAGGCTTGCTGCTCCGACTGAGCCTGGAGCTACAAATGCAACCTAGCTCATGAGCACAACAATCCCACAAGGCACCACAGGGCCGTATGGCTCATCCGGAGGGGGGAAAAACAACAACAACAACACTGCAATACTTTTATTTATATTCGGTTAATTAGTTATTCTACCAAACATTTCACTCGAGCAAATGGTCTGATTTTAGAAAAACTAGGGCAGTGCTGCTATTTCCACCGTCTCTTCTACGCTGCACATCCTTCATTCATGCATGTGTGTGTAAACCAGTAAAGAAGAAGTAGGCTCAATTAAGTTATTTACAGTTAGCCCCTGTCAGTTTGTCTTAAAGATTAGTCATGAGAAAATTGCTGTCATTCTTCATCATTCAGCAGCACAACAGTTAATGTGATGTTCCACAGTTGGCCTAATTTTTCTTTATTAAATTGCACGCTTTGCAATGTGACTACTGGACATAAGAGAAATCCACCGAGATGTAGGCACTAAAAAATATCCGTCATCCAGCCCTACTGACTTAAAATAACTAAAAAACACTTCAAATATGGTGAAGCCACAACTGAAAAATGATCAGTAAATCAATTTCAAATGCATTTTTATGAAGTTCAATCTATCCTAGATTTATCCCACAACAGTAGTAAACACATGAATTGTTTTTCTCTAGTAAAATGATCCTCATGACACGGAAGAGAGTCCATGATTTGCATGAAATATAAAGATCAACACAGATCTCATGTCACTGGCACATCATATCATGCAATCAGAGGCCTTGATGGGGCTCGTGAATATTCACACACACGCTGCTGATAGGAAACCTCTCATATACGACAGTAATTTGCACAAACATTTTATGCACCGTGACTGCACGAGCCAAGTAAGTCAGTCTATAAAACATCATTATTTGGCCAATAAATACTAAAGGATATCTGAAGCCGCTGACCAAGATACAACAGAAGTGGAAGTCTTGTAGTAGTTGTAAGTCTGAGATACTGAGATATCAGGTCAACTGTCAGTTTCTACAATAATTTGGAGAGAGGGAGGCAGACAGTATTCCCAACAGCTGGGATGTGTTCAGGACAAGAGAATTAACAGTGTGCAGATAAGCTCCTCCTGGGCGTTAAGCGCTGAGCAGTCCGCGCTCTGACATATTTGAGGCTCCTGGGTTATGCAGGACTAACAGGGTCACATGTCCCCATTTAGCCAAGTTCACAACATAAGTAGATTTAATCTACCGCCTTGATTCCTCCCATGTTAGACAGTCAAGTGAGCTTTTCCTGTCATATCATCATGTCATGGTCACTGCCCAGTCATCAGTTGGAGGCCAGGCCTCTCTGCTCAATCGTGCATTTAATACACTCTGGTTTGTTGTATTTAAATTACTGAAAGTGGTCCTCTTCCTGCCTCTGTCAATGAATCGTCTACAACCTTTAAATCAGACTGGCACACACTCAGCTGAATACAGGGTTTTTGCTTTTTAGGATTTTGCTTTATTTTGTTCAAATTACAAAAAACTGAACAGTAAGATGCTGGACAAAATGGGGAGCACATGTAACATTAATCATGTCCTTTATGTGTTTGATGATGAAAAGAAGTTCAACTTCAGCAGCTGTTTCACTCAAACTAAGAAGGTCTTAAAAGGCAAATGGAAAATGTATGTTTCTATTTTTGGAAGATTGAAATACAATACCAAAGTAGGCGTAGGTTAATGTGGCTTATATGAATACTTTCTCTTTCAGCAATGCTAATCTCTACAACCTAATAAAAAGAAATGTCATGTCTTTGAGTTGTTTAGTACTAATATGGATTCACAGTAATATCATAGCAATCATATTTGGTGTGTTTCCATAGAAATACCAAATACTAAACACATTTTCCCTTCTGTAAATCCATGGATTTAAATAAATTAAGGAATTTTGTATATTTTAATCTGTATATTTATATAATTTGACAAAGTAGGACTCATTACAAACTTGTAGATCACTAATTACTCGCAGTATACCTCTGTAACAGCAGCAATTACAGGTGAAATTACCAAAGGAATAAAGTAATTAAGTGTTCATCTACCAGTGTGTATTTAGAAAACACTACAGTGGCATCAAACGTGTTTGCTCCATTATCCAAACTGTGTGTGTATACTAGTTGAACAACCTGAAAGACCTCAGTAAATAAGTGTTAATCTAAAGGCCAGCTGTGTTTTCAGTACAGTGGAGAGTTAATAACATATTTAATGCACAGAATTTAACAACAAAAGGAACAAGGAGAGAAACAAGCCTGAACTGGAGGGACTCCTCCGCTATAATCAAGCAAGATGGCACAGGAGATGACAATTACAGTTGGGTTTATGTACGTGGAGGCATGCATGGTGTGAGATCAGCTCACAGATCACACAGACCAGATTCAAACGAGTATAGCCCATAAAGAAAAATACGCCACACCCTGTTAGCAATCCACGCTGGAGAATTTCCCTGCAATCTCTGCAGGCTGCGCCGCCGCACACAGTCAGTGAGTCGGCCGGCCGGGGAGGCAGAGGATACTGCATGTGGCTGAGGAAGCTATCCAAGTAGGCACACACCATAACAGCCTAACTGCTTGTAGAGGGCCGTCTATAAATAGTCAAGGACTGCCCTAATGCCCCACCTCCTTATCAACAGTGGAGGGCTTTTTGCTCTGGCACAAGGAGCCGAGAAGTTGGCGTGTGCCGCTAAATTAGACCACGACAGACACATTTGTCAGACAACAAGATGACCAGGTCGCATCCAATAATAATTATAGAATAACAAACTCGAATATCTGTACAGGCATAATCCACAGATGTATTTACCTTATGCGTTTTCAAATCTATGCCGTTATACTGGATTTACTTGACCGTCAAGGTCTGGGATGAAAGAATAACTCATACTGTATGTGCCGTAGTGTGGTGCCATTTTTATAGTAATGTTAAATTTATGTTTGAGAATGTAATCTGGCACATATGCGCACACACACACACACACACACACACACACACACACACACACACACACCCCCTTGCGCAAACATGACAGGTGATTTTTTTCCAAACAGCCAGCCAGCCAGGAAGTGTTGTGAAACAAATCGAGTCCCAGTTCCTCCCCAAGCATCTGACTTTTGCCACGTCCCTTCATCCCCCTGCACCTCGCTGACCGGCCAGACCAGATCAAAGAAGCTGCTGCTGCTGCCGCCTCGGAGCCACAGCTTTGCATCATCATAGTGCATTAGCATGTTTCTGAGCAGAGCGACGGGAGAGAGCCAACGACTGAGGGGTAGTAGTGCGGAGGTGGTTTTAGAGGAGGAGGAGGAAGGAAGGATTGCACAGTTATCTATCAGCTCCCGCAGGTGCAGCAAAGATAAAACAAACAGCTGTAGACGGGATGGAAGCCCTCGCGGTCGTTTTCATTTGTCCGTTTGCCTGATGTTACATGTCCACACACTTAGGCAAACACATTTAAAAATGCAACCCTTCCTCTGTGTGTTCGCTCACACACACACACACACACACACCGCAGTGCAGAGAGAGGGACTGTGCTTTTTCCAAGTGAGCAATCTCAGGAAGGTAAACTGCTATATTTGTAATGATATAATGTGCATGGCAACTAAATTTCCGTCCTGCTGTAATGATTGAATTCAGTATTCATTCCATTCACGTAAACGAGGATGACATGTGTTATTCAATGTGGTATATAATCCTCGATGTTAACAGATTATCTTACACAAGATAAATTTTAGGTGTCTGTTTCTATGCTGCTGGTGTTCCTTCACAACCAGAACCAGTACTCTTGTCACTGGACCACTCAGACCGTAGCAAATTAAATAAATAAAAACACAAATCCACCTCCATGGAAACAAAAACAACCTGAGAGCATGTGAAATGGGACTCGATTCACATATAAACAATCACTGTTATCTAGGGCTGCCCCCGACCAAAGATTTTGTTGGTCGACCAGTAGTCGTCACTTATGGCGATTAGTCGACTAATCGAGCGGTGCGGGCATAGACATGTCTATGGGTGCGGGTCTCTGACTGCAGCGGGGACTATCATGGATCCGCTGACCGCCGGTGAGCGCTGTGGGACGGGACCGGGGCTCAGACAGCACCCGCTAATGGTTGAAAACAGCGGTGATACGAGAGAGACCGCCGTGCCGTGTAAAAAAAACAACAAAAAAGTGTCACGTCACGACTTCCTGTATCTGGCCCTTCAAAATAAAAGCCCCATCTATTGCACGTCTGTCCGTCCTGCCATAGCCTTTCATATACAGTTCAGTCATTGATTTTGACTTAATTTTGACAAGACACAGCTCCAAATGTTTTTTGTTTTTTTCCTGTGACCACTCGACCAATGAAATTTTGGTCGGCTAATGACTTTTTGGTCGACCAGTGCTTGGTCGACTATTTGGGGGCAGCCCTACTGTTATCCATTTTTAGGAGAGATGTGCTCCATCCTCAGTGCAAAGGCCCGTTTATATTCAACTCATCATTAAGGTGCTGGTTATCAGTGACAAATAATGTACAGATTTCATCTTTCTTACCTGAATTTCCCAACTGTTTGTAAAATCTATACTCCAAATGGAGCTGTGGTGCCCTGGACTTTATAGGTTCCTGAAAGAAAGAGAGAAAAAGAAAGAAGGAGAGTGTTAAATATTGTGTATTAACACACAAACAAATTCAGAACATCAACATTCTTACAATGTTCAGTTAAAAAATAATAGAGTCACACAGTCTCACCAGCTAAAGAATATAAAATGTACCTGCTAGTTTTCAGGTACAGTATATTGGCAATATAACTTATGTTAAAATATGACAGATGAGATAGATAAATAAATGGATGGATTATTCAATATAAAAATGAAAATTTAAGTTTCCTTATTCAGACTCATTTTGATAAAATCACAAAAACCTTTCATACGTAACATTTCTACAAAAAAAAAAAAACATTCAATAGCTTAGTAAATTCAGTTCAAGATTTTTCATAACACCTTCTGAGGTCTTTATACAAACGCTTTCATGAGCAGATACCCTTTATCTACAACAACACATTGGACCTTTGGTTCAATTAACCCTGCCAAGAACATTTCTGAAGACAACATAAAATGGTGCATGAAAAAAAGAAAGTGAAATAAACATGACAGGATCTATTTGTTACAAATAAAAAGCTCATTTGAAGTAGTTTTGACACATCAATACGGCTACTATGGCTTTAATTATAAAGAGCATAAGCGACCATAAGAGTCTTAACCCTTAGGGAAGAAAGCAGTTTTTGAGTGACACCCTAGCATACTCATCACCATGATTACCTCGCCTTGCAATTAACTTAAATACCTTACACTACAATGTTTTCCTTATTTTAATGCCTAATAGAACTTTAATTAAGTCTTAGGTCAGACTTGTGGGATGTGAGAGGATAAAGAGCAGTTCCAGCTGGTGAACAGCAGGCTTTAGTGATGACATAGCTGATAATCAACACACCAGGACATATTGTTCATTATATCGCCAGCTTCAGCTTTACAACCTAAAATGTAATCTGATTAGCCCCACTCTCATGATGACAAGGGCATTATAGACAAACGTGAAGAGGAGAGAACAAACACACACCCAACTTAATGCCTTTCCTTAATCTTCAATAGCTGTGCTGTAGCCTTCACTAAAGCCCTTCTCCACAATAATGGCATGCAATCTCCTTGTTACACACTGCTTTACATTAGTGGTTGCGAAACAACCAAACCTCTGATATAAGGAAGTAAATGTAAATGTTAGTCATGTTTCAAGTAAAACAGTGACACACAGAGCAGCAATAATTAGTTCAGTCAGTGTTTTTCTTTGTCATCCACAGTAAAAAAAAACTGAAAATCTTTGGGTTTGGGGCATCTGAGGAAAAAAATCTTAAGGCTGTGCTTAATTAAAATAAAGTTTTTTTCCACTAACCATTGATAAAAACAAAACGGACTGAATAATGTAGAAAATAATCAGCAGATAAATCAGTAATTAAAAAATATTTTTTAATTAATCCAAAGATACATGGGCGGTGAAGCTAGCCCTGTGTGTAATAATAAAAGCTTGCGACTTGCACAAACATGAAAATGCCTAAAACTTTATGCAGCAGAGCAACTTCTCAAGAGGTGCTTTAAGTGAGATTTAATCTTGAAAGTTGTTTCCTGTGTGCATCTAATTCTAAACCACTTCTTTTTTAAATTACATAAACTGAAAGCCGAAAGGCTGTTACGCTCCCACGTTCACTCCATTAGGCCTTTATCAGGATCGTTTTCTCTTCTTGTGTCCTGCTGCTATGGAGGAGTGCACACACAATGCATGAGCCCTGTTCAACACAGTGAAGGACTTTCTATCCTTTTCACGACCAGTCTCAGTTCAATACAACAAGTTTTTATGGTTTTAGTTCAGGAATCCTTCAGAAGAAGATGGTTTGGCAGTAACAAATATTCAGCCACTGAATTACTTTATATTTTGTTGTGCTGCCACCTGACCTTAAACTAATTTAAAACTGTAATACATTTTCCCCACTTCAATCGACACTCACGAGTCACGACCCCATAATGACAAAGCAAAAATGAATTCTGCTGATTTATTAAAAGGAAAAAAACAAATTCAGGGAAAGACTTGGTCAGAGAGGCAACAAAGATCTGGAGATGCTGATCAGAGATGGGGAGAAACTTATAGAAAGAAAACCCAAGTATAAGCATCATTCCCTCCAGATCTGGCAGCTCGCTCTTAGACAGGTGTGTGCCTTCCCAAATCACATCTAATCACTTGACTTTACCACAGGTGAACTCCAATCAGAGTGTAGAAACATCTCACAGACGATCAGGAGTGAATGCTTTACAGTTTTTTCTAAAAGTTTCTGTTTATGCTTCGTCTTCACGGGGTATTTATCAAAGATTGATGAGGGGGGAAAAATCATATTTGAATTTTAACATAAGGCTGCAACATAAAATATGAAATGACTGAAGGGGTCTGAATACTTTCTGAATGTAGTAAAGCTCCAAATTTTAATCACTGCATACCTCCTAAAAAAACAAAACAATAAAAGACTGATTCATTAAAATTATTGGTCCAATAAAGACGAGAAAAACAAAAAGTCTCATGTCTTTCCCCAAGTGGGTAGTTGTGTTCAGTTTTACATAACCAGCTGCTATATTCTGACTGCATGATCCACCCTGGATCCTGGCAACCACATATTTCTGTTATACTGTGTTTATTCGCTATGATGTGTTAATCTTCCGTTAATCTACCATCTGAACACTATAACCCAACACAGTATAAATATGTTTTCATATGAAGGCAACCAGCAAGCTCCATTTACATAACATAACATTACCAAAAGATGTATCAACTTAGCTCATCTGAGCTTATCTTTAGATTATTTATATACATGCTTCTCTAAAAAAAAAAAAAACAGTGGGAAAACAGATCCCACATGATGCCAGCATGGAAAACAGAACTAAAGAGACGTCAAATAAAACGTTTCTACAAAAAAAAAAAAAAGACGGATCTCACGTACACACAGTTACAAATATGTTTTTCTACAATCTATGGAAAAACCGTTTCAGTATCACGCTCCCACATGATGCCGACCGGAAATACTGCCAGAGAAATAAGAAGCCACTGTGCATACGAGGAGGTAGAAACTGAGAGTGGGAGAGAGGAGGCAGTATAGAGGAGTAGGAGCCAGTGGGAGGAAGGACACGTGACCGGTCTGAGAGGCGGAGTGGGGAACTGCTGTAGCATCATCCACCTCCTACATGAACATGGACAACGAGCACGTCTCACACGACTCAGGCCATGCCAGGGAAGAGAGGGAAAGAAAATATAAAAAATATATAAATAATGAGTCAAAGCAGATGGCACCAACCCGCAGGACCCTTTAAAACAGCTTACAATAGGAAACAGAGGCTTATGGCAGCTTTACGTACTTAAGAGTCAACTCTATTCCCAGCAGATGGGCTAAGCTATGGCTGTGTAAATGACCAGGGCCAAGCTGCAAATGTCTGATGTAACATCTTTGCATATGACAAGGATTTTTCTTCAGCTCCTGCACATATCAGATATTTTTTGATCTGCTCTCTGGCTCGGACAGCGTGCCCAGAATAAGAGCCCCCTCCTCCCCTAATGTCGCAGGGCTGCCCCCGCGGAGGCGCTTATGCTACATGGGGAATGGTATTTAGGTGTTTTTCTCCTAAAACTACACTTAAAGAGGAACTATGCGGGATTTGTAGCTTAACTATGCTACATTTTTACCTTTATTAAACCACTTTGGAGTAATTGTAACCCGTAACCTCTTGTTTATGACAGATTAAACTACACAAATATACACGTCATAACATCGTATATGATATATATACATACATTATCTACCCATCTATTGATTGATTCCTTGCCTGCGTCGTTGTAAACAAATGCACATGGCCAGGAGGAGGGTTAGCAAAACAGTGGAAAAGCGACCGGACTTGCATAAGTTCCCCTTTAATAAACTGGAGTCAGCTATGACCTTCAACTCACTCTGTTTTGTTTTTTTTCCCTTTGGCTTCAAACAATCTTTTGTTTTGTTTAATTTTGTTACATGTTTTTGTGCAAAATGGAAACAAACTATATTTTTCTAGTTCCCGATCATTTCATTACCCGACCTTGACAGCACAAGTCACTCCTCAGAATAAAAAAAAAGGCTTTCGATAAAACCTTACAGTTCAGCCATAATGTCAACTTTGTTTGCAGTACTTAACTGGAGGCGGGGAGCGGGGGGGGGGGGGGTTGTGGTCAGCCTATGTGGTGTCATGCAGAGAGCAGCTTTTAGCCAAGTGTGCTGGCCTGTGTCCAGGACAGCTGACCCGCAGGCCAGAAGGGCCCTTCCCTGTCTGACCTGCTGCTTCACTAACCTCTCCACCTCAGCTGTTCCTCGCTGTAGCCATCGTGTGTTTTCTGCTATATCTTCACTCAATGTATCTGAAACCAAACTGTCTTTAGTTTGTACGAATCTATCCATGACAGCTGCAGCCAGAAACGTTGGGGTTTTTTTTTGTCCTACAATAATATTCAACAAAATATCAAATCAAGCTGCTGTCGTTCTGGTGGAATGAGTCAGTTATTCTCTCGCTTATTCATTCAGTCAGTGAAACTCTCATCAGACAGGTACTGCCGTGGCATTAGCTTTTTGAGTACAAGAAGAATAATGTAACAACTTTATGTACTGTGATGTATCATGTTGCAATAATCCAAGTGTGTGACATGGTAAATAAGCCAATTTATATTTTCATTGGATATTTTTCACCCTTTTTGGATTCACGATTAATCAATTATCACAGAAGTTACTGATTATTTTTCTTTCAATTTACTACTGAATAAACAGAAGAATCATTGCAGGTCTACAAGTTACCAATTGTGAGTATCCAACATTATTTACATGTCACATGTCAAATTGTGGTACACAAAGTTAATATCCTATCGTACTCATCAAATGGCAGCCAAATGCTGTGCCTCTAATTAAGTGTTCTTTGTGCTTGTATTCTGATACATAATAACAACTGCTTGCTGTTTGGAAACCTGTTATTTTATCCTCTGTCTGTGAATATTTATAGTTCTGGGTTGCATTGCTGATCTGTGGCTGTGCATCCAACTTTTGTTTTGCAATGAAGTCTGTTCGCTTTGTAACTTAATCTTCTCAGATGTTTTGTGGAGTGCGTTACAGTCATTTTCAACTGCTACTCAAACAATATTACAGTTTAGTAACTCATCCTAAATGAAAGTGTGAAGTGTGGTTTCTCGCATCTTATCCCACATTTACATTATTTGTGAACGGGGAAATTTGCCACAGTTCAAAGGCCAATCAGATATGAAGTTTTACAGCCGCCACCACCGGCATCACACAAGCACTGCCCTGACACTGGGGGGTGGGTGGGTGGGTGTGAGATGAAACGTTACATGCCATTTCAAGGATCCCTCTTAGAGTAAAACACTTGAAGCGTGTACAAATATGTGATTATGTCATCGCGGATTAGGTGGTGGTTTTCTGTATTTTAACCTGTGGTAGCCGCCGCCGCCGCCGTACACTTGTGGGGATGGGGCGAGCCATCAGCAGCAGCAGCACCACATAAAGTCCTCTTCCTGGGATTAACCAACTCTGCATATGATGTCATCAAGGCTAAATCTGATCTCCAACACAGCAGAGAAAGATCAGACTTGACCTCAGTGATGGGATGGAGCAATGACATGAAGAGAGGGGAAAAACTATGAATGATAGATGTAATCAGAGAAAACATAAAAGGATGGCAAAAAAAAACAGACATGCAACAACAGCAAACAACAACACAGTGACCGACTAAATACTTTGTGTTGTGTATCGACTATTTCAATAACCATAATGTGATACTGCTAAAAAACAAAGCTATAAAACAAAATCTAAGCCACTCTATCCTGTGCCAACACACTACCTACAATTATAATGTCCATTTTACATATTCATGTCTATAATTGGGCTTATTTTGTTGATAACAGCAATCATAATAACTCATCTTTTAAATCAAGAAACATATTTTGTTGCAGTTCAATGTTTTTGAAGCAGGACCTTTCATTTTTTTAATCAAAGATTTCATTAAAAACAGTCTTTATCTTTCTAAAAATGAATATTGTTTTGATAAATTAGCAATCAATATTCAAAAATGTCTTGGCAAGGTAAAATGGTGCAGTAAAAAAGACAGCTGATAGTAGCCAAGACCACTTTCCCCATTCAAGTGAATGGAAAAGTGGTCTGAGACTTTTGGACCCACTGTAAATAAACATCTGTGTTGTTTATTTAAAGACAGTGTGACATTCAGAGTGTGCATATGCCTATGTGTGCCACGTCCGGGGAAACAGACCCAGCATTATGCATATGGACCAGAATAGACGCTGACCTTTGCCTGACTCCCAGTAAACCATTTCGCAAAATGCAACTGGCAATGTGACTCATCTCATCTTAGACAGAACAACTCAAATGTCAACATAGTGCTTTTCTACTTGGCGGCCGTCACAGAGGTATTAATGATGCCAACGATAAGGCTGAGACAAATGGAGAAGATTGAAGTGTGTGTGTGTGTGTGTGTGTGTGTGTGTTTCTCTTTTCAAACGGTCTTTATGATCAGAGGTGTCTATGGTTGGGAGGTGGTGTTAAGTAGTGAGTGGAGTCAGAGAGCAACAGCTGGCCTGTGTCCAGCTCTTCTCCAGTTTCAGCTCAGATTTAACATACCCAGATGGAGCCATCAGCTGCCTCCCAAAACCCCAGTGTGATAATCAGTCACTGCTTGTATCAGCCAGAATAAGAAATCAATTGTATCTTCTTCAGCAATTTTTAACATGACAGGAGTGGGGTAGTCATGACCTTTGACCTTCATATATAAGTAACAAGTAATGAACGACAGCTGCATCTCAATTAATTAGAACATAATGGAAAAGTCATTTCCAGTAGTTCAAGTCAAACAGCCTCAACCAAGTATTGAGTGCATATAGATGGACATGCTTTTTGTAATTGGTATTTTTGAGTTACTGAATTCAGGTCTTCATTAAATTTAAACCATAATCATTACAACTAAAAGATATTAAATACGGTAAATAAAGTCATGAAATGGGTCATTCTTTGTGTAATTGATCTATATAATGTATTAGTTTCACTTTTTGAATTGAATTATTGACATAAATAAACTTTTCCATGATATTCTAATTTATTGAGATGCCCCTGTATGGTCATGATTTAGGCCAGGTGATTAATTTTTTATTGCGAGTAGATGTTTTTTTTTACTGCACATGAAAGGATGTGGGAGAGGTGTGGTAAAGGTGCATGAATGGAGGGACAGCATCAGGACAATTAGTGGTGTATCATGTTGTCTCATTGTATGGTATCGATATCAGGCCTTTGGGTGGATCCAAGAAAGTTTCAGTGTACGTGAATAAAAACTGCATTTCTTCAAACTTTTATATTAAAGCAGAAGTAAGCGGAATGTTTGTGTTAATATAAGTCTTAAATAGTTATATCTTCCGACAGCAATCACTTGTATAGAGTGTTTGGTCCGAAACACGGGTCTGTCAGTCACTCTGCTCTGCTGTAAGCCGAGGAGAAAACTTTCCTTGTATCCTACGACCTTTATCCAATGAGGAGAGAGAACGGCATAAAGGGGCGGTCCTCTCTGTGTGTGCAGCCAAGGGATGCGCGTGCATGTGGTGACGTAGGGACGAGGGTGGGGACTGCTAACTCCATCAGCTGACAGGAAGTTAGCCAAAACGACCGGATCGCTTACTTCTGCTTTAAATAATAAGACTAGAACATGTAGCCTGACAAGCCAGACTATATCACTAAAATGTCTAGTCTGGAAACGACCGGTAGACCTCGGCTCAATCCAGGGGGCGGGATGAAGGCTGTCTTTCAAACTGCCTCTGCACGCAATAGGGTAGCGCTACGACCAATCAGAGCAAAGAGCAGGATGTCGTTAGCCTGACAAACCAATTAAAATGTATGTCGTCATCGCGTTAAGCCCGCCCAACGACTCTCAAAACAGATAGAGCGCTGTGATTGGTGAACACAATCGGTGTTCGAGACTCAAAAAGTTCCTATGGCTCGTTTCTAGACCCACCTACGGAGCAAATATTTTTGCTGCCGCTAGGGTGCGTCTAGATTTCTAGGCTATAGAACATGGGTACTGACAATACAATTCGGGAACGCCTCTGTCAACGTAATGTATCAGCTTTCAATGTCTTCCCCCCGCCCATGTTTAGTTCCACAACAACAACAACATTACAAAAACTCAGCCATCATCTTACAGACACCAATGAAATTTAACAGGTTTTAAATTTTCCGTGAAAATTAAATTGGACTGGCTCTTTAAAAATGTGCTGAACTCAGCTGCGACAGTCAGGGAGAGGGGAAAACACAGCACAACACAATGTTGCCAGTGATCAACACAGTCATGGGAAGTCCCACTGACATGAACCCAACAGGCAAGTCTCCTTTGTCATTTAACAGAGGAGTGAGGCATGGCGTGAGCATAATGTCTTCTATTGTGTACTCCATGATTTGTTTAACTTTTTACCCAACACGAATTGTTCTGTTGGGCCCTGGTATGTCTAGGAGTAACATCATTGTACACTCACTAAATACTAAGACAATAAAGCAGAGATGAAAGACGACTTGGCAGATCATCACTAGGGAGAGAAGGCCGCCTTGTAACATCATTTACTGCATTTTGAACTAAATTGAAAAACACATTGCTCCCCAGAAATCGGGTTAAGTGTGTATTAAGTTCAGAATTTTATAAAATTGTAGCACAGACATGTTTTTTTGTTTTTGGAAAAGCACTAGTTGTAATTATTACCTTTAACGACTGCTTTGTTTCTAGAAGTGTGTCAGTAAGCCGATGCCTAAGAGCCAGAGCAAAACAGTGTGTTCCTAGAAAGGCTAAAAGGATTGCAACCCTTAATTTATATCACAGTTGAAGCACACAGCAAAGTAGTGTGTCCATGAAACTAAAAAACTATCTGCACAACATACCCTGTCAAACCCAGGCCATGCAACGAGACAGATTTAAATTTCTAACATGGCATGAAGCTGCTTTAATACTAACCTCAAATCTTGCCATTTTGTCTTGCAAAGCAAACTCTCAAAATAGACTTGAGGTCAATTTGGCCTCAGCTTTTTTAAATTACCATCATCTGATTCTGGTTTGGATCTTTGGCTCAAGTTTACCACCTCAATTATGCTGCTCTAAACAAAGTTAAAACAGATCGGTGCAGTGTAAATCCATGGCAGCGACTATAAACAGCAAAAAGAGAAGATGTGACAAACGAGTTAAAACCTACACTGAGGCTAAACAAGCTAAACATTACACGTCATTACATGCGAGTGCAGCTCCTTTAAACGTGAGTTGCGTTGTGTCCTATGAACCAGGATGTACAGTTGGAAGGTACAATTACACAGCACTCTGCTCTTCAGGCACACACCCTGCACCATGTTCAAACCTAGCTTTTTGTGCGGTCACAATTTACACTCATAAAACACTGACACACTTTTTGTTGCTTTAGTGAGGTCACCGGCATTTAGGCTCTCCAGTGCAGGTTGCATGACTGCTGCGACTAAATCATCCTCAAAGCAAAAACAATGTGGGTCTGTGTGAGCACACTGTGTTGCTGCCGCTGGCTACTGATTCATTTGGGGATTAGCTAGTTGACTGAAGGTAGGCTTTTACATGCTGTTGACATCCAAGGATTTATTCATTCAGCCTGCCCAGTGTGCTCTCTGGAGAGCATGAGCAGGGTAGGGAAGAACTTAAATCGTCAAAATGTCACTTTAATTCCAGCCAAACACGCTGATAGAGCTTTTGTGCCTTCTCAGTTCTTCCGACAACTGCCTCATGGCGAGCTGCTGGTGTAAGCTGCTGAGCTGGACTGCAACGAGAGCTGCTTATCAGGCTTCAGTGGGAGGCAGAGAGAAGAGAGCTGGACACACAACACCTCAGATTTCCTTCCTGAGCATCACAACTGACCAGCACTGTGAGTGGTGTCGCTCATATATAAACTGTCCTATACCCGTATGTTTCTGCATTAGTGGCTCGGGCTCAGAAAACAAAAGCCTGCCAGAGGCAATCCACAATACAATTACATACAGCTTGCATATAGGTGCTGAAGCAATATACATTATATCAACTACTCAAAACCCAATTTACCAAGTTTGCACAAGCTGAACCAGGGTTGTAACAAGAACAAGAACTGTAGGGACTGGCGCAGGCAGTATACGCAGTGTACGCAG
This sequence comes from Trachurus japonicus, assembly GCF_045865225.1. Classification (NCBI taxonomy): domain Eukaryota; kingdom Metazoa; phylum Chordata; class Actinopteri; order Carangiformes; family Carangidae; genus Trachurus; species Trachurus japonicus. Next base: position 23,148,361 of record NC_140910.1, read on the forward strand.
AGTCTGAGCACGCACTTTCTGTGCGGCTGCAGTCGAGCTCACGGCCCGTTTGTTATGTGATCGCGACCGGACCTCGATCCGCTCCAACTGCCTGGTGTACGTCACAAGTTTGAGCTCATGTACCGTAAACATTACGTGCCCATGCGTCTTGGAAACATTAAAGTTTGATGTGGAATAGTTTAAAAAAAATTAATACATAAATAAATAAAGAAGGCTTGGTCAATTTACTTAACCGTGGTATCGAATAAGTATCAAGATTCGTGGAAATTCGCTGGTATCTGAAAATTCTGGTATCGTGACAAGCCCAAGCTGAAAACTGCAAGGGTGTTTTACATATTGCCTTTAAATAGTGTTATGGCCAACAGGTTAGTAAATGTGCCAATCCAGCAGATATGGAGCTGCAGGATATTAACATTCATCTGGAGGAGGGTTTCTGGAAACCTGATAAACTGTGTTTAATATTCACTCATTCCTGAGAAACAACTCTGTATCCACTACGTTCACCTTCCTGGGTGGTAAGTTTGTCAACGTGCCGCTCGGGGCTGAGCCGTGCACAAAATCTGAGATTTTTTCACTGGCTGGAAACAACGCTGATATGAAAACCAAAACAATGAGCTGAAAGACGCTACATAGTGACAGGAGTTGAGGGAGGCTGCAGAGTCAGGTGATAATTCTTTGTGGGTTAGTCAATGCAAGTGGCATCTCTCATATTACACATTATTTATTCAACCTGATGACTGTGGTCATTTACAAGCTGAATACAAACTTAGCAAGGTGATTGGGTTGTCTCACACTCATACAAAGAACTAGACTAGATCGTCCACCTAACAACCCACTGCCTTCTTTTGAACAGAAAAAGATGATCAATCCATTTGTTTTTGTTTTCTGAAAGGTTGGTTAACAGATTTGCTCCAGAGTAAACAGCAAAGGCACATTTACCACACAACCACCAACATTTAAGTCTTAAATGTTGTAGTTTGGCCAACTAGTGGAATTAAACGTAATTAGCTTTGGCTGATGATGTCTACCTGCGACACTTGTCATTTCAGGAGGAGCAATCAAGGTTGCAGGCTAAAAATAAGACGCTGGGACTACCCTGATATTTTTGGACAGCGCAGGGAAAATCTCTTTTTTTAAGTCTGGGATCTCTCCTTGCTTTGAAAAAACACCGTCAACACACACGCACACAGGGTAAAACAGTACTGTGGATGAGTATAGCTGTCACACAATGAGCCGTAAGTCTCTCTGTTAACTCCGATACCTCGATGGTCACTGCAATGTCAGCCTCCTCTTTCTGAGCTACAGGGAGGAAAAGTGTTGTACAATACGTCTTAGTGCCATAACATTTGCTTATTATTCTCCTCCCATGTTGGGAAATGATGACTGTAACCTGTCTTTGCCAAAGTCATCACAACAAAGAGGAGCCTCCGACTGGTTTATAACTTATTACTGATAATAGCAGCTTTGCAGGTGCTGTGTCTCACCTGTCCTCTTATCTGTCGGTGAATGGCTGACTACATGAAAAAAGGGACTATAATGAAATACAAGCTGTAAAGTTTCAAAGTATCTGTTAACAGCACCGACTGGGAGAAACGTCAGGGGGGAAATTACTGGATGATTGGTGCTTACATGAGTCTCGGGAAACAAGGCGAAAATAAAGATGGGGGTTCAGAGCGGGGCGGTGACCTTGATAAGACAAAACCCTGAAAACTGAACCAGACATTACGAGGGAGAAAGAGAGAGAGAGAGCGTATCACACAAGTGTGTTAAAATATAAATAGTAGAAACACAGTAATGTGCAAAAAAGAGGATTAAATGGGTATTTTCTCAGTGGACAGTTATGTCACCATGCAAGGGAGTGTATTGACGGAGACGGCGGTGTCCCTTTACCGTTTGAATTAGGTCGATGGTTGCTGGTTTCTACAGTGATCCTCGACAGCAAACAGACATTAAATGCTGCTGTTTCTTTAAGGCACTGGGATCTCCCCTCGGGAGTTAAGCCTGCAGTGTACTTACAGCATTGGCTATACGCTCCTGCCTCCATCACACAGGCGTTTGTCAGTGTGAGAAAGCACCCAGCTGAACCAAAGACTGAACCACTGTGTGTCGACAAGGCCTGCTAACAAAGACAACCTTTCAGCTCTCTGCAGTTTCCCCCTTCTCTCTCTCGCTCTCTCTCTCGCTTTTGCTTTTTGCAGCAACATTTTCTGCTTTGCGCTCCGGCCCTGTCGTACGTCTATCTGTGGCGTCACGTGTTGTAGCAGGGTGACACCAGCATTCACCTTTGTCCCAGGTTGAGGCAGGCACCACCCAAATGATCGACTCTGCAAGTTGCTACACTAAACACTCAGCACATGAAGAACCAGCCAAACACTGGGTAGTAGTCACCATGTGCAATAAATTGTAACTAAACATTTAGTACGCTAAATGATAGATTAAATTCATAGCAAATTACACTTTGCTATTTCCACAACGTTGAATGTTAGGATACCGCAGCCTTATTGGTTTCCGGGTAGATCAACAACCTTTATTCAATGAGTCACAAAGTAATAATTAACATACTTACTTGGCGCTTCACCGAGACCAACAGTTGGTCAGTTAAGGATTTATATTGGCCCTACTTGACTTAATGACAGGCGAGTATTGTGGGAGTGTTGCCTCTCAGGGCTGCATCTGACTGTTGTTTTTATTCCTAACTAATCTGCTGATTATTTTGTTGATTCACTGATTAATCATTTATCAACAAATTGTAATGCCAAGTGACAACCTTTAAATGTTCATCATGGATACGCAGCAGTAAAAACACAGTTTCACATCTGACAACAAAATGTTTTCATTTTTGCTTTAAAAATAAGTTTTAACATAACTATTACTGCTTTTTTTCCAGTTGATTAATCAAATAACATTTGCAGCTCTATAGTCTATATTAAAGCTGAAATAATTAGTTGTACTGCTGGGTAGTTGGACATCTGATAATGACTTAAAAAACTATTAAGATTATCTTTTCTCAATTAAAGTATTGTTTTTCTTATTTGGTTCCAGCTTCATCTTGGATTATTAGAAACTGTGATGAGCAATTTCACAATTTTCTAACTTTTATTGATTAATTTTGTTACTAAACTAAGAAAATAATTACCAGATTAATGAATGGTGCACTACATCAACATTGCAGTCCTAACATACTACTGTGCTTCATAGAAAACGTCTTATTCAGCCTTCATCAAAAAGGGAATCCTATGAAGCTAAATTAAAAAAAAAGATATCAATGGGTTTCTTTCCTGCACTTCACGAAACCAACATAACTTTAGATTTAGACATCTACAAGTGTACACACTTATCACTGGAATGACTGACAGACAACAGAGGTGGACTCCACTCATGTCAAGCATGTGTTAGCAGGTGGTCGCCGATAACTGGGCTGTTATTTGTTTTAGTCCATATGCAGGAGCTCAGTAACAGCCTCTGACAAAACAGAGGACCTACTGCACAGGCAGTGACATTCACTGGGTTCCCCCGGGGAGCTCTGAGACCGGGGACAGACAGAAACATGTGGACGGACAACTGTGCAAGGGCCTGGGTTAGCCCCGAGAGCTGACAAGGGAGAAGCCATGTCCACGACTGGGCCCAGTATCACCAGCATACAGGTCGAAAACTACTTTAACAGGAGTCAAATGAGTTTTTTCATGTTAAAAACCTAAACCTATAATAGATGCATATTAAAAGGAAACGCTCACTCTAGTCCGAAAATACAAAATGACAAGAAAACATCTGAAATTAGTCTGAACGGTGACAACATAAATAAAGCAGGTTCCTCATAATCTGGCCCCACTGATACCCAGACCTTGTCGCACTTGTTTACACCATTAACACACTTCCTCCTCTCACCATTATACATTCAGATAAATGCTGGGTCGGTCCAGCGAGCCACCAGATACACGGAGCAGTGTTATGGCCCTAATGCCAGATCCAGATATAGCTGGACACCATGGGGATAAAAATACCCAAACAGATGGGAGGGTTCACAGTCGAGGGGGGGGGGAGAGGCAGCAAGCACAACTAAAGATTTTAGAGGAGAGGAGAACTGCAATTACAGCTGTTTGCGAACCTTTGACTTCTATGTGGTTCGCAAAGGCCTTCAGTTGGTGCCCGTTCAGAGATAATGACCTCCCTGGGAGATACAAATGCACGGATAATCATACACAGACCAGTGTAGCTGTGGTGGAGGTGACGCCTAGCTCCCATAAGTTTCTGTATGAGTATTTAACTGGAGTCTGAGTCTCAGGCCTTTGCTTTTGCATTGGGGCATTGTCAAGAGAGAAAAAAAATGATCTGTGCTTTACCTTCCACTCATCAAAGCGCTACAAGCGGCGACACATTTATAGCAAAGAAAAAGATCTGTGGTTTATGTGCAGAGGAAATGGTTGAGCAGTCACTTACTGACCTAGAATCTAACAATCAGTAAACAAACTAGTCTTGACGTTTAATGTGGGTTTTTACAGTCTAAGTGCTACCGAAACAGTGGCTCAAGGGGGGGAAAAAAAGCATTCATGCTGACACAAAACAAAAAGACAGAGTAAATTATTGATCGCTCATAAGGTCCGGTGTCAACTTATTAAAAAAGGAGAGCTTCCACTTCTGCTTCTACAAAGAATAACCTTTCTCATGCAACCTGTAAGGCCACTGAACCATCTCAGGGACTAACAAGACTAGATCAAAACCTTGTCTGGACTATGGTCTGTCTGATGCGAGCCAGTTTCAACCATTAATCTTCTTGTTTCTATCCTGCTCTCTGTGTCCAAATATATACCACTTTACTACCTACACATTCACAATAAAGCTGTCTCATTTACATGTTTACTGTTTCTCTTGTCAGACAACAGAGCAAGTCTGGAATAAGTACTGAAAAGCAGACGATATGTTGACTATCTGTCACTTCCAGGGTTGTTTCATTGCTGCTTCTCTACATTGTCATGAATCCTGAATTTAAGACCATGACATCATCTGACGTATTCAACATTCACATAAGTCAGAGACAACGGCTGTGCTCTCATTTCAGCTATATTTACTTGTAAAATGATCACTTAGCCATTCAGTCCATCTCTCAGTCAGCAACATTTGCGTTTCTGTTACTGTTGGAAATAGACCATTTACTTTTAGTTTGCCCTTACTTTAAAATGCTGCTAGAAGAAGAAAATAAATATCTGCATGAAGTACTAATACGTGGGTCAAGACACAATTTAAGGAGTCCGGTCAAAAAAAAAAGAGCTTAGTCATCTTCAAGTCTTTGATTAAAAAAAAACAAACAAGCACAGTATGGTTGACTCATTAAAGGGTCAATGACACCAAGCTGTGGGAGTGGGAGAGGGTGGGGTCCTGTTCCTATTTACTTCCTGTGTCTGTCAATCTCAGGTCAAAGGGTCCACTGCACTGTAGGAAAGTCTGGTGCTCAGGAAAAATAAACATTTGAACATAGCTGCTGTAACACATGTTAAATAACCATAAGGGGAGTAGAATTCACACACACAACATGAAAGTTTTGAGTTCATGAACCAACCTTGAGATAGCACTTACCAGTTTGATGGCCACATATTCATTAGTATAGAGATTTTTTCCCAGCCGCAGCTCTCCAAAGTTCCCGCAGCCAATTTTTTTACCCACACGGAAGTTTGGGCCAACCATAAGAACTCCAGAATTGGTCCCTGAACTCCGGCCCCCATGTCCAGTCCTGCTGCCTGCTGTCTTAGACATCTTTTTCCCTTCCTCTGTCTCTCCCTTGCCCCCTCTCTTGTCAAAATCCATAAGCTTGTGGTACCCTGGCCTCTCCACGGTTATTCTCCAGCCATGCAAACCATAGAAACTCCAATAACAACGACAGAGGATGCTTTTTTGTTTTGTTTTTTAGGGAGGGGGAGGGAGACAAATCTCACAAGACAGAGGAAAGGTGTTGACTGCTAAAATGTGCAATGGTTCACAAGACAGTAAAATAAGATCAAACTATAGCTGAAGTGCCCCCGTAGGTCAATCAGGAAGGCTCTCTTGCTGCGTGCTTCCCTTTTTCTTTTCTTTTTTTTCCTTCTTCGGGTGCCTTGTTTACCAGAGGGGCTCCTTTCTTGTGTGTTTCTCCAGCTTCAGTCTCAGAGTAGCATGTCCCTGCCTGAGGAATAGGCAGGTTGTGCAAGGATGTGCCCACAGACACACATACAATACTAGTCATAAAAAAGTACTCCAAAAGCCAGCTACTGCATCCACAAGGCCACTTGGGAACATCTCCTGGAGTGCCTCATTCCTTCTGGTCAGCCTTCAGTGATACAGTGGGCAGACTCCATGTTGCAGGGCCACAGCAGACGAGGCAACCCAGAGTTTTACAGAAAACAGCGACGACGGAGACGGGTAACGGATGGGTCTGATGAACTGGATACCTGCAAGAGTAAATAAAACAGACACAAATCAAACCATAGGTTATGCTGGCATGTGAAGTGCAACTGACCTCACTTATTGCTTAAGTTGTTAATATCTTGTGGCTGCTTTGACCGTTTAAAATACTATAAAAAACACTTATTTTCTGAATCGTGTTCACTAATTTCAAGTGAGATAACCTCCTCAGTGGCTATCCTATTATACACTAACAATGAAATGCACTGTCAAATACTTTATATGCATTATTCAGGGAAAAAAACTTAAACCCTTTACTTGCAGATCAAATTATGTCTACCGTGGCCATTCCTTACTACAGCTGAAATGAGATCTTGCTCCAGACCGGTGCAAGGCAAATTCAATAAAGTAATCAATATGAGCAGAAATATTCCACAGTGGACCTCAGACATCAGAGAAAAGATCTCTTTTACAATTAAACATATTTTTGAAAGCCCAAAACACAGCACCTCACAGCACTTTTGTAGATAAACTTGCATTTGAATATAAGAGACTCATTTTCTCTAAATGTTGTGAGACACTGAGATAAGTTTGAAGCTCATTCTTCAACAGTTTTTTGCAGGTGTGCCGATCTCCAGATAAGAGAATTACAACTGTGAAAATTGATATGCAGAGGCTAGGATTAGAGATAAATTTTTTTTTAAAGAATGCATTTCTTCACATTTGTAAAGCTGCTTGATGGTGTGAAAAGTTATCAGGTAAAAAATGTGACAAGATAGCAAAGTACACTGTTATAGAAACAACATACGACACAAACAACATCAGCCACAAGCTAATTTCAGTGTAATTGCACCATCTCTGTGCAGCTTTTTGAGAACAATTAAAGGCAGACATCTCTGTCCAGGGCGGCTCTCTCAACTCCCCCATGTCCATGATCTAAGATGTTGGTGGTTCTGAAGAGAGCAGGTAATGCAAGCACTACCAATGGGCAGCTACTCCTCTCTTATGGAAAGGCACTTACACGGATCAATGGCTGCTGTAATGCCTCATCTCATCACAACATTTGCATCATTGGGAAACATATTATTGGGAAGGATTTGGTCACAGTCTAGTCTACAGCTAACTCAGCTGTATCCAACAGACTAATAAAGAACTAGGCTATAACCTTTATAGCACTAAAAGACAGTATTATCAGACACAGGTAAGCTGATAATGGGTGAGTGCTATTACACATAACATATCTGTTAAGAAGACTCATTCACACATATAATACCCCTGTTGTGCACATTTATCCTGCAAATAATGGAGGAGATGATACTTTCCTGGGGGAGGTAAATCTATATTGAAATTACAGTTGCTGCTGAGACTATTTGATGTATAATATGAGTAAATTAACAACAACCTAAAATCCCCTGTATATACTGTCTATGTCTGTATACTGACAACAGCAGTAAGCACAAGCAAGCCTGAGACAAGGCCCATTTATAAGCCAGGTATGCAGTCAATCATTACACAGTCATGTCTTCCTTGTCACATAATTATACTGTACAACTTCAATAACTGGACTGCTTGGTCATAAGATTAGAGGTACAGATAAGGTGGCTAAAGGCTATTACAACAAGTACAACGACTAAAATGTCTGCCCACTATTGCCAATAACTTCTCCCCTCATGATCAAACAAGTAAAAATAGTCAGTCAAGGAAAAACTCATATTTGAATATCAGCGTTTATAGCAGGGTCCAAAGGTCTAATAAAATCACTTTCCCATACATGTGAATTAGAAAGACTCTTGAACCCGACTCTGTGACTAAAAAAACCCAGAGAAAGATCAAAATAAGAAGTTTTGGTCTCTGTTTGTCTGATCATGTTGGGCCATATGTCTAACCTGACTCATTTCAGGAAGTTGTGTATTGTTTTTCGCGTCAGCTGTTTGATGCAACTAACAAGGTGACAAAAACACATCTATATTTTTTTGGTTAGCAATATAATCCAACTACTGAAGTCTCCTTCATAAATACATTGACAAAACCACGATGAATGATGATGATATCTGGTTAAAGCTCAGTTTTATAAAGGCAGACAGCTTGCTACAATTATCTGTCTGTACAGCTGGCTTGCACTAACACGACGTAAGACGAAAAAATATTAATCTAATTACAAACAGAAAGCGTCCAAATGACATAAAGCAATAGTACCAAGAACATATTTCCAAATTTAATCCGCCTGAGGTGCAAAACTTAAACTACCTGCCTTTAAAAGGTTTAAATGTTAATGATAGCTAATAGCAGCTAACTGGCTATCGACTGTCATTATGAAGCGATAGTTTCTGGTGATTTGATCTTAAGTACCTAATTTCTATCCATGCACCAAGTTTGATTACTGATACAATACTCAGTATAGAAAAAAAAATACAATCCCACAAGCAAAAAAAACCCTCGTCGATAAGTGTGATCAGACAGCCTAACCTGATCAGACTACTAGCTGGTACGGCGGCAGACAAGGCCAAATACTCTATTTAAGCTAAAAATCAGCCTCATATCAATCAATCAATCAGTCTCCAAATCGCTTCCATTGATCAATGTCTTGCCTTATATCCATACAGCAAAAGATGGCACAAAGTAATCTCAAGTTAGAGGTTTACCTTCTTCATGTTGCAGCTCAAGTCCGACATGTCACACACACAGCTAACCGAAGCTAAGCTAAAATAAGCTAAGCTGGCTAACACACCGACCAAAACCAAAAAAAAGAAGAAACACCACCGCTCCTTCTCGGCCTGATATATTATTAAAAAAAACTGGATATACATGCACAAAAACTGAATAACAAGTCGTAGCAGGACAGGGCATAAATAAAATATTCATTGATTGATTGACATCCCATCCTATGCTAGCTGCTTAGTTAAGTTAGTTAGTTAGTTACTTAGTAAACGCTTAGTAACAAGCGACGACGTTGTTGTTGTTGTTGTTGTTACGGATGCTAACTAGTAGAGAAACGTTATTAAAATTAAATAATAAAAGATGGTATTTGTTTCACCTGTATGTGTTGTTTTTTAAGTTCAGGTTTTTAGCTGCTTTCGTTAACCTGACTGCTGCCGGGCAACTCCTCCGGAATAATAATAATAATCCTAACACACCGACTTGCTCAGCAGCAGCAGCAGCAGCAGCAACAGCAGCAGCCGGGATCCCTGCTTCTTCTTACCTTACATTAGCTTAGCCACTTAGCCACTTAGCATGCTAGCACACCAGTGTGAATGAACGTCAATATACGACGAGACCGATGGTGATGATGTCTTTTTAAAAAACAAAACAAAAAACAAAAAAAACAATGGCTGACGACTGAATCTGAAGAAGTGTGTTACCTTTAGTTAGACATTAGCTATCGAAAAAGGCAGCAGCCCCAAGACATGTTTGGGTTTTTTCTTTTTTGCGGACGTGGTGGGTATATCTTTCTCATTCCGTTTCTCTTCTTGTCCCCACCAAGTTGCTGCTAGTATGATTTCGCTGTTGTCTCTTTAAGCTCTTTCGCCGATACCAGCAGGACACAGCGTCACTGCGTCACTGCGCTACGCTGGAAAACTGACGTAACAGGTTTGGTGAATAGCTGAATACCTGCGTAGGGAAGCTTATATTTTAATTTACATGCATATTTTTTGGTATATTTTGTTACATACTCATTATTACCCAGTGTAACATTTGTACTGATATGACTCTGTTTCTATATACACCCTGAATGTCCGTATTTTTCCAAATGTTAAATAAAGATTTTCATTGAAAAAAAAAAAACCTGCGTAGGGTAGCTGCCCCCAGCCCCAGAGTAAAAACCACTTGTTTGAGGGAAAAGCTGCACTTCTTTTTCTTCTTCTTCTTACACAAATGAAATTAAGATGGAGTGAAGACAGTGACATGTCAGCACACTTGTACTGTTCTTTGGTTCAACAACTTAACACAAAAATAGACAGGGGCCCCAAGCAACAGGTAGGCTACCTTGGAGGCCCCCGACCCCCGAAAAAAGAAGATTGACTCACTAATTTCATTCTGCTCTTACAGAATATAAATAATAACAAAAAATGTAAATTACTTGTTAGTTTGCTTCATGGTTAATTTGCAAATACACGCATTTGACACCAGTACCTCCTACTAGCAATAAATTACTTCAAAAAGTCATTTATACCATCAGCTGTGGCCCTCCTCAATAAGGGACTGTTTAAATAGATCTGCACACGCACACTCAAACATGTTTGAAATGTTTTATACATTTGAACCTACACCCACACAAAGCAGGATACTGACATTGTTAGTTATTTATTAAATAAAGTCACACATTAATTTTCTGCTTGTCTGTCAGTGTGCGGTGTTATTGTTTGTCGTTTTTATTGTTCGTTGTTTTTTCCTGCCAGAGCCAAAGAAAAATTTCCATCTCATGTAAGATGAATGGACAATAAAGTTTTTTTCTGAGTTCTGAGTAAACATGATCTTAAACGTGGATTTTTTATTTTTTTTATTTTACAGGTGGATCATAATTATAGTCAGCAATGTTTTGTAGCCTACTGTTGTTTTCACTATTATCCTAATCATATTTTGAGAAATTAACATATTTTTCACAGGTGCAAATAGAACTTAACTTAAACCATGTTGAGGAATATAAAACTGATTTATTCAACAACTATTTGTTGAATAATAGTTGTTCATCTTTCCCATCAACTATATAATGCTGTGATAATGTCAATGAAATTATTTCACAATAAGACAGCAAGTCACGTGAAAGAAAATGATCTGGTTTGGTAGCAACAAGTTTGCTAGTTGCTCCATTGGTTAAAAAATGCAAAAGGCAACAAATAGATGAATAAATAAATCACTTGTTTACAGTAAATCTTCTGTGATGTTGAAGTACCTTTAAGTTTTGACCTTTGACCTTTAAACACTAATCTACTCAGTTCATCCTTGAGTCCGAGTGAATGTGAAGAATCATGTCCACGAGAATGAGATAGACAACTCATACGACTCATAATCAACATATAATTTTATTTCACATTTCTGTGTTGCAGTGCTTTCTTACAGAAAGGAGCTTTTCTTGAATGCTTATACCATATTTTCTTTTTCCCCCATGTGCCTACTTGGCATTGTGGCCAGCTAAATGATGCTGGAGGAGACGACCCTGTCTTGAAGTGTAGTCTTCTTCAACCAAAACCTGAACAGCCTCTTTCAAGCAAACTCATACCTGTGTCAAACTAAACCCATCCTCTAGACGCCTCTTGAAGAAGATTGAAATTAAAGTTTGTCTTCTAAAAAGAAACTCATAAAGTATGTGACTGTACAGCTTTACATGCCTTTAAACCACTGTTACTGTGCAGCTCCTGCCTCATGTCTACAGTTTAAACAGGCATTGAATAAAACTTGCTAAATAAAACGTGTGTGTTATGTGCACCGGTGTGTCTCTACCGCGCTGTCCTGTCCTGTCCTGTCCTGTCCTGTCCTCTCCCACACAGGGTTTCCTCAGGAGAGAGGGGGGGGGAACCTCTGCATCCATGTGTCAGGTGTATAAGTCCACATCAGTTAGAGCCCCAGGTGAGGGCGAGGCACAGCTTTATTAGAGGAACAAGCAGTCTGAAGGGAGAGGCTACAGTTTTTAGTCACTAGTGATGGAGGAACCCCCCCCAGGGCGGAGCTGTGTTGCTGCACGAGGGGCCAGAACATCGGGGGGAGGGCGAGCTCGGCGGACAGCACTCCTACGACAGGCTGGTGGTGGTGGTGGTGGTGGTGGTGAGGTGGGCGGCTGTAGCGCTCCGCCGTCATGACGGGGAAAAGTGGAGGAGAGTGCAGTCGGAGGGGGCAACGTGGCATACGGTGAGAGTCCGAGGGGGCGAGGGGAGGGCAAACATCCCTACTGTTATCCACACAACGAGGAGGAGGAGGAGGAGGAGGAGGAGGAGGAGGAGGAGGAGGGATGCTGCTGTCAGTGCATGATGTGATGACTTCCTGTTTGTCCTCAGTCCTGACCTCCTCATGTGCCACCTTCTTCCTGCAGTGTGGCGTCTCGTCCAGACTGTTGTCTCTGGAGAGAGGGGGGCACTTCTGACCCTTACGAAACTTAGCCCGCCTGTTCTTGAACCACACCTGGAGGAGAGAGAGTAAACTGCTCAGGTAGGGAGTTTTTATTTGAGGCACTTTAGAGGAAACTGACTGAATTAAAGAAAATGTTACGAGTGAATCTGGATGTAAAGATACCTAAAATAACATTTTAATAAAATAAGACCAATAAACATAACATCATAAGACAGTAGAAAACACACACACACAAAACAATAATAAAAACTTTTTTTCCCCATTTATGTGAGCATCTGTATAGATTTTCTGTAATATTGCTGCAAATAAGAAATATTTCTGCATGATTCATGTTATACACTTTCCATTTCCATCTCATTAAAGTTACATGACTGAGAATGAATATTAATATCAAAAGGCAAAAGCAGCAGGGTTGTATTTGTGCTCTCCAGCTGTGCATGTGTGTGTGTGTTACCACTAATGAACGCTCTCCATCATACAGTGTGGGTTTCAGGTTTATACATTCAGGTGCTGGGCGGGGTGCTGTCTCACCTGAATACGAGCCTCGGGCAGGTTGATGCAAACGGCCAGCCTTTCTCTCATGCCGACATCTGGGTACTGGGTCTGTTGGAAAGCTTTCTCCAGAGCCTGCAGCTGGGACACTGTGAACGCCGTGCGGCTGCGGCGCTGCTTCTGCTGGTTCCCGTAGCGAGCCTCCAGGATCAGTTCTGGTGGAACAGACAAAACAAAAGATAATATATTAAACTGTGTCTGCCTTATGAGGAGTAACCGGAGTAATCTGTTATTCTCATCTGTATTTGTTTTTCTGTGTTGCAGGGAGGCAGAGGTGTATGGAGGATCACACGTGTCATATAAACAGTATTAAAATATTTGTTTTACACAATTTTATCAGTACAGGGCTTCAAATGTCAAGGAAAAAAGGCTGAAAGGCAAAACTGTGAAACCTTTTTTATTCAGTTTGTAAACTGTTGATCTATTGAAACAACATTATTTAAGTATTCACAAATGTATTTAAACTTTCTTGGACATATTTCAATCATTGATTTAAACTATTTATTGATGAATGAATAGCCTATTTCATTTGTAAATTATTGTTTTTATAGTACGCCTGTTCATTGCCCAATCAATGTAGATCAATAAAATACTGATTACTTTTTTTTTATCTACTAATGAATTTGTTTACAGTTTTTAATTGTCCAATTATCAATTAATTAGATAAACATTCATTTCACAATCATGACAACAGTGGTCCTGCATAGAGGATGTCTACCACAACAAGACTATCTATTGGTGGAGAGTGCATCAGATGAAAGAGTGAAAAATAAAGTGATTAAAGATGTAAAAGAATAATAAATAAATAAATAAAAACAAGAATCCCAAATCATATGAACGTATCTGGATCCTTCACAAGAATAGCAATAACTACATCATCAAATACTGTTCAAAATTATTATACATCATAAGTAAAAGTTTGGCACTAAAATTTAAGTATAATTTCCAGGTATTATTAGGTATCAATGATCAATGAAAATCTGCATGTAGTGGATTTGGACCTCCAACCCTCTGCCCAGGACCCTGATCACCCACCCACCCACCTGCCAGTCTCTCAGCCACAGACAGGGTGTGCACCGTGGGGGCCGCAGCGGAGTAGACGTGGTACTGCTCCGCCATCTGGTGGTGCAGGTCGAACAGCATGGAGTTGACACCGTGGAGGGGGTAGACACCACCACCACCACCACCACCACCACCACCACTGGACGCCCCGCAGAAATTCAAGGAGTTCATAGTGAATCTAAGGAAACAGAGAAGAAAATGTATCTTAATGACTGAACATCTCCACTCACTCTCAAACCTTTGGCTAATTATAGGTCTCTACATTTCTGAATACACTTGCAATCAGCTCCTTTCACTGGGGGACAAGGCAGTATAGGCCCAATTACTGGAGAATGTATAAAGATATTTGTTAATTGGATCCCAAAATTACCTTTATTATTGTCTCTTTCCCTAAAATGTCTAATTTATCTCTGTTCAGACTGTAAAGTTTCGTTTTATAAGTTAATAAAAAGGTCCTTGTGAAGTGCTAAAGATTATGCTGGATGAGGGGGATTACGTAAAATATTAAGTAAAAACAAACAAACAATATTTACTCTGATCGGGGGTTTAATCAAACTAACTCCCACAACTTGTAGACAGTTTTAAAACTTCACATGCAGCATTTTGAACTCTTCAAACTCACAGACTCAGATTTCTTTGATAGTCTATCCACTGTAACAAACAACACCGCAGGATTTGCCCCCCTCCCTTCCTCCCTCACTGTTTACCTGAGATCCGGATCCAGAGCAGAACTGTGAGATCCAGGTGCGCCTTTACGCACGGCGGTCCCCCCGGTGGGTCGCAGTCCGGTGGTTCCTATTCTTCCTATAAATAGTCCCAGTTTGGGCCTGATGTCCTCGCGCAGCAGTAGCAGCAGCTCTTTGTCGTGTCGTGGATCTGATTCCCCGAAACCATTCTCACCCACGACTATTTAAGAAGCATTTACCCAGGCTCCCCTCAGCCATTAGCCAATAGAAAGAAAGGTATTAGCCGGGATTAGGTGGGATGAGGGAAGAGAGGGGGGCTGCGGGGGGCTCAAGTTTTTGAAACTATTGAACTTGAGAGATTTATGCCAAGGATCCCCCTATAAGCGAGGGTTTCATTCCCTCCCGTTAAAACAATTAAAACAATGTGGTGGGCTAATCTCCGAGGCTGGACAGATTAAAATAACAGCCTTTGATTGTCCTCTGCTTCTTCTCACTCCTCTTTTCTCCCATAGCGCTGGCTTTGACAGAGGAGGAGGAGGAGGAGGAGGAGGAATGGGGGGGTGGGGTGGGGGGTCTCTGAGGGTTTGTTTTGCTAACAGCCACCATATTTTGCCTATAAACTGTCACCGTGTGAAGTTAATCTGAACCAATTCCTAAAGACGCTGCTCGGCAAAGTTAGAAATCTTTCTCAGAAGAGGAGGAAAGAAACAGCAAAGCATCGCTGACGTGAAATCCTCCATTTTTTTTGTCATCATCATTAGCATTAGGTCACTCAAAGTTCATTTTTTTTACCAAACCAAACTCCACTAGTAAATATGCACATTTTGTGAATAATATTATTTCCTCTTCATCTTTGTATTTTTCATTCACCAGAAAAGTCACATTGATTCTAAATCAAACTTTACATTTATTCAAAAATGTGTAGTAAGGTCACATGAATTACTTTATATGTCTATATATTTCTGTGGATTGTTATAGATTTAACTGATATTGAATCACCTTTTACACACTTGCATTAGTAATAATGATAAAATGTATTTTGGTAACGATATTTTTGCAATATTTATTTTGGTACAACCAGAATTTTAAATTAGACCGGTCCCACAATGCTACATGATTATTATACTCAACACACGAATTCACTGTTCTAATACCTCAAGTTTTCTTTAGTTTAGTTTAGTTTTCTTTTAGTCATCAATAGGAAACCACATCCAGAACCACACAGGTGTGAAAGTGGTGTTTGTTTAAATAAAGTCTGTGAACACTTCAACCACTGTATTAATGTAAAACTATCTCACTTCATTTATATTTACACGGCTGTCAGTGGACTTCCTTAAAGCCCTCACTATGGCTTCTCCACACTGATGGAGGAAATATCACATTACTCACTTAAATAATGAAACTACTGCATAAAAAAAGGAGTTATTTTACTCAACAACAGGCTCCATCCTCAGATGATCGATAATAATAATACAAAAATGAACTACTTTGGAAGAAAAAGGTAGAGAAACCTCAGGAGAAGTGTTGGAGTAAGTGAAAACAATAACTCCAGAAGTCGAATGGTAAAAAAAAAAAAAAAAAAAAACACAAACAAGGACTGTAAGGAAGGATGGTTGACCTGAGTCTTTTCCAAGGTGGATCATGTGTCATAATTAAAACAGGCTGGAGTATAAAAGTTTTCTAAATATAAATATTTTTGCGCTCATGGATAATTAATCCTTTGAAAAAGCTGATTCATTTCAAGGTGCTTTAATCTAGTTGTGAGGTTTATTCAAAATGCAAGTTAATTATCTTCATTTACTTAATTTTCTATATAAAATGGAAAAAATAAAAATAAAAGCTTAAAGACAAGGGGAAACTCCCATGAAAGCAGCTCTGCAGGATCAGACTTTGCAGTGAGTTCAGTACAACTTCCTCCTCCTCCTCTGGTTTCATTAGACACTGCTGTAGAGCCAAGCCGTGGCAAACACACACATTTAAAGATGCTACAGGTACATTCCTGCACCGAAACCAGCTGCATATAAAGAAACGGTTTAATTTGTCTAATAATCAATATCACAGATAAACATGTGGGGGAGACGTCTCTGCAGCTGTGATGAACTGTGAGGGTACGGACCCATAAACCATGGTTCACTTCTTCCTCTCACACTCGCACACAATCAACAGCTCAGACTTCCAAAATATGTGAAAATGTTTGTGCTCTTTTTTCCCCTGGCTTTTTTTTTTTTTTTCCTCCTCCTTTCGCTGTTCTTGGCTGTCAAGCTATATTAGTGTCCGATAGAAATAAGTCATTTAGAAGAGCCTCTGTCGGCCAGCCCCTCAGCCCCACTAAAAGCTCCAGGATTAGGTCCCAGAGGCCTTTGTCTCCGCAGCCCGCAGGATTAGGGGAGATTTACTGCGAGGAGAGAAAAAAAGTAGTTATTTCATGGCACTTTCATGATGAAACCTGGCCAAAGCTGTGTTGGCTGGGGGGATTAGAGGCACACAAAGAGTGTGGTTGTGTGTGACCCTCCCCATCCCATCCCAGAGCTGCTACCACTGACTCATTCAGGTCTCCCCCTCTACCCTACCCACCCACCCACCCCATCCCCTTCTGATCATTTCCCCTTCTGCAGGCCAGCAGGGCTCGGCCGGGTTCACCTCCTACCCATCAAGGCGGCACGAGTTCAGCTCCTGAACCTGCTGCTTCATCCTCAGATCCCCAACTACAACACCAACAACCCAACAACCGCAAGCCCAGCATCATCTCATGTTTGCCCATAAAGCTGATCAGCAGTTTTGTTTTTTTTTACGAGACAAGAAACAAGCCTTGGTGCAGGAGGTCTTATCACCAGGATGTGGCTGTGTTGCATTTAAAGGACGGAGGTGCAGTGGTAAATGAGAAGTTAGTGGGTTTTAGTCCCTCCTGTAGTGTTTAAAACCGCTTGAAAGGACTTATCCTGCTCTTAGAGGATCCACTTACACATGCATGGATTACAGTGAATAAAAGACAAAGGCCTGAGCCACATCACTGACAACAGCCTCACCGCTGAACAGGTGAAACCCGGCACAGGTTTAAGAACGGTTGTCACACAGCGGAGGGAATTAAACCGACCTCACCGCTCTGCCCCGAGTAGGAAAGTGACACCATGAATAGTCACTGTCCAAACATCCAGCCTTTATCCTGTGTGATGTCAAACAACATGAGGTTATTAAAGTCCAGCTGTTAGAGGACATGTGCACCGTATTATTATTATTATTATGGGCTGTTTCAAACATGTGGTAACTCACATTCAGTGCAAAACATTTGAGAAGAGTTTAACAAAGGGACAATGAAGAAAAAAGCAAAGTGACTTAAATGAACTAGTTTGTTTGTTTGTTATTGGACTTTCTAATTAATCCTCCTTAACACAGTTGTAACTAAACACTTGATTACTGGTTAATAAATCACTTTCAGACGCTTCATAGACATGTTATAGGTCATTCAGTGCTTTTGCATTGTGAAAAATCTCTGGCTGGTTAGACAGTTACGCCGGCTCACTTAAAAAACCTTATTGATAATGTACTAGAATTATTGGTTGTTAGTCAATAATAAGGATAAACGGCTGCTAAATGGAGGTTTGTTTGTCAAGGGTGCAGCAAAAGTGCGCAATGTAATGTTTTTTTAAGAGAAAAGAAAAGAACATAACTGATGGATCATTGTATCAATAAAATGTCAACAAATGATGAAAAATGTTCCTCACAGATTCATAAAGCCCAAGGTGACTTTAGTAGAAACAACGATTCAACATACAAGGCAACACAACAACAAAGTCTCATTTTATCATCACAGAAACAAAGAGCATCAGCAATAATAACATTTTAGACAGTGATAAAAAAAAATTTAAAAAAAGTCTTAAAAATGGGTTGGAGCTGAGGTCATTGGTCATTATTCTGCTGTTGATTGAGAAGTATTGATAAGCTAAAGACTGAGTAAAAGTCAAACCCAGAGAGATGTAGTTTATACTCGATTAAACAAATAAAAGCAGCACATTTTGTGTGAAAGAATGTCTGATATGTTAAATTCTCCATAATTTGAGCAATTGATTAAACAACTCTTGACTTGACCCACTTGTAGTTTGATTCAAGGTGTGTTGATTTGTTCAGTGTTTAAAAGATATGAACTTATAACTGGAGGTTGTCGAGAGAAGTGAGCGCGTGAGAGGGGAGTAGGCTAAATATTCCTCTTTTTTGTCTTCTTTCTTTATCATTAAGAAGTTATTGTTAACGTCTCCTGTTTAACAGATGTTTTAAAGAGCAAAACCCCTTATGTTCAGGCTTTCTTTAATTACTTATCAATAGTGGAAATTTGTATTGACAAGGGCCTGTCAGGAGGGGACCTTTGTAGTTGTCAGTTATCTCAAAGGACGGCCCCCTCGGACACCAACCGGATCGATCGGCATGCAAAAAAAAAAAACACAAGTGAGCGGCTCTTTGGGGGCCTCGATGTTATAGTCCGAGAGCATGTGGGCTGAAGGAGGGAGAGCGGGGAGAGGAGCTAAAGACTTCTTCATCTGGGAGGGGTTTGGGGGGGTGGGGGGGATCAATAGGGCCGGCTGGCCTTTGACCTGAGAGAGACAGGCGGAGCAGGCGGCAGGTCAGTTGGTCCTCTTAAGCCCCGGGATCACGCTGTGAGGCCTGACACTGGCTGTGACACACTCAGGGCTTAGAGCGACATTGACCTGGCCGCAAACACACCAAGTTCAACACTCCACAGTCTCAAACACACACACACACACTTAGACACACACAGACAGACACTAGAAGGCGGCTTTGGTTCAGTGTGGAGTATATAAATGACATGATTTTATGACAGCCAGCAGCAAAGTACCTCTCACATGAACAAACCAATCCATTAGTGTGATTAAACTGATCTGCAGAGATGCATCAGACTATAATAATACGACCTGGAGACTTATTAGCTTCCAATTAGCTTCTTATGATCTGCTGCTCAGCCCCTGGGAGCACGGCAATAAGCAGCTACATGAGGAGATCAATACGAGGGGCTGAGAAAAGATCAGGCTCTTAATTGGGCCGGAGTGCTATAGATTAAAGACAGAGAGGGGGGCCGGGCAGCTGTGGGTGTCCCCGGGTGTCAGCAGAGGGGTGAACTCAAGACGGCAGAGAGAAAACAAACCCTGAGCCTCTTAAAGCCCGGTGATAATAAAAACTGTGTAAACAACAGTTTTTCCTCGACTTCCGAGCGAGTTTGAGTTTCAGCCAAACTTGAGGAGGAATTAAGTGACACAGGAGGAAGCAGGGGAGACGCTGAATAAAGGAAAGTGAGAGCACTGAATACACAAGTGTGCAGGCATGAAGTGATTGTGCACAAGAGCACCGAGTTGAAAACCTTTAGGTTTGGGCGTATACTTATTGAATGTTCTTACATCTTCTTTTCCTTTTCCCTCTGCTCACCCTTTATCACTCCTTTCATTACGAGTCTTTAAATGCATCATCAGTCATCTCCTGCAGTTTATTCTGACAACAAAGTGAAAAAGTCCTTTTCTCTCTCTTTTTTTAATCATCCTGTCTCATTGAGGAGTTGTTCAGGGTGCAACAGATCTCTTAACGCCATTATTTAATTCTTCTGCAAATGGTAGATGAGCTGACAGACAAATGAATTTCCCTTTGGAGATTAATGAAGTCATTCTTATTCTTGTTCTTGTTCTTATAACTTCAAGTAAGAAGAAAACTTTGGAACGTTTAACAAGACAAGGCAGCTGAAGGCATCACTGTCACTTCACTATTTTTTATTTCAGAGACGACAGTCACCAACTAGCTGATATCGATGATTGGAAATAACCAGCAGCTGCAGTTCTAAACTCTATGATAATCTAATGAATATTTTAATTAATCAAATAATGCATGGTTTAAAGTCTGGATTCATTGTTAGAGTTGTGATGTCTGATCAAAACCCCAAATGTCAAACAAACTCTTCTAAAGAATCAGTGAAACAGAAGCTGAGGTATTCATCAATAATCAAAAATATTTACAGATTCATCTTTCCCTCCTGTTGAACAACTAATTGATTAGTTGTTTCAGGTCTATTGAGGTGTTAGTGTTTATTTGCTCCAGCTCTCAGAGAGATAATGCAGCTCTCCAACTCCCAGCATGGGGTCAGTTTCGGAGGCCCGGCGGCCCGCGGCTTCCCCCTCGTGACCCCCACTCGTCAAAGGTGATCACGGGGGGACAGAGAAAGAGAGGCACTGATCGAATTTGATAATGAAGACGACCTCTCTAAGCTGCTTTGCTCCACATGTTCAAAATCTCTGCAACACTCAATAAACACTAGGAAGCCCCCCTCCCTGTCACTGGAACATTGTGTAGGTATTGATCCCTGCTAACTGGCTCTTTTAATACCTGGGGTCTGTGGCCCGGCCTGGGGAAATGCATACTGACATGTGACGGGAGGAGCTTAATAGGCAAACACACCGAAGAAAGGATGGGCCTCTCAGTTTAGCATTTCTCTCCTATTTTTTTTCCAATTTACACATCTGCTGAAGAAAGGAGAATTACGGCCGCTGCACCTGCTGTTAAACAGACATATAGACGACGAGGCAAGAGGCCCAGCACTGTACCGAGAGAAAGCTGTCACACTGTCAAAAACTATTTGTGCAGCAGCGGTGGAAGAAGTGCTCAGATCTTACTTAAACTGAAGTAAAAGTAGCAAACAAACCAGTGTAAAGAAACAAAACAAACTCCACCACAACTAAAACTCATATTACTTGAAGGTAAATCAAGTTACCAGCAGAAGGTGAAAGTCTTTGTATTGAGGACAAACAACATGTTTCTGTTATTTTGTAGTTAGTTATTTGAGTGTGAGCTCATTTTAACAGCTGCATTTCAACACATCATACAGCATCTCAATGGAATCAATTGATTTTTTTCTCTAATTAATATAAATTTTATTGATTTCAAGTTCACTCAACTGTAAAATGTCTTGTTTTTATTCATAGAGATTTTCTGACTCAACCTTCTGAATTGAAATAATGAATTAAATTGAATGAATATGATGCTGAGAGCTCACACTAACATGAAACAACTGAAGAAACATGGGCAGTGATAGAAGGATACGACCCAGCATGCACTGCTTTGGGAGTTAAAACTTCTAAAATCCTTCGATTTCAATAGTTTTAAAGGAGACATACTGTTTCTTTTTTTTTTTTGCTAATCAGGGAGGCGTCTGATGGGTCCCACAAACATTCAGCCAGAGTCCATCTTCAGAGACAAGAACAAGCACAAGGACGCGTGCACCAGATGGCCTGACCCCCACAGATCCCTGATCTCAACATGACAGAGGCTATAGGAGATCACATGACAGCAGAAGGACGAGAGGACGCTGAGCAGCTCAAACCTACAGAAGATCCGTGACGAGGTCCTCAGGATGCCGAGGAAAAACAACAACCGTGGAGCCACCAGGAGCAGCTGGAGGTTTTGTCTACAAACTGAGAGAAAATGTAAAAGCAAAACAAACCATCATCAGTCTGACTGAACAGACTTTACTGAAATAACTTGACTCAGGTGGTTTTACAATTTTACAGCTCAGCAGCCGACTTTTAAGGGAATAGTTCACCAAAAAATGAAATTCAGTCATTGACTCACCCTCATGCTCATGAATACTCCAGAGTAGTTTTTTATTCCTCAAAGTGCATCTGGAGACCCGGGAGGGCGGTTCGTAGTCCAACGAAATCCTCATACGAGAGTCAATAGCGCCCAACTCAAAAAGGTCCATAAAACTACATAAAAAACATGTAATATTCCTCCACACTGCTCGTCCGCTGCAATCCAAGTGTCCTGAAGGGATATAGTCCAGAATTTGCTCCAAACAACGTAGTTTAGAACATTTTTACAGCCTAAACAGTCCTGTATTGAATTTGCCTGGGGCATGTGAACGTTAGAGCGCAATACAGGACTGTTTAGGCTGTAAAAATGTCCTAAATGAAGTTGTTTCAAGTAAAGTCTGGACTATATCCCTTCAGGACACTGGGATTGCAGCGGACGAGCAGTAAGGACGAATATTACAAGGTTTTTGTGTAGTCAATTTCATTTTTTGGTGAACTATTCCTTTAACTTAAGATAACTCACATTTCTATGGTAGAAAAGAAACTCATAAGTTGAACTAGCCTCATACAGTGTAAACATGTTGTTTGGGTAAATGTGTAATGTGTAATATTTCATACTTTGATCATATTTAATGTATTTACCACCAGAATGAGGAAGCAGCAAAGAAAGTTGACGTATAAGTGTAGGAGAGTAATAAAAAAAAGAATATATTTTAATGTAAAAGTAGGCTAATAAATAAAGTGTAAATGAACCCTCATGGTGTTAGGATGTAAAGACAGAGCAAACTGTTCTTTTAACTAATACATTTTAATAGAAAAAGGATAATCAACCAAAAATACAAAAGGAACCTGCATATTTACAGCACTCGGTATTTTTTCAGTCATTTTCAACATAAAACACATGGTTCAGCTGTATTGATAACCCAGGTCTAATTCCACAATACTAAACCTAATTTTGTCTTGATGGAGGAATAACATGTCGTTACCTGCTGCCACTGTGATTCCTGTAATTTTTGTTTCATGCAGTGCACGACACAGAGACGACGGTGGATTTAAGGTCTCAGCTATAAAATACAGTGATAGCTTCTGTCAACTTTAGCAGATAGGTAGTAGCAGAGACTTTACACGTCTGCTGAGGTTTTTTTAAATTTGTTTTAAGATCAAGTATTATAGGATTAGTCAGGTTTGAGAGCCAACCAACTAAATTAACTTGCTAAGAACTGCTGTATAAACAGAGCATCAGTGACGAGGTGCAATATGAAAAGTGCATTTACATAGCAATGCTCGACAGACTAAGACAATCAATGCACTTAAGTGTAACTAAGAACAAGTAATGTGTTATCATTAGAAGTGAATGCATTATAACACAGATGAGGTACTCAAACTTGGGCCCTATACAAGAGCATTTCTATAGTGCAAGTTAGGCTGCGGATGCAGCCTGGCATCAGTATCATAACTATCATCATCGCTCAGCGGACAATGCCCTGGCATTTTAAGTAGTTTTACTATTGAAAGGTTTTTTACTCATAAACTGTTTGAGGCCTTAAAAGACGCTGCTCAAATAACAGATATACTTTTAAACTAACATTATTTATAACTGAAATACAAGCAAATGAAAACACTGTTAATTTTGGCTCCTATTGCTTTTCTGTCCTCTTCTCAGACGCAGGAGGCGATGACAACATGGAGCTCCTCTCAGGCTCCTCCTATTGTGTTCAACCATTCCTCCCCAGGACTGTGACCTAAAACGCTGCGAGAGCAGGTGTAGGCCTTCCCAGATCTTCTGCCTCTGTGCGACCAAGATAAACACAAGAAGTGTTGCTGAGCAAAGTGGAGCAGCGGGGTCGGTGGTCATCTTTTGACCTTTGCATCCTCCTTTATCTTCCACATCATCAGCTCCATGCAG
The DNA here is from genome assembly GCF_045865225.1 of Trachurus japonicus. Lineage (NCBI taxonomy): Eukaryota > Metazoa > Chordata > Actinopteri > Carangiformes > Carangidae > Trachurus > Trachurus japonicus. The sequence goes on from NC_140910.1 coordinate 23,172,582, forward strand.
GCACTCGCATCTTCACTCGAGTCGTGGCCCTCAACTGGAAACACATGACAAGGTTACCATGGGAGCTTTTTTTTTTTTTTTTACCTGAATATTGTCAAAGCTTTAAAGGGATAGTTCAACATTTTAGCAAATTCGTCCATTGCCATAATCCCTATAGTCATCGGGATAGGTTCATTACCTTTAATAATACATAGTCCAACAACTCCAAAACATTCTCGTGGAGAAGTTGTGACCTGCACATTCACCACACTATGAAATAATAATGTATAATGATGTCACATTACGACACACAAAGCAAATACTGGGAACTACTTGCACTTTTGAAATCACTCCGCCAAGTAGCCTTGTCTAGTCGGCTGCATTTGCCTCGAAAACAACTCTGTTTTGTAATGTTACATTCATTATATTATAGTGTGGTGAATGTGCAGGTCACAACTTGTCCACATGATAGTTTTGGAGTTGTTGGATTGTGTATTTTATGAGTTTTAAAGGGACAGGGGACCTGTACCGTTCACCTCCATTGTGTTCGCTGAGCAGCTTGCGTCTCTGCTCCGCGGATCTCAAAACAAACATGCACCGATAATTAAAAGTAATGAACCTACCCCGATGACTATAGGGATTAAGGCAATGAGCGAATTTGCCAAAATGTTGAACTGTCCCTTTAATTTGATTAAAAGACTTTCAGTAACACAATAGTGCACAATATGAACAAATGAAAAATTGGAAAAATGGTCCAAAAAGTCCACAGCACTTCAACACAAAAGCCAGGTGGTAGTTCTGTGTGATTTTCTTACCGTTGTCCTGGATGATGCGTTTGAGATGGTCGGCCATCAGATTCCTCAAGGCACGTTTGTAGGGCAAGCCAAGGCGGTGAGGGAACACAATGGCTGTGTCTACGACTGAACTGTGGATTAGCTGGAAATGAGAGAGCGGAGTTTCTTTTATTTCAGCTCATGTTCCTCAGTGTCTCAGACAGGAGGCCAACGAAAACACACGTCCTCGTTAAAACAGAGTAACACGGTGTACGACGGTTAGATTTCACGCTGCTGTGGTTAACTTCCAGAAAAAAAACATTGACGTGCTCAACGAGAGAAACGCCGCAGCACCTGTGCAGACGTCTTCATATGTACCGAGTTTCAGTTTTTACTGAAAATAAAACCACACAACCCCACACACTGTATTTCAGCTGAACCCACGTCATCTACACGCTGCAGCCTGCAGACTTTCACCGGGGCAAAATTCATCTAGACAAACAGCAGCGAACATACAAACCCCAGGATAACCTGTGAATCAGAGGATACCAGCTGCACCTTCCAGTAAACATACAACCCACATACATACACAAAACACAAAAACAAACACTATTCTGAGCTCTTACAATTCTAAATATATGTCATAAGTACGCTAATATTTTATAGTTACATGCACATACATACAGAAAGGGTTCACATTAAATACGTCCCATATTATACCATGTATTCCAGTGGCTTTCAAAAGTAGAAAAAAGGTGTCAAATTATTGTCTGTGAGGTAGGTTTGTGATATCTGCTGCTGTGATATTGTATTTTAAATAATTAGGTCCTCTGATAAATGTTTTTTGGGCTCAATATTTGTGTAAATTGATTAAACCCTCCGCTTTCTCACAGCTACACAGATATTTTACCATACGAAAAGTAAATGCCTAGTTCATATCTGAGGATGAATGTGTTAAAGTAAAGTAAAGTAAAGTATGCCTTTATTCATCCCACGACGGGGAAATTCACGAGTTACAGCAGCAGCACATACAAACACACTCAGACATGCCATGCACACTATTATTACTTATTTAGATTTATCCAGGAAAGGCAACGTCCTGGCATTGAGACATTTTAGCAATCTGCCAGTAACGAGTATCGCTGGTTTTTGTGTTGGAAATGAGTGTAAAGGCCTGGTACCTTCAGGGCAAGGAGGTCGCTCTCCAGACTGTGTCCTATGAGAATGGATTCAGCGCTGAACATACTGAGCAGCACGGCCTGGACATCTCTCAGCGTGATGGTGGTGTTCTCCAAGTCCTCCTCCGTCACACCTGAAAACCTGTGAACCACACATGAGATATATATGTCCTGCCTTTACATCACTGTGATTGCTTCAAAGACTACGCCTCCTCCTCGCCTGCAATAAATAAACGGCAGGGAAACGACTAACAGTTTTTTTGTTTTTGTTTTGATATCAAACTGACCGTGTGTTGTAGTCGACCACTTTGCTCTCAGGTTTGACAAACGTGTCATAGATGACTTTCAGCTCAGAGTCAATGACCGTCACCCTCGTCAGCTCCAAGCCCTGTCTTGTGTAACACTGTTTCCAGGGAAAAAAAGAACAAAAAATACACAATAGAGTGAAAACTGCAGAGAGCAAGGAACAGCGGTGTATAGAAAATGACTAATAATCATAACTTCATCAGGTGGAATAGATGGTTTTATGGCCACTTTTGCATTTACATTAAGAGTTTTTCAGAGGGTTACGACTCACCATCTCACAGTCCAGAGCAAACACCCCACCATTGCCGTTTGGTGGTAAAGGTTTACTGAACGTCGACACGTAGCCGTCTACACACTCTTTACGTCCATCCTGAACATGTTGCTGTGGGAGGAAGATGAAACGTTTGAAATCAGAGGATGATCCTCAAAAGTTAAAAGAAAAAAACATTATGACATTATTTGTAAATAAGAAATTGTTCTGGAAGCGATTTTGCACTTTCCACTGGAAGATGCTTGAATAAAGGAAGGAGACTGACACCTAGTGGTTAAATGGGAGGTTGTCTTCAGTGCAAAGTCAAAGTCAAGAACTGTAAATCTGATAGTGACACACACGGCATGAATCCATCCCAGTGAAAAGAAAAACATCTAGTTGCTAAGCAGAGATACGCAGTTCAGGTTTCATGAAGTCAGAACAACCCCCAGCATGACACAACCCAAAGATACGTTTCCATTTTATTCTGTGGTGCCGTGTTTTGATGATACCTTTGAAACTTGACATCCTGGAGCGCCGACAGCAGCAGCACAGCAGTTGTAGTTGGTCTCCCAGCCTCCAGCGACTTGACGGAGAGGGAGAGGGAGAGGGATCAGAAACAGACCAATCAGAGTTTAGGACGGCGATCGGTGATGGAATACTGATGGTGGTAAATGTAAACAGGTTTTACCTTTATGTCTGCGTAATCGTCCCCAGTGAAAACTGCACTCCTCTTTCCGCACACAGTTGCCGTTGACGTTGATCTTATACTCTGCTCCACATCTACAGCAAATCTTGGAGAAGGCTGGGAAGAAAAACAAAACATATATTTATTTATAATCTTTATTTAGACTCATAAATATATTAAGGTAGCAACCTCATTTACAATATAGCCGAGACAAAGAAGTACTTTCAAAATACACAATCAACACAAATAACAGAAATCACATTAAAAATAAATTGACCATCAGGAGGATGACTCAATTAAAACAGGAGCAGGAAGTGGTAAAATAAGATAAAATTAGGGATTTAAATTGCCCTAATGATAAAAAAGGAGGTAAGTTTAAGATCGTTGTGCATAGTGATCCAAGTTGCAGGTGCACAGAATGAAAAACTGGATTTTCCACAGTGTAATCCAGTGCTTTGAGCGTTTTTGATATGAGCTTGCGTTAAAAGATACCAATGAGTTAATGTAAGAAGGTAAAAGACCAGTGAGGGCATTTAAAATGAATAAGATCCAGTGTCTGTCACGCCTTAAGAGACAAAGAGGGCCAACCAACTTCAGCATTTTAGCAACATAACAGAGGCTGTCAGCTGAGGCAGCTGTTGATAATTTTAAAATGAGTTGGTGTCAGTGGTCAGAGAGCTGTGGGGACACGTTGATACTCACGGTCTGCGATGACCTTCTTCTCTGGGAGGTTGAAAATGACTGCCTTGCCAGGGGCTTCTGGGTTTGTTCTTGGGTATCCGTGCTCCTGGAGCTGCTCCTCCGTCATCAAGTATGTCCTCAGCTTCCGGTACAGTGTGGCTCCTGCGGGTAGATGGAAAAAAAATAGTACAGCACAAATCGTCTTCATCAAATGAGCACAGAAAAGCAACATGAGAGACATAAATACTGGATTAAATTGTATTTGTTCCTCACCAATGAGTTTCTCCTCCTGCTGTTTACCCATCCTGTTGATCGTGAAACTGGTGGTGGCAGCTAGCCGACCCCCGAGAACCTCCTCATGGGACTGGGCCCTCTTGTTGGAAGCTGCACCTGGGTCCTCTGTAAGCAACAAACACACACACATATAAAACTGATTTCCATGATTACATAAAAACATCATATGACTAAACCTGATGTCAGGGGTCTTCAATGTTTTTCAGGCCAAGGAAACCCACAGTGATAGAGAGATGGAGCAGGGATCCCCTACTACCGGTACATATATTGTATAAAATTGTGTATTACATCAAACTCGACATAGTGCCATGTAAATATGTTGAAAATATTTTTGCATTCAATACTGAGCTATTCAAATTATTCAGATATTCTGATTGATGTTTTTATTTCAAACATAAATGTGGAAATGAAAAAATATGAACAAAATGTCTAATCAACCAAAAATTGAAGACCTCTGATGTGTATCATAATAAACTACTGTAGATTGATGCAATCCTTATTTTTTTGTGTAGGTTTTTCTTTGTGTATGTAAACAAAAACACTGTGTGTAATTACTGTCTGACAGTGAGTATGTTTACTGTGTGTTGTGTTGTGCTGCACTGCGCTGACTTACTGGTGACAGGCGATGGACTGGAGCTGCTCTTGCTGCGCAGCTTCTTCAGCGTGTTGACAGCTACGTTGAGGTAGATGTTCTTACTGCTACTGCGCTCGTACACCAGCCTCTCCTCGTCCAGACCCTGAAACGAGAGTTGACACTTCTGTCACTGTCTAAACTTGAGCTTGCTCTACTGAGAAACTATTCAGAAGCCAAAAAGCCTGAATTTCTTCCCTTTAACAGTTTCAAAACTATACACGGTTATAAGCAATTAGAAAAAGAAGAAAAAAGAAAAAAACAACAACATATGACTGATAAACAAGGTCAGGTCACAGTATAGGGCACAGCTGATACAAACGTGGGTGTTATTCATACCATCTGGAAGGCAGCTTCCTGTGATCGGCAGAATTTGACGCATTCATCTATGAAAGTGTTGAGGTAGCGCTGGCGGATGTTGGTGGGAACTTTGGCCCCAAACTCAGTGGGGATGACAGGGCGCCTCATCGAAGTACTCTGAAAGAGTTTTAAAACACATTCACAGTAAGTATTCACAGTATTTTAAGAACTTTAAACTTTATCTATTTTCTTTTATTCTTCTTTGCTCTTTTAATTTTTAAAATAATGTTTGTTTTCATGCTGTTTTATGCTGTTCTTTATAAATGGTTTGTCTTTATGTAAAGCACATTGAGTTGCCTTGGTATGAAATGCACTATATAAATAAAGATACCTTGCCTAAATCACAACCATAGATGAAACAAACAATATGCAGCAGCTTTGAAGCGAAGTAAGAGCAGGGTTTCCACACATTCCCATACAACAAATTCAAGGACTTTCTTGGCCAAATTCCATAAATGCAAGAAGAACCCAACACTGCGTAGTTTACAACACGGCTCAAGGTTAACAACTGTGATCAACAATGAGAATTTATAAGATGAGAACTAGCTGGCTGCTACACAGATAACATAACTTTCAAAGACCCATGAGTATTTTTTTTTCAAGATCACAAACTTCGAAAAACTACAAAAAAAACAACAAGAGGAGGAAAAAAACTGCACTAACTGCCAATAACAGGCTATGGAGACTGTCCATACCTTCATGGTAGGTGTGTGTGCCACCCTCTTCCCCGTTGCAGTGGACGTGGTCTTGGACAAAATACCGGCTGTGGTTTGGGGCTTGACGGTCTGATGAGTCTGGCTGGGGGACAATACTCGACCGACCGCAGGTCTCGCATCTCCAGAACCTAAATTACACACAAACTTATATATTAGATGTAACTCCGGACAAAGCTGGATCCTGCAGGGACACAGAGCGGCGGAGGTGCTCGTACTTGATTTGGGGGAGGCCATCGGTGGGTTGGGACGGTGCGCTATCCTCTTCCTGTCTCTGGAGAAGCCGGCGCTGGAGCTGTGAGAGACCGAAGCAGCTTTGACCGAAGCAGCTTTGACCGAAGCAGAAAGCTGAGCGGCTTGCTCCTGCGCCATCTGCATACGCTGGTAACAGACCTCCTGGGCTGAGGGCCGTTTGTACGGCCGCACCGCAGACTTGGAAGATGCTTCGGTCTGAAAAACAAAAACAAAAAAAAGTTTCACTTACAAGTCACCACTGTGCTTGTAAAATGGAAAGTATGAGAACAGGTGAGGTCATTAGTCAGAACAATGAAGGACGGTAACACCTAAAATGGGAACACCTACACATTTTGCATGTTAAGTGCCTTTTCATCATTTTATGAATTAAACATTGACTAAACTCACTCCCTGTGGCATCTCTGACTGGAAGCCTACTAATGCAAATCAGGGCACACAACTATCTGTATAACAACTTATAGAGTACTGTTCAAAAGTTGTAGCTATTAAATATGTATAGATTCTTATCTAAACCACGAGGGAAGCAGCTGATCAGTCCCAAATACATTACAAAGCATGATAACAACCCCAATCACACACACAAACACACACTCGTTGTTCCTCTTGTCACTGGGGACAAGAAGAACAACGAGTCCTGCAACAGATGGCGCGGCCACCACAGAGAGTCGTCGTCACAGCAAATGTTGATTTGAAGCAAACTGATGAATGAAAACTAATACTGGTGATAAACTGAGTTTCATTTTAGTTTATTAGGCAGGTAAAGATGTAAGTAAAAACACGTGTATAGGCGTCATTTAGCTCAGTGGGTAGAGTAGGTGCCACATACGCAGAGGCTATAGGGTCCAATCCGGCCCACAGGATGAATTTGCCAAGTGTGAAAATTACATAGAAGACAGACGAGGCAAAATATTGTTGATATTACATGTTTTTTTTCCTCAAGAAATTTCAGGTTGTTCATAATGTTTTGAAAAAGGATAGTCCATTAAATGTACATATCTTAATAATGTACTTGTACAACAAACAAAGGGACAAATTTAGAGTTCTCAATATTTATAGGTTAAAATGTTATTATTTTACTGGCCTGGCTCACTTCAGATCAAATTGCTCTGTATGTGGCCCCTGAACTAAAAAGAGAACTATAGTTGTTGCCGCAGCAGCTCCGGTTTGATTCCACTGGTGGCCCCTTGCTCTCTGTCTCCCCATTTCCTGTCTACCTACAGATATCCTATCAATTAAAGGCATGAAAGCTGAAAAATATACTTAAACAAACAGTAACACGTGTATAATTTCAATTATAGTTTGCTGAAAAATACTTTGCCGATCACCTTAAACAGTTTAAACTTGATTTTACTTCAACTTCATGTGGACAGAAAAACCCAACAATGTACTGGGCCTTAGATAAAGTCTGACCACACCAACAGGACTTCAACGGACCGATTAGCTCACTGCCACAGATATCTGTTTATCTGTCAGAAGTGGAAAACCCCACCACCAGCACAGCTCTGCCAATATATTTTCCATCACACACTTCCTTGTGTGTTGTAATACCAACTACATAAGCACAAGATTCTTTCTTTCTTTCTTTCTTTCTTTCTTTCTTTCTTTCTTTCTTTCTTTCTTTCTTTCTTTCTTTCTTTCTTTCTTTCACTGTAACAGCTGAGGACTGATTTACACCAGGGTTGTGAAACCAAACTGCTTCTCACCCAAAGTGCTGTGTGCAACTGTCACCTCTTTTTTTCTAAATCTACTCCATTACATGGTAACAGAATTTAAGCTCCTCTTAAAAGGTTAGTTCAACATTTTGGCAAATTCTCCTATTGCCATAATCCCTATAGTCATAGAAGTAGGTTCAATACCTTTAATTATTGGTGCATGTTGTTTTGAGATCCGTAGGGCAGAGACGTGAGCTTCTCAGTGAACATAATTGAGGTGAACGGTACTGGTCCCCTGTCCCTCAAAACTCATCAAATACACAATCCAACAACTCCAAAATGCTCTTGAGGACAAGTTGTGACCTGCACATTCACCACGCTATGAAATAATCATGTATAATTATGTAACATTGCGACACATGAAGCAAATATTCTGAACTACTTACGCTTGCCGTGTCTGGAAATGTACGGTAGTTCCGGCTATGCATTTGCCTCGAGAACAACTCTGTCTCATAATGTTACATGATTATTTCATAGTGTGGTGAATGTGGAGGTCCCAACTTGTTCACAAGAGCGTTTTGGAGTTGTTGGATTGTATATTTTATGAGTTTTGAAGGACAGGGAACCAGTACCATTCAGCTCACATCTCTGCCCTGCGGATCTCAAAACAAACATGCACCGATAATTAAAGGTAATGAATCTACTGCTATGACTATAGGGATTATGGCAATAGGCAAATTGGCCAAACTGTTGAACTATCCCTTTAAATACTGTAACCAGACTTGATCTGTGTAAAAAGGATGTTCTGAACTTCTGCATCCTGTGGTAAAGTTTTATTACACTGGTAGAGATACAGTGTGCTCACACCAGCCTCGTGACAGCATTGAGTGTGTGTGTGTGTGTGTGTGTGTGTGTGTGTGTGTGTGTGAGGAGGGGGGAAAGACAATAAAGTCAAGGTGACAAACTTACATTTCCTTTGGCAACAAAATGAGAGACTCTCTTCTTTTGACCCGGGAAGAGAGTGGTTAAAGTGCTCTCTGTGCTTCTCTCCTCGTCCGAATCCCTGGAGGGCTGAGAAAGCACAACAGCGTGTTTATTCAGATTCGAGAAGTATGTGGTGAATGGATGAGACGGCCACGGGGAAGCAGCAGTTGCCACATGAAAGAAAACACCAGTACCTGTTTAGTTTGCCTTCCCTTGTCTTCCCTCTTCACATCCTTGGATTCATTGAAGATCCGCAAACACTCCTCCATGGGGTCCGAGTCAAAGTCCAGTTCATCCTGGAAAGCGGAGAGGTCGATATCCACGTCCACGACTTCGTCCTTACCTGCGCCGCGGCCGCCCCGCACGCCGCAGTCGCCCTCGTCGTCGTCATCGTCGGAGGAAGACGGAGTCAGCTCTGATGCTTTCCTCTTGTTCAGACGTCCCCTTTTTAAAGCATCGGCCGATTTTCTCACCAGAACGTCCTCTTCGTCTTCGCTGTCGTCGTCCATCACCTCCATCGGCTCCACCTCATCCGGACTCTCGTCTCCAAACAGGTCAGCGTGGCTCAGGCTCAGACTCTGACGTTTGTCCTCAAGCCGCTTCCCGTTTGACGAGCTGACGGTTTGTTTCGACTTATTGCTGTTTGCAGAGCTGCCTTTACTCTGACTGCTGCTGCTCCCACTGTGAGAGCTGCTCTTACTGATTTTCTTCACATCCTTCACATCCTTTACTCTTTTACTGCTATCAATCTTTCCATTTTTATGTTGGTGGTCCTTATATTTGCTGTAATCCTTTTCCTTGTCTAATGTTTTGAGTTTCTTGCTGGCACCATTTTCTGTATTTTTATCCCGTTTGCTCGAGTCTGTTTTCACTTTCTCCACAGCTTTGATCTTATCCTCACTTCTCTTTTCGTCTCTTCCCTCCCTCTGAACTTTATCACTCGTCTTATTCTTTTCTGTGTTTTTTCTATCATCTCTCTTCCCAAGACTCTTGTTCTCCTTTTTTGCAGAGTCCTGATTTGAGTTCTTGGTTGAACCTTTGTTTTTACTACTGCTGCTACTGCTCTTACTACTCGACGTTTTATGCACGTCTTTTTCAAGTTTATGCACTTTCTCAGATTTGCCACTTTTCTCGAGACCAGTTCGACTAGACACCTTCTTTTTCTCTACATTGTCCTTTCGTTTGATACCATCCTGCACATCCGAGTCCCGTGCCAAGTCTTCCTTATTCCTCTGTGTCAGTGCGTTTTGTACTCTCTCAGTTCTCTCTTTTTTCTCCTTCGCAAAAGTTTCACCAGCTGATCCAGTGTTGCCTTTTCTCTGCTGGAGATTGCTCAGAGAGGTGGGTCGATACTCTGTGCCAGAGCTCTCCCCGTCTGAGTCAGAGAAAGTGTACTTTTTTGTGTCCACACTCTGCTCCTGTGGCTTTTTCACAGCTACAACGTACTCCTCGTCTGACAAATCAGACGCGGGCGGTTTGTGTGTCTTTCTACCGTCCGTCTTAGCGGCTTGTGCACCCTCGCCCCTCTTTCTTTTCGCGGCGATTCCTGCAGAGTAGTTGGAGAGAGGGTCGTACTCCATGTCTGTTGAAGGTTTTGAATTGTCCACAGTGTATTTACACTTTGAGGAGATTGTACTGCTTGAATACTTTGGGCTGGGAGGGGGAGAGGGGAGTTGGTGAGCTTGTGTCCGAGGTGGAGGCTTTTTCACCGAAGTAGGAACGTATTCCATGGAGTTACTGTTGTTCCCCTGGTTGTCTGAATCCAAGGTGTACTTGCTGCAACCAGGCGTGGGATTATAACCTCCCGATGACATCTGATAACTCCCCGGATCGTACGCCATGTGTGAAGAAGCTGCTGTTTTACTTTTAACAGCAACGGGTGGCGATGATACCCTGCTGCTGTTGCTGCTGCTGCTGCTGCTCTTCTCGCTGGGATCGTATGGTTCGTCCCCAAAGCGAGAGAGCTTCCTCTTCTCCCTCTCCACCTCGCTGCGGACCTCCTCGATGGCTTTGTTGACCAGCTCCAGAGCGCCCGTGAGGTCTCCCGACCCGTCCGCCTTTCCATTCTGCTGCTCCTGCGGCCTCACGACTTCTGGGTTGAAGGGATCGTAGCCTTGTTCTGCAGAGATACAGGGTACATGGTATTAATAAAACGGATCTAAACGCTTCTTGACATTAGAACTGTCAATTAGACATGCGCTGATCCAATCGGCCCCAAAACTAAGCTCATTAAGGCAATTAGGTAGAGGGTATGATCGAGCTGATGCACCAAATCATTTTATATGTCCATCGTTAAATTCACCGTGAACTGCAAAGGTTGGGAAAAAAGAGAAATGGTATAACATGTGTACACACTATTGACAGTAAGCCTGAATTTGTTAACCCCTTCTTTTTCAGGACATTATCTCAAAATAACCTCAGCTATCCCTGAGGCAAATTAGCTTCATTAACTGAATAGGCTGCATTAAACATTATTAAACATTCAGGACAAAGCTAGTTTAATTAAATTAAATTACCAATATAACAACATAAACACTCTCTATAAAGCATGTAGACAACCACAACCATCAAATAAAAGACACCTAGGTGATCCAAGGATGGGGTTTTATAGAGAAACTATACTACATATTTTCAGTTTATTAAGTAGATCAAATTAAAAGTAATACAATCTATTACAGCTGTAATAAATCATACATCCATGAAGGCTGCAATGTTGTTGCTTTTTTTAAAGACTGTATTAAAACTGTCAACTAAGAGTTTGGTGCTTACAGTATCCGGTACCTTATATTTTGAATAATTACACCTTTTGTATACAGTAAATATCCACAGTGTTTACACTATGGTGTATTTCTTTACATGGCGGTAAGCACTTTGAATTTCCCTAAGTGACAAGTGAAACAAGAGTTTATCATGCACTTCCTATACCGATAACTCATTTTACAGATCTCATAGGAGGGGTAAAGTGATAAGACGCATCCTTTGCAGTTTATCTGCACTATGCAAACGCAGCTCGCGTTAACAATCACTTCTCGTGGTTGTGGTTTCGTTTGCCCGTTTCCACACAGTTTTAATTTAACACCGAGGTCCTGACTGACTACACACACACACACACACGTCTTTAGCACCCACTCCCCATGGGGAGGAGGGGGGCTGGGAGGTTTAGGTTTCAGTCTTAACGTGTAAACTCTGGGTTTGTTTTGATGTATGTGTAGATAATAATAATAATAACGCCAAGCACCTCTCTCTCTTTGCTTTTTAAGGTCTGCCGGTGCTGGAGCTCCGTAGGACGGCCGTCTCTGCTGGCTGTGCCTGAAGTGACAGTACGGTCTGTTACACCCATTTCTGCTTCCTTTGCCCTCGCTGTACTCCGCGTAAAACGGGCAGTCAATCCCTCGGAAGAAGCCGGTGGATCTTAACATTATCTCCAGATGTTGCTCTCATGCCCGCATGAACACAGCTGGTCGGGTTTTTTTTCTCTGCGTAGTTTTCTTCGTACTGCAAAAAGGCTTTTGGAGCGGGCGACGGAACAATAACAACGTCCCTACGGTGCCATGTTGGATTGGTAAAAAAAAAAAAAAAAAAAAGGGAGGGGGAGGGCTGGGGGAGGATGTTGTGAAATCTCGCGAGATGTTCCACGTGTCTCGTCCTTTCGTCTCTCTATGAACCAGAGAAACCTGTAAACAATGCAAAAGTTAATATAGAAGTAAATAGCTAAACAAAAAAAATAATTAAATGAAAAAAATGAAAAAAGCAAAAATAAATAGACGCAAGAGACATTAAACACAGTACAAATAGTTTTTTTGTTTTGTAGACAGGGCGTCCTCTCGTTTCGTTCCCGACGTCACTGAGCGACGTCAACGTCAACGACGTCAACAATCCGGAAGTAATTCAGTCACCGTGGTATGTGTGCTTTAAACATGTATAAAGTTAGCGGAATAACCATTTTAACGGCAGCACTCGGTTAAAGTAACTGCTCATGACTAAACGTGAACGTTACCAGTAATCAATACACCTGTTTCTGGGGATGAATGTTCATGTTTATTGGTTTCTTACCGCCCCACATGTGACTGTTGATTAGCATTGAGCTAACTGTTAGCATTGGTAAACAAACAGTGTCCTTCTTCATTGTGGAGTTGTTGTGATTTGCTAGTTTCCACAAAATAAATTAGAGACAGGTGTTTAAAGTGTTTTATTTCTCGGCAGTCCAGCGATGAGTAGTCAAAACCACATTAAACACGTTCATTTACCAAGAGCATTTGAGAATACATTACCATTACATCAGCATGAACAAATGCATTCACCCACTAGACTATTGCTTCAAGCGTCAAAAAGATCAAACACCAATTTCCCTGAACACGTGCTAAACGGGAACATTTTCATCATCTAATTATTTAACTACAGTTTTTCCTAGTATTTTGTAATGGGTTAACTTGCAATAACAGTTCTCTTATCAGATTTATTGAATGTTAATTTAGTTAAATATTTATATTTTCTGACAACTCTTGTATAGCCAAACCACTTTACATGAGATATTGTTACTTCAAAAATCAGTACTACAATAAATCTGCTAAAGGAAGCAAGTAACGGAGTCTAAACAATGGCCCTTTTTTATTCACTTACCAGCGGCAAAATATCTTAATTAGCGACTAATTCCTGATTAAACAAGTTCTACAAAAACCCTGAAAATAAACAAAAACCTCCTAAAATGCTTCATGATACCTACCTCCAGTTGCACTCTCAAATTTTAGACCGTCAGGTGCTCAGGATTTTTGTGCCCTCATCACAGACACCTGATCCAATCAGATCCTGTCCCAATCATCATCATCACCCTCAGGTGTGCTGGGCGGGTAATTAACTGTCATAGTAACTGTCTGACACTCTGTCTGCAGCTAATCTTTTCTTTTGTTTTGACACATAGGCTTTACAGCTTATTTAGATATGTACACTACCAGTGATGGGAATAACGGCGTTAAAATAAACGGCGTTATTTTTTTCAGTAACGAGTAATCTAACTAATTACTATTTCCACCGTTACAACGCCGTTACCGTTACCGACAATTAAATGAGGCGCGTTACAAACTACTCAGTGAAGCCGTTGTCCTCCGACTTGGCTCATCTCAGCCACAGAAGCTGCTAAACTGTTTTTCTTTTTCCTCCTCTCCTTTGGTGAGGGGAGGGGGGAGGAGGGAGGGACGAGACAACCGCATAAGTGATGATGATTGGTTGAGGCAGAGTAAGGTTTCATGCTAAGCCAATCAGAGGCAGTGTTCAGTTTGTACACAAACCACACACGCACGCAGTTTAGCCTCACACACACAGACTAGCAGAGGGAAGCTGCCGAGATCGGAGGGAAAGTACAGACACTACTTTAATCTCCTTGAGGTAAAAGACAAGAACATGTGAGGTGTAGCTACATTATGTCCCGGAGCGAAGTGTTTGTCCTGAGCTTCTGCTCACCTGACTCTGCAGCTTCTTCATTAAATCCAAACAGTCCGACACAGCGACGCACTGCTCCTTTAGACTCTAAAGTCTCTGTAGCTCATCAGCCCGGAACTCTTCCAGAGCAGCTACAGCGCAGTGTTGTGACCTCAACCACGGTTGATGAGAGCAGAAATGTTGTTGTTGTAGTGAAAATGGGCGAGCTCGTGAAGACGCGAATTTACACAAAGTCAAAACGAGCGATAAATCGCGTATCTCGCGTTTGGTCGCGCGTCACAACTCGAGCGAAAAAAAAGCGTTCCTCGTGTTTGGTGGGAAGCCCCTTGTGGGTCTTCCCACCAAACACGATGAAATAGACGAAGACGCGATGGTCCCGTCGCACAAAAAAAATCGGGTGTATTGCGTCGCAAAAAAAAAAAAGTCGCGTCTACCGCGTCTCGCGCCTAATCGCGTCTTTGCGTTACGGCCTTTTACACCGCGGACGTAACGAATAAACGGTGACGGTGTGAACGAACAACATAGAACAGGACCAGACGTGGCGTTGTTTCCTCTTTCCACCGACAGCTCCACTCTCCCTTAATTACACTAACTACTGTTATTGTTGAGGCCAGAGAATTGTGGGATTTGTAGTTTTTGACCAATCGCAGTTTGTGTTCTTTCTGTTTTTGTGATTTTCCCGGTTCACACATGTATTTTTTTTAAGGGCAAATGCGAGACTAAAATTATTTAAGACTTGAACACAATAATTTAACAAATTTAAGACATTTTAAGACCTAAAATTTAGATTTTCAAATTTTAGACTCGCGCATACCCTGTTATTTCATATAAAAGTTTAAGTGCATACATATTTAATGATGCTGTGTATTATATATTATATATTTAAGACCATCTTTGAATTTTCTAATAAATGTAATACTTTTTAAGGCCTTAATTTTAGATACATGAATTTAAGACTTTTTAAGGATCCGCGGATACCCTGAGAAGTTGTGCGCTCGCAGCAGGACAGATAATCAGATGGATAATCGGTAAAGTTAATAATTTCACTTAATGTGGCCATGAATAAATTAATTTCGATGTTTCCTGTTATTGTTGCCCAAACGCAAATCTTGAATAGGTCTCCACTGTTTTCACATTTAAAAAGGTCTTTGTTGTCTTTGTACAGAGACAATATGAGATTTGCTTGTAGGCAGCCACAGCACTTAAAAAACCCACTGTAACCTATTTTCATAGGCACACCAGCCTCGCTTTCAATAAAACACACACTCACATTCTATAATTGCGATCAGTGAAATATATGAAAACAATAAAATACAATTTAAAAATGCCCTTGGAAAGAAAAAGTAACGCAATAGTTACTTTCCCTGGTAACTAGTTGCTATTATAGTGAAGTAGTGGAGTTACTAACTCAGTTACTTTTTGGGAGAAGTAATTAGTAACTATAACTAATTACGTTCCCAACACTGTACACTACTCACAAAAAGTTATGGATAACTGACTTTAGGGTTGAATTTATGGAAAGTGCAAGAAGTAAATGCTAGAGTGATATTATATAATGAAAGTAGGTAGGGCATTTACAGTAAGTAGAAGTATGGCATGGTAGAGAGATTTCTTCTTCATCTCAAACAATTTATGGAAACAAAAGCTAACATCAGTGATCGGTATACCGCCACAAAAAAAATGTCAATGTCTCAATAACTTGTAATGTGACCAAAGGACGTCCACTTCTGTCCCTTTCTTTGACCCTTCTAGTTTCTGTTCAACCTGCTGATGACACTCTGTGACACTCTAGGCTCAGTGGACACTTCCCTCTGACAACATCACACCTGAAGCCTCCAGGTACAGTTTATGGGTCGTTATACAGGTGTGGCCTTGGTCTCATGATGTCAGAATGTGAACAGCGTGATGAAGAGGAGTGTTTAAATACAAACTGTCACTGAACCAGAACATTTAGTGGTCGATTTATGGATCAGACACACTTGTGATTTTTGTGGTTAATCACTTTGTTAGAGAACAGCATGTTGTGTTATAAATACTGAAACACTGAACAGTTGGACATGTCATGTGCATTTAAAAGTTAAGAAAATGTCAAATTTAGTTCACCTATAAAGGTTATAGTGCATTTTGGGTGCATTCTGAAATTTCATTCAAAAGCTAAATATCCCTAACTTTGTGAGTAATGTACATACGTATTGATATAATGTTGGTCATGTTTTGTTTTTTTCAGTATCTTGGGGAAATGTTAAGAAGCAATGCTTCACTTTAAAATGAATTCTGTTGTTTGTTATGTTGTTTTTTTATGTCTGCAGTCCATTAATAAATGATAGTTTCCTACAGTACAAAATGTTTGAATGTATTTGCAAATATTCATTCATTTCAAAAAGCTTTTAAAAGATTTATTTCAGTGTCCTAAAAGAAAATAAGTACAGTGGAAGGTATTTGAAAGTATAAGATTTTAATTACAAACGTCTCATGATTTTTTTTTTCTTCAGTTTCTTCAGTTCAACAGTTATGAAAAGCATGTAAAGACAATTAAGTCTTTAGAAGGAGGTTAAGGATCCTATTTACGGAGAAACCCTGTTTTCTAAACAATCGTCATGTTCACAGACCAGAAATAGAAATTTCTCGACCTTCTTCAGATCCATGAGTTGAATCTCATGACCTGAAATCCCATGATCTTGGGCTCAGACAATGTTGATTTGTTCCTTCCTTTATGTAATGTTTGATATCATCACATAAAAAAAATAATATGTGTGTTTTTATCTACAAAGAGAGGACATGCCCTCCTGTGTTTGTATTAATTTAGATTAGTTTATCCCTAATTAAACACCATGAGGATGCATTTTTAATTTCAATATTGACAGTGTGATTAAATATGCAGCCACCAGAGGGAGATAAATGTCCGTAGAGTCACTCAGCGACCACACATGTTTTGCTGGAGTTTGTACAGAAAACGCTCTGCTGTTGCATCATTTAATTTCCTCCTGCCTCATGACGTTAGCAATGCTGAAATAGAAGTTATGCAATGGACTGCTTTTTTTCCTCCTTTTTCTTTTATGTTCCTTGTGATTTGAACCCTGTCATTTGTCTCTGTGTAAAGTGTAGAAAATAAATGTTTACAGTGCTAACTAAAACATTTAGTTGATTAAAGAACTGCAAATTAAATGGTATGTATTCGCTGGCTCCGGCTGTTGGCTACTGTGTCATTTGCTTTTTTTAATGTATCACATATTTTTGTACATTAACATGTAAAAAATAAATGAGTTTTGTACTGTTGGTCAGATGAAACAGGTTATCTGAAGCTTTAAGAATCTATTTTTATTGTTTCATAGACGAAGAAACATTAATTACCAGTATATAAATAAATAATCAGCAGATTAACTGACAGTGAAACTAATCATGAGTCGTGGTCCTTATCAGTAGGTCAGTGACTCACATATCTGAGGTCATCATCGTTATTATTGTCTTTATTCATTCATCTTATATTAGCCATGACTATTCTCTTCATTGCTTGTCACTTTGAGATTCACATTAAACCATACCCAACTTATTTTTACTTCCTTGAGGTAATACCAGTAAATATTCCGAGTGACATTATTTCAGGCTGCACAGCTGATTTTAACCACAGGATGACTAATCCTGACTTGAATTAGCCTTGAAATTATACACTGGCACTTTGTCAATTCAGCAGAAGTGGGTTTTTTTTTTTTTTTTTTTTTTTTTTTATCTCCAGGGAGACCAGGAGGTGACTTACAGGAGCTGCAGCTCTTGCAGCAGGTTGCATCAGTCTCATCACATTGGGAATGAGTAGCTGTAGAGCAGAGCAGCGCCCCTACAGCCACGCTCTCAGCATGACTAATGCAAGGTGAAAGTACCGTCACATTTCAGTTGTGTGTCTGTGTGTGTGAGAGAGAGAAAACAAGTGAGCTCATATTTACCATCCACCAAGGACATATGTGACATAGACAGCTCAGATATCAGGGAGTGTTACTGATAAAAGGATTTACAGCACTGAATCAGACGAACACGGCCTCAGCCGAGCGATAAGGCTGCGAGTTAATGTGAAACCAGTGATACAGGAGGGAGCAGCTCATACCTGGAAAAGTACAGCTGTTTTCACTTCAGCCTTTATGGCCTTCAGACTAAATATTGAGACGATACAGTGACCAGACGGACGAGTGTGTAGTTCAAAACATTTTATTGCATTTTTTTTTTTTTTTTTTTAGAAAAACAATACAAAAATCTGCAACTGTCATAAATGTTGCCTTGAGTGAACTGCAATCATTCACATGGCACAGTAAAGTGCTTATTTTAAATCAAAATATTTTTTTTCTTTTTGTACTTTTAAAGGATGTATTTATTTCAGATTTCTTCCCGAATGAACACAGTGGGTTTGGGGCGATTCAGACAGTGTTAACATCAGATAATGTTTTGAGGACTGTATCAATTCAGACAGAATAACCCCCACGCCATGTCCATGAAATGAACTGTTCATAAAACATGTGGTCGGTTGTTGCTGGATTGTGTAAATGCTTTTTGCCTTTGCAGGGCTACATTCAAATTGTGGGGAAGTTGATGATGAACTGTCCATTTGAATGAATCAATGAATGAATGACTGAAATTTTAACACTTCTTTACGTCAAAATGACATACAATATAAAAGTTGTTAGGCTTGAAGATATCACTTTGTCCCGTTATCCCCAATAAAAGGCAGTCCAGAAAGATACTGCCATTTGACAAAAAGTAGAAATGGTCATGACCAAGAGAACTCATATATATTCCGTTCAGGATATTACAGAGTATGGCCAAAGTCTGTGCGTTTCTGAGTATCCAACCCTATCAAAAAAGTAGGGACTAACTTGTGTGATGCTCAAAAGGGAGAAAAAGGCAGAATACTGAACTGTATAGGTATTTTAAATCCCCAAGATTGCCTTAATCATCAGCTTAATGCTTTTGAGATTACTGATAGCAAAGTAGTTTCCCAAACGGAGAATAAACAGCTGCATACACAAATTCAAGTAAGTCTTATTATAAGACATAAAACCCCATAACGATGCATCTGTAGAAAGGTATTTTTAGAACTATTACAGTGTCCTATTATCAACACAATGGGTCCTTTGACACCATTTCCAGAGTACCGTTGCTGCAGTGCTGGCAACAGGACATGGACAATCAGAAGTTCCCCACTTCTCACTGCTAAGGTGATGGATCGCATGTTCAATGTCATGACTTGAACCTTCTTTGGTGAAATGGCTACAGTGTTGTGAGACCACCTCATCACCAGTCCATTACCTGTCAGTTTCACAATGAGCTTTAACTTAATCTGAACAATAACGACAAAAAAAAAAAAGAAAAGAAAAAAAAAAAAAAAGATTATTGCCAACTCTTAGACATTTTTTTAAAAGAAAAAGAAAAAAAAAAATTTAAAAAAACTTGCCTTCACTGGGCATGAACGCTCCAGATCAACGAAACAAACTCTTCTTTCCATCGTCTCTCACCTCATCATACACGACCACATACTCTGAACTTTTAAAAACACAAAACATAAAAAAAAAAACTTAAAGGAAAACATCCGGTGTTTCACCTGAACTGAACAGCACCTGAATGAAAAACACCATATAGAAAATATAAGCTTATTAACAGCCATACAAAAAAAGGGAAGGGAAAAAAAAAAAAAAATCAGTGTGGCACATCAACATGGAGTTTTCAAACATGAAAAATAAAGTAAACTTAGTACAGCTACACATTGTTGGAAGACTTTTTTTTTGTTTTTCTTTTTTGTGGAATGTTTTTCCTTTTTTAAACGTTGCTTTTTTTATTTTATTTTTTGAAAAATCTCATCTGCCTCTTATTTTGTTAAAGAGAATTTATGTCATTTTTAAATGGGTGCATCTCTTGAGAAGCAAGATATTGGTGAACCCTGGGAAAAAAAAAAATAAAAAAAAATGGTGGTCCAAATAAATGTTTTTGATCAAGAAATGACACTCGGGTCGCATTGGCCAAAATGTGCTTTTTCAAACCCCTGATAGGAGCTCTAACGTTTACTGCCAAATATTTAAGGTTAGATCTTGAGCATAAATTGAATTGTAAAAGAAAAAAATCTTACAAAAAAAAAGAAAGAAAAAAACAAAAACAAGTTCTGGTTGTGGCAAGGGGACACGTCTGTTCTTTACAGTGAAAGTAATTGACTTTGCATCTAACATTACTGTAGTCATCCTCTACCAACAATACCAGCTAGACTTCAGAGCGAGCTCCAAAGTCGTTTTGGGGCAGCCATGCATCATAGTTTAATTCAATACTATTAGACTTGCCTGATGGTGTCAAACACTGAACGGTGTGGCCAATGATAATTTGGCTTTATATAGATATATATGTATAACAAACTGTATGAATTGGTGCAACAGTGAGTCATGGCTGGCTGCGTACAGACAAACATTCTTTGCTTTCAGAGCATTAAGTGCATTGCCACCAGGCCGGGATGAGTGTTTCATCTCTCAGACATTTACAGAGGAGGCTCAGTTGAGGAATTTATCTTAAATGAAGGAAAGAAAAGAAAAAAAAAAATCTTTGAGGTGTCCCCAGCCACAAAATGGACCGCACCAGGCACAGACAGCATTGGCTTCCAGCCCTTCCAGCCCCTTATACTGAATCCCTTCGAGACAGGAACAGCCTTCATCTTGGCATATTGCATAAGCTTGTACGTATCTGCAGATGGACCATTCATGCATACACATACAGGCAAAGAGAACATTCCAGATAACTTAATTCACAGTGGATCCAGTTGTAACATGGGAGCAGCACAACAGGTTGTCCTTTGGTGTCTGAGCTTAGTTTCAAAGATAAGTGTTCTGATTTCTTCTGAACTGAGTTGTATGACAAAAAGAACAAAAACAAAAATACTTCTCTCTCCCCTAATAATCATTAACTGGCCCTCCTCCCCAACCTGGACGTGCACATATTTGTGTGTTTTGCTATATGCAGGCCCTGGGCTAATGTGCTTCAGAAGTGCTGCAGAAGGGCAGAAGGCATTTAGAGGAAGGGCTGCAAGCAGCATCTCCCTTTAAAGAGAGGCAATAAAGCCTAATGGCAGAGGAACCAAGGCCAACTAGCGTCAAAGAGAGGGGCCAGAACTGGGGAGGGAGAGTCTCAGGGAGTCGTAGATCTGGACTTGAATCTAAACGGATGGTTGGAGGTCAGGGCCGACCAACTTCAGGCACAGTCTCCCACAATAACCAGAGGGGCCAAGAGCTGACGGAGCTCCGCAGCAGAGACGGGCCCTCCCTTGGGTTGGCTGCCTCGCTGCCTGCGCTTGGCCAGCTTGGAGTTGGAAGGAGGAGAGAGGCGCATGGAGGAGCCAGTAGCAGTGACGACAAACGGGACTTCCTGCTGCTGCTGATCTTCCATGCCGTCCTGTTCAGCCAGCTGCCGGTTCACAGCCATGGCTTTGTCAGCAAAGAATGTCAGATCCCTGGCATTGCTGGTTCTGCTGGACAAAGATGTGAGACAAAAGCGGTCAAAATGTGAACAATGTACATGGATAAATTTGCAGATGTATAAGTTCCAGAAGGAACAAAGTCTTCTGGAGCTACAACTCTGTAAATGTTCTCTCACCTCTGATGCAAGATGGATGTTGGCAAAGTGTCAGATGCACCCTGGATGAAAAAAAGATAAAAAATGTTTATTGACTAGAAACAAAACTCTTAAAAAACACAACAAAAATGTGTCAAAAATATGAACAGCTGGCATTGTGGTTTTACACTTACCCCCTGCACCCAGGGGTGCTGCAGCACCTGGCTGGCACTCAGGCGGTGTTTGGCGTCCCGAACCAGAAGTTTGGATATTAGGTCTTTGGCACTTAAGGAGATGTGAGCCCAGTCCTTCGCTGGGAACTCGTATTTTCCTTCCTGGATACTTTCGAATAAAGTGTTCTGGACATAAAAAAGGACATAAACATTTACTATGAGTTACATTAAACTGACAGTGCTCAAGTTTCACCAACATCCTGTACAAGATAAAGAAAGATGAAGCGATGGGTGTGTCTAGTTTTTACCTGGCAGGTGTGGCAGGGTTCCCCCAGTTCCCAGCCACAGTCACCTCCACAGCGACCTACAAAGGGTGGGTAGCCACTCAGCATGATGTAGAGGATGACTCCAAGGCTCCACAGGTCACAGCGCTTGTCGTAGATTGTAGCCTCCTCGCTGAAGGCTTCGACCACCTCAGGTGCCATGTACTCTGCTGAACCACACTGTGAAGAGACAAAGGGGAAGAAAAGAAAAAAACGGGTTTTCGTCAGCCACCCTGAGGTTGACAAGACATGGAAAAAAACAAACCACAGCAGAAAAGGGGGTAAACACAGGTTCTTTCGTTCCTCCTGGCTGCCATCCACATTCCTTCATTCAGCTGATCTGACCTCGTGGTTGAAACTCTTTAAGCTCTGGGCAAACTCTGGGGCTGTGCAGTGGTGGTCGGCGTGACAGTCACATGCTTATTATCTGCAGGGATGATTCTTACAAAATGTACTAAACTGTTTCTCTGCCTTTTAATGGTTTAAGGACTCTAAGCAGGAACATTGTGTATGATGGCAAACCAAGGACGGAGGGGAAAAAAAAGAAGAAAAAAAAGAGAGAGATGGCTGGGTTATAATGAGGCAGGTTGGTGTGGGTAGGTAAAAGCAGTGAGTCACTGCTTTGACCATCCAGCTGTACACAAGCCAGGCTGAACTAGATGGGCTCAGCTCTGACGGGGGCCTTGTTATGTAGCTAAGAAAGAAATTAGGCCAAACACTGAGCAGGGAAAAGAGGATTGGCTGTCCTGCAGAGACTGGGCTGAGCCCTCGACAGTTACATAACTT
Source organism: Trachurus japonicus (assembly GCF_045865225.1). NCBI lineage: Eukaryota > Metazoa > Chordata > Actinopteri > Carangiformes > Carangidae > Trachurus > Trachurus japonicus. The sequence continues at coordinate 23,195,613 of NC_140910.1, forward strand.
TGGAAACAAACACCAAATGCTGTTTTAATGCTTTAGGAACAGAAAAGAGGAGCAGGTTGCTGGTTCAACAGGGCACACATGGTTGTGTAGATACTGCTGCCCTATTCTATTAACTTGTACTAATGAGCTGAAAACCTGAGTCAAGTAGAGAGTTAGGACACAAGAATCCTAACAAAAAAAACATCTGGTATAAATCCTGAGAACCTGCTCTGAGAATACCTGTGCTATTCATCCGTTTTTTATTTTAAAACTACAACATCAACAACCAATCGCATTGTTTTAAAGTAATTGTAAAATATCCTGGCAAACCCATCTGGTCAGTGGAGGTGGATGTTTACATTGTGCAGGCATCTATTGTGTCCCTGCACCACATCCCAGCTGTCTCCTAACTCCACCTCCACCCTTGCTGCACCCTTATGTAATGAAATTTGCTGCACAGGAATCTCAGACAAAGCCGCTTCTGTGGGAGAGAAAACCCCAACCCCCACATTTTCAACAACATCATCATCACGTCTGGGGCGAGTGCCTCCACAGACACGCTCCCAGGGATCCAGGCCAAATACTGCTGCCTGCCACACACAGAGAAATAAAAAAATACTGGCACAGAGGAGAGATATGTTTGCCTACAAAAGGTGTCTTGAAACTCAAAAAGGTAATTTGATACTTGTGCTATGACACACAGTTATCAAGGCTAATCTTGTTTAAAAAGCCACCTAAACATACAGCCAACCAAAGACTAGTCAGGATTAAGAGGGCTGCCTGCAACTGAGAGCAATGAACAACAATCATGGCTCCGACACAGACCTTGAACTCACATTTTTTTTCTCCTATTGCAGCAGTTGCAAACACCTTGCAACTTGCACAAGTCACATCCTCCTCAAACCTTCCTGTAAGATGCAGATAGTGAGCTAATCAGCTGCTATCACCACATGATGATGATTGGTTGGCACCGCAACCTGGGACTTTCCTGAAACCATGTGACTAGTCAGGCCACACCGACACGCTGATGACACACACACCTCTGCTGTTTGTAAACTATAGGATTATCTGAAGAGGCTTACAGGAAGCGAACCTGCTCTGTCGTCATGCAGCCATACATGTACAAATAGACAGGGCTTTTTTTTTTTTTTAACCGTCTAAGCTGCTGGTGTGGTGTGATGTGTCGTGTCATGTCTTCAGGTTGCAGTTGCACCCAGTTCACTACTGCTGCACACGGGATATGAAATCTGAACAGTCAGATTTATTTCATGCCGAGCCGATGGCAGGCAGTCACTTGTGCGGTGTTCTTCTTAGTAAACTAAAATTAGCTTTTTCCTAGAAAGGTCCTTCTCCTCTTCCTTAAATTCCTGATGGTTACACTGCAGCGCACACACACAAAGCAAAAAGATACATTTCCAACTGTCCTTGGCAAAGATGATTCAACATGATCCAGTTCTTAAGCAATAAAATGCACAACCACATTTATGTTGTGCAAGAGCAACTGTAGGAATGTGAGCAAATGAGGGGGCAGGGTGAGAGTGCCAATAGTGAGATGAAAATCAGATAACATTGTTCCTGTGATCAAGGCAAAGAAAACAAGCCAGAGCGCATGAGCAGACTGGTGTGTTTGTCCCCTCCCAGTTACCCTCCCCCCTCCCACTGCTCAGCCAATCAGATCCCAGTTGCTAGGTGTAGGAGGGGGGGGCAAGAGTAAAAAAAAAAAAAAATTTCTAGAACAAGCCTTATGCACAGCCTTTGTATAAAGAACATAAAGAAAAAGCGCAGACCAGCACAAGCCACAGTTGGGGCCACTGGGCGGAGACTAAACAGAAGAGAGGGTGGATGTTTTTCTCTCTCATACCACAGAGAGAGAGGGAGAGAAAAAAAAAGGGAAACGAGTGTGTGTGTTTTGGTTTCATTGTAACTTCTTCATACCACAGGACACAGACCTTGTATAAGTCACAGTGTGTTCTCTGCTGCAGTCTTATTATAAACCAAGGCTATCACATCGAGTCCTGTCCTCAAGCATCAACTTTTCTTTTTTCCTTTTACTGAAAATCCTCACACTGATTTAGGTCTTGGCCATTTAATACTTATGAAAGCATTAAAAGACAAACTACTTGGAGGTCACTGCACCAAAACGGACAATCATTCAGGCCCCTGCTTTGAAATCCACGTAGACTAAACACGTGAGGCCTCGTGGCCACAAAACTATCTCCCCCTTCAAAATAGTCTAGGGATGGGCTCCCTGTCCATTAGTTCTGCTACAGGAAGATGAAGTTACCACCAGTGTAGAAAACCCCCTACCCACCCCACCACATTCCTGCAGGCTAAACCTCTATCCTTCACCTGCTCTGATCCATCCATCCAGCCGCCAGACAACCAACAGAGTATTTTGTTGACACAAGTGGAGAGCTTGCCAGTTCGACATTACCATTCCTCTTTGAGGGTTTGCGAGTGTCCCACTTCATACTGTTCTGGGCACCGTTCAGAGGATTTGCTTTGTGTTGTGACGACAGCAGGGGGGTTAAACGGCCATAACCCCAAACCCCACCCCCACCCAAACTCACGGGCCTCAGTGTTTACAAGTGATAAGCAACAGGACGTGGTCATTAAACCGAGGGATATCTATCGTTGACGATACCTCAGCAGGATAAGGGAGGGCAATCGCTGCCTGGCAGGGACGTTCAGGAAGCAATCCATGGCAACATTTCAGGGAAACTGCCCAAACACTGAACTACCTTAACCTCAAAGAGGGCATTTTCTCTTCCAATCAGCAGGCCGGCCTGCAGCTGACACCACTGACAATGGCCCAATGGTTAACCAGCACAGTGGATTTGATAGCAACACCGTTTTACAGCCTGATATCACTATGTCTTATCGTCAACAAGGAAGCAAATCACCGTTTAGGAAAACGTGATCACGACTATGACAGATCGTTGTATGTGTATATTTCAGACATTTCTCTTCATTAACAGTTTTCCATGTAAAAGTTTTTCAACTTGCTGGACTTACAGGAGTGAGGAGCTCAGGGGTGGAGATGGGTGAGCTGTCGCTATTCAACTTGATCCCACTTCCCAAGTCAAAGTCACAGATCTTGACCGGGGAAATCTGGCAAAGACAAACAGGTTGAGAATAAGTCAAATTAATTTTGTAACTGTAAAGTAGAAGGTGCCAGATATTTCCGCTGTACTTTATCATCACTAAGGGTTCATAAAACAATCTTAGAAAAACTTATCACACTTTATCAGCACAATTGCCCTTTGAATCACCTGAGCCAAAACATGTTTGCTATTCACTCACCTTGTCCGCACGCTCACAGAGAATGTTTTCAGGTTTCAGGTCTCTATGTGCCATTCCTACAAAATAATGAAAACAATCAATCAGTTTTCTTTATTCATAAGGTGTGGCCATATTGTCACAAACAGTTTTAATGTCAATTTAAAACAAAGGACATTTTCTGCAGTTAAAAAGAAATCTAACATCTGGCCGATTGACCGTGTGTGCCTTGGCCAGGCTACTTGAACATGCCCCGTTTTTGCTACAGTAAGATATGGCATCAGTTCCTGACTGCTGTATCAAAAGACATTTCATGGCACACATAAACCATTAGGATTTGTTACCACTTTGGTGTTAATTAACAGTCATTTTACTGCTTGCTATTTTGAACAAGCGGTCTTACCCTTGTTATGCAGGAAATCCAGCGCGCTGGCAATGTCCTGCACGACAACACTGGCTTCCTGCTCACTGAAGTGCTGCCTCTTGTGAATGTGTGCCAAGACTGACCCTAAATGGGGGGGAAAGCATATTGGCTCAGTCTACAGGAAAAAGTATGAAATGTAAACATTTTCATACACAGACAACTGGTTACAACCTAACGACAGAGGGTAAAATAAACAAAAAGGCCAAGGGTCTATAATTCACCAACCTCCTCTGAGCTTTTCAAACACCAGGTAGAATTTGTCTTCCTCCTCAAAGAACTCCACCAGCTCCAGGATGTTCCTTCATAAAAAAATAAAATAAAAAAAAAGCACCATGAGTCAGATGTAAGCATGTCAATACATGCGGACTGACAGTTCCCTGTGATTTCTGCCTGATAGAGTAAGAGGATTAATAAGATGCAGCACAAATTAGGTTGCCCAGTCTGCCGTACTGTCTCCATAAATTCATCAGGTGGCATTATGATTAGCTGGTCATGACAGAAGGTCATTTACCTGTGACCCTGGCACTGGTAAAGCATTTCAACCTCACGGAAGACACGGCTGCGGCTGTGACCTGGTCTTTTCTCGATGATCTGCAACAGAGCAATGTAAAGGTTGAGCCACATCATCTAAATATAGACCACAAAACAAATGAGACTAACCGTCAGATTTTCCACAGCAGCTGGATGGAGGGACAGTTCTGTTAGTTTTCCCTCATGGCTTAAGAAAGACAGGGATCATGTGCAAGTCACAAAACCCAACCACTGGCTGTTTACTGTAGAGCAGGCGGTATGGCCCAGATTATAGATTACATACTCAGTGCCCTAAGCAGTTACCATCCAGACCAAGCTTGTGTTTTTCCTGCTTGCTAACATTTATCCCACCCTGTGACACAGATGCAAGTATAGTTTAACCTACTTTCAGTGCTGCCTGCCAAAGAAGGGACATAGGAGAATGAGAATCAAAGGGTCGCAGCGTCTCTATTTTTAGCCTTCATGTGTGACCCATATGTAAATCTTAAGTGCTTCTAAGGAGTCCTTACACTATCCTTTGAAAGGTTCCACGAGCTAATCCAAAACTGTTTACGATAACAACAAAAAATGCTCTCCAAATATAACTTGCTGCCTGGAAATAAACCACTGAGGGGCCACCAGCTGCATGATGCCCTGCCAAAAGAGACAGAAAGATAGACTGCTGACACCAAAGCAAAAGGCCTGAATTTTCCAGCCGTGGTCGGTTATTGTCTGCTTGGGAGGCTGTGCGTGTTTCTCTTCCTGGTAGCTGGATTACAGCTGCTATTGAAGCCCAGTGGGGCCAGAGTTACAGTGTGTGTCTAGGATTAATGGACAGACAAGAGGCCTGTGAGCAGTCCAAAGCCTCTGCACTGTTCCAGTCTGAGTCAGCAGCACAAACAGCCTCCAATCAGGTCACTTTCTCCCGATCACAACACAAACCTCCCACACCGATAATGATATGCAGATAAGAGAAGCTGCTGCAAAAACACAGATGGAAAACGCATTATCAACATGTTAAGTGGGTGGATGGTTATTAGCGAGGTGGTAGATTTAGGGCTGTTTATCCAAATCGCCTGCTGCAAAACAAGTCGCTAAGCTACAGTGCAGGTTCAAACATCAACTCAGGGTTGTGAAATAATACGTTTAAAGCAAATTAAACGTCCAGATAGGTGTGCACTGCACAGATTTCTGTGTTGTCCCTGCTGCTGAGGCTTTTGTTGCAATTGCAACACAAGGAGTCCACACATGCAACTAACTCCTGTCTGGAGGGGGAGGGGATAGACAGGACATCTGGCAAGAGCAGTCTGAGCCCCCTCCCGACTCCCAAATGACCTCCAATAACTGCCGACCCCTGTGTCTCCTCCCCCAGACCTGCAGTCCCAAGGGATCTACCAAGCCATCCCAGGGTAAACAATACTAACAGATCCTGGTCACATGAGAGGATCTGTCCTCCAATTCCTCTGAAATATTAACTGGACCGATATAGACACTTGTGCTGTAGTGAACAACCCTTGACAGTCAGCTGTTTGTTTCAAACAGCAGCATTTATTTATTTAGCAGTAAAAAGATAGATGGGTGTTTATGTCCAGTGTCTCGTTGGCTTATGGGGCTAAAAACTAGTAAAGAAGAAAAAACAAGTTTTCCGCATTTCAGCAAATCATACTATTTCACAAAGTTTTTATGCCTAAAATGAGGAAATGAGCTTTTTAAATAAAAGTTTTTAAAAAAGGAAGTGTCTAGAAATCAGGACACATATTTACAAGTACACACTACACTTGGAGAAGAAAAAGAAAAAGTACAACTGTACTGTGCAAAAAGGAGAACAAAGCAGTGTAAACACCCTAGGTCACAACCCTCACCCAGTACCCCCTCCTTCCTCTGGATGTGGGTTTTGTTTTGGCACAGTTGCCAGTACACAATGTTCTCCCTACCAGCGTCCTCTGTAGGCAGTCGGAGTAAAGAAAAAAGGGGTGGGTAGGTCCCGCCCAGCCTCCTGATAGGCTGACAAACTATAAAAACACTGAGGGGGAAGAGCCTGCTGCTAACAGCTAGTGTTGCACACTCAAAAAAAAAAGGAGAAAAAAAGCACAATACTGATGAGAGCCTGCAAACATCCTCTATAGAGAGCTGAACTGAGTGAAAAAAGACATATCCTGCCACAGAACCAGAAATTTCCTCAACAAGACTTCTAAAGAATTACCAGTGAAACAAACGCTGCATAAACACAATGACACACATCTCATAACCTAGCTTTCCTCCATAAAACTCTTCCACAGCACAAGGTCCTTCTGTGTATTAAGACTTTTCATTTTGCAGTCTGCATTTCCAAGCACGGCCATGAAAAAGTATCATCTCCATACCAATCACTGGCCATGGTAGCCCACACAGATAGCAACCAAGTGCTAAATGGCAACAACGACTTTCACAAACTTGTGAGAGAGGTGCACTGACTCTCAGGAATCAATCAAGACTTCACATATTAAACATGTTTTTTCCACATATTTCCATCCATTTAAGTGTGTGAGAATGTCTTACCTTGACAGCATACTCTTTGTTGGTGATGAGGTTGATGCACGTTTGCACTCTGGCATAAGCACCCTCTCCTAGTACCTCTTCTTGCAGTCTATAGACATCTGTAGCAGAGAATTAAACAAATAAGAGTTTTATTAATTCAAATAGTATAAATAAGAAGAATAAAGCTATGAATAATACAGATAATGGTTTGTTTTTTCCGAGTTTTTAAAAAGACAGTACAATTAAATAATGCTACTAGAAATAGAAGCTCTTACCCTCAAATCTTCCAGAGAAACTGTCAGTTGCCCGGCAACGCTTTTTCTTCTTGTTTCTCTTCTTGGCATCAGGGATGTCAATAGGCTGGCTGGAAGGCATGTCTGTGAAAACAAGTGCCTACATTAAAATGTGCTTGTGAGGGAAGACAAAAACACAAACTTAACACCAAGAAAACATTGATCTATACCATATTGAAGAAACAAGCCTCTGTTGATTAACTAGGTCAATGATATGTCACAGATTTTTTTTTAAAAAAGACAGCTAAGTCCTCACCGTGTCTTGGGGAGGAATCAAAATTGAATGATGAATCAATAAGGGATCCATTTTTGGTGAAGTCGTCTGATTCAAAGGGATTTTGGCCCTGGGTGACAACAACAGAAAGGGTTATTGAGGAGTGCCATGTTATCAATTGACTATTTTGCTGAGAGCAGCAACTGTTTTTATGACTGTAGAGAGGGCCTTTATCTGCCATTCTGCAACCATAAACTGAAACATGACTCACAACAACAGGTAGAGACTGCACATTCAACCATCCAAGTCTATCCCAATAGTATAGAAGTGATTTCAAAAGCTTTTTTTTTTTGCAGATCTTTAATACTTGGCTATCATCCTGTCATACTTCCATTAACTGTGCATACATGTGTCAGCAGACCACATGGCACGTTTGTCAGCCACAAGACGTGGGAAGGCAACAGATGTGTTTATATATAGCAAGGTAAAGTCCTTTGGCATACATGCTAAGAAATGTGCTCTGATTATAGAGACTTCACCAAACTCGTGACAGCAGCATTGCACATCGCCCCCCAACAAATCTCACCTTGAAAGAGCGGTGGAATCCAGTGACTTCGGTGATCTTATTTTGCACCATTTTGCTTCGATTTGGGGGTGGATTTTATTCCTTTTTGGTGGATATGCGGCGGCGGCAGTGGTTTGGGGATATCAATTTGCACTTCTCCGAAACAAGTCGTTTCAGAGAGAGTCGCAAGTGATCACACTGCGCTGGCTGGTGAGCTTGCTGCGGCGCTTTAAACGGGAGCCCTGTGTGGAGGACAAAACAAAACACCGCAGCGTTACTTGCAACCCACGTTACCTGAAAACATAAGCCGTGGGTAATGGCCATTACAATCCACCAACAAGTCTAGTAGATTCAAGTTTAATAGGTAAAAGTTAAGAGAAGCAAAATGCCCCTCCCCGCCCCCCAATGATAGCATGTTAGCCGATGTTCGTCACATGTTGACAAGGTAATAAAAACAATCAACAGCCAACAACTACGCCACCCACATCCAGCTTAACGGTGTGCTTATTTGTAGCCATCTTTAAAATAGAAGAAAAAGAAAAGCCAATCTAGATAATACAACCTAGCGAAAGTCATTACAATAACGTTACTTCAGACTGGGTGTGATTTATCGGCTCATCGTGCCTTGTTTAGTCAGTTAGCTACTGTACTGTTAACGCTGTAACTCTACAGCAGTGTTGCAACAGACTAGAAACGTGCGGTTAAATTCACCTATTAGTATATTGTTGTAAAAAAATAAATACATATCCGCCTTACAATCCAAATGTACTTTTGTTTTTTTGTGTTTTACCAACCCCTGTTGTTGACTTCACCCACAGCTCACAGTGCTACGAAGTCATTCTTATTGTCATTTTTACCCACAGCTAAACCACACAACGCCACACACCTCCAGCTTAACGGTATGATTATTTGTAGCCATCTTTAAAAATAAATACATAAGTAAAAAGCCAATTCAGGGGGATATCATACAACCGAGAGAAAGTCATTACAATACCACAGGTTGGTTGGGTGGGATAGGCAAATATGTCGGACAGCCACGCAGCAGCGAAGATTTTCAATGAGAGCAGGGAGGCTAACGTTTGTTTAGCTCATATTCACATGCTCCACAGTCACAACGGTCAAAGCGCGAGCTGAACATCATTCTAGTTGCCATAGTTTTAACGAACGTTTAACATCGTTTAGCTGAAATCAGTGCATTAGCATTCCTGTATGTATGTATGTATTGTTATTGTTGCGACAGATTAGAGTGCACAAGATGCGGGTTATATCCACTCATTTCGATGCTGTTGTGAATAAAATAAATATAAATATATATCCACTTTGCTATCCAAATGTATTTTTTTTTGTTTGTACTCACCCCGTTGTTGATTTTACAGCTCCAGTGTTAGCGTCGTTGTTTGACCCACTGCTTCAACAGCCGCAGAGGACGGTCGAGGGGGGGTAAACGCCCGATAGTAAGTGCGTGGAAGGTGGCGAAGAAGCAACGGCGTGGGTGGTTTTATAACCTCCTGAATGACTCCGCCCCACTCGGCCTCCTCCCTCCTCCTCCTCTTCCTCGCAGTCCCTCCTCCTCCTCCGCTAACAGACTGGAAGGGTCATGTGCTTTCTAGAGAGAGATGTGGTGGCAAGGTTCCGTTTCGTCTTTCAACTACACACTTCTTCACCACTTCTCAGGATAAACTCCACAAACACTCAAAATAAAAACAAAGAATTTGAAATAAGAAGTAAATAAGAGAAAACGTGACAAAACACAGTTTGATATCGCCCTTTGGATATTATAACTTTTTTTTTTTAAAGAAGCCCAATGAAACAAAATAGGTAGAGGATCGAAATGGTACGCGGCCCCCTGCACTGTTTTGTTACAGAGGCCCCGCATTGGGACCGAGTGTGGAGAAGTGGAAATGGCGAGTACGTGCATGTCGGCACAATCAGCACCTGCAACTGTTCTGACGAAAAAGGTGCATGATGGATCTCATCAGAGACGGAGGGAGATATGTACGAGAGGAAGACAGACCAGATATACCAGTTTACAGCATGACGGTGGAGGAATCAAAACAAGAGCTGCTGCTGTCACCACATGTCACTGCCGCATTATAGGGAAAAAAAAGAAAAGAAAAAAGAGCCATGGAAGGGAACAATTAGTCAGCTTTCTGCTATATAAACAGAGAGCGTATACGCAGGCATAACTCCACTCCGTTCTTTCTTTTATGTTGTCTCTGAGATGGGAACATTTGCATTTACAATGATGCCCTAAACTTTACTCTCACACCCAGCGCATGAATGACTGTGGCCAGATGGGTGTTCAAAGAAATCCCCGTCTGAGTCTGAGTCACTGCATGCAAGCTTTTGTCACTCAGTGGGGACGTGACATGACTTCAGCTGCTGCGGCATTTCAAGGAACATAAACAAACACGGACGGAAGCAATCTGCTACCATGCAATGTAATGCATAATGATGGAAAATTACAGCATGTCATGTAAAAGTCCACCTCTCACAAAAAAAAAAACAGACCACAGTTGAGGTGAAGAGGTGTGATCATCAAAATACAGGTATCAGGATTTAAACTGCAGGTAGATTCAGTCCTGCAAGTGTTATATAATATTACAGGATTATTATTGTTCATTCATTGATTGTGTAAGCAGCATTTTTTTTTAAGGCTGGTTGGATTAATATGTTTGTTTTTATGTTATATTGTTTTGTGTATGAAACTGTGGTCTCAAAATAAACCAGTAACTACAGTTAAGCATATACTACTGCCTGTTGTGGAGTCTAAAGCAGCATAAATGCACAAATGCCTCAGAACCACACTTAATCTGATATTTTGGGTTAATGCACACAGTTACTTTTTAACACTGGATAGAAAATCCATAATTGGAATTTTATTGGACTAACTTTGATAGACTTAAAGTCCATTTTGGTTTTAGGAAAGTCAGCAATTTTGATACTTTTTAAAATTAACTTGTAATTCAACCTAAATAGATTTTTGAACTTAAAATACACAGATGCATTATCTATTCAAAGAAGACAGAGTCATTCACACAAGTATTTGCATATGAGATATTATAATTGACAGGGAAGGGCGTGTGCAATGTCTGGTTGCAGCCCCCTCCTTTTGTGATGTATGGCGCACGTTTACGCAGCACGTTTTGGAGCCTGATGAGGCGGCTTTTCAGACGTGGGTGGAGACGCAGTCTCATGGTTGTGATAATGAAAGAAATCCAAGAACTCTGATTATATAGAAATGTGTGCTCTGTCAGCCCATCTGCTAATTGTGAGATGCCACAGACATGACAAATTCACAGATTTAAAGCCAAGGTATTTTTGACAGAGGCACATGAGAGGGGCGTTGGATCCCTTTGTTATCTTATATTATTGATCTTTTACATGCATCCTTTTATTAAGGCCAGATATTAGTAATGGAACATGTTGTGTTGGGTTACACACAAGGTCTACATGCTTTGTTATGCCATGTGCTCTCTTGTCGAACTGTATGTCCTCTGCAACTTGTTCTGTTAATGGCTATTTATCACTGTGTATAATCCCATAGTGTATAGGCCTGCTTTATATAAGCATTAATGTATTGTTTATCAAGGGTGTCTTCGATAAAACCATGTAAGGTTTGTTTTCAGGAGTCGGCTGTCTTGTGACTGGAAGCTTTCTGCCTCTCCTCCTCCTCCTTTCACCTTCTGCCCCTCAAACATAAGCCCAAAGGTAGCAAACATTACGCAAGCTGTTGGCAGACTGTGCCGAGCCCAGAGCACATGGCGTAGTTGAACCTTTTAGTAGGAAAACAAGATCACACGTCGAAGTGCAGGGGGTGGGTCTGTGTCACTACAGGTCAAAAGGAAGAGGGGTAGGCCATCATAAATAACTTCAGGTGGCAACAAGCTCATTTCTGATGCAAAAGGAGGGGGGGGGGGGGGGGGTTCTTCTTCATCTCAGGCTGAGGTTATTCCAGCCTGAAATATGATATAACAGAGGTGTGTCTCTGTTGTTTTTGTTATTGTTGTTGTCGTTGTGTCGCATGATGACAACTGCAGCACAGATTCTTCTACAATATCCTGTTGCAGTGTAGTTGTTCATGTAGGGCAGGGACCGTATGCTGTGTTGGTCTTGCACCATTGCCCTAGTATCAGATGGTCACTAGAGTAACCGCCCTGCAACTTTGACACAAAAAATGTCTTCACAACTGTTGCATGGCATGCATTCTTATGACTGGCCCTTGCACTTGATTTAAAAATGATTAAATCTAATACAACTTTATATTCTAGTGGAGCTCTTGTCCAAGGATACCATATTGAATCTGCGGGAAATGAATATATTGATTAGATATGTGTATTTTATCAATGGTGCCGCCTTTTAAAACAAATAGTACATCATAACCTTGAATTTGAATATTTCACTCAACATGAGCATCATGCCATTTTAAATAAGCTGCACTGAGACAACAGTGTATATGTGATAATCATGCTTTAGTATAGTCATAGTCCCTTGTTGAAATATGCTGCACTGCAATAAAAATAAACCCTCCAAATATATGAACAAAAAGCATAAGGTTATATTCATTTCATCAATGGCCAGAACAAGACATTTTGATCAATGTTTTGAAAGTGTCTTCATGTACAGTTTGTGTGAACCAGCAGGATATGTTGCAAAAACATTCCTGAACTATCTAGTGTAAACAGTACAGGCCTCCCACACTGTATGCATCTGTGCAGACGACGACAAACGGATATGTAAATGTACACGAGGCACATGCCCACCAAGCCCAAATAAAACTGTCAAAGGCTGAGGAGATAAGTTTGGTGGAGTGAGCCAGTAGTCGTACACTGTTGCAATAAGTTGCATACTTTTCTCAAGTGCCAAGGTCGCAGTGCCCCAGGGTGCTGGTTGCTCCTTTTCTAAGAAACCTTTCCAGAGAAAACTTCGAGGAAGAAAGTAGCCTCCAGTACAGGACGAGCCTCCAATGTAACCTCTGGCAAAAATAAATAAATAAATGGAGTATGTGCTTTAAGGTATTACAGGACAGGAGTCAGACATCTTCACTGGGATTAATCCAAATATTCAAGAAAATCCCTCTAACACAGAAAGAGTTACCAAGGATTTTGCAACAGAATTTGTTTTGTTCCAACTTGGTTCCAGTTGTTCTCTGAAAAAAAAAAACACCTTGTATTCTTTTCCTGCACTTTGCTCTCATTACATAACAAACAATGTGAAACAAAGTATTTTGAAAAATAATCATGTTTTTAAATTCTTAAGACTCTCCCTCTCAGATTGGGCAATAAAGCAGAAACTGCAGTGGGTTCTTTCTTAGTCTGTGCACAGCTGGAGGGTTTAGTCATATCCGCGAGCTCTTCAACACTCAGCAGTACTGGATGTGTCAATACTTGATTTCAAGAACAAGGTGGAAGTTTGAGCTCAGCTTGTTTTCAATGTAGATTTCGCAACAGCAGATGTAAACATTTCTCTGTATGCACTGAGCATAATACACTGTGGTACGCTTTCTATTGTTCAGCGGGGCCTTGTGACAACTCTTTTGGCTGTCAATCAATCTGTTGATTATTATCTAAATGAATATATTTTGACTAATAAATGGCTAAGTGTGTTAAACATCCACCCGACCCTCTGAAAGCTGAAGGCAGCATCTTCAAAGTGTTTTGTCCAACTTTCAGATTTTTAAGTCACTATCGAGTTAAATCAGGCAGAATCTGGAAATTCTGAAGAGCAGAGCAGCTCGGACCGATTATAAATAACTTCTCTCTGGGCCACTTCTTGAATGATTTGTCATTTTATTTAAAACTTCTGTGGGCCCCCTTCAGCTGCAGGCCCTTAAAAAATCTTCACTTTGTCATTCCCACTGGCCACACCACACATGCAACTCCCTTGCAAACCACAGAAACCGTTAAGGGTGTGTCATTCCAACAGCTGCTGAGTCACATTATCTCCCAAACCCCCTTTCCTCTCTCTCTGTCTACGTGTAAATAATCACACTGTACCATCAAAACAACAGCCAGACACTGCTGTGTAAACCCTGACAGAGTTGGACTAAAGCTTTAGTCTGATTGGCTGCAGCCTGAAATTCTTCCCCCTTGTCCGTGGCCTCTTTCCAGTACTTCCCCCTCATGTCTTGCAACTGCACACAGCCCTTCGGGGGTCGTCTGATACATTCCAGAGGAGGAAAAACACAGCAGAGGGAGGAGAGGGAGGGAAGAGCACAAGGCGGACACAGCTTATCTCACACGTAACAGGCGTAACGCATGTTGCCAGAGAACAGCGCGCGCAGGAAGTGACTCCACTGACGGCAGAGAGGAGGGACAATCCTGTAAGAGGATCAGGTTGCAGCAGGCAATGAGGTCATTTCAGTCGGTCGTTGTTATTGGGGCAGATTGTTACATCAGGTTGTGTTCATTAAAAAAAAAAAAGTCTGAATGTGATGTTTTTACAGCTTGAATGAACCAGAGGATCTGGAAATAATCTGTATTAGATGTTAATATGCAAATAAACAAGTCATTTTCCATACATAAACAATCATCCAGGTGGAGGATGACTGACATACCACTACAGATAATAACCCCCAAGTCATTCAAGTATGGTCAGAGAGGGCACATAATATGATTTAAGAGGGAACTGTAACAGCCTACCATCCATTCTACTCTGAAAAGTACGAGCATCTCTGTTTGTGGTGTAAAAATGTGGAATAGACTAGATGAGGATATAAAAATGTGCATTAACTTAAAACAATTTAAAAGTAAGTATACAGACAAACAGTCTTGGTCAGCTATAAAAAACTGGACAGCTAATTTTATACTTCTTTTTAGAAAGGATTTTAGTTAGTATGTTTATAATCATGGCTCTTTCATATTAAAGTTATATGTTTTAATCTTTTAAATTGTATGGAATTATAGATGTGTGACAGTATGACAATGTAAGGGGGGGCTGAACTTGATAAGCTCTGCTTCCTTCAGCCCCCATTGTCATTATTGTTTTTGTATTTTACATACCGGTATACTGTTTGTTTTTATGCTGTGCTTGTTTGAGACAAATAAAAAATCAAATCAAGGGTGAAATGTGAGTACATATAACTTAACAAGCAGGCTATTCAAGTATAAAACATTTCATTCTGCCGTAAATATTTAACTTTTTACTCCACTGCATTTAAATGACAGAAGTAGCCTACTTTTAAAATGAAGTTTGAACACAATCTCAGGAAATACAAAACATCCATATCAATATCACTTTGGTTTGACATCGTAAGTGTAGCTGGAGCCTCTTGACATTTTCAAATGTCCTTCTGTCATTTTCACTATAAAACAATGCATTACTATCTTCTTATTTGGAAAACATTGTTCTGTATTGGGGTTGCATTAGATTGTAAACACAGCAGTCTGATGATAATCATACTTCATGTACGTACACTAACTTTAAAAATAAATTGCTGATCATGCTTTCTTCCACCCCTGTAGATAATCAAAGCCTCCAGGCCCTGAGGGCAACAAATGAATGAACAGGAACTGTTTCTTGACTTGTGACATGATTTATCTTGTTGTGACCTGTGTGAGTGGTTAGCGCTCATTAGCTGCATAATCTAAACTACTGTGACTGATGACTGTGTCTAAATCCGAGCAGAAACACCGTTATCAGGCCTATTCACGACCGTTGTTGACCCAATCACGCAAAGCTCGGCCCATTCAAAACAAAAATCTCTCTGTATTCATCACAGGACAGTCTGGCCTGTTTCTTACATAACCAGCTTAGTCGGATCATTAACCAGATTCAGGTCCTCGCCTCCCCTCTTCATGGTTATAACTGGGACACTCTGCAGATTTCATAAGGGCCACACAATATCAACTCTAGGATTACAGTATTTCCTCAAAGGCAGATTGATTTTGGTGTCTGACGCCACCCAGTGGACGGTTTTAAACTGGACCTTTCTTTTTCGACCATGCGCTGCTGCCACCAGGGTTTTGTCATGTGAGGTACGAGTCTCGTGTGACCTTCAGCTGCCAAGTGTATCTGCAACAAACACCTGCAGGTTTGACATCTGAGAACCTGCCTGGTGGCGCGAGGCCCAAAGTATACAATAACACAGAGTTGATAATGTCTGAGTCACCAGCCAGCCCTTACTGTATTTAGCTCTTTTCCACATGTGCATATAAATATAGATATACAGTATATATAAAAAATGAAATCAATGTAACAGAACCCAAAACTATTTTTTGAAAAATTGTAAAAAAAAAAATAAAAAAAAACTTTCAGAAAGACAGGAAACTACTGTCTCACTGTGATTTGACTCTGTAGGACTGTTTGTACTGTACTGTATTGATTTTGTACTGCCTCTCTGGCCTGAAAAAAATTAATTACTGCTTTACATAAACTGCTTTACATTCAATTATCTTTGCTAAGCCAGAAATTAAAACCCATAAATTAAGTTAAGCTGCATCCCAGGGCTGTAATTTTCAGGTGGGAAAGGAATTTAAATCAAAAAAGTGATCAGTGATCCCAGATTATAAGAGAGTAGAGAATCATTTTAATGTAACAACATAGCAATTTTTTTAGATTTACAGTAAGAAATCGTACTAATTTTAGATCATTTTAACAGAGAGAAAGACAGAAGCATCCTGGAATGATTGAAATTCAAATAAAATAGAAAAACAAAAACATCCACAACACAAACATACACCTCTTAATACTGTGCTCTGATAAAAGGTTTGGAAACTTTTTTTTTTTTTAAAGGAAACAGAACGCCTCAACACGACAAGGTTCTTGGTTAAAACCTACAGTATGTGGCTAAAATAGATTACAGTACTTAAATATAAAAATAGACTCTTTTTTCTGAATTTGTTTGTTCTTTTTAGTTCTCTGCTGCAGTCGTCTAGGTGGACGGGATGTGTTCGTCCGGTGTGTCCACAGGTCCCTGGAGCTCCCTCAGTGGCACATCCGAGAGGTCATCTCTTTCTGCAGCACAACACGCACACACACACAGTACAGTGAGTTACTGCAGTGAAGAATACAGTAAATATACCATAAAGATTTTGTAATATCACAAGGAAAAAGCAATTTTGCAAAAAGAAAATACATTTCATCAAATAAAAGCAAGCACATAGTAATAAACAGTGGATATAGTCGTCCAAGCACTTTAATGCAATGCCTCAGTTTGCCACTCCAGATAACTACGACATTGCTGCAGCTACTTTAATCTAAAGCCTTTGTAATTCCCTTACTTTATAACATATCAAAGCTTTTATTCATGGTCATTCAATATTAACTGCACTGATTTATTTCCATACCCAGCTCCACTCCGCTCTTTTTTACTCACCAGAGGCTCCAGCTCTTTGTGGTCCGTCAGGTTGAACTCAGTCACGAAATAATAGAAATGCTTGTAGCAGGTATTGACGTGAGCCTCGGCCCCCATCTGGCTCACGCGGTCAAAGTGGTGGATGTAGACGTGGACGAACACCCGGAACAGACGAGACAAAATCTTCTTAGCCACCTGCATGAAGGTCTTAGGGAAGGGAGTACCTGGGAGTCAAACAGATGGGAGACGGGAGAAGACGGCGGTCAATCCTGGTGACCTTTCACTCTCCACACCAGACCACAGAAAGCAACACATTTGAAACACTTGCAAAGCATATCTTCCACGTAAGGATCTAAATACAGTTATCCATGCTTTTATCACCTCTCGTTTAGACTATTGCAATTCCCTGTATGCAGGCATCGATTTGTTTTTAATACGCAGATTGCAGGTTGTGCAAAACGCTGCAGCGCGCCTACTGACAGGGACAAAGCGTCACCATCACATTACCCCAATTCTCCGCACTTTACACTGGCTACCTGTCTCTTCTAGAATTAATTTTAAAATTGTACTTATTGTTTTTAAGTGCCTGAATGGCCTGGCACCGTCCTACCTGTCTGACCTTCTTGTTCTTCACCATGCCCCCCGAGCACTAAGGTCTGCTAATCAGCTGCTCTTAACCATACCGAGAGCAAAACTAAAGACGAGAGGAGACAGGGCATTCTCTGTGGTGGCCCCGACATTGTGGAACAGTCTACCTCTGCATATTAGGACTGCACAAACACTCGAGCACTTTACATTTCTTTTAAAAACTCATCTCTTTTCCTTGGCATTTTAGTTTTATATGTCTCCACTCTTGTTTTATTGTTTTATTGCATGCTTTTATTGTAACTACATTACCTGTTCCATCTAGTTGTATTGCCACTAGTTTGCTTGTGTGTTTATTGTACAGCACTTTGGTCAACCTGGGTTGTATTTTTAAATGTGCTATATAAATAAATATGTATTGTATTGTATTGTATTGTCTTTGTTGAAAAGGTTAGAAACTCTTTTAAGTTCCATTTGGGGAACACTTTATAATAAAGTACACAATATTAAGCATTAGTGAAGCATCAAATACTGAATTCATCATTTATAACACATGAATACTCATTAGTATGTGGTTTATAAACAAAATTAAAAATGTTTTACTCATCATCGATAAGCACTAGCTGTATTTATAAACTACTAATGAGTATTCATGCATTATAAATGAAGAATTCAATATTTATTAATGCTTAACTACTGCTTAATAGTGTGTACTTATTCTAAAGTGTTACGACTTGTGTTGGTTGGTCAGCAGCATGCTCAAGGACGCAGCCAGCATCACTTCATTCGTGACTGGGAAACTAACACGACTTGGGCTGGGGGGGCATTAAGCCCCAGCTCCAACCAACTGATTAATTTAGTATGTCGTTTTGCTTTGACTAATTCAATAAAATTTCAGGAATCTGTTCCAGAGGACAGACGCGTCAGAGGTCGTTTCTATTCATAGCCCCGCTGTATATTGTGTGACCCATTTTTAAATCCATTGCTTGGATGTTTCTGTAGTTAGTCAGATGCCAGACCAAAGCACATGGCACACAGTTCACACATGCACAGTGCAGGGGGGAAGGTGAGGGGGGCGGAGATAGAGAAGTGAGAATGCCACAGCAGCAGAAGATAAACACTGTGCACACACGGAAGGTAATTCAATCAACGTGGCCTTGCAGATTTAATCTCAAACACCGTTGTCCATCATATGAACTTTATCTGTGTCAGATCTTCGCCGCCTTCTCTCACCAGGATTTTTTATCTTCATTTAACTTTCATTGCTCCTTAATCACGTTATTTGCATGTTAATTATTTATGTGTATTCTTGGGGCTTTCGTGTGACTCATGCTGAAAGAGCAGAAAGATTACTCATTCAAGTCATTCATTGAATAAAAAGTACTTTAGTGACCCGCTCCAGGTGTAAACCATAATCATCTATTGAATGTCGACTAGTTTTGATGAGAGAGATTTGTTAGAGATTCGTCATTGGAATAAAACCCAAAAAAGAAAAATCTGAGAGCAAACATTAGAGGTAAATCTGTGTACGGTATTAATGCTCTTCTAATCTGCTTCACTCAGCTGTTCGTAATTCTGTAATAATTTATCTCGCAGCCCACTCTGTGGATCCAAAACCTCGACACTGGGAATTACTGATTAAAACATCTCAACTTGTGAAAATCTGCTGCTTCCTACAATTATTAATCGACCCCGAGTAAAGGTTCAGATAAGATATAAAAAGTGTTCACTTTGAGCTCTTATGGCTTATGGGGTTCATGGATTGTTGATTTATGACATTTTATAGACCGGACTAAAATGGCTTTTATTAATAATTAAAGTAGTGACTGGTCACTTGTTTCGTCAGGAATCTGTGGAGGTTGTGAACGGGTGGAGACTTGGTTTACAAACATGTGGAGTTGACTTCCTGAGTCATTTTAAAGGCTTAGATCTTTAACAGCAGGATTTCTTGAGATTTCGCCCAAGCAGAGAGAGAATCATTAAAAACCCAAAAGGTTTCTGATCGAACTCTGAATCGTTAAAGGAATAGTTCACTCAAAATTCAAATTGCACTCATTATCTACTCACCCTCATGTCGACTAAGGGCTGGGAGAAGTTTCAGAGTCCTCTGTGGCTTCTCTGAGTTACAGGGGGTCTCGGCGTAGCAGTGCATGTCCATATAACGGTTGTAAATGGATGCAAATGGAAAATTTCGCATTTCGGGGCTTCAATACAAGACGGACATTACATACGAGCAGCATGGAGGTATTTGGATGTTTTTTGGTGTGTCTTTTTGTTACGAAGACAGTTGGTATCTATTTGCAACCGTTATATGGACATGCACTGCTACGCTGAGACCCCCTGTAACTCAGAGAAGCCACGGAGGACTCTGAAACTTCTCCCAGCCCTTAGTCCACATGAGGGTGAGTAGATAATGAGTGAAATTTGAATTCTGGGTGAACTATTCTTTTAAGGAGCCTCAGTCCTCGCGCGGCGCACGCCTCCTGCAGCTGATCCGAACACTTACCGACGTTGGTGGGGAAGATGTTCTCGTTGTTGATCTGTACCTCAATCCAGTCCATGAGCAGGCTCATGTATTTGGGGGCCGACAGCGCCGTCGGCCTCTTGTACTTGTGCTCGTCTTGCCAGCGGTATTCGTACTTGGGCCCGCCGGACATGACGGGGCAGGTTTGATCGGTGCAGGAGTCGCTGATGGTGCCGTAGATGAGGTTGATGCGGTTGAAGAAGTCGACCACATGGACGGCCACCCAGTCGTTGAGGTCCTCGCCGTGGGGCAGCTGCACGGCCTGCTTCAGGTCCAGCCCGGCATTCAGAGACGCCTGGGCCTTCTTGTGCAGCTCGAAGCGCTGCGTCCCGGGCTCAAACTTGCGCTTGGGCCGGAATGTCCTATCTTTGTTGAAGACTTGTTTCAGAGCCAGGGACATGGTGGCATGTGGTGGCAGCGGCTGGCGATTTGTTGTGAACGCTTCTGGTGAATTATTTACTGTTGAGAGTCAAAAAGGTTGAGCAGAGTTTTCCTGCTGGGCCGGCGTGTTTGTTTGGACTCAGTCTGTACTTCTGTAAACCTGCGTGTGATAAGAGAGGAGAGACAAAAGGGATGGTTCGGTTAATGAATGCTCATTTACATATAACGACATGGTTTCCATCAAAACTCATGTTATAGGTGCCTCTTATTCTTATTCAGGAGCTGCAAATAATGATGTTTTTTCAATATCTTTTCATATTCTGATTATTCATTGAACAATCAATTCATTATTTAAGGTTTTTTAATAAAAAATAAATAGTTATAAAACGCTCATCATCACAATTCCTCAGCATCCGAACCCTAAATACATGTAGGTCATTATCATAACTAACTAACCCTCAGAATTAAGAAGTTGATAAATGATGAAATAGTTGAAACTAACTTTTCTTCTGAACTATTTTGATTACTGATTGGAGCAACTTATAAAGATCAAATGCTGTAAAAGAAATGTTCTTGTTCCAAATCCATTAGTTTTCTCTAATTTATATAATTACCTACAAAATAATTTACATTTTTTTGTCAGACTTCATCTAAAAGAAAAAATGTAAAGAGCAGTTTCACGCCATTTTCTGACACTTTATAGATCAAACAACTAACCAATTAGGGCAAACAATCATGCAGATTATTATCTGATAATGAGAGTATTCATTAGCTACAGTTACAGCAGCATATTTGGTCCAGGTTTTTGTGTTGCCCTGGGTCTAAACTTACATTCACGTGTGTAGCAAACTTTTAAGCCCCTTATCCACCTTCTTGAGCTGATACAAATCTCAAACTCGCGAGTGTTTATCTTGAAAACTGGCTTAAAAAATATAGAGATCATGTGAATATCACTGTATAAATCTCAAGTGAAAGAGCATGAATGAAAAAAATGTGTGACTCATGAGGTGCACTGATGATAAAATACAGTGCATTTCATTATTATCTTATAATAAATGGTGTAAAGGGGCTGATTCACGTTTATTACCAGAATTCACCTTTGAGCCTCATCACCTCAGGTAAGAAATAAAGACAAGTCAGGACAGTGTCACTGTGTCAACAACACAAAAGGGCCTGCAGTAGCCTAAAAGATGAAACATCGTCGACCTGAGTCACTTCCTATTTCAGACACTAATTCGCCGTAAAACCAAAGAATCCGCGGAATGACAATAAAAACCAAGTCTGACCGCCCGGGTACCACCATAAATAATACAAAAAAAAAGCATCATTTAGGGGCAAACCATCTGCATTTCTGCACCGTAGTGTTCACATTAATACAACATTCGTGTCGTTTGTTTGTTGTCACATTTTCCGACATTAGAGAGAGAGAGAGAAAAAAAAAGCCCAGAGATTAAAACAGCAGGGCGTGCGACGACAGGAAGAAGTTTATTCGTGACGTGACTACCGCGAGCTAACTCGGTCACAGACTTGTTGCTTTCCTTAAAAAAAACCCCACAAACAAATCGCCATTAATTCGTCTTATTCAACGCTCACTTCACTTCACATGTGAAATACACAAAACACCGTCTAAAACACAGTGGTTGTCGCAGACTGTGTTGATCAAACGGTGATGAAATCGCACCGTTCAAAGCCACTTTCATCCCCCCCTGAACTTACTTGTTCCGCCTTCCTGTTCCGTCAGTTTCCTTCGATGTTTTATCGAAAATTAGCAACTTACTTGATCGATAGCTTTACGGCAACGGCACACACAGACTACATTATGGATACATGACGCCGTACGTGCTGTAGATTTACTGATAAATCAATAAACGTGCCACTTTAATAAAGAAACTAACGACAGACTCCTCCCTACGAAACGAAAAGTATACCAGAGTCAAGTCAGCGGCGCTGCGAGCCACTTCCGGTGATGCCCTTCAAAATAAAACCCCGGTTTAATGTAATGCAACCATGCAACATCTTGCTTAACATTTATTAGTTTTACAAATTTGCTATAAACAACAAATTTACTTACTCTTTCATAGGAATGCAACTCCAACGATGGGTTAAGAAACCCCAAACGCAGTGGAAAGACATCCACGTTCAAAGTAACATTTATAGTTTTTGATTTTTTGAAATTTATTTATTTTATTTTATTTTTTTTGGGGGGGGGTTGTGATTAATTTAAATCACTTTAATAATTCGGTGTCTCTCTGTAGTTGGTCTATGCTTGTTTCATGCTATTTTTAGCCTGTTTCTGGTCTTTTTTTTGGGTCATGATTGTCTAGTCTGTGCCAGTTTTTTCTGTTAATTGTCATTTTGTGTCCCTTTGAGGTCACCTTTGATGCTAATTTCATGTATTTGTTTATGTTTTGTGTGTTTGTGTTTAGGTGAATTTGTGTTCTTACTGTAAATCCTTGTGCTGTTTTGCATTGCTCTGATAGTTTTGCATATCTCCACACACCTACCTGTAGCTGCTTTACATCTCATTGTGGTCATTTTGCATCACTTTGTAGTTATTTGATTGCCTTAAAATCTAGAAAAACGTCACTTCAGGAATGTTCTTATCAAAGGAGATGAAAAGCTATTAGCCTATTGTAGAAACGTTTTCCAGTATTGACACAAGCATTCTAGCCATTTTGTTTGCTTATTCAATTCACTTACTTTATTACTTTTCATCTTGGTTTTGCCAGTTGCCAGAGTATTTGCAATCTTATTCCTTAACACTGCTCACATATTCAACATGTAAAAACTTTAGGCCCTTATTTTGAAGACAAATTCACCAACTTCCGGTGTTGTGTGGCCTTCAGTGTTGCCTGGGTAGCTCAGAAGTACTTCCTTTGGCAGGGGGCACCCTGACTAATCCCACTTATTTTGTAACACAGTCATTGTCAGCCAGGATACATGGTGTTTGAGTTACTGATAGGAAAACAAAAGGCAACATCTGGTTTAAAGTTTGCATTCAATATTTTGCCAATTAAGTTATTTATAGCCCTTTCACATATAATGCATTTTAACACATAAAGCCATTTTAGACGACTGGATATATACATTTGTAAACCTAATGCTGTACAAAACAAAACATCATAAATGGCTGTAATCCCCTTTACAGCTCTGAGAACTGCTCGTTTCCCCATGTAAGTCTTTTATTGTGTAAGAATAGTTTAGGCAAGGCCTCATAAAGTCTCTTTCATGTTCTCCCTGGGCAGTATGCAGACTTTTTCATGGCAGATTACCCACCTAAAAATGCCTCTATACATGTGTATGCTGCATGTTTCTAGGATGTTACCATGGACCAACGAGACAGCAGGCCTCTGGGCACAGACATGTAGAAGACCCCCCAACCCCCCGCCACACAGGAGAAGCAGACAAGAAACAGAAAATGTTGTTTGTAGCCTACATGGTTCGTACTGTAGCCTATATCTGTGTACTTGTCAGTGTTGCAGTTTTTATCTCTTTATGGTTATTTTCTGTTCGTTCTGATCATTTTGCATTTCTGTTTTCCCTCCATCTCTCTAATCATTTGACTTTACAGTGAGAAATGTTAACAGGCAACCCATATTGAAGTGATAGGCTACATCATATCATTGCATTGTTACAGTATATACAGTCATTTTTACTAGATGGGGAATTATTTCTTTTCAGATAGGTGTACAGTGTAAATGTAAATAAAAACTGACTTTGCACAAACATTGAAGCCACATGCAGTTCTAACAGTTTTATTCTACTTTGGCATGAAAAACAATAAACTGCTCTGAGATGACGGCAGATTACGCAGAAAAATAAGTTGAACACGTACAATATATTCCCACTGAACTCCGAAATACCAGAATATAAAATTAGTTAGTCCATTAATATGAAGACGTTGATGCTTAACATTCAAACCACAACCGACAGAAACAGAGATCCTCCTTCATGGCTGACACACTGAAGTTCAATTTACAAAATGCACATTTATTGTCACTGAGGCCTGTTTAGCTGTATCAGTGCTGCTGTAGTTGAAGCTGCTCAGCGTGCACCATTCATAAAAAGCTCTTTGTTTTGCTTGTTTAATGGCCAGTTGAAAGGATGCTTTGTGCAGCACTGGGACAGAATGTGCCTTGTTTCTGTCTACTTGTCAGGCTCAGCAGCGGCTGCAGCTTCCTCAGGCTTGGCCTTGTTCGATATGGAGTAATAGTACAACCTCATGGACTCCTCAACCTTCTTGAAGTCTGGACGGTCCTCATGCCTGATGAGAGACGGGAGAGGAGGAGGTGTTGTGGTCAGTGGAAAGAAATGTCACAAGATCTTCAAAGTTAAAGAACATCACAGTGGCGCTACATGAGACTGATCATAGTGCTGCCTCCGCTGCTGTGGGTGATACTGTCAACACTGTATGTAGCGTTGCTTTCAGAAGTGGGGGTGACACAGTGGAATTAAAAGAATTACTCACCAGAATAAGCATGAGATTTAAAAACATAAATATATATATGTTTTTAAATCTTAAAACAAATAAATCTAAAAATCTAAATCTTAAAAATGTATATATTTATCGAAATGTGATGTAACCTCTGCATATGCACAAACTTTCCAATAGATATCGCTGTATCACTGAGGATTGTGCTTTACTGTTGAATATTTGACTGGTGTCGGGTTATTAGAAATAAAGAGAAACATACAACGTTTTCTTTAATCAAAAAAAAAAAAGGTTTGAGGAAATAACTACACATATTTCTTGTTACCAAAAAAATATGGCAGCCACTATTCAACATGAGAAGTGAAACAGCTTAACGCTCATTATAGTAATTACTTTCACTGTACCTTTATAATTAAAGGCAAGTCAGACAAGTAAATCAACATTTCTATCAGCACTGTGGTGACTGTGGTGATATGTATAGGACACGTGCAGGCTCTCCTCCTTACATAGGTAACAGTTGAATTTTCTAATTAGTAACTGCTTTGTCACTTTCTGTGCTGATGACAGCATCTTGTACGTCAACATTGGCTGTGCTCCAAACCAGCCCTCCTCCAGGTTACAACATGCTTTTGGTGACCTTTAAAACTTCTTATTACAAACTCCAGATGCTAAATGTGTACATTTTATATCTAAATTTCAACTACTCAGAGTACTGACAGAATAAAATTAACAAAAAAAAATCCACTTAGATACCTAAACTTAATTCACCAACAAACAAACAAACACATGGGCAGCATTGAGTCTTACTTGTATGTCCAGCACTCCTTCATCAGTGTATACATTCTGTCTGGACAGACTGCTGGAGCGTCCATGCGACTCCCACTTTCAATGAAGCGAATCACCTCCGGTCCTTTCATTTTCTGGACACAGTTGAGAGAGCAGACATAAGCCGTAAAAGCAACGTTCAGGACCAATCCTGTTCCAAATCCTAATCAATAGTTTCTTTTCCAGTATATTTGTCATTGGATCATTATCTCTTTACATGCTCATACACTCAGTTAAATACAATTATTTTATATTTATACATACCCATGTTTTTATTTTTCTGACTTCTTTGAGTGTGTGCTATAAAATGGCACTTGTATTGCTTCCTTTTTTGTTGTTATTTGTTGTTGCTTTCTCCTATTGTTGTTGTTGATTTATCCTCTGAATGTGTATATTTCTTGGGGAGGTGCTTCTTATAAGCCCATGTAGGGTTTTGTAAGGGTTGTAAGGGTTTTTCTCCTGCACTTACTATTATTCTTTCATTTCTGTTTTTTGTAATTGTCGTTTTTTTATGGTGCAAATAAATAAAATACAAAAATACAAAAAATCCTGTTCCTGTACCATCTAAAAGTTGATAGCTGACATTAATACTGTACCTTATAAGGTTTCCCTCCGAAGGAAAAGGCCTCCCACATGGTGATACCAAAACTCCACACGTCACTTTTACTGGAGAACTTGTGGTAGTTTATACATTCAGGAGCGTACCACTTCAGCGGCCATTTACCTGCAGTGCGAGCCTGCACAACACAAAATAAATCACAATAAGAAACTTGTCAATGATGTAATGTAATGTTGTAGGTTGTCTTTGTTGTATTCATTGTATATTATACACTGTTGTCCATAAAGTTGGAATATTATTTTGATTTCAGACACAATCCTCTTTTTATTCCTATTTATACACAGTCAGTAATCACCAGTTTTGAGAAGATAAAAACTTTATCTATCAGGAATAAATAACATTGTCACGATCATTTCATGAGAAGAGGTAAAAACATATTTTATTCCAACTTTAACGGGCAACACTGTGTATGTTTTGTATGTAATGCACTTATGTTTGTTGTATTTTATATATACAGTTGTGTTTTGACCCCGGAAGAGTAGCTGCTGCATTGCTGGCAGCTAATGTGGATCCAAATAAAAGGATATGAGAATATCCAAAACTGGTTCACTATTCATAATTAGAGACAACATATTGTATTTAAAAGGGGGGAAGGGGATGATTGGATGGCACATTGTGGATGCCTCGATTCTATTTCAAAGACAAATTTGAATTACTGTTCGATACATTAGAACAAAATGAGTTGACATTTACTTTGTCTAGATTTTCATATTAATTTTCAATCTGATAAAAAAAACCTACATATTTGTAATGTGCTTTTTAAGTGTAATATTTATAAGTAAATCTGTGCAGCAACAAAGCCTAAGGGACACAGAGTAGCTCTGTGATGTTACTTCATGCATATCACGTAGACGTTTATAACCCAGTGACAAAATGATTACTTGGAAGATTTTCTGTGGTTTAAAAAACATCTGAGACTGACTGATGTGGGACAGATATTGCTCACAGAATAACCGTCTGATATGTTGAATTACACAGTTTGTTCCAGCTTTTGTGTTTTGTATCATCGTGTCCTTGGAAGTTGGGATTCATATGACTGTCTGATAACTACATTCCTTCCAGATGTGGGTCAGTAAACCAGTCCAAAAAAGAAAGAAAGAAATTGATTCAGTGTTTACTCTTGTTTGCACGCGGCATGTGACAGCTTTGGGGTGATAATGTTGAGTTTAAGGTATTTGTGCAACGTGAGGTCAGTAATTCCCAGAAGAGCAATCAGTTTTAGATAAACTATCTATTTGTGTTAGCTGCAACAATGATAACCTTCACACCCACACCCTGTAGTTACTCTACATTTGTCCTGGAGTGCAAATGCTTTGAGATAATTTGGCTACAAGTACCTTATAGTAGTTGTCGTCTGCTCCCAGGGCCTTGGAGAGACCAAAGTCACTGATTTTGGCGAACTGCTGGTTGACCAGCAGGACGTTACGAGCTGCTAAATCTCTGTGCACAAAGTTCTTCTCCTCCAGATACTTCATCCCCATTGACACCTGATGCATCAGCATGACGATGTTCTCCGGGCTTACGGTATCCCTGTGGGACAAAAACAAGACAAATGTTGTTGTTTTTTTAATATCTTTTTCCAAATCATGCCTCTCAGGATGTTGTGTGGGGGGTTGTGTTGGGCTCCCATGCAGCTAACATAAATCTGAGGAGTCACAAGATGACTTAGCAAAAAAAAAAGCACCAACAAAAAACATTACAGTGAATATCTAAAGGTTGTTTCCTTGTGATATCCGATGTATTTTTATCACTTCAAGCATCCAGATCTTCAAATGGGTGATTTTTCTTCTTTTTTTCTTCCTTTTGCTGTTGTGTGTGTTTCTTTGTCTTTCTTATCTCTGTGTCTTGTCTCTTGTTTGTCTTGTCTTTGCAGTTTCTTTGCTTCTAACTCTCCAGTGAGAAATGAATGTAAATACGGAGGCTGTCTGGCCCAGCTGGAGCTGGTGCACAGTAGAGCCATTCACAAACACATCCATGCTGTGACTCTGATCATAAAAAATCAAGTTAACTGGAATTGCATTCAAACGGATGTAAATATTTTCATCACATTTGCTATGTTGAGTCCAAAAACTCACTTATTGGTACTGAGGAACTTGTTGAGAGGCCCGGCGGAGGCCATCTCCATGACCAGCATCAGGTTCTCGGCGTTGCAGAGGCCGAGCATGCGGACGATGAAGGGGTTGCTCAGCTGGTGCATGATCTCCGCCTCCCTCATCATCTCCTCCTTCACCAGCTTCTCGTTTTCACTCTTCAGCACTTTGATGGCCACGTCTACCTGACCCCTGAAACAAACATGTGGTTTGTGTTACAGGTTTCATCTTTTTCCTCCATACAAACAGTATTGTATATAATAGGGTTAGTATTTATAAGTATTGTTGTATATAACATCCCAGCTCTTCTTACGAGTCACTCTTGAGGGTTCCCTTCTTGACGCAGCCAAAGTTCCCTGAGCCGAGCTCCACCTCGTCCATCAGCAGTTGGCTTCTCTTGATGTTAAATCTCTTCACGTCATTGGGGTTGTGGTACGGGTTGAAGCCGTTGCAGTCCATGGGCAGAAGGTCACGCTCTGCAGGGACGCTGGTAGCCGATGTGGAGGCCGCTGCAACAGCTGTGAAGTGAAGGTACGAGCCACATGAGGTAGATTTCAGCGATTCAGCATGTTCTGATATTCATCTGCTGGTTTTCACATGCACGTCTGTTCACACTGCTGAACAGCTGGTATCTATCAGGTTTAAGGTCTTTTTAAGCCCCATTTAATTTGGGGTGATTAAATGCTGAGGGTTTTTTTTTTTCTTTCTTTTTTTCTTACAGATGTTGAGGGGGGTTTTTTTGTTTATTTATTTACAGAATAAGTCTTTGAAACACCTCTGTCATCATGTAAATGATCGTCTTTAAGAGATTTCAAAGAGAGATGAGCCAAGTAGACATAAAACCTTGAGTGCCTCTTGTTGACTTTTATGGTAATTTAACTGCATCCAGGTTTGAAATATAACTGAGAACATGTAATCAAGCTCTGCACCTAATTTTGAGGCTCTTGTACTTTACTTGAGTATTTCCATTTTTACAAACTATATAATGTGTATAAAAAAGCATATGATGCATCCTCTTGGAATTAAGCCACTTAATTCAACCCCACCTGATCTTACACTAAAGTTACACTAACAATATATCAGATATGCAATAAATAAATAAATAAATAAAAATAGTAGTTTTGGCTGCTTGTACTTCAGGGAACTGACCTCGAGGGGGCGGTGTGTATCCATTGTGTCCCGTTCGCCTCTGAGGAAGTGACAGGAAAAGTGAATGTCACACCATGAACATTTTTGCTGAGTTAAAAAAGTGCAGGGTGTTGTTAATACTCACTGTTGCAGGAAGACTGGGTGTCTCTGCAAAGGTTGAGATTAGATTAGAGTCAGTAGAGTCAAAACGGTGATATGAGTTTGTGGCTGAATGTTACAAATATCTGTACAACTGACAAAAAAAAAGGAGTAATGATATAAGATGTTCATACTTGCAGCTGCTTTGCTGTTAAGGCACGCCTCCCCGAGAACAGTGACCAGGCCGTCAGGTTTCATCTTCAGGTACTCAACCAGCTGGTGAGATTGAGATAAAGTTGAATTATACCTCAGAAACAGGCCCGTCGGCTCCAACAGAAATAACAGATAGGAAAATTAAGAAAAAAAAACATTTTTGGAGGCTCTACCTGCCAGATTGTGTCAAACTTCGTTCCCTCTGGCATGGAGAATTTCCCTGATTTGTCTTGGAGAATCTGATAGTGGTAAACTGTTTTCCCGTACATCATGGAGAGAGCAAAGGTACCAGACTCCTCTCTGTCCCTCACTCTGTGAAACACAACACAGGTCGCTTTAAACCAACATCAAGGAGCTCACACACACACCAAATCTTCAGAGGTTAGTCGACAAAGAGGCAGAAAAAGGTGGAAACAACGTGGCTCTGAGTAAGTAACTTACAGAAACTTGCCGTCTGGCTGTGCTCCAGAGTAAAGCCGCCTCTCACCTTCCTGGCGGCTGATTTTGTTGTGATACCAAGGCATCTTCTCGTGAGCCGTGGTGGCGATCAGCTTCTCCAGCTGAGGGGCTTGACTGATGATGGCCTGCTCCATGGCTTCGCCCTGGACGGATGCACAGACACAGAAACATTCAGGACACAAGCGGTTCGAAAAGAATATGCGGCATATGCATGTGTGTGAATGATCCTACTTATGCATATATAAAAAATTAAATAGGTGTGAAATATAAGATCACATCATATCACATCTTGCAACTGTGGTTCATCTTTCAGACGTTTCTCAACCACTTTGGGTGTCAGATGTTGCGCAGTGAAGCAGAGGGGCAGAGGTGTCACAGTCAAATGTCAGTTAAAATAAAGTTACGACCACAGTAAACAGTGGTAGGTAGGTAAAAGTCACCATACTTCTGTAATGTACACAGAGCGCAGCTAATGGGGATCCTAACAAATAAACAAATAAACAAAAAATAAAAAGCAAAGGTAGCAGTCAGTCGTGTGACTTAAGTATTATAATACGCACCATGATGTAAAAATGCATGCACAGCATTTTCCTGTTGTAGCTAATTTAGGTGGAGACGATAAACTTTCCCTTTAATTTGTTTTTAATGTGCTTTCCATGTCAAATTTAAACTTACAAAGGAGTCAGTGACTATATAAGTGCAGTAGTAAATGCAGTATTTCCTGCTAAAATGTGGTTAAATAGATATGTTAAGCAGCATAAACTGGAATAACTCAAGTGAAGTTGCAGTGAATGTTCTTAGTTATACTTTCTACTGCTGCTAAGAGGTGCTACTGCAAAGGGTTTCAGGCCACAAAGTTTGCATACAGCAGATTATGTAGTGCTAGTCCTAGTTATTCAACTGAAAATGCAAGTGATGAAAGTTTAGTTCTCTCAGGACGTGAACGGTTGCAGCAGGAGGCAGATTGTACAACGACAGAGGGACACGTCTCCATCATCAAATGGAGATTCTGCACATTTCTCTGTCTCAGTGTCTCTCCGGGACTTTTTAATCAGCTCAGGCCTCGAGGTGACACTGAGGTCAATCTGTTGGTGTCTCAGATAGAGGAACGATATGGTCAGATCAGATGTCAGTGCAACAACTCTGATATCGCAATTGATACAAGCGCTAATTTCACCCAAATTACTTTTACATACAGCATTTTCCACTGTATTCTGAACAAGAGCGACAGGGAGAGTCGTGTTTCTGGGGAACCTCTCAAAAGACACTCACTGTATGTTGGGAAAGATAGATATACCTGCGGTGCGGGCGAATCAACAAGTTAACATCTTGCGCTTTTACATTTTTAGCAGTGGTGAAATATGCTGTAACTTCAGCTGTGAATTGTAAAAATAAAAATAAAAATAAAAGAAATATTATCAATAATAAAGGCCTATGAAATATAAAATACTCCATTAAGCTTCATTTTTTACCTAAATAGAAATGAAGTTTTGACAACAAACCATATACTAACAACATTTAAAGTTAGTATTCAAAATGCTCTTATATAAAACCATATATGGATGCATACATGCATGTGAGCGGAAGCTGATTTTAACAACTTCTATACTGATATATTTTCATCATATACTGTTGGATAGTTATTCAAAACATTTTATGAACTGATTGTGTGATTTTTGTTTAATATCTTCAAGAAAATAGTTGTTGAACACATTTTCTGGAGTTTGAGTACAATATTTCCCTCTGAAATGTACAGGAGTAAAAGTATAAATTGGAAGTATTTGAGTTATTCCTGTGTAAACCTGTACTTCAGTGTAGTATTTCAGTAAATGTGCTCAGTATCTTTCTACCTGTGCTGAAAAAACTGGAGCTCACAGGTTCTTAAAGGCTGTAAACTGATGAAACATTGAGCGATAGCAGTTGTGGAGAAACCAGGTGTCTGAGCAGAGCCTCACCTCCAGGTTCCAGGTCTGCTTCACGTACTCTCTCAGCATGTTCTCCCTCAGGTTGTCGAACACGCCGGGCTGGATCGGCGAGTCCGGGGAGCGCAGGCAGGGCTTCTTCAGGGTGCACACCAGCCCATCAGAGTCCTTGCTGTAAAACTCACAGAGCTCTGCAGGCCCACAGTGAGGCTTCCCGCCCGTGATGCAGAAAGTCCCGTTCAGCTGCTTCTCCACAGAGTAGTGGTGAAACTCCAGGCTCCACACGATGGACAGGACGTATCCACCCAGACTGCGGAGACACTGGCGGAGCAGGAAGAGGCCGTCGGCCATCCCGGCCAGCTTCAGGTGCTGCTCGGCGTCCGAGCGACTGATGCTGCCGTAGTAGAAGGGCAGCTCGGCCGCAGGGTCTACGAACATGGTGAGACCTCAGACTGGACTTTGGCTCCTGGATGTGGGATGGTGAAGAGAAACTGGAGAAACAGAGAGACATAAAATTGGATTAACCTTTGACCTTTCAGCCTTTTAGCACCTATACCTTCTACACTGTCTGCTCCATCCCAGCCTAATTTCCAATATACCAAAATAAAAAATAAAAACAATTGAGGAAAACTGGACAAAGTCAAAATCAGTGCTACAAATCTACAAATACAAAAAAGGAACAACCCATCATCATCATTATCAGACCCTCACCTCCTTTTCTTTTCTCCTCCAAGCTTCAAACTCGTACAACGTACAGGATGGTGTTTTTGTTCTACAGTTCTGCACAGATGAGCTGAAATGTGTCTGGATGAGACACGCAAGCAAGAGGCAGAGGCACCCACACTCTGAGACTGCATGAAGATTGCAGATTGACACACTGGTGACAAAAGCCACAACAGGAAGTCGCAGTCCGCCCTCACAGCCTCCTTTCTCCAACATCTCACTCTTCCGTTAAACAGGTGCTTTTTTGGTTCTCGATCATTCCCTCTGCTTCACAAACACAAGTCTCGACAATTTCCTTTTA
This sequence comes from Trachurus japonicus, assembly GCF_045865225.1. NCBI lineage: Eukaryota > Metazoa > Chordata > Actinopteri > Carangiformes > Carangidae > Trachurus > Trachurus japonicus. The sequence goes on from NC_140910.1 coordinate 23,228,990, forward strand.
CGCAGGGAAAACGTTTTAAGGGGGAATTTTTTATTGCTCCTGTGTTTCTCGAGTTAACTACTCAATACAAAATGTGATGTAGCTATGTGTCTGACTTTAGTAAAAAAAAAAAAAAAAAGTGTCTTAACTGAAGTGAGGATGTAAAGATAAGATTCAAATCAAGCAGTGTGGAACAATTAGGTGGTAGCTGGTGGAAAATGCCTGTCAAGCTGACAGACAGTGGTGATAAACTGTCGGCTCACAGCTCACAGAGAAGAGAAAATAACAAGCAGGTGCACTTGTGATTGGGATTTAGTAATAATAAAAATGAATTACAAAGAACTACAAGAGGGGGGGGGATCTAAATCAAGTCCAAGATTGGCTTGTTGGTTTTGAGATCAATAATAAATATGAACAGTAAAGTCAATTTGCTCATAAAAGAGATTTTTTTTTTTTATCTCAAGCAATCTGCCTGGTAAAATAAAGGTAAAATAAAATGTTGTTGATCCTGATTTTGTCTTCCTGTTCAGTTTTCAGTCTCTGTGTGAATGGAAAATGCACTCGATGCAAGAAGGAGTCGAAGTGGTTTTAATTTCCTCATCTCAGGTTCACAACAACACAACATAAAGTCAGACACGATTTTTTTTTTTAAGTTAAAAGAAAATTTTTTCCTGTGCGAAAGTGCAAAAACCTCAGTTTCCTGGCTAAACACGCGCTGCTGCCCACATCCACAGTGGACAGCCGAGCAGAGACTCAGAGTTGCCACAAGAAATGAGACTCCATTGTGGGTTGACCCCCATCTCACCACATCAAATACCTGCAGACCCGACCCTGTGGACAAACTCATACCTGCACACCTACAGAGAAACAGAGAGACAGAGAGGAGCCACGAGACAACACCACTGCTGCAGGAGCGATTTACACCTGCAGCAAAACCTCTGTTTGGTGTTTCCTCAGGACATTTTACTCAGCACAGTTTAGTCTAGATGAAACCAGGGGCGGATCCAGAGTATTTTCTGGTGGGGGGGCGCAGTGAATCTGAAGGGGGCCACCCCAAAAGTAACAAAAATGAAGGTTGCCACTGATCGCTCTATTCAATATATATATTGTTTATGTCTTCATCTTGCTTTTATTGGCTGCATTCAATCTTTCGCTATGTAAGGAAGATGCTTATGACCTTTTCATTTTCCACTGTCAGTGTTGCAATCAATCAACAATCGACTTCATGTTGTAAATAAAAGGTCTTAGCAGAATAAGCAACACAATATATTCTCACAGTGAACAGCAATATCTTATAGGTATACTCCTACTCAGTAGTTAGAGCTCAACTCTGTACAATAAACATCTCAGTGTTTTGTGTAACAGTCAATATAATGCAGAATAACCACAACAAGCATCACTCAAATGGTGAAATAAGAACAGTAACAATCTTGCACCATTTACTACACAGCAGGCACACCAGGTGGCCAATCAGATTGCAGGCCACCAAGGAAGTCTCATCGCAGGATGAGACATAATGATGTTCTGATATGATTTCACATACAAAACACATGAAGGCCATACAATCCAGTTATCCAGCAACTTCCTTTGTAATATTTTATTTTTCATGTCCATTATTTCACTGTAATTTCTTGAAAGTTTCCCATCTGAGTCTGTTACTATCGAAAGTTCAGTTGACTTTGTGTTTTTGGCCGACACATGAACTTCTATGAAAGAATTGAAGCTAATGAATGTTTATTACTCCTTATTATTCAATATTTGAAATGTTATTATTCAATTAAGCTGAATTGTGGTTAACATGATTCACATTTCCTTCTTATTGTCCACCTGTTGTTCTCTCAATAAAAGTCACAAGTTTATTTTATGTTATCTGGCGACCTCTCCAAGGTTATCTTCCTCCCATGTTGAATAATTGTGAAGGAGACGCCAAGACTTTATCTTCTCTGATGAGTCATTAATATTTTGTATTTTAGACGCTTGTTATTATTATTATTACGATTTATTTTAAGGCTTTTTTGTGTCTTGTTTTTTCTCACCCCATTGACATGATAAGAATGATATGACCATCTCATGTGTCATGACCATGCTAACGGAAACATTATGGTTATTTCCATTATGCATGCATCCAAAGCAACGCATGATAAGCTATCTCTGTTTTGTGTTTTTGCTTTGCTGTCAAGTGTTGTTGACTACAGAATCTGATCAACTTCTATTTGACCCATAATTATGGTTCTTTTTCGGAGAACATGGGACATTTACAGGAGATTTTCATTTGGACATAAACTGAATGAAAAACTGAACTGCTTTTGTTATGCCTGTAATTGATGGATGGTCAGAGAGTGACAGGAAATGGGGGGAGAGAGAGGGGGGAATGACAATGACTGAAACTCATTGATCTAGTCGTAGCAGTAGCAGCAGCAGTCGCCTCCTCCCAAGACCTGTAAACAGACTGTGATGTGAAAAAATCTGACTACTTCCTCTCCTGTGATCATGTCGCTCACGTCATAATACCCATAAAACCCCTGACACATTTTCATTGATCTTTTCATAATGTTCACTATTAAGTAGAACACATATTAAAGTGCGCTGTGGTTTTCATCCTTTTTGAACACGGTGGTCTCAGATATTTCCGGTTGTACTGAAATGAGTCATTGTTTAATCAATTAGTTGCCTTGCAGAGAATTCATTTACAAATAACAATACTTTGGTGATTGATTAGTCGTTAAAGTCATTGATAGATTTTCAGTTGAATATATTTCAGGTGGTTGCACTGTGATTGGCCTTTTTAAGTACTGTAAAAACATTTCAAAGACTAAACAACTTAAACATATCAACAACAACGCAGTCAACATTAAAAACTGTTCCTGTATATTGAGGTATCAAGACAATATGAAAGATAAAATCGTGATATAATAAAGTAAATGTAATATGAACAGATGTGAACTGAACTCTTTGACTCACTTTTCCATTATTTCTCTTTTTTGATTTGTTTAAATTCCCAGGAGACACTGAGGATGGATCGCAGACACCACGGTGATGAACTTTCTAAACTCTCTGACATTTAATTTAAACTGAAAGAGAAAGTGAGTTTAATTACAAACCAACCAACCGCTGCTAACGCACTATGTAAAGAGTATTAGCCATGATGCTATAGGACATTTATGACATGACCGAAACGAACCAAAAACGCTTTCTCGAGACGCTTCTCCTCCAACAACAGCAACAACAGCAGCCAAGTATTGTCTCAGACCATGTTCTTTTCAAAATAAAGCTTTTAGAGCATTTGTACTTCACTGTATGTCGTGAACCAAAGCGCGAAGAGCGATGAGGTGACACATGACACAGTTACTGAGCCAGCTTTGAACCCACGATGCTGCGTGGTATACTGTAGCCTATCTCTCACACCAGGTCCGGGACTGTTCTCATCAAAAGTTACATAAAACGACAGAAACTGGCAGAACACAGTGTGAGAAAAAGATGCTTTTGTAAATGAGGTGTTGCAGAGTTAGCAGATAGTGACCGGACGAGCAGTGGAAACAGTCAATGTGAGTCACTGTGTTTTCAACAAGCGGAGGAGTAAATAAGTGACACATGCCAAAAATCCACAGGGTCAGACAGCTCGTTTTCCACTGCGAGGAGGTGATTTTATTCTGGCTGGATTCAGCTCCTCTGAGTAAAGAAATTTGTACTTGAGTACAAAGCAAAAAAGCACTTTCTCTCTGTGTGTTTTTGGAGAGAACTGGCTGTTCAGGGTTATCGGTTTTTAGTGTCAGCGATGGGGGTGTACACGAACACAGAGAGGAGATCATGCAATCCTGACCTTAATGATGACGAACTCTCTGCAAGTGACAGTAAAAGCTCAGACACGTAGCTCCACCGCAAGGTGCCCTGAGCTGTGTTTCCTCTTAGTTGTTCACATCAGCTGTCTCTCAGCAAGAAGTAAAAAATGATCGGGGCGGTGCGTGGCGCAGTGGGTAGAGCAGCCGCCCCATGTAGAGGCTGCAGTCCTCACCGCAGGCGGCCCCGGTTCGAGTCCCGTGTCGGGCGGCCCTTTCCTGCGTGTCATTCCCCCTCTCTCTGCCTCCCCCTTTCCTGTCTATCTCTACTGTGTACTATCAAATAAAAGGCAAAACGCCAAAAAAATATTTAAAAAAAAAAAAAAAAAAAAAAAGAAGTAAAAAATGATCTAAAACCTATTTTCAGGTTGTATTACAGCAAAAAGCTGCACCTGTTTGGAGTGTCATTAGTTCAAGCAGAATATCAAAACCAAAGCACGTGGAAAAATTTGACATTTTGGCCTAAAGTAAGTGAAATTCATCCTTCGAATGTCTGTACAAAATTTCATAGTACTCTATCAAATAGCTCATGAAACCTTTCACTCAAAGCCAAAGCTGTCACAACCTCATGGTGCCGTTAGAGGAAAGGTCAGGGGGTCACCAAAACTCAGCCAGATTCATCCTCTGGGGAGCACGCATGTCTGAAAATGATAGTTTACAGTTATGTATATCAACACAATAATGGCTTAGATTTATATAGCGCTTTTCATGGCACCCAAACTGCTTCACAGAAACCATTCATCATTCATACCACATTCACACCAGTGCTGGTAAGCTACATGTTGCCTAACAGCCCCTCCGACCACCACCAAATATTCATGCACATTGCCCAAGGACACTATGACATCGTGATTTGTACCGCCAACCCTCCTGTTATTGGACAACCCACTTCACCTCCAGAGCCACTGTCTCGTCCCACTGTGTCCCCACAAACTAGTTGCATTGTTTTATTTGTTGATCATTTTGTACAGTAAGTAATCAACAACACACATAAAACCTCTGATCAAGTCGTACTCTACTTCACTGTGAAGCTGCAACCAACAAGTGTTTTCATTACTAATCCACCTCACAGTTCTTTCCTTGACAACTGATTGATTACTCAGTGTACAAAATTATCCAAAAAACAGTGAAAACTCCCCTTGTTATCATGACATCACAGGTATCATGTTCGGACACGTCTCCAACACAAACATGTCGAGTCCACTGTCATAGGAAATTCTCCAATCTTCACAACTGAGAATCTGTTTTCAAGGACTTTTTGTTGTTTCTGCCCAGAATCGACAAAAAAAACAAACAACATTTTAGCTGTTTTCTTAAATTGTTGCCAAATCAAAGCCAACTGATCAGTTGATTGATCATGGGTGGGTGTCGTGTATCATGTATGTGTGGGTCGGGGTAAAATATTGGGCAGAAGGGATTTGAAGGGAAATCACAAAAAGCTAAATCAGCCCCTGAAGCGTCGCTCAACCTCGTCGCCTCATTTCACTCTCCTGAATCATACGCGTGAACTCCACCATGAGGTCAGCGATTTAATTTATCTCTCTGACTATAACACAAGCTCTGTGTGTGTTCATATGTTTTTTCTGTAGATTATGTGATTCACACCAAATCAAGCTCATTCCAGAAACAGCTAGTATACGAGCTATTATAGAGTTTATTTTAGGTCGTGATAATGTTGGGTTGTGCTATCAGGAAGTGAGCGCCGTGAAATGTTACGCAAAAACATTCCTTGATACGTGCATCAACTTTTTGAGTTTGTGTAGGCATCCACCGACAGATAGTGTGTCCTTGAGCCGTCGCGCATGAGCTGATTTTTCCCCAAACTGGTCTTTAAAAACAAGTGAAGGCGTAGGAGGGCTTGACCTGAATATCACATCAGGGGCCTAAAATGCCCCAAATTGAAGCATAATTTCCTGCAGTGATGGAAACAGTTGTCTCTCTCTGTTATGATTCACATTGTATCATGTCCCAAACTCAACCTGAGATGTAAATATAGAGTCAAAGGAGGGAAGTTAAATGTCACTTTTATGGACTTTTTTTTTTAATGGCTCAATACGGCATCTTACAGTAACATTAGCAGTAGTTCTTTCACTTCTATTAATAAGAAAAACAACATCTGCAACTGTCACTGCCATCTACCTATAAAGAGGCCCCCTGTGTCGCTTGTGGTTAAAACAACTATGTAATATTAAAACCGCCTGTGTGTGTGTGTGAAGACTCTAAACGTTACACCGAAAATTAACAAGCGCAGTTTGTCCATAAAAAAAATAAATAAAAAGTCTTTCTTTTGTCCAGACCAATATTACTCTGTGACTGTGGCTGGAACATTTTCGCAGATAGGCCATGCTTCAGTCCAGGCCCCAAAAATACATCCAGTAATTTCAAGAAAGGTTACAAGCGATAAAAGACACATACACACAGACCTCTTGGGTGTGTTAAAACCGACCCATTTTTGGTTTTCTATTCCAAGGCACAATGAAAAGCAGCTCCTTTTTTTGTTGCATTTTGCACATGTAATCTCTACTTTAGTGAGCCACAGCAACAATGCCTCGGCCCGGCTGCGGTGCACACACTTTTTTATTCTAGTCCTTTTTTTTTTTTACAGCTCGGAAACAGCTGTGGAAATGATTTTTTTTTCTTTTACTTTAATTGAAGATTTTGGATTGAACAGAACAGTGGGACTATAAATAAAGCTCACAGATCAGTGCATGTTAACAGGCTCAGTTCAGATTAAATTAGAGACGTGGTGCAGTTTAAGTTTCCCTCTTGAGGATGTTAAATTAAAATGTTAAAACACACAATGAACAAGTAGCTTGATGAGAAACAACCCACTATTAAACTGTTCTACATGAATCCCTGTTTAGTTGTCTAGGCTTGTGTTTAACAGAGAAAGAGAGACTGTCTTCAGTGCTGTCGATTTTTGTTGAATTATTTGAAGGTTTCCTCAGACTGCTGAGTTTTAACTTACTTCTCTTATCACCTGCTGCATTATTTTTGTGTTTTTCACAAAGGAAACAAGTGAAATCTAGCGATGCATAGTTGTTTTATGCTCTTAAAACAGATATAACAATCTACTTACGTGTCACTGCTTCACTGCTCAACAGAGCGATGCTGCTGCTTCAAAGATAAAAGTATATCTGTTGATCTGACAGCAGGGTGAAGTGCTGCCTACAAACCGGTGTTATAAGGAACCACACACACACACACACACACACACACACACACACACATACACATGAACACGAACACACACACCAAAGCTAACGTATACCCAGAGCTCTGAAATCAGCTTGACTGCCACCTGTTTAATCTACATTTTGTACTTTTCCCTCCATACTGACTGGACTATTAAAACAAGTAGATCACACAACAATAAAGGAACAGTTCAACACTTTCCCAAAAATAACTTTATTCTCTTGGTTTTGGTTAAATATAAAGAAAACGAGGAGCAGACATTATGGCTTCACTCAGCACAAAGACCAGAAACACAGGAAACTATTAAGCTTGGCTCTGTCCAAAGATCAAACCAGACACCACAACCTTGTATTTCATTTGTTAGTTTTTTACTTCACCCTTGCACAGAGCCAGGCTGAGCCAGGCTGAGCCAGGCTAACACTTTCCCCTGGTTTCTAGTGTTTGTGCTAAAAAATGAACAAACGCTCCGATAGGTTACAGAATTTAACTCAGTCAAGTGTCATTATCATAAAATCTGAGTTTGTCTGTGGAGCTTAACTTGACTTTTTCTTTTAATTACACAGAGAAAAATAGAAATACGGAAATGTACTCAAAAGGGTACAAACCCTTGTTGCTCCAGGCGTACCTTTTTTAGAGACAATTTTGTACCCATTGGTGCCGGTACATTTTTGTACCTTTTCAAAATGTACCAGTTTAAGTACAACTGTACTTAAGTACAGTAGTATTGTACTTGTACAATATATACGTGTACTACTTGTACTTGTACATATATACCCTGGGTATATATGTAACCGGTGTGTGTGTGCTTGCTCTGCGACCTGCCCTGAGCAAGGATAGATCCCACGACCTCCTGCACCGGAGGCGACGATGCTAACTGCTTCGCCAAGACCTTCTCCTTACTGGTACCTCGTGACTGGGGCACACCTGCAGACCTCCATTACATATATTTACAAAATAATTACTAGTTGAATGTTTAATTATTATCCCTACTTTCCTACTTAAGCTACTATTTTTTTTCTAACACACTGTCTCTGATAATGTACCTTTAGGGGGTAAATACGTGTACCTTAAGTAGGCTACATATATGTACCTTTTGCCATTCTGGAACATTTATGTGCCTTTTCTACCCCCAAAAGGTACACATAGGTACTCTAGAGTACAATAATTGGCCCTATAGGCTACAGTAGGACAGAACTGTACCTTTAAGTACAGAAATGTACCCCTATTTTTCTCTGTGTAGAAACATTGAACTAACTTTCTTCAAAGAGATTTTTCATTCTATTTGACACATAATCGAATGACACGTCAATATCACACTGTTACCATGAAATGTTTGACTTCTTTTCTTTAAATTCACATGGTTATTGTCTTCCAGTGAACTAATCAATCACTTGTTTGTTTCAGCTGTGTTTCATAAACCACTCTGACATGTAGGCCTACACACATCTTTACTCCAACACCTGTGCAGCAAACACAGCAGCAAACCGATGACAGAGATACTTTGAGTAACCTCCCCTCCCACACACACACACACACACACACACACACACACACACACACACACACACACACACACACCGGCTGTAGCTGCTTCCTTGGAGTCGTAGATCTGGCAGCCAATCATCAGGATCTAGCCGAATCAAGTCAAATAAAATCAGACCAAACACAACTGCAGAAGAAATGGTGCGCCTTCAAAATAAAACTAAAATTAAAAGCAGCATTTATGTCGACAAATCATCAGCAAAATGTGTTTCTCTCATGTTTTGTTAGTAAACTTCATTCTGCACTTTATTTGAATGTTAGCTTCTTCCTGAAGCAAAGTGTGTACGCAGTTCAAACTGTTTGAATTTGTGAAGCCTACTGCGCAGTCTTCCCCATTTTCTGTTGCTGTGATTGTATTTGAGGAATCTTAATTTAGGTGCATTTTTATTTAAGATCCATTGTTTGTGTCTATATGAAGAAATTTTAAAGTTCTGTACGGATGCGTTTGTTCTTAATTAAATGAAGCACCTTTGTGAAACATTAGGTTGATGAATGTGTTATGAAATTATGTCCTTCTTCTTACACATAAAGTGATTTGCAACTTGAAAGAAAAAAAAGTGTCAATACAGTATGGACGGCAATGAAAATGTGGCTGATTAGGGGACTTAGGAAGTATTTTATTCAGACATATTTAATCAGCATGATTAGAACCATCATGTAGATATGTCCACATCTTGGCCTGGCCTTACATGATGACCTTTGACCTTTGTATTGGCGTAATAGACCTTTTCAGAGAGTATAAACAAGGTGTTACCAAGGATACGAATTAAGGCTCCATTCCATTTAGTGTAGCAGAGCTTTTTCTAATGAGCCAGCATGCAGTTTAGCCTGAATGGAATGGAGCCTTAATTCGTATCCTTGGTAACACCTGTCTTTGTTTATCCACCTTTTTCCGAACGTCAAAAACGTAGCCTGTTTTGCCGGTTTTGGAATTTTATGTTTACGTTTCCATGGTTTCAGTAGCCGCGGTAAATGCATGGATTTTTTTTTCCCCCCCCAATGAAAATATGTAAAACGCATGGATCATCACAGCAGCTTTTAACAGTGGATATCACACAAACTGACATCCGTGTTAAAAGCCAGCGTTAATAGATCCATGCGTTTACCGCAACTATGACAACGACTGAAAACCATGGCAACGTGAACGTACAATTCCACCAAACCGGCAAACCGGAAGCCAGTTTTGACCATAGATGACGTTCAGAAACTTGTGGATACTCTCTGAAAAGGTCAAGAAAGAAAGAAAGAAAGAAAGAAAGAAACCAACCAAAAGGAAAGAGAGTTTGAACACAAGTGAACCACTTTTATTCTGAAAGCTATAACCGGACATACTGTCGTCGCAGTGCGGCCGCCTTCACGCCAGGCTGCCTGTGTGTCTCTGGTTGTGGAAGTGGAAGAAGTTGAGTCTCCTCAGTGATCCGCCGGCGCCGCCTCCTCTCCTCTCCTCTCCTCTGCTCTGCTCTGCTCTCCTCTCCTCTCCTCTCCGCTCCGCTGCTGAGGACAAACTCACACAGCGGAAAACTTCTGGGGACGCAGGAAGGTAGGTCACCGAGAACCGGCCACACTCTCTCTGCTTTTCCGTGCACAGCTCCGGAGGGGGGAGAAAAAAAAACTAAACGGCGCTGACAATGATGCTGTCAAAAAGCGGCGGTTTCTCTGAGCTCCTGCAGCCTCATTTCTCCAGAAAATATCCCTGCAGACACTTCAAGTGTGTTGCCTTCAGTTTAAGACCTACGAGTTTTGTCATAGTTGTAACATAAGGTCGTAACTTGCACCTGTATGGACTTTAAGTTGTCTTGTGGTTTTTTTGTTTGTGCAATATCTAAAAAAAGAAAAAAAAAAGAAAAGAAAAATCCACCACTGGATCATGCTGCTTGCTCATACACTGTCCCTCAAGAGCTGCATGGATCTATGGATCCCCTCAGTGCCTGATGACAGGGCAGTCAGTGTGTGTACTGTATGCGTGTGTGTGTGGATGATGTGGCCGACTGCAGACATCAGGTAGAAGGGTGGCATTGTGTCGTTGACCGGCTGGGGGAGCAGCTTGCAGTTTCTCCCTGATGTAAGAGAAGGAGTGGGCTACAGTCCTAACACCATGACTGGCTGCAGGAGAAGATATTGCACTATTAGCATAACAAACATGACTATAATTGACATCTTATAGGGATTACAGTCACCATACATCATGTTAAAGGTCACTTTTTTTAGGCTGATGGACATGCTGTAATTAGCACCAAGACATGTAGGCTACAATATGTGCATGTATGGACATGGATCATGGAATGATAGATGAGGACTTCGTTTCATCTGCTGACTTGGCAGAAATCTGCAGGTGCATGTGTTGCATTCACGGTCTTTGTGCAGCAGCATCATTATGTTTTTGTTTTTTTATTTCACTTTGGGTTAAAAGGTTTGTTAAAAGCATAATTTAGGGAGATACCAAACATCATTAACAAGATTTAGCACATGCTGTAGTTGCACACGCTGTCATTTGTGTCATCTGGATCATTTTCATGTATGCTCGGCATTTCTGTGGCACATCAACAAAGAGTCTGTATTTATCCTGGACCGATGGTGTCATGGTCGATCCTACAGCGATTTTGCCATATTGGCCAAAAAAAAAACACACCTTTTGACTGCATCGTTGTCTCTTTTGTGATCTGAGGTGGGTTGATAAGACATTATTTTGATAATTATGCATCACTCAAGAAGATTTCCAAGCGGCAAACCCCTTAATTCATAGCTGTAGCTTTTCAAATGTGAGTATTTGCTACTCTTCTTTGTCTTATGTGGTAGTAAAAAAAGGGTATTTTTAGTGTTTGGGCTTGTTGGCAGCTTTAAAGCAGATAAAAACTGCACAGAAATGAATATGATAAAAGACAGAAAGAGAAAAGCTTCCACTACCATCTGTGCTCTGTTCCCAGTGCTGCTGCTGCTGGCTGACTCACTTCGTGTCGAGTCAGCTCTCTCTCTCACTAAATATTGTTTCAGACTTGAGAGGCACATTTTCGGAGTTAGGGGAGCACATCCGAGGTTCTCCGGCCTGTTTATGTTCCCACTTTTCATCTGCACACTGTTTATTTGGGGAAATTGAGAAAGGAATGCCTGCCTCTTTCTCTTCCCTGCATTCGTACCAGACAGAGAGTTTAGTCTGAGATGTATCCCCCCAAGTTCCCTCTGTCATTTCCATCACCTGTTTTCACCTGGAGACCTGTGTGAATCTTCACTTTGTCTTCTTTCTTCTTCTTTTTCTTCAATGAGGGGAGGAAATGCTGCTGCAGCAGAAACGCTGCATCTGACTTGTGACATTCGACTCATGGGCCATTTGATCCCACAGCCTCATGGTCTTATTAGGAACGAGAAGACACACAGCTGCTTTAATGAAATAATAAACTGAACCTAAAGCTGATTCATGAGCTACTCCCTGATCAAAGTGCAGAAAGAGAGAGAGAGAGTGTGTGTGTGTGTGTTAGAGAGCAAGAGAGAGGAGAGAAGGGGGGGTGCTAGACTTGAAGCTAAGCTGAGGGACATTTAGCATCTGTTTGCTCTGCACAGACTTTACTTTGAGCCGGTCATATGGGTTTGATTAGTGTGCTAGTTTTCGGATAGCTCCGCTCTCCCTGGCAACAGTTAGAGACAAGGACAGCATAGTTAACTCCAGTCTTAAAAGAGGAAAAAAAAAACACTCACTGTACATCCTTTTCACCACATGAAAAGCACCAGTCAGTGCTCACTAGTGGATGACAAGATGAAAAAATGATGTGTCAAAACGCTTCTGCGTCCACTGGCTTGATTACATTGCAAATTTGGCCCACCCTTAAATTCCCACCTAATTATCCTGAGCGGTCCAATTTTTCTCTCTCTTGTTATAACAACGACCCCTTTCTTCTCCCCCCCCTCCTTCTTTTCTTTCTTTCTTTTTTTTTCTTTCTTTTTTGTCAAATTGTGATTGCGTTGGAAATTGTGTGGCCTGTCTGCAGCTCGGACCACTTTCTGTCTTGGCCGTGATTGCAGCTATATGCTCGATAATCATAGTTCATCCAAGCAAAACACAGAGCGAGCAGAGAGAGAGAGAGTCAGTGTATGTGCTCACTTGGCCTGCTGACAAACATACGTTTTTTATTTCGCCAGAAGTGATACAGCCCAGAGGGAAAGTTTTGCACAACACACCATGGAAGATGTACGACACCATCACCTCTGCGAGACAGCTCACTCTTAATTTAGCTGCATTTTCTGTGCGGTTCATAATGGAGCAATAATTTACGGAGGGAAGGCAGTGCAATGCGTGTTGTTGTGGGGGATCTTTTGAACGCTGTCCACAAATCTTTTTAAGCAGCTTTACTTGAAAAGCATCAAGGGACAGCGTTGGGGGGTCCGGTCTCTCCCTCCCTCTCTTGTTTAAACAAACAAGGGGAGAGTTAGTGGTAATGAAAAGCACTTGATATCAAGCTGCAAGTTTAATAACCTCACAATAAATCGAGAGCGGGAGCAGAAGTAATGAAAATGGAGGGGAGTTTGGCTTGTGCAGGAAATGACTGGGAGAAAGCCTGAGGGAGGGGAAAAGAGAAAGACTTTCAGTTGTTCCACGTATGAGCTGCAACAGTACAAAGACCCCTCAGTGTTTTTTAAGCTAGTTCTCCTTTTTCTGTACCTTCCCATTGCTGTTTGAAATGAAATGAGAGGCACATTAGTGCTTTTTTTTTTTTCTTCAACTCATTCCTCCACACTCAGTTCAGGGTATTAACACTCAAGAATGGTTGTCCCAGCTGGCTCGAGCAGCTTACACTCTTACTGTCTCTCTTTCATTCCCCTCGGGCTTTGCACTCGTTTTTTTTTCTTTCCTCCTCTTTTCAGGAGGCAACTTGTTCCCCCTGCTCTCGTCACCAAAAAGTTTCCCATCTGCTTCCGATTACCTTTGGCTGCAGTTGGTTAGCCGCCAGCCATCTGGGCCAGTGTGGCGTCTCTTGCTCGCTCCTCTCTCCCCAGACTGCTCTGAGGGTGGGGGGCCGCGGTGGTGGTGGTGGTGGTGGTGGGGGGGTGCGGGGCAGGGACATGAGTGAACTGGGTGGGCAGACTTTACTGGTGGATAGCGCAATGGTTGGGTTTTAGCTGACACTGCAGGAAACTCAAGTCAAAGAGAAAGGCACCCATGAAAATGTGACTCCTGATCCTGGCTCAGGTTTGTTTTTGTCACCGGGACTGTGGGTCTGAGGAAGTCATTTTCACTTGTTATTATAGCGCAAACATGCTCAATGTCTCTTAGTAAAAAGATCAAATGGAATAGTGCTAAGTTATGGTTTTTATAGTAGAAGACAGTCACATAAGAAGTGTGAAAAATGCGTCTGCACTTGATTTTAACATTTGATTGTGACAAATTTCAATGGCATTTTGCAGTTTTATGCAGATGATGCGCCGCTGTCTTAACCAAAAGAATTTAGATACCACCAACGTGTCCTGTATTATGTATTTCCTTATGCCACAAGTTTTCCTTCAACTTAAATTAAGTCCACTGTAACTTGAATGTTGGTCCGCATCACTTTTAGTAATGTGTTCCTATTAAACTGTCCCAGTACTTGCATTGCGAATGCGAGTCATTCTCTTCATTGGAGGAGCCTCTTGTTTGTTGCACAACTACAGTTTATTTAAAGACATCACTGGCAGGTTCCCAACACATCCTTAGGGAAGTTACTTTATTACACCTGTCCTTTTGAAATTCATTTGAAGATTTCACTGCTCATTGTTGTGGCCTTGCATCAGGCACCACTGATATCGAGTCTGAAGAACTGACTGTAATCTGTTTTTGTTGTTTATCTCATTGACTTTTGTGTTTTTGGGTTTTACTTACTCCTTTAAATCTGTGTTTTACTGTAAGGCGCCTTTTCTTTCAAATGTTTCATATAAATTAAGTTACTATGTCATTATGGCCAAGAGCCCTTGCATTTACTGCTTTGCAAAAACTCACAAATATTAATGAGCATCTGCCTTAAAAAAACTCTGCCTCTAATTATTACAGTGCTCTACCTTTTGTCACAGATGTAAACAAACTTCATATGGACACTCATACCATCCGTCTGCTGGCCAGGACACCAGCCAATTAGTAAGCTGTACAGTCAGGCAGCCAGCCAGCAAGTCACTCAGCCATACAACCAACCACCACAGTCAGCCAGCGTAGCGGTGATGGCAACCTGCTGCTCCTCTCAAATTGGCTCATTTTACCCCCAGAGCCTCTGACATAATACTCACTTCAAGCCGTGTTTGGGCATTAAGCGCAGCTTTTTACAAGATCAATGGCTTCCTTTGTGTTTGAACTCTTTCCGGTGGGCAGGCAGCTTAAAGAGTGGGGCCTCAGGGGCCCCAGGTTGGGACCTGCTGTTGTCTCTGGTCATCAGAGTGAAAGACAGGGTGTTTGCCCTTCGCCAAAGCCAAGATTGATTAGCTGAGGGAACAATGCAGGACTGGGCGGCCCTTCACTGGATGCTGAATATGAACTGGGTAGATTTGTCTTGTTAGACTGGGAACTGCATGGGTCAATGGGATCTCATGCTCTCTCTGTCTGAGCTCTACTATGTCTCCCTTGTTCCTCCCTCCTCTTTGAGCCTAAATCCGTCTCTCCCCTCCCTTTCACTCCCTTTCCTGGCTTTCCTCTTGTAGTCACTAAACAGTTTCTCCTCCACAGGGCAACACAGTGGAGTCTGAACCTGCCATTGCTACTGAGCGCCTTGGGGAGATCTGTCCAGGGTTGTTTGTTTTTCCCTACTCCTATGAGGACTTCTCCAGGATCCATCACCACTCACTCACTCACTGACCGACACACTGTAGAGGCTGCTATGTCCGTCTGAACTCTCCCCGCTCCTCCTGCAGCCATGGCCCGACAGAGCGCTGAGCTGTCCCACTGCTAGGCGACGGGGCATCCGAGAAGGGCAGGAGACATGTTGGGACAGAGGCCTGGAAACCACTGCACTGAATTCAGTTACTATAGCAACTACTGTAGTAACCATGGAAACGCTACGGAGGACTGGTCTGGTCTGCACTGTCATCGTCATCGTCATGGTTGCCACCGAGGTCGCAGGAGGTCACAGAGATGAGTTTGCTCAGTCACAAGGTGAGAGAAGGCGATTATATCTTACATTGGGTTTTTCACTTTGTGTGTGTGTGTTTCCTGTTTACTTGTATCTCTACCTTTCCGACAAACACCAGAATAACTTAACACAATAAGAAGCATCCTTCCAGTTCACATATTTTCCAATACAGCTGCAAGAGATCAATACAGAATAAAACAAGACAGGTATCTGAAAGCACAAACAAAGCCTCAGGAGTTGGATCAAATGTCCAAATCACAGTGATTCAGGTACAAGCAAACAGAAACAATAGATCCTGCAGAGACTTCACTCCAGTCCAGTCTCCAGCTCAGGGAACCAGCGCAGGTTGGACACAATGACCAACCCGGTCCAGTGGCACCTACCGACCCCCGAAGTGTTGGGTGTTTTCTTATACAAGCAGCTGTTGAGGTTTTTTTTTGCAAAAACCACATACACGACAATAGACTAAATATTGGGGAAACAAGATCACTGTTTGAAGTTACCCAACCCAACGCCACCTGTAACAACTTTTCCATTATACCTGTTGTGTTTTAAACTGAAGACAAAGCATGGCAGCCAGTCAGAACAGTTTTTCATTTTATAAAAATGTCTTTTTGGTTTCCCTAAGCAAGGGAAGGCAAGGCAATGCAATGCAATTTTATTTGTATAGCCCATTTTTACAAACAGTTTGTCTCAAAGGGCTTTACATGGCATCATAACAACATCCTCTGTCCTTAGACCCTCACATCCACTGAGGAAAAACTCCTGGGAAAACCCTTTTAACAGGGAAAAATTGGAGAAACCTCAGGGTGAGCAACAAAGGAGGGATCCCTCACCCAGGACGGGCAGACGTGCAATAGAAGTTGTACTGTATACAGACAAGAAAACAGTTTATATCACAGAATATGGGAAACATAGAAATGTTAACAAAACAACAAGCAACATGCAACAACTTAAACTCTCCCACAGAGAGAGTAATTGGCATAAACAACGGCCTATCTACTGTAAATTTCCCATCACAACTTTATAGTCTGAGTCTGAAGCCACGGTGGATAACGCAATTCAAGTTTAATTTCTCATCACTATGATGTGTGAAAAGAGTTTTAGAGACCCTAGAATAAAACACACTATTAACCTTATTCTCTTAGGTCTCTATAAATAGTGGGGAAACATCAGCGGTTTACTGTCTGTGATCCTGTTTTATAATGTGGTTTGTTCTAATTATTTTCAGTCTTTTCGAGCACAATAGCACTTTAATGTATTTTACGGTCGAGGTTCCCAGAGTGAAATCTGTTCTTCATTTCAGGAAGGAGAAAAAAAAAACCTTCTTGGTGCTACCCATGTTAAGAAATCCAGAATAAAACCTGTTTTTTTTTCAAATTTGTATTAAATGTGAATGAGTGATAAGGATTTAATTTTGTTCTAAAGATAACCACGTGTTCCATGGTTGCTGTAATTGTTTTTATTTGTAATTCACATGCAAAGTGCACCGATGAGGAAAAAACTTTGGCCAAATCAGGTTCAGGATCTGACCCACCCGGCTGCCTGACCGGGCGGAGGCACGCTCCAGGCCTGCAGGTCTGGGGCTGCTGAACTTGAACTCTTGCTTCCACAAATCATGTTGCTGCGGCACCGCCACGCGCCTGCCCCCTCCGCACCTCTCGCCACACAGTCCCTCTGTCTCTCAAATGCATGCTGAAGCTGAGGCGACTGAAATCTCCTGAAGGCAAAAGACATAAATTCCCTGAGTGTCCGTGTCTCGTTACCCTGAACAAGGCTGTGATTGTGTATTTCCTAAACTTAACCTCTGACCCCTCACCGCCATCTGTCTCCAATAGTCTGCCATGCTGCTTCCTTTAAATAACCCACTACTCAAACACTGACGTGGCTCAATCCCTCAGAGACCCAAGGACACTTTGTACAGACATCTTGGCCTTAAAAGCTGAACTAACTGATATTTTGATTTTAAAAATGGATCCAGTGACTATGTCTAATGTAAATTACTTGCTTGCAACGGTGAAACCACAGGGAATTATCACCCAACACTGCAGTTTGGTAGGGTCACTGTTTTGATTTTCGGGCCTGCATCAATTTTAGTTCCAGCGTTATTCTAGTTGCACACACAAGACACGCACCAAACAAGAGGCTGACAAAGTCTAAATAGACGAAGAACCTACTGAGGCATCAGCATCACTCTGAATATGGCTGTGTAAATATGCAACCCTATCAAGTTCACCAGAACATATCTTATCAGGTGATAATACGGAGATGCTTTGTTCTCAGCTTTCAGTTATTAATGCAGTTTAAGTAGAAATTTATGATCCTTAAGACTTAAACGTCCTTGTTTCCACACAGAAATGAAAATGTAGGTGTGTGCCGCTATCAAAATGATGATTTATTCAACTCTGAACTGTTTTTTTGGTTCAGAGTTTCTCTATCATCCATAACAAACACAACAACTCTACGTTGCCATGTGCTAATCTATCTGAAGGTGCAAGTAAAATTTGAGTTTTTTGTAAATCTGTATTTTTATTCGGTTGTCAGGATTGGTTCAATATTTACAAAACAAGAAACATCTTAGCAATAAAGTGTTTTATTTTCCCCGTCCTCTCTAACCTCTGGACTAGACTCTTGTCCAGGCTTTGGCTTGTATCTTAACACCGATGATAACCCCTTTGAGTCATTTTTGATTAAAACTCTTACAACAGCAAACGAAAATGTGGGAAAAAGTGCTAGAAGCATGAAAATCCCTTTTTCTGGTCCATTAGTCAGTGTGTGTGCTTATTTAAAAAGAGTGACCCGCTTGTTCTGTTTTGACAGAACCCACAAATTCAGTGAAGGACTGTGCTCATTTTCGCATTTTGGTTGATTTATACTTTGATACACATTTCATCATACAGTAGTTTATACAGTCATTATACAGCCACTTATCTCCGCTGTGATAAAGGAAAGGGAGGCAGGTATGGTTGAAACTACTTTGAGACCCAGTTTTTAGTGGACTATTACAGCGCCTATAACCTACATGGCCGCAGACGCTGGAACTTAACCCCCATATCTGATTGTCCAATGTCTCTTTGGAAACCGTGGGCAAAGCTTTCAATAATATTTTGGACTCTGGCTGCAGAGCTTTTGCTCCCATTCAGCCAGAAGAGCAGTGGTGAGGTCCAACACTGATGCTGGGTGATAAGACCTGGCTCCCAGTCACTGTTCCAGGGGGGAAGATTACTTGTTTATGGACCTGGCTTTGTGCACGGCTTTAAACAGGAAAGGAACCAATCCAAACTGTTGCAACAAACTTGGAAGTGCACCATTGTCTGAAATATCATTGTATGTTGTAGCAATAAGATTTCCATTATCTTGCGTGGCACAGTTCATGTATTTGGGGAGTAGAGTCCAGGAACACAAACTTGTAACATGGGCTAAAATAGAACAAAAATGAAAATGAGGCTTTAATTCAATGGCCGTAAAATCTGACTTCAAATCAGCCGTGTTGTTGCTCCATAATGTGTAAATAACCAGCTGCTTGCTAACAGGTTTTCCACATCAACCTAATATGTGATGATTTGTCAGTGCGGTGGTGAAAACTAGAGAGTACTGGACCCAAGTGACCATAAATAGTAAGTAAGTATTTTGACAGTGATGTCCACATACTTTTAAAAGACAGACACAGTCAGGTGGATAAAATGAGAGTTATCTAAGGTGATATTTGTGATATGCAACAAACTATGCCTCATTTAAAATCACTTTACTGGGATTTTTTCTCACTCTTTATTGTTTGCACTGATTGTAAATTCCTTGTGGCATAGTTTTAAAAGAAGCAGAGCAGCAGCGTTTGGTCCAAGGTGCCATGAAGGTGTGCCTGCTGGGATGGAGGGAGGGACACTTTTCCATCCAGAATATTTCCTTCCACTATTTGCATTAGGTGATAACAGGAGCAGGGTGATGCCCTGCTCATGGGTGGATGTGTATATTTATCAGCACGGAGGCCTCTGTATCTCACTCTTTTAGCCAGGGAGTGTCTCCTGTTAAATTTAGCAAGTGTGTTTCCATTCTCAATCTCTGTTATGCTGCATGATACTGTACGTCTACTGAACATTTTCAAATGCTAAATGAACACGGTGTATTTTGCACTGAGAAAATGTGATGCAAACCTTAACGCATGTTGTTATGTAATGTTTACTGTCCATATAGCTGGAGTCCTCATGTCATGTACACAATTAATTTGTCATGAATGGGCGAAACAGGCGTCTTGACAGAAAGCATTTGGAAAAACCCTTTAAATGCGTTTCTCACTTGAAAGGCATTAAACTAAACTGCTAAAAGATTAATTTGCGATAAAATTTTATATGTGAAAATAAAAAGTAAGGGTATTGTAAACTGTACACACCCAATTGTGATTAGCACACCAGTTTTATGTGATGTTTGATTCTGTCAACATTACATTGCTGCTTTCAATGCAGATGTCCTGACATCTGGTGTGTGTCTGTTACTGTGAGAAGCAACATAAACTATCAGGAACAGAAGCATGATAATGATTTTATCTTCTTCTAGTAGTTCAGCCACTGTTTTTGTTGTATTTTTAGATTAAGAAAATCTATATTAAGGACTGTTTGCATCTCTTTTTTTTTACTCTGTGAAGCAGACTGTGGGAGCCAACACACACAAAAATCCTGCAGAGAGAAGAGGTTCAAGTGGCTTTAAAAAAAAACACACACATCCGTTCAAACATAAAGCTCAAAGTGCAGACTAATTTTTTTTCCCTGGTTTTCATTAGTGCAGCAGTTTATTCTGTGTGAGGTCTGATTAATTTCTTCCATATCTACTTTATTACCCCTCCCTTCATTTTCTCTCCAGGAGCTTTTCCTGTGCTTCAAAGGTAATGGTTATACCACCTGCCTGATCAGTGGCTGTGGTTCTGTCAGAGCAGGACGGAAGTGTTGTTGTGGGAAAAAAAAGAAGCTCAGACCTTTCAGAAAGGTGATGCATTTGGGGAATTTGATGGGATTTTGGTGCCTATCAGTACAGTCAATATTGCAGTTGTTGAACATCCTGTTGCTATTTTCAACTGCTGCTAGCCTAGTGCTTAGCTTAAAAGGATAGTTCAACATTTTGGCAAATTCGCCAATTGCCACAATTCCTATAGTCATAGGAGTAGGTTCATCATTACCTTTAATTGTCGGTGCATGTTGTTTTGAGATCCGTGGGGCAGAGACGTGAGCTGCTCAGTGAACACAACGGAGGTGAACGGTACTTTCGCCTTTCCCTCATCAAACTCATCAAATACACAATCCAAATAACTCCAAAACGCTCTGCACACCTGCACATTCACCACGCTATGAAATAATCATGTATAATTATGTAAACACATGAAGCAAATACTCCGAACTACATACCTGCGCTTTTGAGATCACTCCGCCAAGCAGCCGTGTCTGTAATGTAGTTTCCGGCTACGCATTTGCCTCCAAAACAACTCTGTCTCTGTCTATTATTTCATAGCATGGTGAATGTGCAGGTCACAACTTCTCCACAAGAGCGTTTTGCAGTTGTTGGATTGTGTATTTGATGAGTTTTGAGGGACAGGGGACCTTGTACCATTCACCTCCATTGTGTTAGCTGAGCAGATTGCGTCTGCCCTGTGGATCTCAAAACAACATGCACCGATAATTAAAGGTAATGAACCTACTGCTATGACTATAGGGATTATGGCAATAGGCCAATTTGCCAAAATGTTGAACTATCCCTTTATTGTTATTGAATTACATTACATAAACCTAAGTGAGCGAGTGACAGAGAGAGACATTTGCAGTAAAAAAAAAAAAAAGGTGTCAGGACAGACAGGGCCGAGTAAAAATGATGGCGATTCTGAGACAAGACCAACACCTTGAAAATTTCTACAACACGAGTGAAAACACAGCTCTGTAATGATAAAAGTGTTGGTGTGTGTCGGACAGTAGAAATGTTGCTGCTTGTGACTGACAGTAGGAGTGAAACATTGCTTTCCACATTCTGTATAACTGTAACAGTAAGTGGGAGTATCTTCAGTCCAAATCTTGTTAAATGTATTGCATGTTTTTCCAGTTTGTAACCACTATCATTGAATTTGCTGTGTTTGTCCAATACTGTGTTCTCACAGTTTGGAAAAACTGCGCCGCTTCCAGTAAAAACTACACCGGCCATCCTGCCTTCTTGAACCCCTTTACTGGAAGCTGGTTTAGCTCGCTTCATAGTTGTGCACCTATACAGTGGAGGGAAAGAAAACCCAGACACTCATTTACCATGTCTGAAAAGAGAGCAGGCATCATCCATTTTTGTTCTCATGATTGAAACCACTTGAACACAGAGCATATTTTGTACTAAACTTCCCATGTCGAAAATACAGTACAACCTCATGAGTTCCATGTGAAGGCAGCATTTGTAATTGTGCTTGCTGTTTATTCAAGCCAGACCTATCCGCTGCCTACAGAGTGGTTTTCCCCAGTACAGAGCTCTCCAAGTCTGTACCAAGGAACTCTGATCTCTGGGTATTTACTCTGTGTGGGAATGGGCTGCTTCTCCACCGAGCGGGGCCAAAGGTTTGATTTAAAAAAGAAAAAAGAAAATCTGGGCTCATTTGCCGGTGACCTTTCCCCGTTAGTTAGCTGTTTGGAGGCTATGTGTGTTTGGACAATAAATCTCCACCGGGCCCCGGCACAGACTGGGACAGACAGGAAGTATACAGTTTCAGGGTAACTATGGCAACATCCCTTTGGCCTCACGAAGATGAGGGTACTTGGAGCGGAGGGGCCTTGTCAGGATTGGGCCGAAAAGTCAGCAAGTTTCTCTATGCCAACTGGGTTACTCTCTCAATAAAAGCCCTTACAGCTTTGTTAAAAATAAGCAACCCCCCCCACCCCTTTGTCTTCATCTGTTTTTAATTAGAGTCAATTAGATTAAGTTGAATTTGGCTTTTTTACGTTAAATTGTGAATGTGTTTTTTATGCCCTCTTTATTTCTCTTTCTCTTTCTCCCTAGCTGCCTTCCTGTCCAGTCTAGACCAGTACGAGATCGCCATCCCAGTACGTGTAGGACCAAATGGCGAGACGCTGGATGCAGAAATGCCACAACAACACCACAGGAGAAGACGACGCAGCACTGAAGACCAGCTGCCTGACTCTGTATTATGCTTTTTTTTTTTAATTTGTTGACCATAATATCATTCTTCTTTTCTTTCTGTTTTTCTCATATTGTTGAAATACTTTCAACTTCTTGAAGGGATAGTTCAACATTTTGGCAAATTGGCCCATTGCCATAATCCCTATAGTTATAGCAGTAGGTTCGTTACTTTTAATTGTCGGTGCAAGCTATTTTTAGAACGGCGGAGCAGAGCCGTGAGCTGCTCAGAGCTACGCTACGGAGGCTCATGGGATTTCTTGGTTTCCCTCATCAAACTCATCAAATACACAATCCAACAACTCCAAAACGCTCTGGTGGACAAGTTGTGACCTGCACATTCACCACGCTATGAGATAATAACAGAACGTTACCAGACAGAGTTGTTTTAGAGGTAAATTCATGCAAAATCGCTGATGTGCGTTCCCGTTGTTGGCAGTTTTTCAGCAAGCAGTCTCTGCATTTGCCTCGAAAACAACTCTGTCTCGTAACATTCTGTTATTATCTCATAGCGTGGTGAATGTGCAGGTCACAACTTGTCCACCAGAGCGTTTTGGAGTTGTTGGATTGTGTATTTGATGAGTGTGATGAGGGAAACCAAGAAATCCCATTAGTCTCCGTAGTGTAGCTCTGAGCAGCTCACAGCTCGGCTCGGCCGTTCTAAAAACAGCTCACACCGACAAATAAAGGTAACGAACCTACTGCTATGACAATAGGGATTCTGGCAATGGGCCAATTTTCCAAAATGTTGAACTATCCCTTTAAGTGGCATTCATAAACTAAACTCTCTATTTTTTTGTTTTTTTGTCCCAAGCTCTTCTACCAGCTGTCCACGTCACGTAACAACTTCCTGCTTAACCTGACGCTGCAGGGAGGCCTGCTGTCCAGACAGTTCAGGGTGGAGTACTGGAAAAGGGGTCGATTAGCCTGGAGCCACCCTTACTCTCCCCACTGCCACTACATCGGACACCTCCAAGACCAGCCGCATTCCAGCAAAGTGGCTCTGAGCAACTGTAACGGCCTGGTAAGACCTGCACCCTCCCAGTCTAATCCACAGCTAATACAGTGAGTGAGGTCAGCAGCGGCGGCAGTGCTGGCTCAGCCAATAAGGGATCAGATACGCATGATTCCAACATCAAGCGTAACATTTTAACAAACCTTAAAGTCTTAAAGCCGGCCGTAATCAACGAGTGTGATCCTCTGAGTGAAATGACCTAGAATAAAACCTCAGGTATATCTAATCTAAACCCTAATCTCAAAAGAAGCATTCACCTTTCATCTCTTTTTTTCATGAATTTTCCATATTCCTATTCTGAACAGGTCAAGTTGCACAAGTTTTTTAATGGTCACTAAGCTGTATCCATTGAGGAAGAGAAGGGATTTACATTTTATCTACTGACTGTAGCCACAATAGTACAGAATACAACTCAGCAAGTATAAATTTACTATTGCCAGACTCATGGCATGGAATGGATGGAAGCAGAGCTGGGAATATCCCAATGTATGTAACTTGTGAGTGTTTAATTCACCACACAGCTCAAGGTGGATGTGGAACAGTATAGTTGGTTGTCTGAGAGTTTGCTTTGACAAAACTGAATACTATGACCTCTAGATTTGGGTTTAATCACCTTGAACCAACTGATATGACTAACTACCTTTGCTGACTCTAATGCGACATGAAAGCGGCATCAGTGTGCTTGAATTGAAAGGGAACAGTTTACTCTACAAGAAGTGCTTGTTCAGATCGTCTAACAATGTGTGAACCAGAGAAGAGAAGAGAAGAGAGAAGTCCTAACATTGCGTGAAGGTGCCGTTCTTGTCGGGTTTGCCTGTTTTGGAAAGTTTCAGGGACGCAGCCCTTTTCAGTTCTGATGTCGGAAAGATGGGGGGGATCCAACAACCACTTCCTTTGAAGCATAATGAGTCCTTTAACATTTGCCTGTTAACACACAATGTATCAGGTTCTGGCATGTTTTCTTGAGGGTGTTCAAAGGCAGACTGGGAAATGTAGGAGATTATTAACTGAAGTCAGCAATCATGTAAGAGGAGGCAGGCAGGCAGGCACTGAGCAAAGATATGAACCGAGTGTCTGGTTTTTGAACTTGTGGAAATCTCAGCAGCTTTCCAAAGTGGACTTTTAGTTTAGCTTTTAGTGCAGCGTCAGCTCCAGCTCATTTACCTCTCGTTCTCGCAGGGGTCATCGTCTCAGCACACCACAACAGAAGACTGGCAGCTGTATGTTGATGCTATTATGAACTGCAGTGCATCATTTTGGTTGATGCATGATTTCTTTCCTGCACAGCAGCACGGTGTAACTGTGTATCCCTCTCACTCCAAACAGCCAGGTCCCACAATAACAGTTGTATACACAGTCGAGGATTAGATGTGTTCACTAAGCGTTAATAAGCAGCACACGTAATTACTGTTGGTCAAACCAGCATGAGCACATTTCACCAGTGAGCAGGCTGTGTGTCCAGAGGAGCATCACTAACTTTATTAAGGGATTAAAGGCACTTTGAAAGCTGCCGCAGTGAGTCGAGGGGAGACACACTCGCTCCGGCTGAGGCCAACACATCTGAGCAGAATCAAAGGAAGTGTTAGTGTATCCCGTCTCTGTCTCACTCTTTCATTTTTCTCGCTCTCATTCACTCTTTCATGCTCTCTCACGTGTGTTTGTCTGTCTCTCTTGTGTGTGTGTGTGCGTGTGTGTGTGCTGTGGGGTCCTGATCCTTTTCCCAGATGGGTCTGCAGTTCATCACCAGAGGACTCTATAAGAGGGACAGTCTTTGTAGTGAGACAGTGGGAACACAGAGCAACATGATCGCGATAGGCTTGTATCGCTAATATGAAAGCGTCTCCAGTTATAGGATGAATGTCAGTCCTTCAGCTCACATTATGAGTTCTCTTATTGTTCAGAAATATACACCACAGCAATACATTGAACCTTAACCTGCTGGTTTGTTTCTCGTTTCTCTGTCAATATTGAGAGTAAAGGTGATTGAAAACAGGTTCAAGTCAATTCATCGGTGGGTTGATATGTATTTATTGCTGTACTGAGTTTGTTTTGTAATGCTTATTAGGCAGCAAATGTCACTGGGATAATAAGTTAGGGATTATAATGTATCTTTGTATTCAGCCTGTGCATATTCTCATTTGTCCAGGTCATAGTATCTCAAAGGAATTTTAAATCAAAAGCAACTGGACTATTCCTAGACAAATAACCAAGTCCAGTCGCTTTCGATTTAAAATTCCTTTGAGATATCTTTGTATTGCAAATTTTGTTATATTTGTGTCATGATGGCAATTGTCCCTGTTATTCTATTCTATTCTGCTCTATTCTGCTCTACTCTGCTCTACAAATCTGTCTCTCTGCAGCAGGGGGTGATTGTTGCAGGGGGAGAGGAGTACCTGATTGAACCCCTTGTCTCAGCAGATAACCAGACCAGGACGGAGAGGGGGGAGAGAGCAGAGGGGCGCCCCCATGTGGTTTACAAGCGGTCATCGCTTCGCCATCAGTACAAGGGCCTATCCTGTGGAGTCATTGGTGAGAGAGGGGGAGGGGGGGGAAGGTGGTGGTGGTGGGGGATTTACTGATCTTTTTAGTAGCAGCGGTAATGTCCAGATGGGAATTGAAAATTTCCACAGGCTGATTTGCATAACAGCCAGCAGCCGAAGATCGTTGCGTGGTTGTGTCTGCGTTCCCAGTTGTGATTGGGTGTGACCAAGAGTCTGCGTTACAGGGCGTTGTTGAAAAAGCAAAAGAATGTTCGGAAAACCATGTTTTGACAAATAAAAGTTAAAAGAAAAACATTCGACTTTGTGATGTTGGGCTGCGTTCAGGAATCATTCTGGTTGTTCAGAAAAGTGTTTCAGATGATCATTAATCTGATGCAGTGAGCGATTCAGCTGGAATGCTGCTGAGTTATTGTCTCTGCCGTCTTTCTGTCTACATGTGTTCAAAAGTCTGTGCGTCTGTGTGTGTGTGATTTCTCTCAGATGAAAAGCCGATGAAGGGAGCATCATGGTGGCAGCGCACACTGAAGACGCCGCCACATCACGTCGGCCGCGGCCAGCTACCTCTGAAGCGCTCGGTTAGCCGGGAGCGCTACGTGGAGACACTGGTCGTGGCCGACAAGATGATGGTGGGTTACCACGGTCGCCGAGACATCGAGCAGTACATCCTGGCCGTCATGAATATTGTAAGTTTCACAACACAAATGACGTGAATAGTACACAATGCACTTTTGTTATTGGAGCACATGAATGAAAGGGGATTATTATTCCCAGTTTGACGATAAAACATAGTAAGATCACGAGGATGTGGTGGTTTCAGCAGCCGGTCGTGGTTCGGTTACTTGTCATTTGTACAAAACAGATTAACAACTTGGAGTCAACTAAGAAAGCATTTCTTTTCAAAAGACAGTTCACAAGTTTCCCTGCATCTCTGTTGCCAAATATTAATCACACATAAACTTGTTGATGCATGAAAGTGTCAAAAAATAAAGCAAACCAGATTTATTTCATGAATAATGCCCAAGAGAAAGAAAGAAAAAAGAAAGAAAGAAAGAAAGAAAGAAAGAAAGAAAGAAAGAAAGAAAGAAACACTGCAAAAACTCAAAATCTTTCCAAGAAGATTTGTCTTATTTCTTGTCAAAATGTCTCATTTCTAGTCAAAACTAATCTCTTTCCACTTAAAATAAGACTCATCACCTAAAAAATTAACTTGTTTTTAGATAATTTTCACTTGTTTCAAACAAATTTTCACTTGAAATAAGTAGAAAAATCTGCCAGTGAAAGCAAGTTTTTTGTGCTTGTAATAAGAAAGAAAAACTTGTCCCACTATCAGATTTTTCTACTTATTTCAAGTTAAAAAAAAATGCTTGATAGAAGTAAAAAGTGTCTAAAAACGAGCTACCTTTTATGTGATTTTATGTATTTGTTTTGACTAGAAATGACATTTTGACTAGAAATAAGACAAATATTCTTGGAAAGATTTTGAGTTGTTGCAGTGAAGAAAGAAAGAAAAACAAACATGTGGATTGTAGTGTGGATGATGCCACACGTTTTAGTCAGACTGGCTCAGGTTGTATGTCATCATCTGCACTATTTCTGTCACAGAGGATCACTTCACACACAGGTAATCGCTTACAAACTAACACACATACACTACACACACTTGTTAGGAATGCACTTAATGAATAGTCGGTCAGCTGCTATTGTTACAAACCAGGTTGCATCTGGAGTGTTACAGAATCATAGTAGAAACCAACAAGCGTCTCTTTAAGAGGCGTGAAGCAAAGTGGGCGAAATTACACCAGACACCAATAATGACAAGTGTCACAGTGCAGCTTTATGTGGTGCTGGTTGTGGTTTTCGCTCCAGTCTCTGTGCTGTTTACAGTTGGCTCTCTTTAATAATCTCTGGCACTTGTGATGTTATGATGCACTGACTTTACAGCTCTTATGAGACTCATATTTGTCTATTTAGTAGAGTGTTTGGTCATAACTTTAAATTAATCTCAGTAGGCTGCATAAGATACAGATGCCCTGTTAATCCACATCTGTTTGCTTTCTTAACAGGAAAATCGTAGCTGAATCAGACTGTTTTTATTTCTCAAATAGTGGTAGTTTTCCGTTCGTTTTCAAGACTGAGCTTTTTTTTCTTTTCTGTGACGACTTTCTGAGCCTTTACAAATGTTTATTTATTTACAGTGGATTACTCCAGTGTCTGTGCTGCTCGTCTGGTGTATCAGCTGTTTTTAAGACTGGTCTTTTCTTGTTTCCCTGGAGGTCAGGTTGCCAAACTGTTCCAGGATTCTAGCCTGGGGAATGCAGTCAACATTGTGGTGACACGGCTCATCCTGCTCATGGAAGATCAGGTAAATACCCCTCGTCTTTGTATGCCTCTATGCGTCCTCCTTGTCCCCCCCCCCCCCGTCTCTATCCTGGCTGCACAAAACCCCTTCCCCGAGCGAGCAGCGTCTATGCACTCCTTGTTTGTGTGTCAAATTATTGGCTTAAGCGTCTTTTCCTGCACCACTCCCGGTGGACTGTGTGTAAATGTGTCTAGTGAATAGTGGCTGTAATGAAAGGGACAAGAGGATGTAGGGAGGGAGGCGTAGAAGTGGGTGATGGGTGAGGAAAGAAACGGTTCGAGGAATGAGGGGAGTTTTGTACCTGTCAGACAGAACTGCTTTGTAACCGTCAGGCTTGTTACTGCGGTGAACAGGGACCTCTCAGACCACTGACGCACTTACAGGGTGTAGAAAATCTCAAAGTTAGATTTAGATGCTGATGGATTTAGATGCACAAAACCAAATGTTTTGAATTAAACGCGCAAGAGAACTGACTTTGTATTCATTAGATTCCTCAAGGTGAGGTCTTTTCAAGCTGCACTCACTTCAGGCGGTCGACCACTTTTGTCTAGAATGAGTGGACTTGAATGGACTGACAAAGATGTTTGTACAGACATTCATGGTCCTTGGTGTATGAATCCACCTAGTGTTGGTTATCCTCTTGCCTTTTCTTATGACATTAAGCGGATAGTTCAACATTTTGGCAAATTGGCCCATTGCCATAATCCCTATAGTCTCAGCAGTAGGTTCGTTACCTTTAATTGTCGATGTAAAATGGGATTTCTTGGTTTCCCTCATCAAACTCATCAAATACACAATCCAACAACTCCAAAACGCTCTGGTGGACAAGTTGTGACCTGCACATTCACCACGCTATGAGATAATAACAGAACGTTACGAGACAGAGTTGTTTTAGAGGTGAATTCATGCAAAACTGCTGATGCGTGTTCCTGTCAGGGGCAGTTTTTCGGCAAGCCGTCCCTGCATTTACCTCGAAAACAACTCTGTCTAGTAACGTTCTGTTATTATCTCATAGCGTGGTGAATGTGCAGGTCACAACTTGTCCACCAGAGCGTTTTGGAGTTGTTGGATTGTGTATTTGATGAGTTAGATGAGGGAAACCAAGAAATCCCATTAGCCTCCGTAGCGTAGCTCTACAGTTTGCGGCTCTGCTCCGCCGTTCTAAAAATACCTTGCACCAACAATTAAAGGTAACGAACCTAGTTCTAAGACTATAGAGATTATGGCAATGGGCCAATTTGCCAAAATGTTGAACTATCCCTTTAATGGTGGCGACAAAATATTTATCGCTACGAGATCGTTGATAACCTGATTTAACCTCTAATGCCACCAGCAGGTCAAGGTTCATTCAAAGTCATGTTCTCCTCTGGATTAATCTTAACAACTTTGATCTGTGACCTCTTTGGTTACATTTTTTTTTAAATTATCTAGTACTTACGAAGGTCTTTGACCTGATAATATCTGCAAAACAAATGACATGTCCATCAGCCTCAGCTGCACTTTGTGTTTGATGCCAATCAGCAGATTTTGGCAAGAAGATGATCTTGGAAATCATTGAAACTTTGTCATTGTGAGTATTTTATGCACCACTGTATCTAAACACAGAGCAGCTCGTATGGCTGTGCACCCTTATGTCCTGTTCCTATTTCTGTATAATACGAGTTAGTGAAAGGAGGTTAGAAAGGACACAGAGTGAGAATCCACCCCTGACCACAAGGCAGGAGTTCGGCTCATAAAAAGTGCATGACCTTACCAGCATAGCTCCGAGACGACGGAGCCCTCAGACAACCCAGTAAATGGCCTTATTAGCCTGCCATTAACAGCATGTGGCGAGACAGTGCGGCCAGCTCCATCTTGATGTTGACCTTCTTGCGATCTGACGGATGAATCAAAGTGAATAAAAGGTGCATTACAGTGTGGCTTTGCGGTTTCCTCTATAGATGTCTTATTAGGGAACATTTATGATTCATACTTTTCATACTGCCTTTAAATTAGCTCCATAATTTACCGTTCGGATGTGTTCGTCATCTGAGAGATTAAAGAAGTAAATGTTAGGATCATTAGCGGTGTGCAGTATTAGTGTTGTTATTCTTACTCCATGGACCATTGAGGTTGAGGTCGGGGACAGGACTGAGAGTAGTCTGAGTCGAGTGGTTCTGTTGCTGGTTTCCAGGTCTGAAAACGGCAAGCTGCCCCTGGAAAGGAAAACCAGGCCAGCAGTGGGCCCAGAAATGAGGGACTGTGGGATGAGGCAATTACTAGTTATGTCACCACATGCATTCCTGGGTTACGAGTTCTCGCCAGCTGTGGCCAGCAGTGCACTCCCTTCTTCTCCTCTCTGCACTCTCATAATACTAGAAAGCACCTTCGCTCTAATCCTACCTCCGCATTAGCTTCCTTTGATACAGGGGAGGGAAGTTTTTTAATCTTCTCAAGGCTGAAATCCAACGTTTAAGTGTGGTCGCACTAAGTATAGTCACTGTCCACTGAATCTCCAAATATGGGGATTTTTATTGCAAAGATGAAGTAGAGACTTGTGTGCAATGGTATGAAATGAGAAAATGTATGAGCAATGAGAAAAATCTCTTACTTTTTATGTTAAATAAACCATTAAAAGCCCACTGGATTACCTGGAAAATGATGAGTTACACAGCTGAAAACACAGCTTCTTCTTTTCTTTTTTCTTTTTGAGATGCATCTTTTTTTACGGGACACACTGGTGCAGCCTGAAACACAAATACAGGAAGAGTCGGGCTGGGTTATCAGCATTATCGGTCTATAATCTGATTGTTGAGATCATCTCTTTGTTGACACGAGAGTAACTTAACATTAATTTAGTAACTTTGCAAAAACATAAAGAGTGCTGTAGTTGTAAAATGAGTTTTTGTTTTCCTAATTTGCGATTTTTGAGTCTATGTTTCCTTTCTCAACTCTCTTTCAGCCAACACTAGAGATCAACCACCACGCAGGGAAGTCTTTAGACAGCTTCTGTAAGTGGCAGAAAACCATCCAACACAGGAGCAGCTATGGGAACGCCATACCAGACAATGGGATCGCTCACCACGACACTGCTGTGCTTATCACCAGGTTAGGCCACAAAATTACACAACAGGGCTGCTGATAATGAAAAACATGTATTTTGTCTACTAGCAAGCACTCGGTTCAACGGAGCAATAAGTTTCCAGTGATACAATAAATGAACTCAAATAACTTTCTCAGACCTTTGTGTCCATTCTCTCAGTAACACACCAAATTACATAACTTCTTCCTTGAAACTTTCCAGGAAATTATTAGGAAATTGCAGACTTATAAAATAAAATGTTACCATTTATATCGCATTGGCAAAGTGTTACTGCAGCAAGGAGCTCTGTAAAAGGTTTATTTATACAACTCTTGCCTCCTGAAACAACCTTTCGTAAATAAGAAAACGTTAAAGTCTGTTTTCCTGTTCGTATAAGCCTACGACAGTGTTATCTCTGCACTGATTTCTCACATTCCCAGCCCCTCTCAAGTCCAAGAGAATTGGCTTATGTCTTGTTCTGTCTGGGGTGACGATAGCTGAGGTCGCCGTGCCCGGCTCAGCATCTGGAGAAAAAAAAAAAAGAAAAGTGAGATCTGAGGAGTTTGCAAGAAACCATGAGAGATTTTTTAAATGCCTAAATAAAATGGTGCGACGCCCCGAGACACATGAGAATGAGAAAAGTTGTCTCTTAATGTGACAGCGCTGCTTTGTCTCAGTTGTCATTTCATTTCTTTAACTCCGCTCTGTTACTGATACTGTAGCAGGAAAACAGCCACAACCTTGGTAGGCGCATATTAAACACTGATGCTATTGACTGAGGAATGTGCATCAGCAAACAGTCCGACCACAGTTTGGTTAGTCATTCGATGCGGCCATAAATGCTTCCCTATTCTCCCAAACAGGATGTGTTATAAGCTCATGTTGCAGGAGGTTAACAGAAATGTCATTACTGATCTGTTAGTTATGGTTGTGGTGGTGGCTTTGTGGGAACATTTAGATTTTCTTTTACGATGGCACTTATCAAGCGGAGGATGGAAGCGCTCCAGACAGATGACACCACAGTGACCGTGCAAGACTTCCTGCTATTGTTCTTTTAAAACTATATCTGTCTGCTATCACTGCTGTCCACGGCCTGTCCTCAAATGTCTCTGTGTATATTTTGAATGTACTGCAGTGCATGCCTATCTCCAGTATATCTGAGCGTGTGTGAACACACATGCAAGTGGATTTTAACATCAACACACACACACACACACACACAGTCTGTTAAATGATGCTTTTGCTTATGTGTGAGTGTTAGTGTTAAACACCCTTGTTTATTTTTCTTTCCCACCTGCAGGTACGACATCTGCATCCAAAAAAACAAGCCCTGTGAAACCCTAGGTAACACCCTCTCTCACGCATTTACACACACTCCTCTCTGTGTCTGAACCCAAATGCACCCAAAACACTGATCCCAAACCTTATCATGACACTATTAACCATAAAACAAAGTCCTAACACTCAAAAAGCCGTTTGAAGCGACTGTCTGAACTAAGAGACCTGCCCAAATGTCCTCACTTTCAAGATCTAAAATCACAAGTAGTCCCAACTCTCTCTCTCTGTCTCTCTCTCTCACACACACAAGGTTCACTGAAGTTGAGATTTAAAGATGTGGTCTATAGTTCAGTCAGGTTTTATATTCATGCACTGTGTGTAACAGGTCTGGCTCCTGTAGGAGGGATGTGTGAGCCAGAGAGAAGCTGCAGCATCAATGAGGACATTGGTCTGGGAACAGCCTTTACTATCGCCCACGAGATAGGACACACGTGAGTAACACACACACACACACACACACACACACACACACACACACACACTATACATTTTATGTTGTTCAGTATACTTGTCAAACTGCCTCTTCTGTCAATTATTTATTATTTCCCGGCTCAATGAAAGCCACTTGGGTTAAAAATCAAAATGTTAATGGTTCATAACTTTCTTTTGCAAGTGGACTGCTCATAAACAAATTTATCTTCACTTCATTATTTTTGCAGCAAGATTTATGCATTGTTGAGGTCTTCAGACACCACAAAAGTTACCTAAGATCAGATAAGATAAGAAAACTTTATTGTCCAATGGTTTAAAAACACAGTGGAAATTTGCCTTTGGCATCTTGGTAGTCAGCCAACAACAACAGCTGGAAACAACCAGCACAATAACAAATAAATAAATAATCACATGCAGTACAACAATACAATATCATGCAGCAGCTGCGGTTTCACTATAGCTCAAAGTTCACTTAAAGATGCTGTGATTCAGGATATCCACTGCAGACGGCACAAATGACTTCTTGTACCCAACTTGGCTTTCCTGATGGCATCGGAGTACATTGCCTTGTCCTCAGTTAGTTGGTCAGATGGTTGGTTCACAACTTTGGTTCGGAGTGAACTATCTGTAGAAATATTGAACAGATCTGCATCTATCGGTGACGGGGATGGAAGCTGTTTGACCCTGATAACCCGGCTGAATGCCTGGTCTGCAGACCTGCATCGTACATCATACATTTGCAGTCCAGAAAGGTTATTAATTTTCTTAAACAGAATGCAATGGCAGTGACATGTTAGAAGTCTCTTAGGGTGTATTTAAACCTCACAATTTTTCATGTAGAGTTCATACTCGTGAAGCTATGACCCACTGCGTCTGTATGAGAAGTTCATAACCCCGCGTGTGGAAAAACACAGAATCCCTACCAGGTCTAAGGTTGCTGTTTTTTAGCTGAGCCTGACACACAAAATATCTATGTAGGGTTCCCTGAGGTGTCTCATGTATCTCCCTCCACAGAGAGCCTGTCCTCAGAATACATCTCCAAAGTTTTTGCAATCTTCTGAGAATGTGTTAATAGTTGTGTATTTTCTTTCAGCAACACTATTTACTTTCCAGTGGAATTTATAACATGTGGGTTTAGTACGGCGCTTGGAGAAGCCTAATTTTTTTATATCTAGATCCTCTGGGTGACTTGGAGACTGTGATTTACAAGACCAGCTGTTCTGGACCACTTAGTAACTAGTAATTGTATCTGCCTATAAGCCTTATTCCTGTCATGAATGCAGTAAATCAGCAGAGATTACTATTCATTTCTCAGTTTTTTCTGAGAAACCATCAAGTTGGTTTGTTTTGGGGGAGTATTTTTCTTGCTCAGAGAGTAATGAGTATTACTCAGTTTCACTCTGTGTGCACACACAACACTTAGAAGTTTTACAGCAGATGGTAAATCCATTGAGGTCCTGCCTCCCTAATGATTAACACAGGTAGCTTTCGAGTACTCAGACCCCAAGGCTGTCTATCCAACATGACTGGACATAGTGTGCTGATTTGTGTTTACATGTGTGTGTGTTTGTGTGAGTGTGTGTAATCAGTCAGCTTCCCCAGCCCCAACACTATCAACAGTTGTTTTTAATTGCCATATAAATTATTTAAACATCACAGTGCACATTAGATTAAACGCAGGCCTGTCTGTGGTTGAGGGCACCCACATGAAAAGACGAGACAGACCATGAGAGTAATGACTCGGCTGAGGGATAAAACATTTATATTTCAGGCTCAAACACGGCTTCTGTGAGTGCTATCACTTTCTGTCATGATTGTTCAGTGAAGAAAAACACCAAATAGATCAGGAACACTGCGAAACTTTCGACTATTTGGATCAGGATGTTGTGTCATTAATATATCATGCCATGTTGTAGATGGACCAAGACAAATTTCCCTTTGTGGGACAAATAAAGTTTATTTGATTTTGATTTATTTGATTTGATATATATCAGCAATTAATCTTACAGTGACTTTGATGACATGATCTCAAGCCAAGTCAAATCAAGTTTCTTTATTTGTCTCCCTTGGGAGAAATTTGATTTGGATGCAGGGTGCTGCTGCATAGACAATAAAAAACAGCCACAAGACAATAAATACACATGAGACAGTGCAAACACAATAAAAACATACAGAAAAACAATGTGCAAAAAACACTGGCTCATCCTGAGCTGTGCAAAGTTGCAATACATGTTTATGTTTGCTCGTTAATGAGCTTGACTGAAAGAGGGACAAATGAGTGTTTGTACCTTAGAGGAATCTCCTCCCTGGGTGCATTAGTTGGTGTTCATCATGTAAAACATGAGAAAACATGAGAAATGTTCTTCGCCTGATTGATCTAATCTAATGTCTTTGTGTTGTCTGAACAACAAAATATTTTATTTATAGTGGAAAAACTTTGTGAAACATTTAAACTTGACCACATAGTCGTCTTCTTGTTTATAAAAGGTCAGTGAGAAAACAAGTACTATGTCTAAATCAGAAAAACTGCAGGTACTAGAGGAATATCGTCCTAATAATGAAGCACGTGGTCATATATATATTTCAATGGATGAAGGTGAACACTTGTGACAGCTGTGGACTATCACATGTCTGTTCTTTAGATCCCTCTTGGTTATCCACAGTGATCTTTTTTCCACTGTCCCCATCCACACAGCCTCAAAGTGTTGTCACTGTATCATCATGGGCTTTAGGTTTGGCATGAACCATGACGGTATGGGAAACGCCTGCGGCCCTCGCAGCCAGGATACCGCCAAGCTGATGGCTGACCACATTACCATGAAGACAAACCCGTTCATCTGGTCCGCCTGTAGCCGGGATTACATCACCAGCTTCCTGGAGTGAGTCAGCCTATCAGATATCTGCAACACCACAAATAATTTGGTAATTATAGGTTTCAGATAAGAAAAAATCACTTTGGATGTCAATGTAACGTTTTTGATGGTCAGAGAAACATCGAAGTTACAGATGGGTCCTGACTGTGGGCGATTCAGTTTAATTATTGTCTGCCTGTTCAGAGCCTCAGTGAAAACAGCTTAACTTTGGATGTCCTCAAAACAAACAATTAAAACAGTAGTTACCGCGTATTTTAATCTCCATCCTCTTCTGTTTGCTGCGCTTTAGCTCAGGTATGGGATCCTGTCTGAACAACGTACCTCCCAAGCAGGAGTTCGTGTACCCCACCACAGCCCCTGGTCAGGCCTACGACGCAGACGAACAGTGCCGCTTCCAGTACGGCGTCAGATCTCGACAATGTAAATACGCGGTGAGTTGCTCCTCATTCATGTCTCAGTTTACTTTTCTTACTGTTTTTTCCTCCTTATACATAGTGAAACTCATTAAATCCTTCATCACAGCAGATTAGATTGGAATTTATTATCTTTTTGTGGTACATCGCGTTTTGCAAACTATTTTTAGAACGGCGGAGCAGAGCCGTGAGCTGCTCAGAGCTACGCTACGGTCGGAGGCGCATGGGATTTCTTGGTTTCCCTCATCAAACTCATCAAATACACAATCCAACAACTCCAAAACACTCTGGTGGACAAGTTGTGACCTGCACATTCACCACGCTACGAGATAATAACAGAACGTTACAAGACAGAGTTGTTTATGAGGTAAATTCAGAGACTGCTTGCTGAAAAACTGCCCCAAGCGGGAACACACATCAGCTGTTTTGCATGAATTTGCCTTGAAAACAACTCTGTCCCGTAACGTAACGTTATTATTTCATAGCGTGGTGAATGTGCAGGTCACAACTTGTCCACCAGAGCGTTTTGGAGTTGTTCGATTGTGTATTTGATGAGTTTGATGAGGGAAACCAAGAAATCCCATTAGCCTCCGTAGCGTAGCTCTGAGCAGCTCGCGGCTCTGCTCCGCCGTTCTAAAAGTAGCTTGCACCAACAATTAAAGGTAACGAACCTACTGCTATGACTATAGGGATTATGGCAATGGGCGAATTTGCCAAAATGTTGAACTATCCCTTTAAGTTCTCATGTGAATTTGACACAGCATACTGCATTATTGTTCAGACGTTGTCGGCAGCAGGTAGCTTAAAATGAATTTTATTGAGTGTGGTCTCTGTAAACATTATAAATAAAGCTCCTCTCTTTGTATCAGATAATTATCTCTCCGATTTGTGTTCCTCTGGCTCTCCCGTCCAAGTCCATGTCTCAGTGATGACGTGAAACATCTTGCAATACCATCGCTGAATAGCATCCACTTTATTGCATGGTCAACTTTTACAGGGCCAGGCTCAGAGCGAATGGACATCTGGAGGAGCGCACTGCTTTATAGACTCATTATTATCGATACTATGTGGTCAGAGCATATGTACACAATAAAATGTAGCCCCATGTGTTATAGACATCACTGTTGAGAGGAGTCAGCAAATCCACCGCGTGTCTCTGTAATGAGTTTCTATAGAAACACTCTTGACTTTTCGTTTTTCTTTTCCCTGTATTTCTTCTCCTTTCATTGACACACACAGGAAGTCTGCAGTGAACTCTGGTGCATGAGTAAGAGCAACCGTTGCATCACTAGCAGTATCCCTGCTGCAGAAGGAACCATCTGTCAGACCAACACGATAGAGAAAGGGGTAAATAAACACTGAAAAGACACTCTTTTTTTCCTACGTTATTCCTTTTTAAAAGTTGGACATAAGGATGTTGCTGGTGTAGATGGGACAGAGTTTGGGTTGGGAGTTGGTTTTGTTCATCTGGGACCAGTCCTGATTTTTTGCAGCAGGACTAAAAAAGCAGCACTTATTCTCATGTTGACTCATCTTCTCTGACATGTTTTCCAATAAAAATATTTATAAGAGGAACTGCTTTAAAAGGGGAAAAAAACCTCTCTGATTTTTTTTTTTTAGAAAAATCTCTTTCTGGGTCCGTGATATCTTGTACTCTTGGTTTATTTTGCTTTCCATTTGAGGTTGTGATTGATATGATGATATTTGCTCCCTACGGCCTGTTGGTTAGCTTTTTTTTTTTAACCATATACCATCCCACAGTTGTAGCTATCATAGGGAATCATAATGAATCTTTTTTTGACGCTTCCTGCACAGTGGTGCTACAAGAGGGTGTGTGTGGCCTATGGGACTCGTCCAGAGGGCGTGGACGGAGGCTGGGGACTGTGGTCGCCCTGGGAGGAGTGCAGCAGGACGTGTGGAGGTGGAGTCTCCTCTTCCATCAGACACTGTGACAGCCCCAGGTAAAGGCCTCAGCTGGATCAGTGTTGTGTCTGGTGAAACCTAATTGATTCATACTAAAGCTGACTTCAAACTTCTATAGCTTAAAAATGACAGAATCGGCAACTAGCCTGGGCTTTTGGATGCAACAGTGAAAGTACCTGGCTAATTTCTT
This sequence comes from Trachurus japonicus, assembly GCF_045865225.1. NCBI lineage: Eukaryota > Metazoa > Chordata > Actinopteri > Carangiformes > Carangidae > Trachurus > Trachurus japonicus. Next base: position 23,267,875 of record NC_140910.1, read on the forward strand.
TCTAGTTAGCTACCTAGAATGGGTTGCAGGTGAATTGTATGATTGTGCCAAATACAATACATTTCATTGCAGGATGTGTTGACTTAAAGAGATATTCACACATAGTATCGTGCAACTAATATAATGTGACAAGATAATGCGAGATAAGATAAGGTAATACAGGGGAATACAACACATAATGATGTGCGATATGATTTAACCTAATATAATGTGACAGGGTAGTGTGAGCTATAGTAAATATAGGGCAGTACAAGACATTATAATATAATATAGCCAAGTGTAATATAGCACAATATAATATATAATAGCATATTATAAGATCATATGGAGTGTCATATATACATAATTTATATTGTGGTGATAGTGATATATTGCAGATACCTGCATGATGTTGCAAACTCATTTCTTTTCCTATTAGTATTTCAAACCTATACTTTGATGTCTTTTCTGCAGGCTTGAAAAGGACACAATGGGAATGAGATCCTCTGTTATTGTTTTTTTAAAAATGAAGAAAAACTGGCAAATTGGGGCATTTTTAACAGGCTTCAAATATGTAACAGAAGCGACTGATCCACGTTAAATACTGGTTTTACCGGTCTTATGAAACTCAATTCCAAACGCTTTCCAGATATACAGTATATAATAACACATATTCAAATATCTAGCATACCTCTTTAATCGGGTATGAAATAATTCTCAGTCGGAGTCGTCTGAAAACAACTAGCAGACTTGCTTTGAATCACAGTCACCAGATCCATCATCTTGAATTGATTAAAATGGGAATGAATTGACCCAAATCTGCGGCCAACAGTGTTGTCTCCTATTATTTCTGAGCATCATCTTGCACATTTGCTTTGGCTCCATCATGTTTAAATTTGTTGAAAGTTAAGCAGAAGCAGCCATTTGATGGTGGCTGGCTCTGACTTCCTTTTCAGCTCCTTTTTTAAAATACAGAGGTGTTGTCGTGATGGTCTATGATAAACAATGAAGCAATAAAAGAGACAGACGGCAAGATTGAAAACACCCTGATGAATGCAGACAAAGCAGGGATCGGGAGCCAGCGCTGTGTGGTGATGTGATGGAGGTTAGATCTTGTTAAATTGTACTCAGATGTGACTGACTGGCCTGATTCTCTCTGTTTGGTCGCAGGCCAACCATTGGTGGAAAGTACTGTCTGGGGGAGAGAAAGCGCTTCAGGTCCTGCAATATTGATGTGAGTATCGCTGCTCTTCATCAACATCAACATCATCGTCGTCGTCGTCAGCAACTGGTCAACACTGCATCCTTAGCTTGACTTCATTTGTTGCACAGGAGTATTTGTGTATGTATAAAGTGTGTATAATATATATATATATATATACATGTATGTTTGTGTTTGTGTGTGTGTGTTTTAGGAGTGCCCTGCAGGCTCTCGGGATTTCAGGGAGATTCAATGCTCCAACTTCGACAGCGTTCCTTTCCGGGGAAAATTTTACAGCTGGAAGCCATACAGAGGGGGTGAGTGAGTAAAACCTGTGTGTGTGTGTGTGTGAATTTATATTTGCTGCAATGCGATCTCGACTGCAGATGGCCTCTTTCACCAACCAGCAGTTGTTACAGTTCGGTTCTGTGACGATGTTGTAAAGTAGTAATTGTTGCGATGTCTAATGGGTAACCAAACAGGTGGCGATCTGACACAAATACATAAAATAGCTCCATTTTGGACGTAAATAAACCAAAACCAGGAAGTAAAACGGACACTGTGAGTTGTAAAATGTGCTGTTTGTTCAGCCTGGTAGTTTTATTTACAACCTGCATGACCAGTTGTAATTCTTGCTCCAACTTTATCGTAGTGCGATACATAACACAGGTGGTACCGATAAAAGATTTGTTTTCTACATCTAGTTTACCTTAAAAAAACACAAAAGTCTCACAGCTATAGCAGCTATTAACAGGCCGTTATGAGCACAGCAGTCTGTCCACCATCGCTCTCGTCACTTCAGAGTTAACTGCCTAAACATGTGCTGTATAATCTAGTTAAAATTAGACCACATAGACCAGATATATATGCTAATACGCGATTAATAATAATCCAATCACAGAATCGTTGGTATAATATGTGCTTTTAGATTTCAAAAATCTGTTTTTGTAATAAAACTCCATGTATAAAGAAATGTGACAGTTATTATAAATACACTTGACATTTGATTGTAGGACATTTATACTTATTGTGGAATCATTTTATATTAATTTGCAACTTAAACCTCACACAGTCAGTCAAAGGAACGTGTTTTTTCCTCTAAAGACAAATTTAAGTCTTGAATGACTCTGCGATAATAAATAAGTTGATGACATGAGATGAACAGAAGTCTGGAGACAGAAAGGGTGTGTGTATGTGTGTGTGTGTGCGTGCATGCGTGTGTGTGTGTGGAGTGAAGGAGAAAGTGAATCGAAGCTGCAGACTCTCTCTCCCTCCAGTCTGGATCGCAGATGCTGGCTGCCGAGAGCCACGCATCCCACAATGCTTTGCAAGAATTCCTTGCTCCTGATGAACACTACACTGGACGTGAAAGATAAATAGTTTCAACGACATAACTGCCTTTAATCTAGCCCTCCAATAACATAATGGCTTACAGAGATGGCCGGCCAGCCAATTCCAACTTCAGGCAACAAGTGCTCCTTTCATCAAGTCAGCTGATTTTACAATGGAAATCCCTTGCAGCTGTTAAAATAGGAACAGTGCCATAGACTCTGCCCTGCGTTAAGGCCAGATCACACCGCCCAGCCCCTTCTCCGTCCTCTCTCCTCAAGTCCTCATTTCAGCTTTTCCACTTTCCACTTTCACCCTCTCACTCACTCAAGGAAGAGCTGCTTCCTCACTATTCATTCTTTGTCTTGTCTGCTCTGGATGCCTCCTCTGATTTTATTTAGTTCACCATTATGCAATCTTTCCCTCTCTCTTGTCTCTCTGTCCGGAGACATTGAGTAACACATACGGCCCTCTCTCCGCTCAGACAGCCAAGGACAGTTCATTAAAAAAGGTTCTGTCGTTTAAGGCAGTCCTTTTTCAAACTTCTTCACATTGCTGTTCTCAGTCCAGCAGCAACCTTCACATTCAACCTTCACACTCCATACAACACACCCTGCAAGTTATAATACACACACACACATGCACACATACACACACAACTACCCTGCCAAAGCTAGGCACCATGGGAATTGTAGTTTTCCGTGGTCTGACCACTTTATCGTCTGGAAGCCCTGCCAGTGCATACTCTCTTTCTCTCTTTCACTTTGCCTTTTTCTTTCTTTCTTTCTTTCTTTCTTTCTTTCTTTCTTTCTTTCTTTCTTTCTTTCTTTCTTTCTTTCTTTCTTTTTTTCTCTCTCTCTCTCTCTCTCTCCTTCCCAGTACATACTGTACCTGCTTCAGCGTTGCCAGCACAAACAAACACGGCCCAGACTGATGTCAACAGCCACTCAAATAGTGGAGCTGTTGGCAAGCTGTACAGATGAATGAAGGATATATACCACTTGGCTAGAGGAAACATCTCTACCAAGTGTGTGTGTGTGTGTGTGTGTGTGTGTGTGTGTGTGTGTGTGTGTGTGTGTGTGAGAGAGAGTGTGTGTGTGTGTAGAGTCTGAAAGGATTAAAGCATAGAGTCATGCATGTGCACCTCTTGGTACCACCTAGAATCAGCTGCCCATATTATAACTGCACGTATGCCTTTTTATGCTGCTTTTTGATTTGATGTGGTGCTACAAACAAAGTTGTGTTTTTATATACAATGACTATCTATCTATCTATCTATCTATCTATCTATCTATCTATCTATCTATCTATCTATCTATCTATCTATCTATCTATCTATCTATCTATCTATCTATCTATCTATCTATCTATCTATCTATCTATCTGCTAATAAAGGGTATTGTGTGATGCCAGGATGGTTTAATGTCTCTCTTGACTTGTCCTGTAACCTGTAATCTGCATTGCGACACGGTTATCTGTCTTCATATGTGTGTGGTTTATGTGCTTGGTTTTCAAGCAGTGCATGGATGAAGTCTGATATTAGAATTGATTAATAATGTATGTTGTTTGGCAGCCTTTGGCCCATCCACTATTTGACTGTTGGAGAATTAACTAAATAAAATAGTTAGGCATTTTGTTTCATCTCTGCTGCAATAGGTACTCTGGCTGTGTGGTGCATTAATGCCTGAATGTTAACATGCAACATCTTACAAATATATAGTATTTTAGTGTAGCGTGGACCTGCTTAGATACTTTCACACTTAATAAATGATCAAGAAGTAAACCAGCGTTGAAATGATGAAGCTTTTAATTGATAGAAAATAAATTATGTCGATGCCATTTCTACTTTTGACGAATATTTTTGTGACGAAGTAATGAATTGATCAATAGATTTATCACTACCAGAACATATCCTTAGATTAAATTAACCTTAACTTGGATTGGAGAGAAGATGAATAAAAGACTAATGACTGATAAGCATTTGTAAGAATTAGTTTGTGGTTTTCATGCTTGAGTTTATTACCTGATTACATAATTTGCAGTTACATAACTCTGCTTTATCTGCTACAGCACAAAGGTAATACTGACATTTCGGGAGTGTGTGCACATGAGTTGTTGTTGTTTTAGTCCGAATTTAATATTTCTGCTATTTCAGCTTCAGGATCAGGCATTCATTCATCTTCTTGTCAGGTCTGTCTGGGAGTCAAGCCACTGTGTTGGTGTGCTACTTGTGTGTATGTTTGTATGCATTTATTGAGGCAGAACAGTAGTCTTGTGTCTGTGGTTATATATTCCAAAGGAAGCAAAGACTTAATCACATTCAGCTGCTTGTTCTCTGGTTGTCAGCACTGAAAAACATTTCCCAGTCCCCTGTGAACTTTCTCTCTCTCTTTAATTCCGCCTTGTCACTCTACACCCGTCATTAGGACGTGATACATTCAGCAGAACAAAGACTTGCAGCAAGTTACTCATGTCAAAATGACCGAGCCTTTTCTTTTTCCTGTTGTTGTTGTTTTAAATTACATACTTCATTAAATTGTGTCTGTGTGTCCAGGTGGTGTGAAGCCCTGCTCCCTTAACTGTCTGGCAGAAGGTTACAACTTCTACACGGAGCGTGCTCCGGCTGTAGTGGACGGCACACCTTGCCGAGACGACTCCCTGGACGTGTGTGTAAACGGAGAGTGCAAGGTGAGACCAGAAGCTTCTAAATGTGTTTGTATGACTGCGATGGCAACAGCTGCGGCCCAGAAACATTATGTGTTTTCAGGTTGTCCTCCGTCCACTCATCCCGTTCTTGTGAACACGATGTCTCAGCAACGTTTTGAGGGAATTTTACTTGGACTTAAGGATGAACTGATCAGATTTTGGTGCACAAAGGTCAAGCAAATTGACCCCAAAAAGATGTTTAGGTTATAACTCTTCCAACTAATTCATATACTCAGAAGGACACAATTTAAAGAGGAACTCTGCAGGATTTGTAGCTTAAATATGCTACATTTTTGACCTGAATTAAACAGCTTTGGAGTAATTGTGATGGTTTAATAAATGAATAGTAACTTGTTACAGGGAGAATGGAGGGTCTCTGCCTTCCACGTAGCGTCTCTTGGCTGAAAAACAACCGCGTAACCCGTAACCTCTTGTTTATGGCAGATAAGACTACACAAATATACGCATCGTAACATCGAATATGATATATAACGTTAGGTACCGCTCTATTGATTGATTTCTCGCTGGCATCGTTGTAAACAAATGCACATGGCCAGGAGGAGGGTTAGTAGAACAGCGGAAAAGAGACCGGACTTGCATAGTTCCCCTTTAACACAAAGGTGTAAGAGGATAAAAGTGAGAACTTATTAAATCCCAATGGTCAAAGGTCAGCTGTTCAACACTGTGCCTTTCTGTGAACAGAAAGGGAGATTCAGACCACATATCACGCAATTTGCCTGGTTGGCAGAGACGTACAATTAGGAAACAGCGATTGTATTCTCTCTCATTGCTGGCTTTCATTGAGGAACAAGCTGTTGTAGGGCACTGTCCGTCTGCACGTGAGCAGCCCGTTTAAGCTGAAGCAGCAGAATAAGGAGTCAACACAAGACTGTCTTCTACTGAGATAGTGTTGTTTATACTCGCTGTCTAGACTCTGGACGGCCGCCACGGTTCAGTTTACACACAGGCTGCTGACGATCATCACTATCAGCTGCTGGACTGAAGAATTATCGTAACTTTGGCAGCACTCGTAGATTCCCATTACTGATGCTCCCCTCTTTAATCCCGGCTGTTAATGAAAACAAAACATCTTAACTGCTGTTCATATTAACGAAGTGGAGACCACCTGCCTGTGCTGCAACAGGTCCCTGGAACCCGTTTTGACACCCACATGACTCATTTGTCAAGGGATGTAGACAAAGAAAAACACTAATGGTAACAGCACACAGCTTACATGATTGGTGTTGATCCCCAATTTGTTGTTTTTGGATATTCTTCCAGTCTAAAAACTCAGCTGAAGCTTTGCATATGGAGTAAAGGATGTGAGGGCAAAGGCAAAAAAAAAAATGAGAAGCAGCAACTCCAAGACAGACGGCTTGTTGTTTTGTAGAGAGCCAAAGATTTTTTTTTTTTTCATTTTTTCCCCCCATTCACTTAATTTGAAGTGTCTTATAGACTGAGAGGCTGAGGAAGGCTAAGGATCCTGAACTCATCCAAAAAGACGATTTTGTTTATCAACATCCCCTCTGTTCTCTCCTCCTCCTTCACTGCTCTCTTTTTCCTGTACTCTGCTCTGTTCTGCTCTGTAGGAACTCGCTGACCCTCCAGCTCAGCTGTTAGTCTGTCTGCACTGCAGGCTGGCTCACTGCGCTCTTATTATCTGTCTCTCTTTTCCTCATTCCCTCTCTGACTCTACATTTCTCCATTCCACTCATTTTCTTACTCAATTGTTCCTCTATTTTTTTTTCCTTTATCTTTCTCTTCTTCTTTTGCACAATTTTTCTGTCTGCTATCCAGTCAGCACCTCTTCCTTTCTCTCTCTCTCTCTCTCCCTCTCCTCCTCACCTCTCTTATATTTTATGCACGCATAAAACTTCAAACACTGTGGAGAAATCTCTATCTCTTGTTTGCAGCCTCATGCTGGCGTTGGTTCAGGAGTTGGCGTCTGACAATAAGAGAGAGGGGAAAGACAGGGAGACGGGGAGAAGTGGGGGAGGCAGAAAAAGGCCTAAGAACAGATGGTCCAGTTGAACACAACATGCTGCTGCAGACGAAAGGCATGTCAGCTAGAGACGCTTTTTCCCGGATCTGTTGGACAAAATATAGTGTGTACAAAACATTAACAACACCTGTTCTTTCATGAAATGAACAGACCACGTAAATCCAGGTGAAGGCTTCGCTCTCACGAGGATCCACTGTGTAGTGTAAAGCAGGAAGCAGAAATGCAACCTACACTTTGTTGGAAAAAAAAAAAGAAGCTTTTCCTGCTGTTGGTCTGTCATTGTAAAAAAGAGTCTCATGCAGGAACGACAAAGTGTCGCATAAAATTTCAGAATTGAATTTCTCCAGTCACATCCTTAGAGCCATTAATTTACACAAAACCTTTCATTCTTGTTAGTTTTTTAAGTCATTTAAGACTAAGACGGGCCTGTGTGTCATCTGTTCATCCAATTATTTTTTCATGTGTATCAAAAATAGAATAGTTAATATAACAAATGTGATTTTTCCATTTTAGATTACCTCAAACATAAAAATGAAATGGGGTTCCAACCAACTGTTATCATCATCATCATTTATTTTCTCGATTAATCACTTTGTCTGTAAAATGTCCAAAAATAGTTTTAAAAAAAGTCAATTACAATTCCACAGAGCACAGAGAGCTGAATGAATGGATGATACACAGACGGTGTCGTTGAAACCCAGTTTTTGAATGTCACATATGCCACCACCGTAGTTTTAATATGGATTATGTGTTGTCCTATTGACTCAGATGAGCTTTAGTAATCAATACCTGCCTCCAGAGACAGCAGGTCTCCGCTGGTTGTGACCTTTCATCATTTTAAACTTTAATAAATCACAACTACCACGTTACAAACCCACCAGGTAACGACGAGGTGAATCACACTTTGAACTCTGGATTTAGTTTTGAACTGTGATCTAATCCACGTTAAAGTCATAATAAACTTAAACCTCATTATCCCTCTCTACAATAAGCAACTGTCATATGAATATATGAGAATGAGAGCAGTTGCCATTCATTTTCTGCACCTTTGTTTAGCTTTGGTTCACTGTTAAAGAGTTTGAGTAAAACCACCTGCTTTGCTCATCATGAAACTTATTTATGTCGACAGCTATGAGTTTAGCAACCTAAGAGCATTATGTCTGCACAGGATCAGAAAGCACATCTGGACTTACCATCTGATATTTCTGTGTTTTGGAAAAGTGGTCTGGAAGACATTAGAGGTAATCCCTCAGCCCGGCCTATGACACCTCTCGACTTACTGACTGTGCCCCTTCACCCATGACCCCGGGTGACCCCGCTGCTCACTCATTTCTCCCTTTCCCGCAGCACGTAGGCTGTGATCGCATCCTCGGTTCAGACGTTCGTGAGGACCGCTGCCGGATCTGTGGGGGTGACGGGAGCAGCTGCATGTCTGTGGAGGGACTCTTCAACGACTCGCTGCCTGAAGGAGGTACAGAAATAAAACACTCGACGAGTACCACTTTCACTCTCCCCGTCGTCCCAATGATTAGCACTTTGGAAACTGCTGCTGCAGACGTTTCCTCTCTTTGATGTGTCCTGTCGTCATTAGCAGAGGGGAAACATGGTTTACTCTTTGACCTCAGCATTGAAACTGTCCTCTACTGTAACAATAGGCCTTCACCAAGACAAGTTATGCAACATAACTGTTCTCTTGTACCAAAAAATGTGCACATGCAAGCTTTGGATTCGGATATTTTGGATTGGGAATGGGAATGCATCTTGGAAAGCAGCCTTGCCAAGTGAGTTAGGATACCCCAGATATTCAAAATGTATCATATAATTGTCTGCTCACATGCAAAGCAGCATACCGTCACAGATGTTTAATTGATGACGCCAATAAAACTCCACATAACACTCAGTAGTATCAGCACCTGTTTTACTGTGCATGTATATCCAGCAGTTTAAAGGGGATGCAGCTCAGGTTTAAACTTTAAATATTAGAGATAAAAACAGTCACTAGTCTTGTCAGCCTAAAAGTTTACATCAAGCAGTGTTTTAATTTCTATTTAACAAGGTTAATAACTCCGTGGCTTGTCCTGTAACACCCTGTTAGGCTTTGAATTGGGTTATCAAGAACATATACTTGTGTATCGTCTGCATACATCAATCACATTTGGGCTTTTAAACAAAGGTCCATGTATCTGTGAATTAAGATTACACTAATACCTCATAAACAAACAAACAAAGACGGTGAAACATTTGAAACTCAAGATCACATACAGATGTACAACATTATTCCTGAGCCAAACCAAGACCTCTAAGAACATAACTCCTTGAAAAAACCTCAGAGCGCATAATGAAGAGCACATAAAAAGAGGGTCCAAAAGTGCATATACATACATGCATACGTAAAGTGTATGCATGCATATATTTATCTAGCAGCCTACGAGGGACACGTGGCAGACGGATTTAGGTGAGGTCCAACCAGTGTGGCTTGAGGTCCAGCTGCTTTCGTATCTATTCTGGGTTACATTTCCCACCACAACACCAACTCCAGAGTCTCTCACCCAACTGTCAACACCACTCACCCCCTTTCAGGATTCCTCAGAGGGGACACACCCTGAGCAGGCAGCCATGCTTTGGACCACAGCGACCAGGCTTAGTCCGTCAACCCCAGCTGAGGTCTCGACAACCACCCTGAAAATATCTGAAATTATCACTGGACGGAAACAATCAGTTAGTTAGGCTGGAGTTGAAGTGTAGGTTGTGTGTGTGTGATCTGGGGATTTATTGCTACAGAAAGAGAGATGCAGCAGAGGTCAAGATTTCCTGAGGTTTTTTTTTCTACTATGACTCAAATTCAAAAAATGGTTCCTGTGTGCAACTAGATATTGTCTTAATTGGACTTTCCCTTACTAGAAAAAGGCCCCATGTCCTTTTAACTCGCACCCGCAGTTTGTAACTTTTTGTTTCTTATGTGTCGTGTCCAAGCCAAAGCCAAGACACCACCGTTAGGGTTATTTTCTCAGATTTTATAAACCTCCCGACTGAGCCGCGGACAACATTTTACATCTGTTTTCAGAGTTTAAGTAGTACAGCTCGTGACAAATAAACTGATCTTTATATGTAAAAATAGTGGAGTACCCCTTAATCAGCTGCAACCCCAGAATGTGTCGGAGGAGTCGGTCAACAACCGTTTGCAAGCAAAGATCAATGATGTCATTTATAGAGCTGCTATAACAGTCCCTTGGTCTCAGGGTTTCCACAGGGTTGTGGAGCCTGTTTGCAGCGTTTACTCCCAGTCAGAGCATTAGTGAGGTCGAACACTGATATCAGGAGACAAGTTGCGGATCTGTTTCCAGGCCTGTTCGATGTGTGAGGACCGGAGTGTCCACATACTATTGGCCACATAGTGTAAAACCAATTAGTTGTTCAGTCAAAACTATAAAACATCAGAAAACTGATATATGGCCTTCCAGCTGTTTTAGATATCAAATAATGTTGTTTTGTCTCATGCAAAACTCAATCTACTACCATGAAAAACCAAGAAAAGTAGCAAATTCTATGGAAAGTTGGACCCATAAAATGTTTGACATTGCGTAAAAAAAAACAGCTTAAATTTTCTGTCTTCTAATCGTCTAATTGATGCAGCTCTAGTGTATAATTTCACAGATGCTTTTTTGCCAATAAAACATTTAGTGAGTTCACTTGAGTTGACACTTCACTACCTGCTTAGCCATCGAAAGTCCTGAAAGGTATAAACTCAGTTGACTTGGTCAGGTTGGTGTCTTCACTAACCAAACTGTATAGGCCCAGGACTGAAGGCTTATTCTGATCCCATGATCGGCAGAATCGCCCAGTCATGTCTACAGCAAGCTTTTCATTTTTCTCTGAACTCCTAAAGCCTTAATCTAGCTCTTCTTGTCTCTGCTGCAGTGATTTAAATACGGTCTGTATGCTGGCATGGAAGGAAGCAGTGCAGATATGAGAAAGAAAACATGTGCACCAAGACAAAATAATACCAAAGCAGATCACCCAAGAAACCTTTAATCTTCAGCTGTGATGTTCAGATACTATAACTGACTGATAACAGTCTCCTTACACCATACAGTACATAGAGTGCTTTTATGATTGAGCCAAACAAACCAAAAGCTTCACTAGGGAAAGATCTCAACCACAAAGAGAGTGGAGGGTTGTTAAAGATGCAATGTTATTCAATTCATGCTCTCTGCTTTCAACTTAGATCATGCTGTGCAATAACGTCCCTTTTTTAGTCTCGTTCCTCCTGTCCGGTTCTGTGGTCCTGTGAGGCGGCGAGCGAGCGGTTACTGAGGTGTCATGGGCCAGGGGTTTACAGCTTCTTGGCTCTGTTAACAACACAGATCCTCTGATTGTTAACAGAGGAACCTCACACTCACACTTTTGCTCTCTCTCTCTGTCTCTCTCTGTGTGTGTCTGTCTCCAAAGCCAAAAAACCTCAAGCTCTGTCCCTCTAATCTTCCACACCTCCATCTAAAAAACCCAGAACAGGGTTAGTCTGACCTCTCAGAGCTCCACAGAGAGGTCACAAGCCAAGCCTCTCCTTTCCTCTTGTGGCCAAAGCACTGGAAGGAATTATTTTATTCCTCTATTTTTTTATTTTTTTTTATTCCCTCTTCGCCCAGTGAGGTTGAAGTTATTTACAGGGGGTGCAGAGCTGAGAAAAGCAGAGCGAGGCGGGCGGGGAGGAGGTGAGATGGACGTAAAAAGAAAAAGGGACAAGAGACCAAAACAGATGGAGGGAATGGAGAGAAGAAGAGAGGAGAAGCCGGCTTCTTGGCAAAGTTCTCGCTCTCTAGCAAAGAGCCGAGCTGAGCAGCTGAGGCCGGCTGCCCAGGAATGCAACTGGAATCTGAAGCCTCTGCTTAGTCCATTGGTGTCCCACAGAGCTAAACACTACTTATGAGTGGCTCTCCTGATCCCCAGTGAATAAACCTCCTTCACCTTGCTTTCATTTTTTTTAATTCTTTCTTCTTTTTGTTTTGCGTTTGTGTGGGTCTCAGGTTATGAAGAAGTGGTCCGAATTCCCAAAGGATCAGTGTTCATCCACATACAAGAGCTCAACATCTCCCTCAACTACCTTGGTAAGATGATACTCAAAGCTCAGTTTTGGTTTGTCTGTCAGGGATCAACTATGACAAGAACCACAAAACTGCACTCCTACTGCACTAATTGGCCCTTTTTTTATGTCATATTGCAATAAAATGTGTCTGTTTGAATGTCCTAACCTGCTCTGGAATAAGTCCAGCACCTCAGAAAATGCATTGTCTTACCAAGAGTTGTGGTGATTGATCATTTGTCGGTTAAAATCTCTGCATTCAAGTTGGCTTTTTTTTGTTTTCACACCAGACTTTTTGACTTGTTATTGCAGGGAAAGCACAGGTGCAGAAGTACTTCGGTTTCAGGTTTCTGCGGTGGTGCTTGCTGGCTCACCGTCCCCACTTTACTGGGATACAATAGAACAGAGCCATCATCAATGTTATTAGTAACACCTGTGCTTTTCCTACTATGACAAGTCAGAGGTCTGCTGTGGAAAAGGCCTGTATCACTGAAATATACAGGGCTGTGCAAAGGCTTAGGGAACTAAGAGCAATGAGGAAAATCAAAAATATTGGCTCAAATACGAATTTATTTACTTAATGCAAAGTAAAAAAATTAAAAAAAATCAACCACCCTGTACCTTTAAAACAGCAATACTTCTCATTGCCAGCAGTCTTTTGAAAGTTAAACATCTGCCTGATGAAGAGTCTGCCAGAAGCAGCTCATGAATAAATTTTGCTACATTTATGTCGGTTGTTGGTCAGACGATAATAGACCTTTCTCACACCAGACGTTTTGGCTCGTCATAACTGGGAATTGGCATTTCATTTAGATGAGCTAGTTTCAGGTGTGTGCGTTTGTGTCTGTGTGTCTGTGTGTGTGGTGTTGTGCGTGCTGCTGGCTCACTGTAATGGCTTACAGGGACGTTTGATGGAGAAAGATTTGTTTCACCTGCGCCTTTCCTGCTATGACAAGTCAAAATGTCCATCGTGAAAAAGATCTATAATGAGCAGCCAAGTTGGAAAAACAGTTGACGTCGCGTCTGAGATATTAGAAATTTCTAACAGCTGCAATATTTCCCACTTGGTAAAATGAATTACAGAAGTGTCTACAAACCGGTGTCAAAAACATTGTAGTGGAAAGAAGCTCGTCTAGCTCACCCAAAGTGCATTACAACCACTCCAGAGAAAGATTGTGTTACTTTGTGTGAATTTTACATGACAAGGTAGATTATGTTGCCGTCTTTGCACAGTGGTGTAAGCTACAGTAAGATAACTTTTGGATGTAGTGGTGCTAGATTGCTGCCTGGTTGTGGGATGTAATTAATAAGGATATTGTCTGCAGGATACTAGTTTTCCTCTGCTTCCAGTGTCCCGGCTTGGCTAAATTTTGGTCTGTGTTGTAAAACACCCTTGTTGTTTGAGTGTTAAATGCCAATGACTGATGATCTGTAATCTCTCAGAAAGAGAACTGAGGCAGAAGCAAATAGGAGGAATTAGGAAAACTTTAACTTTTTTACTTTAACTTCACTGTCTTCAATCAGTCTCCTTTTCCTCTGTGCCCCAGTGTTGAAGAGTAAAGGTGACCAGTATTTTATCAATGGAAAACTGACCATTGACACACCGCGCAGGTTTGATATTGCTGGTACCACCTTCCACTACAGACGTCCCACTGACGGCCCAGAAACTCTTGAAGCTCTGGGGCCAACAAACATAACCCTTATTGTCATGGTAAGAATAAAAGTACAGCACATGTTTAGACAAAAATATAAATAAGTCCAGAAATGTTTCATCATCATCATCTTGCAGTGTTTGCAAATGTTTTTGCTCGTCCTTTTGTTCGACAGGTGCTGGTGCGGGAGGAGAATCCAGGGATCCACTATCGTTTCAACCCCCCACTCAACAGAGATCTCCTGAACGGCTTTGCCTGGCACTACACCTCCTGGTCGCGGTGCTCAACCCTCTGCGCCGGAGGTAGAAACACACACTAACTAAGTCTTTTCATTTGAGAGGAAATTACATCCCCATGTACTTCACTCTAACCATAAACATTACCACTGCAGTACACACCTAACCTCAAGTCTAACTGTTCGATAAAGCTAAAAACTGAGTCTCAACCCAAAAATTTAAGAGGTGGAGAGAAATGTGGGGTTAGTCTCAATTTTGTGATTTGCCATGCATATTAGTTGATCATTTTGGTTTTAATTTGGTTCATTTAAGTTTGTTTAAAGTTATAGTTCAAGTTAAAGTTCACTTTTATTTATATAGCACAATTAAAAAGACCTGTAACAGTCATCCAAAGTACTACACAGAGCAGAGACAAAAACAAGAATAATGCATGTACAAGAAACAAGAAGTATAATTAAACATTATGGGTGTGTCCTTATTGATTGTAGGACATAAACACTCGTAAAACCACAATTTAATAATCTTACACCCTTGTTTTTGAAACGACCAAGATATAATGTGCTGATTAGTGATGCTTAGAGTTGCTGATAGGCACATTTTTGCACCTTTAGACAGATTTAGGCTGCCTTTTTTCCCTCACCTAACAAATACAAGCCCATTTCCCACAATGTCAAACAGTTCCTTAGAGTGAGTTATGTATTTAAAGCCCCATCAACCACAGTGATCGTATATTCTAATCTACTTAATTTATATATTTGAAAATATGTTTATAAGAACAGCCCAGTATATGTGTTATGAATCACATTAATCATCTCCCCCCTTTCTGTCTCTCTTTCACATGGATGTACAAATTACATACAGATGCACGAACACACACATGCAGTGGTCCATTAAAAACGCACACAGTACACAGTAAATCCCTGCTGTAAACTATCACTGACCCAGGGAAGCCACCATGGGACCAGAGTGTTTATGGAGTCCGTGCTGAAGCCAGAGGCGTTTGAGCAGCTCACAGGCTCTGAGGTTTTGGAGATATCACACATAGCTAATCTCCTTTTTCCTCTCTGGCCTTTGAGAGTTAATGATCCATGCGGCTGCACCTGATAAGAGCCAGTTTCCCCCTTTGAGAAATAAATTCTTTCACTTACCATTACGTGGAGTGGAGGGCGTGAACTGGGAGGATAAATATTTAGTTTACTGTTTTTCAAAGCAGGCAAACATTTGATCTTCTATTTCTTATTTATTTTTTGGTTCTTTTTTTTTTTTTTAATATACTTCTCATGTAATCAAAAGGGATCAGACTGAAACAGTCTCATTTAGTTTCTATGAGCGTGCATGTGCGCGCAAGTTACAGCAGTTTGGGAATTTGTTATATTTCCATAAATGTCTCGGCACAGCTCTGGTGGAATTAAACACAGCTACAATCCCCAGTACGATACATAAATTTTGTGATATAATAATTTATCACAGTTTTAAATCACACCTGTGCAGCATCACACTGTGCAGACATTAGTAGCAGTGGAGTTGCAGGTTTTCTTTAATGTGGCGATCCAGGAAGCTCAAGTGATAAACTGCTGTTTTGCAGAAGAGCTGATGCACATTAATGTGTTGTGTGTTGACTTTTAGAGTGCCAATGAAAATGATATGGGCAGTGTCAGCCAGACGTCAGCCATTGTTTCATATTTCCGTCAAGCTAACTTGTTAGTGCAGTTGGAGTATTAACATGCATGAACAGAATCACTCAATCAATGTGGCAAGTCACAGATTTAAAACAACTGACAAGGAGACTGAATCTTTATAACTAAGACTTGTGTCCTCGTGTCCTTGTATAACTTTCTATTGTTCCTTTGTCTCTCCTGTCAGGGGTGCAGATCCAGCAGGTGGTGTGCAAGAAGCAGGCCGATAATTCAGTCGTCTACAACCACTTCTGTGACAAGAAGAGCAAACCCAAAGAGAAGCGGAGGTCCTGCAACACTGAGCCGTGCTCCCCAAGGTGAGTAACCTGTCGCTGATAACATTTTCTTCATGTTCTCTTGATGAGTTTCTTTGTTCCTTGAAAGTGTGTGTTTTATGTCATATTTGTTGTGGCCTAAGTTTAAATCGTCATTTTAAGGGTTAGTTGGCAGTAGCCTCTGATGAAACACCATCATATATAATGATATCTGAATAAGGATGATTTAGTCAGTCTTTAAAGTCAGTCTAAAGAGATAAAAAAGACTGATTTCATCTTTAAGGAGATAAACTGTTGCTCATTTTTGAATTGATGTCTTCATTGAGCTTTTACTTTTTGTGCACATAGACTTTATTCATCCCACTTGACTGTATATAAAGGACATCCTACAGATCAGCAAAACAGAACATCACATAATTTGCACACAAAAGCAGAAATGGTGCATCTATAATATCACATACAAAGCATTTAAAATGAATAAGCTGAACAGAAACTAAAGCTTCCAGCTCTTCTCTGCCTCTAGCTGGTGGACAGGCGAGTGGTCAGAGTGCAGTCGCAGCTGTAACGGAGGCGTGAGGACGCGTGAAGTTTTATGCAAAAGGAGGATCTCGGTGACAGAGGAGAAAGTCCTGGATGACTCAGCATGCACCCCCCTGCGCCCCTCGCTCACTGAGCCCTGCAGCAACCACAGCTGCCCCCCCGAATGGCTGGCCCTGGACTGGTCAGAGGTAGGCGCACGTCACCTATATCCTGCATGCATGTGTTCTGCTTTCTGCACTCCTGCAATGTTTTGAGTCAACCTGGGGATAAACTTGAACCAATACTTGAGTTTTCTGAAAAATTCCTCTCAGATGAAGCAGTAGTTTCTTTTCCAGATGAACCGTACAAACCCAAACGTCTGCCAGGAGAAAGTAAGAGTACCTTCACCATGAAATACACAACAGAGGCACGGAGCAGACAAATACATCACACTGAATATGTTGTTTCAGTCATGAGTACATACTGTTACACTTGTCAGGTGGGAATCCCCAGACACTAATTCTGAACATTCGTTTGAGCCGTCTGGAGTTTTTTTTTTTTTTTACTCCTTTCGTGTAGCTATACCCTGGTAAAACTAAATGTTAAAGGCTCTTGTTGACTCTTTTCTTGTGTTCTTTAAGTGCAGTCCTTCGCCTCATGCAGACCCTGTTTTGTTCCTGGAACCAAACTCTGTTCTCACAGTTCAGGATGAATTGAAAGCAAATTAAATGGTGTCAGAAGTGCTGCAGTGTTCAACTTTGTGAGGAATTATGTCCAGCTGACTTACAGGAACTTAGCAAGCTCCCGACTTTGTTTCTTACACAACTGCTGCCCTCTGCTGAGCGGATAAAGTACATCAGTCTTCTTAAATACTTCTGACCGCAGTGACCCGATGCTGCACCCTCCCCTCGCCCACCGTCTCCCTGCCCTCCCACCTGATGTTTTTCCTTTTTTTTCTTCTTCTTCTACTTCCCCCCCTTTCTCTTTTTTTCCACTCTGTCTGCACTGTAGTGTACACCCAGTTGTGGACCTGGATACAGGCACCGTGTGGTCTTGTGTAAGAGTGGGGAGAGTGGTGACACACTGCCAGAGTCCAAGTGCCCCAAGCATGGCCGTCCCACCTCCAGGGTGCGCTGTAACCTGCAGCGCTGCCCTCCCCCTCAGTGGGTGACAGGTCCCTGGGGAGAGGTGAGACAGGCTTTCTGCTTTATTCTTGTTTGTGTTAATACTTATTCGATACAAATCAGTGTCTGTTTTTGTAATTATACAGTAGCATGCAAAAGTTTAGGCACCCATGGTCAAAATTTATGTTAATGTGAACAGTTAGCAAGTGGAAGATGAAATGATCTCCAAAAGGCATTAAAGCAGAAGTAAGCGGAATGTTTGTGTTAATATAAGTCTTAAATAGTTATATCTTCCGACAGCAATCACTTATATAGAGTGTTTGGTCTGAAACACGGGTCTGTCAGTCACTCTGCTCTGCTGTAAGCCGAGGAGAAAACTTCTTGTATACTTCCTTGTATCCTACAACCTTTATCCAATGAGGAGAGAGAACGGCATAAAGGGGCGGTCCTCTCTGTGTGTGCAGCCAAGGGATGCGCGTGAATGTGGTGACGTACTGTAGGGACGAGGGCGGTGACTGCTAACTCCATCGGCTGACAAAAAGTTAGCCAAAACGACCGGATCGCTTACTTCTGCTTTAAGTTACAGATGACACATTCCCTTTACATTTTAAACAACATTGTTTCTTTTTTCTTCTTTTACATTTTCAAAGTGACAGAAAAGGAAAAGGGTCCACAGCAAAGGTTTGGGCACCCTGCACAGTTAGTACCTAGTAGCCCCCCCATATAATAGTAAATATCTTGTCTGATACCTTGGTCAAAGTTATCTAGGGGAGCTCAAGTCTCCTAGGTTTCCTATGCTTTTGCAGAGTGCTGCTTTGTTTCCCTTTTTCACTCTAAAATTGTAGAAAACCAAAATAATACACTGATATTGCTTAAAATATTGCAAAAGAGTGATTCGTGTTTAACTTTATGCCTTTTGGAGATCATTTAATCTTCCACTTGCATAACCGTTCACATTAACAGAAATTTGGACCAGAGGTGCCCAAACCTTTGCATGATGCCACTTTATACAAAACCCTTTTTTTTTTTTTTAAATGTCGTTCTGTGTTTCAGTGTTCTGCTAAGTGTGGCCTGGGTCAAGAGATGCGTTCAGTTCAGTGTCTGACCCACACCGGCCAGCCGGCCAACGAGTGTATGGAGCATCAGAGACCAGCAGCCATGCAGCAGTGCAAGAGCAAATGTGACCTCAGTCTGCCCATCAGTACAGACAACCCCGAAGGTCAGAGGTCACAGATCAGTCCTTGTACTTCTAGTCTCATATTTCATAGAAACAATATAGACAGGTTGCATTGGAACAGAAATGGTCATGCTCAAATTAAGACTTTGATTTTAAAATGCCATCAATTGTTGACATTTTTTAGTCTTAAATGTTTCTTTCTGAAGCGGTCAGTGAAATTACTGCTGATGCCATCAAATGAAAGTCAACTGTGAAATATCTAAAATCAGAGCCAAAAAGATGATGAAGTCAGTGACAGGTTACAGTTACTGATAAACAGCATGTTATGATGATAATAAGCACTTTATAATATAAATAGTATAACCAAGATGTACAGTTTTCTTGTCAGTAACAGACATACAATGAATTTCTACTAGTTTATCAATACGTACATATTATTTATTATGTGTAAATGGTATAGATAATAATACATAGTATATAGTATTACCATTTATTGTGGTTGTATGTAGCCTATATAAAACACATTTTAAATCAATAAACATTGCCAAACAGAGCACTACAATCCCAATAGAAGATGGTGTAATTATGTAAATACAAACTAGATGAGAAGGAATATAAAGAAACACTTGAAGTGAGTATAAATAAAAAAACCAGGACATGCTACATAAAAGCATGATTAGAAAGGTGAGCATGGCAGATATTTTATAGGAAGACGCCAATATTTAAACATTTTTATATATTGCATTGAACATTTTCTTTACAATATGTGAAATATCTGATTTTCTCAAGCATCAAGAAGTTAATTAATAAATTCTTTAATCCACAGGCCATATGTCAGAGGATCTCAGGAAGTCTTTGAGCAATAAAGGTTGATAAAAGTGACTAATTTCTTGATATTTTGATTGAAATCCTGCAGTGTTTTCTGAAACATCTGCTAAAAGAAAAAGTGCATCACTCTAACGCCGTAATTAAATTGTTGCATGTGTGTCTCCCCCTGCAGAGTGTAAAGATGTGAACACTGTGGCCTACTGCCCCCTGGTGCTCAGGTTCAAGTTCTGCAGCCGGCCATATTTCAGACAAATGTGCTGCAAGACGTGCCAGGGACACTGACACCACGAGAAAAAAAAAAAAAAAACACACACACAGCATCCAACCTTTGGGTCCTGTTACACATTTCACACACAGTAAAGCCTGAAACCCTCCCACTGAGCCGTTGTAAACAGCAGCCCTCACGCTACCTCTGTCGGAGGAGGGTGAGATCTAACTGGGATGCTGTCAGACTGACCCGGTCCTGTCACTGGTCAGAGGGACTTTTTCTTTTTTTCCAGCCAGACTCTGGACCAGGCCAGACGCAGACGCCGACGCCTCTTCGGGCCGAGCTGAGGCTAAAACAGCCTGAGATGAGTTTATACATTCCACTGGAGGGAGGGCTGCTGAAAAACCTGGAGAGGCAGAGAGAGGGAGGGAGTAACTTTCCTACAAGCGTCTACTGGGATGAACCCTCTCTCTCTGTCTCTCTAAACAATCTCTGTTGTAATATTTTTGGTGCTACTTATATTTCACTTTTGGCCGCAGGACTGGTCGCCGTACTCTTTGAGTTTTGCCTTTGCTTTAGTGGCCTATTGTTTCTTCTTAAAAACCTGTATGTCAACAGGTGATATCTGCTTAGGTATGAATTATAAGAAAAAAAATCCACTTTGTAAAGAAAATGATTTTCCAGATATCTTTGCCCATGAAAAGGATTATCGTATATCAATGAAATGAGAGGTTTTGTCTCTATGTTATCTGATAGTTTGTTACTTGACCATGTTGTTTCCTGCTATTGCTTTGTTCTGTATCATTGTATTGAGTCCTCGCTGTTATTCAGCTGAAGTATGAGCAGAGTTTGATTTGCACAAAGTGTCAGCAGTCAGAGGACTTGTGTTAACTTTTATGTTTGTTTTGATGTGATTTGACTTGATGTCTCCATGGAAGCTATAATTGTCTCACTGCAGTGAACCTGCCATAGTCTTGCCATTTTGGTTAGTTTGCCTTACATGTTATTGCCTCTGCAGTAAAAAAAAAAAAAAAACAGTGCTTGTTGTATGTTGCACGCTGCCTTTAGCAATGTGAGTAAAAGGCAGGGCTCACATCACCAGGACATCTTTACATTATGGGATGTTGTATTGTGCTGTGTGGCTGCAGACTGTGGCAGAAAGTCTTTAAAAAAATGAACTCTAATAGCTCAGCTGATTGTCATTATCTGAAAACCCCCCAGTGTGGGCATTGCTGTTTTGATTTTGATTTCTTTTTTTCCCCTTCTTCTTCTTCTTCTTCTTCTTCTTCTTTTTGCCACATGTTACCACTTACTCGCCAGTGCTAGTAACTTTTACTGTGAGTGGAAATTCACAGCACAGTGAGACACAGTGAGTCAGCTCTGCCAGCAGGAACAGGCCCAGTGTAGAGGAGCGAAGACCTTTGACTCCGCTGCTTTCAAAAAGTGTTTTATAGTCAGAGCGCTAATCTGAGGATGGATTTACACACATATAAAATATACACACACATAAAATATCTGGTTTCTATGTGGCACAGATCTGGTGTACAGTATTCATGGCTGTGTGAAACCATCATTCACACAAACTGTGAGAACGTTTATGCTGCACAAGTAAAACTAAGTTTATCTACCAGTGTGCTAATTTTACATCTGCGATCAACCTTTTTTTTTTTCTTTTCTTTTTTCGCCACTTGGGTGTTTGAAAAGAAGTTGTGAACACAAACACTGACACATTTTCACCCTTTGATAACAAACTGGCAAACCGTTGCCAACTGTGATTTACACATCCAGCAGTTACAGAGCTACTCGTTCATTGATTTGGAGTTTGGTGAATGTAATCCCAGTATTAAGTCTTTTTATTTACAGTACCTCTGTTTTTGTTCTCCACCAGCTCCTACAGGAAATATATGGCCTTTTTTTAGCCGCTGAAACATCCACTATGTTCACAAGCTAATTGCTGACTGTGTCTGTTTGGTGCTGAACATGAAGTGTACAGATGTTTCTCTAATTAACGACTGTCTGTGAGCAGTGAGAGCGAACCAAAACACTTGCATTGTGGGCCAGATGGCTTAATCAACTCAGTATCATCAATTTTCCTCCATAGGTAATGACCCTACATTGTTTTCACATTTGATCCACTACAATGAAAAATATTGATTATTGCTGCTTTAATGGATCAACACTCCCAGTGTACAGCCGGGTGCTGAATTCTCTAAAACATCATCTAAAAAAAATAATCAGCAGGACAGAACAGTGGTTTAGATGAATCATTAATGCACAGATACGTAGGCCAGATGTTTCCCTTCGCTGCACAAAAACCGTCCTTTCCTGTGTGAATCCATGTTAGCTATTTCCCTTTTGTGGTATGAATATGTGCTATTTGCAGGAAGGGATGTCACCTGACCCAAAGTTGTGCAGTACAGATTTCATTTAAGAGTTTTATTGACGTCATGTTTAAAGATGCAGTTTTGGCTGTTTTGTTTTTTTTTGTTTTTCCGATCCTGCAGAGAATATTTTTAGAAATGCTGCCTCAGCGTCTGATTAGTCATCAGGTCTGACGGCATCACTGCGACATCCACTGTGCTCTGATGTCCACTGTGGCCGGACACTTCACAAACGTTCACACTGATGACAGCTGAAAGCAGCTCCACTAAATGTCACATAATTTCATTGTAAACAGAGGAAGCTACAGTGTGTCTTTTACGGGGAGTATTGTTGTTCCTTTTTTTTTTTTATTGTGGTGCTCTGGTTTGGATTGGTGCTACTAGTTCACTGTTGTTGTTTCTGGATTGTTGTTTTAGCAGTTTAGTCATTCAGTCAGACAAATCAGTTTTAGCCTTTTGTAATAATACCAATCTGCAGAGCTGGCCTGAGGTGTAAGAGTGCAGCTGCTCATTCTTTTTAACTTTTATCATATTTTCCATTACCTGAACTTGGTAAAGGGTCAGAAAGTACTCCTACAATGCAGCTTTTCAAACTAATTTTGGTATTATATGACAAATATTGTGGAAAAAAATAAAATAATGATTCGTAATGCAAAAGGATTTCCATGTCCTAAGAAAAATGGATAAAAAAAACAAAACAAAACAAACACCAATTCTTGGGACAAGAAACAAACTTTGGGATGATTAACTCATGTTTGTCTTGGGCCAGCCCTTCTGATCCAGCATAGAAACATAGATTCAATATGAAATTTTAGCACCTCCCTGCAATTATTCAGGAATGAAAAGATGGGAATACTATTTATATCATTTTCAGTTGCACATACTGTCGGACATACAACATTTCAGACTCAAAGGATAATTGCCAGTGGTCATTTGTTTTGTGTCTACCTGGGCCTAGAATAAAGGTTCACACTGAGTGGTGAACCTGTTTTGTTTTTGTTTGTTTTTTCTGAGTAAATAAGAGGGACAGTACCGGTAACTATTGTTTTGTTTTTCCACATGTTAATTATAACATGACATGTACTGTATGTTGTTCAATACTATAGAAGATGAATCCATTTGTCCCCCATGTACATCTTTTTAAAAGGAAATATTAAATTGATTAAACATGGTGCATTGTTGATTTGAAGAAATGGGATGTGATCATTTTAGCTCTCTGTCCTCGACACCCGTCGACCCCTCGTTGTTATATTTGTATCAGTGTTACAAACAATTCTCTGTACTTGAACTGAAATAGCTCAGTTCATCATATCCTCATCCATCCGGTGGTGGCGAGGAGTGCTGAGATCATTAGTGATGGTTTCCTATTTTTGGACCAGACAATCTTCGCGGAAAAGTTGAGGAAACAATGTCTTCCTTTGGTCTCATTGGGGCTGAGACACGTCTTTCATGTGACCTTAATGACAAAGACCAAAAGTGAAAGAAGGGGCCAGTCATAAAAGTAGCTATTTAATATGTGTGCAGACATGAAACAGGAAAAGAAACAGGTGGTTGATGGTGGCTACCATAAATGGATTAGAAATGTCTAAAACTAGACTAGAAACTTCAAAAGAAAAAGAAAAACTGAATTATAAAAACACCAACCAACATTTACCCATATTTATAAGTAGTAGACAAATATTTCATAAACCTTTTATAACACACTATGTGAAGAGCTAAAAGAGCATTTTTGAAATATTCATTAAATACAGTATAGTGTAAGGACTGCGTCAAGGAGGAAAACACCTTGCATCAGTTCAGTGCATGATGGTACGTGCAGTGTCTTTCTATGGGATGTCCCGCCCCGGCAGGCCCGCAAACTTTAAATTTAGTTCCCAGGTGTCTTGTCTGTGACATGTTTTGGTCAAAATACCCCAAGGATCAAACATCACAGCTCTTTTCATCCTCTCAAAACAGCAGCACGGCTGGTTTCAGTGCCTGTCCCTTTAAATGCAAATGAACCACTACTTGCCCCGCCCCTTCTACCGGTAACAGGTAGGGGTGGTATTATGCAAATTCGAGTCCAGTTACATCACTGGAAGACAACTGAGGGAACAGCTCGTAAAACCAAGTGGATTTCAACCTAGGAGCCTGCACATTAGGCTACCGATTTTTTTGTCAATTCTCACATGTTGGTGGCCGGAAGTCAAGACCAACACCCAAATATATGTTAAGAGCTTTCAAAAAGTGATTTCATATGTCCCCTTTAAGGTAAGAAGAACCACTTGTTTAACTGTATAATAACCTTTAAAGCAGTTAAGCTTGGTGTTGTTCACTAGGCCTACTAGGACGACTACACGAATTAGCCCACACTAGCCGTCACAGTTTAGCTTTGACATCAGGTGCTAACCGTTTTAAAAACATGTTGTTTCCATGGAGACCTTCAGTTAGCTATTAGTGCTGTGACCAGGCTACATCCATGGCTGTGACCGTTACTGCCATTGGTGTGGTTGAAAGTAACAAAGTACAAAAATATTCAAGTATAAATTTAAGTTACTCGTACTTACATTGAGTACTTACATTTTATGTTACCTTTATACTTCCACTCACTACATATTTCAAGGTAACGCTCCCCGCCCTCAAACGCAATGAGCCAATCACAGTGCGTATACCATACACTCGGACTCTGACTGACTCTGCCTGGACGTCCACTGAAATGCATTAGAGAAAGTCATTTTCACACGGTTTTTCTTTTCTTTTCTTTTTTTTAAAGATTTTAAGTTTTTAAAAATGGTGAACAGTGTGCATGGGGTGAATGACAGAGCAAGATTGTAAAACACATTTAATCCAGTTATTTTCAATCTTGTTGAAGTGTGAAGTTGCATTTCCCTCTCTGAAGACCTGTTAATGTTTAATTTTAGTAAGTGTTCATATGATCCAGTTGCTATTTCACTAGAAATCAAAGATTAGGGGATTTCTTTTTTTTCCAGTCCAAAGATTGAAAACTTATTTATAGCTACATCAGGACAAAGTTTGTATGTGTCCAACAGCTACAACAGTCATTTGCTGATTAAACACTGATGCCTTAGTGTTTAACATGTAATATGATGTCATACTTAATAATATACCAGTCAGCAGGACCAAACCAGTAGTTACTCAAGAAGGATTTTTTTTCATGAGGGACTTTAAAGGAGTAGCAGACTTTCATATAGTATAGGCTAGTATAGTTTTTTGGCACATGAATTTCATTCCCAATACAACTAACATATAAAAACCACACATACCACATACTGTTCACACCTTTGCCACCTTTTTCACAGAGTAACAACTCGGTAGCACTTGCTCTAGATCTCCTCATAACTACAGTACCAATTCAAAAGAGATAGAACAACTTCAGAGTAGCAACAAAATTAAGACCAACACAGACATGTACAGTACAGTCACCACTATACAGTATGAATAGATTGACCACAGAAAGATGCACAATGACCCAAAAAAACATGTGATACTGTATGGTGGCAAACAGATACAAAACTACAAACAAACGACTAGATAGGGTGGAGACATTTTACATATCCTGGGTCCCAAAGTCTCAAGAGCCAGGGTTTTAGATATGAATCTTGACACATTGACAAACCAAATGTGCCCTCTTGTTAACACCACCCAAAACAAGCATCCGTATGAGATCTGTTCCTTGTTGGTTTGGGTTTGCGGTGATTTCTCACTCAAAGCGACATAAAACATGGGACACACACTACAGTTTGACACCTACACACACACACAAAGTCCTGTCAGCACAGTGTACACCCTGTGTGAACCTGCATCAGTTATTACGGGCGTTGGATGCACCAGCTGCTCTGACGACACCAACACAACATGAAGTAACCACAGCCTGGGTGGAGCCGGCAGCTCACAACTGAAACACCATCATTTGGCAACAGGTTGTTGTAATTATCACTTTACAGTTCTTGTTGTCGTTGCCATCAAGACTCGAGTACAAATTTGATGGATTGATTAATTGCACCTTTAACATTTTGGATCAGCTGACACAGGAACTGCCCACAGCTGGTAAGGTTATTATTTTATTCTCTGGGCGACAGCTTTTTTAATATCATAGAAATACAGAAGTAGTGGCCTGACTTGCATGGTTGAGCATCTATGCATGCTTGCGTGTGTTGGTGTGTTGGTGTGCGTGCGTGAATGTGTGTGTGTGTGTGTGTGTGTGTGTGTGTGTCTGTGTCTGTTATCTCAGAGCAGTTCTTGTTTCACACACATTTGTGGGAGTATGAGGAAGTAGGTTTTGAATGTTGCACTGGATGTCTTGCAGGTCGCTGGCTGCTGTCGGCTCTCACCGTTCTGCCGGGTGATGGCTACAATCTGAAGAGGTCAACTTGTGGATTTTAACGACACACAACCACATCAAAAACGCACTGTCTGGGCAGTGGACACCTGAGGAGGAGGAGGGGAGGCTCACAGGACAGGAACAATGGTACGGTACCACCTTCGTTTTCCCCCCCCTAACATCTGTAACATGTGTATTATCTTAAAACTACAGCTTTTCTAAGTCCTTCATCTGCCTGCTGATAATTTAACAATCACATGTCTGAG
Source organism: Trachurus japonicus (assembly GCF_045865225.1). NCBI lineage: Eukaryota > Metazoa > Chordata > Actinopteri > Carangiformes > Carangidae > Trachurus > Trachurus japonicus. Next base: position 23,294,835 of record NC_140910.1, read on the forward strand.
GAGGTTAAAATGTGGATGTTTGTCCATCAAAAGGGACAATTTTCTATTTGAGAAGGTGAAACTAACTCACGATGAACTTCATGTCATCTCGGTAGATTCCCATTAGAAGCGACAAGAGTAGATTTTATGGTTTTAAATCATCAATTTCGAAGCGATTATGAATTAAGTAGTGTTTCCTAAAAGACCATCAATTCAGGGAACTCACTTCAGGGAACATGAGCTCCTTCTCAGCAGCAGCAGCAGCAGCAGCACCAGTGTGAGTTTCCTCTTTTTCAGGACAAGCCCTTTCATTGAAACAACTTCAAGGTAGCAAAATGCATTATTATCACGTTGTTGTGTAAGTTTGATCTGAGTACATTTCAACAACAACACTTAAGTGGATTTCTGACAGTGAAACAACACAGATTCGTACACAGAAACCCACACGTGAGAGGAAATTGGTTAAATAATGTTAATGCTTTGAATGAATTGAGTTGCACTTTAATCTCAGTTCACACGATTCAACGCACAGCTTCAGTGCTTTTTTGCTCGAGGGGTCTCTGATAAAAAACGATCCGCGGGCAGATGCAGGAAGAGAACTGGTAGCATGTACAAAGTTTATAAGTTTCACAAGAGGCAACAGTGAGGTGCGAGAGGGGGAAGTGGACTACAGGAGCGGCCTCAACACTTCCTCCTCACACTCAGAAGGGTCTTCACACATCCAAAATCTCACAGTCTGCTGCACTCAGGCAGATATCCTCCTTATTATGCGTGACAACATGCTGCAGGAAATGTATTAAAGCTCTTAAATCTGTCCAAACATGCAGATTGTGAAGTTAAAAATTAGAAATAGGCTGTGGCTCAGGAGGTACAGTTGGGTTTTCCACTAAGCAGAGGTTTAGTGGTTTGATCCCTGGCTCCTCACACCCATTTGTCAATGTGTCATTGGGCGAGATATAGTGCCCCCAATTATCTCTGAGGATTTACAATTGTTGTATCTGCATACAGTCCATTTGTTTTTCAGAGTATAAGAGTCACCAGTGTGGTTGATGTTAAAGTGAAGTCAAAGAAATGGGTCTGCTTCTCCAGTAAGATGTGGCCAATATGCTAATAGCAGAGTGAAACGCAGACAGCATCTCTGACCGAAATAACTTCTGATGAGTTGACATGGTGCAAAAGGGTAAACTTTTTTCTTTTCTTTTTTTTGGTCTTTCAACGCCAGGCTGAAAGTTCCTGTTTTTTTTTTTTTATTTAACCTTTATTTAACCAGGCGAAAAATCATTAAGAACAGGTTCTTATTTGCAATGAATGTTTAACAAGGCGAGAGTTTGAGATGTTGGATTTTAGTGACTTCTGCCGAAACCACAATAAAATAGAGGTTGGGTGGCATTCTGTTTGTGGTTTTTTAAAGCTTCAATCATTTGCATTTTTAACGTCTTTCTAGTAACTGTGTGAGAAGATCGAGACGTTTCTCATTGAAAAGTGGCTCCAGTGATGTCATCTGAGTATTGCAAATATTAGGAACTTTTTTTCACTGCAGTATTACAAATAAAATGGCCACAGCCAGAAGTGGGTTTTTTTGAGTGACGTTAAAGTCACAGTTCATTCACAGAGCAAAACTTAATCAAACAAAGAAAGTAGTAGCTGGGGTTACAAACAATTCAGGTAGCCTACACTTTTTAACATCTACATTTCGGCAACAACTGAGGTAAACTTCATTTACTGATGTAGATCAAAATGTTGTTTTCTGTTTCTTCAGGTTCTTGACATTGCATCATGTTAATTGTGCCTTATTGTGACATTCAGCCCTGATACAGTGATAGATTTTCAGCCAGAGGTGAGGAGAGCCTGAACCAATCAGAGGACAGCTGTTGTTGTGACATCACAAAGTAACAGAAGTCCTAACAGTTTGTTTCAAGGCACAGTTCCTGAACGTGGGACTGTTTTGGGTCCTTCACCGGACTGGACTTTCCCTATTGTCAACAAGTCCCGTGAAAAGACAAAAAACCAACAGATTTTATACTAAGTACTAAGAGATAGACTAATACGTTGTTGATTTTGGTACTTGGATAGAATAGGACAAGTTTACATCATGTAAACATCTATGAGACTGCTTTTTGCATAAGTGTGACAGTTTAAAAAAAACTGTGCAGTTTTTAGTTTTGTGGGGTTTAAGCAGCTTTTAGCTTATGACTTCCGTCTTGAATTTGGTGTGACCGATATATCTGGTAGGTGTTAAGACTTTAATTCAAGCAACAGAACTTAACAATAAACCCAGATTCAACCATGAGGGACTTAGTTTTGTAAGTTAACAAATAAAACTTTATAGCCATTTACAAAACAATAGAGGAAAAAGTAAATGCGAATGGAGGAGGGGAGCTGATGTGACGACTGTAGGTGGATGATGTGGAGGAGGGTTGCAACTAATCGCAAGTGAAATGAGACTAGACAGCAGGAGAGGGCAGAAAAGTGTTTCAAAGTTTGACTGGGACTGAACGGGATTGGCTGTTGTTTAGATCATGGTTAGATCTGATTGGTTGCAGAAAACACCTGAACTCACCTGACCACAAGAAGTGAGCCAAGTGACCTTGGTGACACTATGGATGGTTGTCAATGATGGATTGACATTGTGGTGGTAACAACACCTGTGCTGCATTAACACAGATGTGAAGAGGTTTGTTATGACGTTCAGCTCTTTACTTTGTGATGTGATTGGATGTTTTTTTTGTTTGTTTTTTTTGCAAGCTTCAATCAGTGACACAGTAAATACAAGACTAGTTAGTCTTCACACATCAAACAGACTTAGATCTTTTAGGGAAATCCAAAAACACAGGATATGAGTTCAGCTCAACTATGAAAAGTGTCGATGACATTTTAAACTGGAACCCGATCAGGCCTCGGGATCAATAACACAACACAACACAACAACCATGAATATAAAACATGTGGGTACTGTTTCATCACCATGGTATTTATTATCAGGTGCCGTACATGTTGTGTTGTTGTGTTGTTGGTTAAAAGGTTTGGTGTTTCTTCTCTAAAATGTCCAAGTTAGAAAATGAGCTCACCTCCTCTGTGACTTGTTGCCTGGCAACCTGCCTCAGCTTCCTGTAATGACAACCACACAGGGTTACATTTTTAAAGTACAGCAACACTGATGCTAGACCTGTGTCTGTTGCTACGTAAATGAAGTGTATTTCTCACAGTCTCTGTTTTTTCTTTCTTTCTTTCTTTCTTTCTTTCTTTCTTTCTTTCTTTGTCTTTCTTTCTTTCTGTCTGTCTTTCTGTCTTTGTCTTTCTTTCTTTCTGTCTGTCTTTCTGTCTTTGTCTTTCTTTCTTTCTGTCTGTCTTTCTGTCTTTGTCTTTCTGTCTGTCTTTCTTTCTTTCTTTCTTTCGTGCGTTCATTCGTTTATTCGTTTTCTCTAAACTTTAAACCAAAATCAATTATTCAACCTAAAAGTGGTTAAAATGTCAGTAAATTACAGATAATTACAACTGCAGATAAAAGCAGCCTCCCATCCTTTGTCTAAAATGTGTCTGTTTTCTTCCTGCTGTGTGATTTAGGCGAAGTACCACTGGCAGAGTCAAAATGTTAAGCAGAGTGGGGTGGACGACATGGTCCTGCTGTCCAAGATCACAGAGGATGCCATTGTGGAAAATCTCAAGAAACGATACATGGACGACTACATCTTTGTATCCTAAAGTCTGACGTCACCGCTGTGTTATTGTGGTTGTGAATGGCTTGTATTTTTGTTTGTCTCAAATGTTGATTTGACATTTTTACCACTACTGCATGTGAGATGTCTGTAAACAAACAAACGCATTGGAATCTTTGTTTAGATTCATGATGACAGGAAGTTTTAATAACCGGGGGACAGGAAGTTAAGTCTCAATGTGTCAGTTATGTAGCTGTCATCAGATAGCAGCTACATGCCTACCTTCATTTTTTGACGCCTCAAAGCACCTAAAAGTGACATTACCAAAAAAAAAAAACATATAAGGGCATCAATACAAGGACATTACTCTTCTCTGTTCTGCATTGGTCGATGACTCAACGGCTCACTTCCGTCTTCTTAGAGCACAGCTGAACTTACTTCAAACCCATATATAGAGCACAAAAAAAAGAAAGAAATAGCACATCAAATCAGCAAGCGAGAGCAGCTGACATCACCTCAAGTTAAAACACACTGCTATAAAAAAGTCATTAATGACTAATATACATGATCACTGATCAGAATGAGCCCCTACAGCTTAGTTTTTACCACATGACTGTCGTATTTGTCTGGTTTTCAGGAAATACTGAGGTTGCTGTGGGCCAGTAATTCCCCAACACCTACACTCACAGTCTGTCACCCCGCCGCCGAAATATCACTCATCACCAAATTTTTGTCTGTTCATCTCATTCTTAGTATCATTGTATTGATAAAGGTTAGGGTTTTTCATCATGTTCCTTAACTCCACTGCTCAGACTTACATCGGCCCCGTGTTGATATCAGTTAACCCATTCAAACAGATGCCCTATTTCACTGAAAGAGAAATCGAACTTTATCAAGGAGCTGTGAGTACAACCCTCCAATATTTTATCACCAACTCATGTCATGTGTGTTTAGTGTGTGGTAGACGTCGTCCATTAACTTGATCTGTTCATCTCCACAGGCCCAATATGAGAACCCACCTCACATCTACGCCTTGACAGACAACATGTACAGAAACATGATGATCGATGGAGAAAATCAATGTGTCATCATCAGGTGTGTGTGTGTGTGTTCGTCTTGTGTCGAGCCGCCGCAGGTCTCTCTTGAAAACAAAATGTTCGAACTTGATTGGTATAAGGTAAAAGTATTTTTTCCTTAGGTCCACTCATTTTGTCAAAGGGCTCATACAGTAGGTTTTAAGGGTTACTTATATTTCATTACACAACCTCTTGTCCTAAGGTTGGTTTGCATGCATTTTTAATGTTTTTATGTTTTATTTTCACATTGAATAAGCTACATGTAAAACTATCAATATATTCTTTCTTTCTTTTGCTTTTTCCAGCATTATATTGCACATGTGTAGTGACAGGATGATATCAGAACATTATAGGGCACTTCACGTCTTTGCCACGTGCTGGTGCAGTTTGTGGAATAATGTGTTTGTCTTTGTGACGTGTTTTGTCCTCTTTTTCATGCTTTTATGGTGTTGTGGTACTGTAGCGGTGAGAGTGGCGCTGGGAAGACTGTGGCCGCCAAATACATCATGGGTTACATTTCCAAAGTATCAGGAGGAGGATCAAAAGTGCAGGTATAGAGACAGGACGCTGCACTTGCTGCTTCACTATGACTCAAGACCTTTGAACTTCCTGCAGTGTGGTGTGTGGTATCTCTGCCGCGTCTCAAACGATCTCATTCAGTTTGTCTCTGTGTGTTGCAGCATGTTAAAGACATCATCCTAAAGTCAAATCCTCTGCTGGAAGCTTTTGGTAACGCCAAGACTGTACGAAACAACAACTCTAGTCGTTTTGTGAGTAAGATCTTTACCTCCGCACCAACTACAGATCATTTCTATGGATCTCAATTAACCGCTGTGTTCAATATTCATTAGGACATGCACATGTAGCCGTTTTATTACAGTAATAACAAGTCAAATCAGGTCAAATTTTATTTAGCACATTTCAGACTTTTGTGCTTAAAGCAGAAGTAAGTGGTCCGGTCGTTTTCGCTAATGCTGCGTTCCAGGCAGGCTTTTGAAATCGTAAATTACAGCTTCAAGTCACAACTTACGACTTTGTAGCGTTCCAGGCAACCCACTCGTGTTTTTCCGACCTGTTTTACCGGTGAAAGTCACTATAACGGCCACTCGTAACTTCCGACCGGTGAACTCGTACCAGATCGAACTGGTACCACTTCACGGTCGGAAAAATACGAGTTTCCTTGAACGCACCATAACAGTCCTCGTCCCTACGTCGCCACATTCACGGCGTTCCTTGGCTGCACACACAGCCCTGCATGCCGTTCTCTCTCCTCATTGGATAAAAACTGTAGGATACGATAAATGTTTTCTCCTCGGCTCAGAGCAGAGCAGAGTGACTGACAGACCCGTGTTTCAGTCCAAACACTCTATGTAAGTGATTGCTGTCGGAAGATATAACTATTTAAGACTTATATTAACACAAATATATCACTTACTTCTGCTTTAATGTGCTTAACAATAAAAGTGAGCACCATACAAGATACAAAAGATGCACACATGACATTAAAAAGAAATACATAAAAACAGATTAAAAAGTAAAATTAGAAACAAAATTAATAAGGTGTCCATCGAGCCAGTTATAGGCTTATGCAAATAGGTACATTTTAATATTGCTTTTAATAGATACAGTTGCGGCAGATCTCTAGTGGTAAATTATTCCAGATAGTAGGTGGAAACTAAAAACACAATTAGCTGAGTGTAGATGCGAGGTATGACAAGAAGGCGTTTATACAGTGAGCATGTCATCAACATACAGTAGGAGGGGGCTAAACCATTTTAGCCACTTTAAAATCAATTCTTTGTTTTATGGGGAGCCAGTGCAGCGAGGTTAAAATAGGAGTAATACAGCATGTTCAACAAGAACAAGAATTTAACAAAACATAAGGACTACAGTATCTAATAGGGGCGAGGGCTAGCTGCCAAGATTCAAATCTCAACAAGGACAGCACAGCCATGAAATTTTGTGCAAATATTCACGGCTCCCAAATAACTAAGAAAAAAGCTTTTGCATTGATTGTTGCTAAATTTGATACAGACATTGACATCACCCCTCGGGATGAAATAAAATAACTTTTGTTTTCCCTGCCTGCATCGTAGTTTGTCTTTGTTTCATGACCTAATACCTAGGGGTGGAACCTATGTACAAGCCAACCGGCTTCGTTCCCTCCTTGCACCATTGAAATTTGTGTGCTAAATAAATAAACTCTCTAAACCTGCCGTAACAATAACATCCCCATCAGCCTCACTTTGTGTTTAGCGCTGTTAGTAATGTCAGAATGCAAAACGCCAACAGTGTAAACAGCATGTTGCAATATGAACATTAGCAGCCAGAGACCCCCATGTCCGTAGACTCTTACTCTTCAAAAAGACTCAGCGTCAAGTATCAAGTATTCATTCAAATAGTTACACTAATGGCAATAAAACTTTTTAACGTATATCACCTACAAATGAATATGTAAACAAGAGATGTAATATATGGAAAACTGCTTTCTCATCTGTGGGGTCCCAGCGCTGTAATTTCACACCTTTAGACCACATGCATGTGTGCATCTTAGGTGCAATCCACCTATTTGTTTCCTGTTGATGTAGTGCAAGATAAATTGCAGTAGTGTGTCTGTCCATGCAAGTTGTGCAGGGAGGTGTGTGACTGATGATCTAGACATTGTTGTGCTTTGATCGCGCGGCCGTTGAGTGTAATCAGATTTGACAGATTTATCTTCTGACAGTGTGTTTGTCGCATCCAGCTGTTGACTGTTGATTTTTGAATCTACCAGGGGAAATACTTTGAGATTCAGTTCAGCAGAGGAGGGGAGCCAGACGGAGGCAAAATCTCAAACTTCCTGCTTGAGAAATCGAGGGTGGTGAGCCAGAATGAGAACGAGAGGAACTTCCACATTTACTATCAGGTCAGAGACTAATGTGTTACAGATCATTTGCAGATGCTGCATGCAAAAAGAGGAATTCAAATAAAAGCTTCTTTCCTACTCTGCACTGCACTGTTGTCTTCCAGCTGATAGAGGGCGCCAACGCTCAGCAGAGAGAGAGTCTGGGCCTCGTGACCCCGGACTACTACTACTACCTCAACCAGTCTGAGACCTACAAGGTGGATGGGACCAACGATAGCAAAGACTTTGAAGAAACTATGGTAAATATCCTGAAAACAAATACAGTAATTTCAAGAAATTAAACAATAAAACAATAACAAAAAACAGAAACATATAAATAACATATAAATAACAACAATAGAATATAAATAACAGCCTATCAGTAACTGAAATAAGAGAGTTCAGCTAAAACAGGAACATCTGGAAGTAAATTGTGATGTAATTACAGATTTAAAGTGCTCTGAAGATAAAAGTGAAGAAGGTTTCAAATTATTCTAGAGTTGTTCCATGTTGTAGATGCACAATAAGAAAAAAAAAAGATCCTCTGAGTTAAAATCTGCTCTTAGGGGTTTCAAAGTACATTATGATTAAAGGCAATAGAAAGTAGAGAAATATTTTTATTCCACAGAAGTTTTTGTTCTGACTTTTTTTTCTTCTTTTTGTCTCTAACGGTTATTCAGATTAAACGGTTTAATATGTTTGGTGGGGTATCAATCTGTAGATGAGGGGGTTGCAAAGTGGGGAACGCTATAAATCACGGCCCCAGGTTTGTTGTCTGGTTATATGATTAAACCAATCAGCTGAAATTAATTTTGGCACAAAAGTAGTAACTCAAGGGCAATCTTTCTGCTTTCATTACTTCTTTAAGTACTTTTTTGTCCTTACTTTGTCCGTACCTTTTTACGATGTGGTCTTCAGGAAGCCATGGAGGTGATCGGGATCCCAGGCGACATCCAGAATCAGGTGCGGCAGATCATCGCAGGCATCCTCCACCTGGGAAACATCAGCTTCATCGAGGCCGGCAACTATGCCCAAGTGGAAAGCACAGACTGTGAGTGAAATACACACACACACACACACCCAGACACACCTTCACACTCCTTACACATCCATGTTCACACCAGACACACACACGGATTAACTCAGCCGTTCATGCATGTGCACATTCTCACCTTGCACATAAAATTGCCCATTTTCTCCCAAAGGGATCGGAGTCAATTAGAGCTCACCACGGCTAAACCGGTCCCACGGCGGAAACTCCGCTAATTGAGAGAATCCGTGTGCACCAGCACTGCTTGTTGTTGTTTATCTTTCCTATTGTCGCTTACCACTAAATCCGTGCTGCACTGACTCATTATTTCAAGTCAGAATCACATTTATAGCAGATTTATTTCCATATTAAGTCTCATTTTGACACATTTGATATACTTATATCAAAATTTTGAATGCAACTTTTCCCTTTGTTTGCTCCAGTGCTCGCCTTCCCCGCCTATCTGCTGGGCATCGACCCCACCCGTCTTCAGGACAAGCTGACCAGCAGGAAAATGGATTCAAAGTGGGGAGGGAAGTCTGAGTCCATCAACGTGACCCTGAACAAGGAGCAAGCCACCTACACAAGAGACGCTCTGGCCAAAGCCCTCTATGCACGACTCTTTGACTATCTGGTTGAGGTACACGTACACTCGAGACAAAAACAGATGAAATAACTTTCGCTATTTATCCGCTTGAGATCCCTGCATGTATGGAGATAGATAAATGTGTTTGTGTTTAATATTTCTCTTCTGCTCTGCCTCTGTCTGTTTTTCCAGGCCATAAATAAAGCCATCCAGAAACCGTATGAAGAATTCAGTATTGGAGTACTTGACATTTATGGCTTTGAGATATTCAAGGTTAGCCCCTCTTACAACATAATGACCCATGATTTATTAGGCAGCCACTAAATTGCCATGATAGTTTTATGGTTGATTCATCACAGCAGGGTTTGTTTTATGTACTGTGGTGATAATCTGACATTGACTGGATTATCTACTCCTCCTACAGAAAAATGGCTTTGAGCAGTTTTGTATCAACTTTGTCAACGAGAAACTTCAACAGATCTTCATTGAACTCACTCTGAAGGCTGAGCAGGTAGATCCCATTCACATTCATTTGCTCTGCCTTTGTAAATCCTGTGTCCTGTTTCTCTCTCCTCTGTGCTCAGTAACTGAACTTGAACTGTTTAAAATCAATGTCTAAGTGTTTTCCTTTTGCATTTGTTTCTTTTCTGTCCTGTAATTTCCTCACAGGAAGAGTATGTGCAGGAGGGCATCAAGTGGACACCCATCGAGTACTTCAACAACAAGATTGTGTGCGATCTCATCGAGAATAAATTAGTAAGTCCTAAACTACCTCACCTTAACCAGCAGAGATGGATTTGAAGTGGCTCATATGAGGAAACAGGTGCACTAAACTAATTTGGTGCTCTGCTATTTAAAAAAAAAAAAGGCTCTGTCAACACTGACAAGAAAAAGAGTTAAAAAACACAGAGGATTTATCCCCTGGGACTGAGATATCTAAATATTATGGCTTTTGTTTGTTAAACCTAGATATCTTTAAGTGGTCTTTCTGGATGTTTATGGTTTTTCCATTATAAAATAACATATTTAATACACTGTGCGTGGAGAAAATTAGTTATTCAGCAAGAGCAGTCCAAATAAATTCATAGAAATATAAATGAAAAAGAAATGAAATAAAATAAATTACAAAATTTCAGACTGCACCATGTACAAGAAAGCATGGCTTGTTGTCTTAGCCATTAAACTTTTATAATATCATTGTCACATTCTCTGTGACACAATGTGAATTTGTAGATGTAGCTGGTTAGTTAGTTTATTAGTTTTCTAGCAGAAATAACAAACAAAATATATCTATTTATATATATATAATATATACATGTATATCTTTTGTCGTACATAATCTCAGATGTGAATGGTGATATTTGACAATAAAATTCCCTCCTTACAGAACCCGACTGGTATAATGAGCGTGCTGGATGATGTTTGTGCCACCATGCACGCTAAAGGAGAGGGTGCAGATGGCACGCTGCTGCAGAAACTGCAGGGCACTGTGGGGACGCACGAACATTTCAACAGCTGGAACTCCGGCTTCGTCATACATCACTACGCCGGCAAGGTAGGAACCTGGACTTAGAGAAACAGACTCAACGCAGCCGATCTGCATTGACATACAAGTGAACAGCTGCCTGTTAGGCTTGTACTTACATTAGACCACAAGCAATTTGAATTCAAAGTTGTATCAAAAAATAACCCGATAATGTTTTTCTTTGTTTTTATTATCAGTTCCTATCTGACTGCTAATCTTCTTAGCACCTTTAACTTTAACTTTTTTTGTCATCTCAGGTATCATACGACGTCAACGGCTTCTGTGAGAGGAACCGGGATGTGCTTTTCACTGACCTCATAGAGCTCATGCAAAGCAGTGAATAGTGAGTCTCCTATACACTTTCCAGGGGTTTTCACTTATTGTTGTATTTTGCAAAGAATATTGTTTAAGTAATTTCTCCTCTACTTGTTTCTTTTAGTGATTTCATCCGCAGCTTATTCCCTGAAAACCTCAACACAGATAAGAAAAGCAGGCCGACCACAGCCAGCTCCAAGATCAAGGTGAGAGTTGAACCTGGGAGTAACCATGTGGTAAAAACTTGAGGCGCTGTGATCCTTCCAGCTGCCTTTTCTTTTCAACGACATTTAGATTTCACGTTGATGCTTCCAACAGAAACAAGCTAACGACCTGGTTAACACCCTGATGAAGTGCACTCCGCACTACATCCGCTGCATCAAACCCAACGAGACAAAAAGGCCTAAAGACTGGGAGGAGAGCAGGTCAGTGTCGTCTTTGTCAAACGTGTACACATGGACGTTTAGCAAACACTTCTTAATAAATGGTGTGACTCCATCTGTTTGTAGGGCGAGACATCAGGTCGAGTATCTAGGGCTGCGGGAAAACATACGTGTAAGACGAGCAGGCTTCGCTTATCGCAGACTCTTTCATAAGTTTCTGTTGAGGTGAGTTTAATTCCACACGTGCTTCGTTTCACATGTTTGCCTGGAAATAAGAGCACAGTTTAAAGTGGTGATTGGTGATATGTGTGTGTGTTTGTGTGTGTGTGTGTGTGTGCACTGCAGGTATGCCATTCTGACGGCAGAAACGTGGCCGCACTGGAGGGGTCCGGAGCAGCAGGGCGTCCTTCACCTCCTCCGGTCGGTCAACATGGATAACGACCAGTATCAGATGGGGCGCACCAAAGTGTTTGTCAAGAACCCTGAATCGGTAACACACTGCTTATATATTTCATTCTGGGTCTCACAAATTTGAGTAATTCCAGTATATGTCACTTTTTATTTTATTACTATATGAAGAAGAGTAATAATTTGTTCATCAAAATATGTAAAAGTATATTTTATATATATATTAAGTAATGTTTTCAATGTGGGACCTGTAACTTGTATTTTTGCAATGTAATATTACTACTTAGGTATAAATCAATCTTCTTATTAGCAGTGCATCAAATGATACTGTGTGAAAACAGTATGAAAGAAGTCACAGTTTTCTGCTGCAAATCATATTCAGCCTTTTGCTGTATGTCATCTCTTCTCTCCCTCTGACTTTTCTGTCTATGCCCGCAAACAAAGATAAATAAATTAAAAAGTATATCACACATGAAATGCTGAGGCTTAAGAATCATTATATCAATACACATTTCCAAATAGTGACATATTTAAAGCAGTAATCACTTAAAAAATGTGTTTAGAAGCAGAATTAAGAATTAAAAGCTCATAGTTTAGGAGTCTGGTTACGGCTTTACCACTGTGACCTTCTCACTGAGTTGTTCTCAGTAACAGGCAGCAGGCAGCTGTTTTTGACAAACCACTGAAAACTAGTGTGCACCTGCTCTGCAGAAAACAGCAAACAGTGGGCAGACACACAGAGTATTATTTTTCTCATGATGGTGGTAGAGGTCAAAAGCAAAACTAAAAGAGAGAAAATGTGTGAATGTGTGGCTGCAAGTGTTGTTGTTGTTGTGTAACTGCTGGATGTAAAACTTGACAAAAACAATGATGAATGACACATGTAAATTCCCTCCTCAGCTGTTTCTGCTCGAGGAGATGAGGGAGAGGAAGTTCGACACTTTTGCCCGGACCATCCAGAAAGCCTGGAGACGATACATCGCCAGGAGGAAGTATGAGCAAATGAGAGAGGAGGGTGAGTGAGGGCAAACACACTGTCTATACCGTATCCACCTAATAACGTAATAATAAGTGTTTCTGACATGATTCTGGTGGCCCTCCCTCAGCCTCGGACATCCTGTACAACTCCAAGGAGCGGAGGAAGAACAGCATCAACAGGAACTTTGTTGGAGACTACCTCGGTCTGGAGCAGAGGCCGGAGCTGCGGCAGTTTCTGGCCAAGAGGGAGCGCGTCGACTTTGCAGATTCGGTCAATAAATTTGACCGCAGGTTCAAGGTGAAGCTTCATGAAGCACTGTGTTATTATCATTACAATGTTTTGACTCGTGTCTTAAATCAGCTGTAAAATACACATCTGTTTTTCATGTCTTTGTTACATTGTTAGGCTTCCTTATCCATGAAGATGTTGGTTTTAATATTTTTGATGTGGGCCCCTGGGCCTTTTTTGTCAGTATACCCCCTTGACTTCAATTCAATCTTCCTCTTGTTAGCCGTTTGCTACCATCTCTTGTGTTAGACTTGGCTTTGACTTGAGTCTTAAATCAGCTGTAGAATACACTAAAAACAATAATTTATCATCCCATTTGTTTCTCGTCTCTTTGTTACGTTGTTAGGCTTCCTTATCCATGAAATGATTGGTTTTGCACATAATGATTTCAGTTTTAACTCTAATTATTGTTCGTATCATTATAACCGGGTCGAAACCGACCCTAACAACACAAATGTCACCCAAACACAAGAGGAGGGTTAAAGTAAATGATCAGAACAATTGCTTTCTGGATTCATCAGAAAGGTCATGCAATACCTCTTCTGTTTTCTCACGTTGCTTATATTTCTCACTTCCTTTTTTTGCTTTCTATTTTGTTTTTACGACCCAGTCCATCAAGAGAGATTTGATCTTGACCCCCAAAGGCATCTATCTGATTGGTCGAGAGAAGGTGAAGAAAGGACCCGAGAAAGGACTGATAAAGGAGGTGCTGAAACGAAAACTGGAGTTCGTAAGCATCAGTGGCGTCTCTCTCAGGTCGGTCTGGCGCTCGCACACGATACACTACTAAAGCGGGTAACTGTAACTTTCGTGGTTGCTGTTTGTGGGTGGAAATACAAGAACTGGTGTGCTGCTCTGCTGCCATTAACCACTGCATTAGAAGCCGCTGTTGCAGCCACAGTAAAGACAGGAAATGAGCATATTCTTCAGAAGTCAGAATTCACAGAATGTGTTGTTATTTTTATCACTTTGCATGTTGTGTTGCAACGATGTCACTCAATTTGCACTGGAGACACTTTTCTAACACTTAGATACAGTAATAACCCTGACCCTGAGAAAAGAGTGCATCCTTCAGTCATAAGTGTCTTTAAACTTGTAGATAAAAAGCTGTAAATTACTACTACAGAACATAAACAGGAATGACTAAGAATGATAAACTACATGCTAAACTATTGCTACAGCTCATATTACTATAAGCACTTTAAATTGTAGCATGAAACAAAAAGGTTCATATATGGACCGACGTGTCTCCACAGTGCTGTGCCAGAATTTCTGTTTCAAAGTCTGATTACATTTATGGGTTCACACACTTTTGTACTGTTATTAAACAATAATCAGGTGCCGACATGAACATCGAAGCCAGTTTTGCTGCTTGCTGTAATCGTTCCTCCTGTTCATACCGGATATTAAAAGATCCCCTCGATCTAATAAAATAGAACTGAGAAACCGGAAAAATAAAACTGAGAACTGTGGATTTTTTTTCCTCCATCACTTATAATAAATGCAAATCGGGATGTTTAGGAGAAAAATTACGCCGAGCAGAAACTACTTCACTTCATATGAGCTGAGATGAAAAATCTACTGACATTTCATTTCGTTGGATTTTCAGTGTCTGTCAGTGCTTCACCCTCAGCAATTCACGCTAAGATCCGGACATAGTTCTCACTTGGCACCTGCAAATAATCCTTCACAAAACATTGTTGATTCATTAATGGAAAAAAGTCACAGTTGCTATTAAAACCGTGAGAGTGCAACATGCGGTCAGCAGCACGCACCAAACCAGGAGCCTCAAAGTGAAACTCTGCTATAAATACTTGTTTGTTTTTCTGCAGCACGAGACAGGACGACTTTTTCATCCTGCACGAGGCGCAATACGACAGCCTGCTGGAGTCCAACTTCAAGACCGAGTTCCTCAGCCTGCTCTCTAAACGCTACGAGGAGGTGACCAAGAGAAAACTGACAATCTCCTTCACTGACAGGTGGAGCAACACACTCGTACTCACATCCACTTAAACTGTGTTTGCACTGACACTCAGACCACTAATGCCTTTTCTTTGGTGTCAGACTGGAGTTCAGAGTGAAGAAGGAGGGCTGGGGTGGAGGAGGCTCGAGGGTGGTGGCCTTCCAGAGGGGGCAAGGAGACCTGGCCCAGCTCAAACCTGGAGGGAAGACCCTCACCATCACAGTAGGAGACGGTCTCCCCAAGTCCTCCAGTAAGTCAAAAAAATGATAATGTTCAGGATGGATGAAGCTAATGTTGTAGAAAATGTCACATACAAGACAAACGATCACTACAAAGAGTGCAAATGTTGCCCTAACTGAGTTTCTGTTTTATCAGAGCCGACCAGGAAGGGCGCCCCACAGGCTCGTGGTGGTGGAGGGAGAAATCACGCACCCAGCAGAGGTAACGCTTTCATTTTCATCGACAGATGCAGATAATACATGACAGTTTTAGACTTGATAAAAACAAGAAAGTATGTACATTACATAGGCTATAGTCCACTCAAATACAACACTTAGGTATATTTTTTATCGTGTTTTTAAGGCATTTTATGTAATTTAACCTTCGACTCCATTGCTTTTGAGAGGCAAATATTATACAACACTACAACACAGCTGCAGGCACACGTTGCTTTATAGCAATATCTCATACTGTTATATAGCCTATTTAAATTATATAAACAAGTAAAAGATAAACTTCAAATAATGACAGAAAATAAAATATCTGAATACTTCTTCCACCACTGATCATTTCTGCAACATTTCTACAAAGTACAATACAGTATCATAAGTTTAAAGGTAGGATTTTTTGTAGTATTTTTTATTTAGCAACAGTTGTACTAAAGTCTTTTATGGGTTTAATCTTACTTTTATTCCACTTTTTCTCTACTCAGGTCACCAAAATGGAGCACCCCAGTTTTCCAGAGCCTCCCCCGGACAACAATCAAACGTCACATATTCCACCCCGCACAAACAGGGCCGGCCACCCAGCACCGGCCCGCCCAAGCTCGGTGCCCACAAGGCCCCGAGAGCCCCGGCACAGAACCAGTACAACCAAGGGAACATGGACTTCCTCAATGTGCCCGACCAGGGCATGTCAGGGTGAGAGAGATCACTGCATCACATACGACAAAAACAAAACAAAACAAGACAAGAAAGCAGTGACTGCAGCATGTGTGGGTGGAGCTGATTAGTCACTGAGCGTCAGTGCAGTGACAGGTAAAATGACCTGTCGCGACACGTCAAGGTGAGGCTCAACGTTCAGTGAGCCCAGACAAACGAATACCAAGACAGTGATAAACCTGTTTTATTTCCATGTGGATGAAACAAAAGGGAAAAAATGTAGCATTCAGATGTTTTTGGTACGCACCCAATAAACGAACATCTGTTAACAAAAGGATATCTCAAAGGAATTTTAAATCGAAAGCTACTGGACTTGGTTATTTGTCTAGGACAAATTCCTAGACAAATAACCAAGTCCAGTTGAGATACTATGACCTGGACAAATGAGAATATGCACAGGCTAACAAAAGGATAGTTGATACTAACCAACACCTAAATATTTGATACTCAATTCATTCTTAACTAAAGTTTCAAAATCTTTTTGACCACTTCTGGAAGAGGCGCTGCAGAAAATATGTATTCAATGTTATGATGTATTAACATTTAACTAGCTGTGTTAAAAGGCCATTATTAATCATTTGATAACATGTATGAGTGTCGATTATTAGAAAGTCAGAAACTCACTGGTATGTATTAACAGATATACTGTATAACAAAAATGGAAAGATGAGCACCAGACAATGTGATTTTTTTTTAAAGCCTAGAAACCAAAAATATGCTCTAATTCTTTGCTCATAACTGAACGTGGCACGTTTGCATAAAATTGCATAATTTTGCTCTATTCCTTAGAATTATGTCTGATATTTAGCATTAATTAGGTCTGAAATCTAATTCTGTTGATAGATGTGATGTCACAAAACCTTCAGGGGGCTTCATACTGGCTGAGTCAGTACTACAGAAAGGATAATGTAGACATTACATTACTGTGGATCTCATTATTATTATTCAGTGCTCTGAAGTCAGTGTGGTCAGACTTTGATAAACGTTAATGTTGCTTTTTCTACAAAATCAAACCTTAAACTTCTTGCTCAGAAAGTCACATTTTAGAATATTTTAATTTATGGTAAAAACTGGTTCTAATAAATAAATAGCCTACAGTATTTTTGTGGGCATTTATGAAGTCATTAGTTGCTCTTGTTAATTATCTAGAAAAGATCTAAAATGTGTTGACGATAATGTGCAACAGTAATGCCCCAGCAGCCCCACCTCAGTTTTCCTGTGGCGTTTGTCTCAAAGAAACTTTACGCATTCCTGTCACCTCGGGCTCGTTTAATCTCTTTGTTGTTTCTCTCTCGTTATCACAGGAAGCAGAGGAAAAGGAGCATCAGCCATCGACCTCCCCCTGCTCCTAAACCGCAGCCTCGACCCCAGGGGCCTCGTTGCCGGGCGATATACCAGTATGTCGGCCAGGACACAGACGAGATCAGCTTCGACGTCAACGAGGTCTTCGACCTGGTCAAAGAAGGTGTGTGTGAATAAATAACCAGGAGGCTCTAAAGCGATTTGATAGATTTGATTCTGTTTGACAATGTGTGTAATATTTTCTGTGCAGATCCTTCAGGCTGGTGGACGGGCAGGATCCACGGGCGGGAAGGTCTCTTCCCTGGGAACTATGTTGAAAAGATCTGATGAAGAGGCCTTGATGGTTCCTGGTGGACGTCGTCGTGTCTGTGTTTGTTTGAGAATTATGAGTAATTTGTTGAAAGCAGCACACACTGTTTGCTAAAGAAAAAGCGCCTGTGAAGAATTGTTCGTGGTTGCGTGTTGGGTCGTCATCCACAATGGAAACGGGGCTGTTGGAGGTTGGACCTTCGCTGACATTTGAGCCACATCTAACTTGTTTGGCAGCGTGCTGTACAAGCAGAGCAGAGCAGAGCAGAGGAGACTGTTCACTGTTACGGTCATTATCATGAAAACACACATCCACTGCAAACAGCTGCTCAGGTTTCATGTCGGACCGTCCAGCTCAGAAAGACCCAGGAACAAGATCTTTGACTTCACACACCGGTCCCTACAGCTCGTTTATTTGAGACGTTACTTTGCTGAAAATGACTTAAAGCTAAAGTTACAGCCTTGAGGGAAAAGAGACCTGAAAATACTGCATTGCTTTATGGTGTCTACAGTGTTCATATCTGAGGCTTTTCTCCAGAGCATCGGCCGATACTGCTCAGTATTCTCCATTAAGTCACCAGCTCAATATCATGTGATGAAGATGCTGTATGAAAACAATGATGATTATGCAACAAGTGAACTTGACAGTTACATTTGTACTGTAATAAACCTGCTTCAGATGACTCATCAGTATTTACATAGACGATACTTCTGATTCACTTTTAAAAAATCATGGATTATTACTAATTTCTTGTCATAGTTTTTTGTTTCCATAAAAAAAGAAAAACAAATTTGTTTTCATATTTTACCTCAATGACTTTTGCACTGGTCTAGATTGTATCATCGCTGAGATTTCTGAATAACGAAGTACAAGTAGAACAAGGTGACTGAATCATTTGTTGTGTTTAATTCTGCCAAATTAGCATTTTGTTTGTCTTATTTGTCTTTTATTTCTGTAAAATAATGTGATTCCTCACAATCAATCAATATCTGTTTTTGTATAAGAGTAAAAGCAATAAAGAGGTTTTATTATTAACAGAAAATTGTACACCTGTTTTTTTACAGAGGTAATAGAAAATATTTTGTTATTAAAAGTTAGTTACAAATTCTTTTTTTTCCTCCTCTTGAATGAAGCATTTCAGAAACATTGCAACATACCAAAAGTGAAAATAACTACATCAGTCAAATTTAGGTTAATTTAAATTTCAACAATGTCACAAACACATGCACTGTAATTCAGCACACGTTTTTGCATTTTCTCCTATTATACATCAGTCAGTCAGTTTTAGTTACCACTTACTTTACAGATTCAGATAGGCTATAATGAGATTTTAAAGTGTTATGTGCTTTTATACAATTATTCACGCTTCATCTCAATCCCCTTCAGTAATATGCTGTTTAGTTACGTGTTTGCTTTTTCTTCCATCATTGTACAGTAACCCTAACCCTAGCGATGGTTTGCATATAGCCACACAGACAAACAGAGAGGAGGAGGGAAACAAAAAAAAAATTCCATACCTGCTCTTTCCACCCACTCAGAGCGCCCGTGCTTTTATTTTGAAATCTGCATCCCTGGTATTGGCCTGTCGTCTCCGGAGCAGATGGACCGGTTGAGCCTCATCTCTCTGAACACAACGTGAGATTACACAGTCGCGCACAACAGCCAATTTTAAAACTCTTGTAATGCTGTCACTAGTCTGTACAGAGATCATTCTGCCTGTCCTTTTAGACATTTGTCAAATGTAATGACACTTCAGTCCAACTGTCAGTGGCACCTTTATTTGCTTTGTCCCCCCTCAAACTGATTGATTTTTTTTTTAAATCTCTCAATCAAGTGTTTTCATTTGTTTAGGTTTTACAGGTGTGTTTCCCCATTGGGAACAACAGGCTAAGAAAAAAAAAAAAAACAGGACCCGTCCATTCTGGACATTTTCCCCCGATGACACAGTGAGGGAGAGTTTCGAGGCTCCGCCCCCGTGAATGCACCTGTCGCTCCACCTGGATGAGCTCCACACAGACGGTCCACAGAGGCTGTGACAGCAGCAGCAGCAGCAACATGGGAGGTAAGAAGATCCATTCATTCTCATACTCTATAGCCCTGTAAAATGACACATTTTTACTTAATGTTAATTAGACTTGGACTTTATTTATTTATTTATGGCTTTTAATTTTTTTCCGACTTGATGTGAAAGTGTCAAAGCTCTAAGGAAATCACTGGAATATTCCTGTTGTTTCTCCCCATGGGACTGAGAGTGGATGTGTGGTGATTAGCAGCGGCTGAGTCTACAGGGTCTCTGTGATGTTTCAGTTTCCTATTATAATAATAATAACAATGGCTCTTTGATTTACTAAGGCACAATGTATTCAATCAAGTCATATCCACTCTATCTAATGTATCTTATCTCTAATCTTATATCGTGTTTACATATGTGCAATCTATTATAATTTAATACAATAGTACAACACTACTGTCTAATTGTTTCTAATTAATTATCATAAATATTTAAGTTTTATAGATCAGTTATTAGTCATTAGAGCAACAGTCGGGTTGCCAGGTTGGGAAAATCCTCCTCCAGTGTGATTATTCTATAGGAAGCTTATTCTTTGGACAAGTGCTGCAGCACATCTGGACTTATAGGTACAATCATTAACTGCTTCTTACAACCATTATTGTGACTTATTATTGTGGTGTCACCGTATACGAACAGTGTAAACCTGTTGTGACTGTTGAGCTCTTTGCAAAACTTTGTTAGGAAATAGAAATAGAAATAGAAATAGAAATGTACAGTCAAACAATCAAAGTTCAGCCTTCAAAGTATTAGTGTAGATGTAGATTGCCATAACACATAATGTTCAGATTGTTTTTGTTGTTGTTTTCATTATGATTACTGGTGTTATGTACAGATGGTAAAGATGGAACTCATTTTAATTCTCATGTCAATAAAGTTTTATCTCATCCTGTAACAATACACTATAATTTATATATTCTAATAGTGTAGAGGGATCAAAAGTAAAACATTAGCCTATGAACTAGGTGAGGAAAAAGTATAATAGAGAAGGGAACATTTTGTCCCTTGTTAATTTACTCTGTCATAATTGTTTTTATATTATATGACTCTATGAGAAGGTGCAAAGCCGTGTTTGAATAAAAGTAGAAACCCAGCTCAGTGGGCAGTGAGAACTGATTTCCATAAACCAAAGGCTCTGCGAGGACACACACCCGACGTTGTTCACAGGTGCACCGACTGAGGTGTAATTGACCGTTTAGAAGTCAGTGGTTATTGTTTCCCATCTCTGTGTCTGACAGGCGTCTACTCTGGTGAAAAGATGGTGGAAGTTTTTGCCTACGAGAGTTCGGAGGTCGACTGGTGCGAAGACAACTACAAACACTCTGAACATGTGGTGGAGTACTTCAACACTGTAAGTTCTGTATACTGCAATATTTATGATCTTCCTGATTAATATCTAAAATCATAATCATGCAAAACTACGAGTTATAAACCTTTTTTTTTTATTGTCCTGCAGGTGAGCAGCTTTTTCTTCTTCATCGTGTCGCCTGTCATGCTCTACCTCCTCCACCCTTACGCCAAAGAGAGGAGTCTGGCAATCCACATAGTTTGGATTATGATGATTTTTGTAGGTCAGTTTATTCATACATATTTCTTTCTTTGAATATTTGCATATATCTGATTTACTATTGTCCATCATGTTTTCTTAAATAGTAAATGAACACGAGTCACTAAGACATGAGTTGTTGGTTCAGTAATCATTTAAAAAGTGCATGAGTGAATTTTATTTGGTGTACATCCATTTCATACAGATAAAACATTGCTACAAGTAGACAAATGAAGTGGTCCTAGTATGGACCCCTGGGGCACTCCAGCATTATGATGTTAGGTAGAAGAAAACCAATCACAGGCTTCAGAAAGTGGTTTATTCTGTTTAAGAAGAAAACAACCCATAAGACAAAACAAAATAATTATTTTATGGCTCACAGCACTGCTTCTTAACTTTATGTAGGTTAGTTTCTTTAAAAAATTATCTTTGATCATTTTCTTACAATTATGTGACTGTGACCTAAATTGCTAAACCAAATGAGACGTTTGATGGACTTGTTGCTAAGGTTTTTATAAACTAAACCACTAACTGAGAAAATGATCTGTAAATTAATGTACGGTGAATTTTCTGAACTTTTTATGTGAATAAACGAGTAGAAGTAAAATGATCAAATGTTACTATAAATCACCCTCTCTCTCTCTGCAGGCCTCTTCTCGGCGTACTTCCACATGACTCTCAGTTTTGTTGGCCAGATGTTGGACGAGCTGTCGATCCTGTGGGTGCTGGCGATGGGCTACGCTGTCTGGTTCCCCCGCAGGATGTTCCCCTCTTTTATAAAAGACAGGTGAGATAACGTTGTAGCAATCAACCCAACAACAGGTGACTAATTTGTTGTGTTTCCACTGTTAGTTGCTTCTGCCTGTAATACGTATCTCCATGTGTTGCTGAGGACTCACACACAGCTCAATAATCCTTTAATAAGACCATGCAAAAAACAAAACAAACAAAACAATGACATTGTGTTGGTAAGGCACGCCACTGTGAAACCTGAAGCTGTGCAGCCTGACAGGCATCACCACAAAAACACAATATGGTGTTGCTGTCTTTACCTGAATGTGACAGATAGGGGGTGGTCACTATTGTAAAAGAGGGGAGCTCCACCCTCCTCGTGTAAATATTTAATCTCAAGGTGGGGGGGAAAAGATAAATGAAATTTTGATGAGCGCCTGAAAAGAGTCCTATGCAGCCGTGACTCAAAGAGTTCCCACATTGATTTTTACAGCGTTTCAAGATAATAATGTGCCATCTCAAAATGAATGGACTCTGAAAACCGCCCCCACAGTCTGAGAGGTCAAAGGTAGTTGTTTGGCCACAGCCTCGGCATAAAGTAACTATTAACATCTGGATCTGCTCCTTTATGGGGATTTACAGTAAATTTCAATTTAGTGTTTTAGCTTCTGGCCACAATTTCACTCATTCATTCATTTTTGGTTTACTCTCTCGCCCTTAAATCCTCTTCTGTACCAAATAACAGACAGACACATTTAACACTAGCTGGTGTGGAGCTAATAATATATAACATATAATATACATGTAACATAAGGGGTTTAAAGGAATAGTTCAACATTTTGGCAAATTGGCCCATTGCCATAATCCTTATAGTCTTAGTAGTAGATTTGTTACCTTTAATTGTCGGTGCAAGCTGTTTTTAGAACGGTGGAGCAGAGCCACGAGCTGCTCAGAGCTACGCTATGGGATTTCTTGGTTTCCCTCATCAAACTCATCAAATACACAATCCAACAACTCGTGGTGAATGTGCAGGTCACAACTTGTCCACCAGAGCGTTATGGAGTTGTTGGATTGTGTATTTGATGAGTTACGCTACGGACTAGCCTCCGTAGTGTAGCTCTGAGCAGCTCGTGACTCTGCTCTACCGTTCTAAAAATAGCTTGCACCGACAATTAAAGGTAACGAACCTACTCCTAAAACTATAGGGATTATGTCAATGGGTCAATTTGCCAAAATGTTGAACTATCCCTTTAAGAGTCAGATGTTTCCCTCAGAAGTTGGTGGAGACCAAAATCATGCTGCTTTTTCTTTCTCTCTGTTAAACCTCAGGTCGACGTTCTCCAGGCTCGTCCTGTTGGTCACGGTCGTCACCTCAGTGTCATCGTTCCTCAAACCTACAGCCAATGCCTACGCTCTAAACTGCTTCGGCCTCCACCTGCTCTACACCCTGGCCGTCGAGATGAGATGGTGTGAAAACTATTTCCTTTTTTCCAGCAGCTGTTGCTCTGTTTGATTGATGCAGTTTTGGTTTCCTGTACTGACTACTGTACTGAATGTTTTCTCTCTCTCTCTCTCTCAGCTGCACTGACCAGAAGGCTTTGCGCCTGGCCAAGCTGTCAGTCGCCCTGTGGGTCCTCGCCATCTCCTGCTGGATTAGTGACCGATTTGGCTGCAGCTTCTGGCAGCGGCTAAACTTCTGCTACCTTCATGGTATCTGGTGAGTCCTGGTTTATTTGTTTCCTTCCCTGTTGTTTTGTTTCCTTTCCTTTCTTTTTACTCGTACCTTCCCTTTCTCTTCTTTCCTCTCTCTGCTAATTTGCAACAGCCAAACTAAACGTATTATCTAATCATTATCTTATCATTATTAACGTATTTCTTTACTTTGAGCATTGCTGCAAAATGTTTTTCTCTTATAATTCAATATGCTTTATTCTTATGTTTAGTTGGTTATAGTTTTAAAAATTGTCAGGACTTACATGTGTGAAGGTCAATATGAATATAACATTCAATCAAAGCCACAGACTTTAAGTGCAACCTTAACCAAATTGCCTATGTTGCCTATAATCACACAGTGGATTCAGACTGCAGAGGAGCAGTGGATGTGTATTAATCTTCATTTTCCGTCTCCTCTAGGCACATTCTCATTGTGATGGCGGTGGCTTACGGCAGCACCTTGATTGCTTACCTGGACGCTAACTATGAGATACCGTACTCTCTGCCTGGACTGCAGTACTGGCCCTGTGATAAGTGGGCCATCGGATTACCTCACATCGTCCTGAAAGGCACGACCAAGACACGGAAACGGTGCTAAGAAACTCTGGTGTAACTTTGGCAGAACATTTCGCACTTGTGATCTCCGTCATTAATGAAGAGCTCCTCAGCACCAGCTTCTTGTGTTAAACACACAATCTTTGATCCAAAAACTTCTTCCTATTGCTAGTATTTAAAACATGGGGACCTAATGTCACTCCCAGATGGATTGACACATGTTTTAATTTACAAATTTATACCAAACAATGACTAAATATCAGTTATTCTAGTTTTATGAGCGTATAAATGGATCATCAAATGGGCCAAATTTACATAAATGAAATATCTATTTCAGATTAAATTTATAATCTATACTTTAATATGTCCATGATTTATACCAGACTGATATTTCTAGAACAGTAGCAAATGCATAACTCTTAATGCAGTGCTATTACTGTTTTTGTTCCTAGTTGTTCTTTTCAAGCCATGATTGTGTTTTCAGGAAATCCGTGAGTGAGTTTGGATTGTCTTGAACTTTGACATAGGTGAAACAACAATCGGTTTCATTGACGTTTTTCAGGTTTCAACGAGGCAACAACTGGACTGTGCAATACTTCAAGTTTTGCAAGTTATGAATGACCTCATAAAATATCTGCAGGCAACCAGTTTGACAGCATGTGTGTGTGTGTGTGTGTGTGTGTGTGTGTGTGTTTGTAAATATGAATCAGTCGTTTTTTTATTTATTTCCAAGATATGAATGCACATTTGATCCTGCACCTAAATGATTGTATTGACGTACTGTATGTTTCCTGATGATGAAACAATAGCTAATGTTGTTCCTCTGCAGTCTCAGTGAGTGAGGCGAGTTTTAAAATACCTCAGCATGCGGTGGCTTCACTGTCATACACCCTGTCCTTAGGGCTCGTTTGAGCTGTAACCTGAACTGAGCTTGGTCTCATTTGAATCTAATAAAAGCACAGTAATAATAAAGTTGTCTGTCTAATGTGTTAAAATTAAGACATCCGTTTTCTGCCCTTAATTTAGATCTTTCATTAACACGCATTTTAACCTGCTGGTCACTTTCTCCCTAAACTAATATTGTAGTCTCATTCAGGACCTTTTGAAATTTGACTCTGAAGTGCATTTGTGTGAGTGACAGTTCCCACAGCAGTCACATGTAGATCTGTTTCTTTTGTATGTCTGCCCCCCCCCCCCCCCCCCCCCCCCCAAAATTCACCAAAATGACCTGTTTTGTTGATTTTTGGTGATGTTTTGAGAATATTCAGGTGAGCTGAGCTCCATTCACGTCATCTTTCCGGAAGGATACAACAGACACAGACAAAAGATCTGTCACACAAAGGAAATCACAGACTCTCTCTGCTCCACAGTGTTCAACAGTGACCTCCTGTGGGTGGGGATGCTTTCAAAGGAAACCTGTGCTCTTGGAAATATATAATGTTTGACTATTAAACCAGCTATAGCTAAACAATATGCTCAGAGTCAAATAACACTGAGTTTGTTGACACTGATTTCAAATGGTGTAATAATGTCTGTAACTTTTCAGTGACGTTTGGATTTACTGAAGTAACAAGAAACTGTTGGTCTGTCTGTGTGGATCAGTTGTTGTTTTTTCCCAACCTGGAGATCGTGACCTCTCAATTTTCAGGTCCATCACTTTGCTGTATACTGAAATAACTACTACTGGATATGCTGCTGTGAATTTCTGTTCAGGTGTTCATGGTGCACAGATAGTGAATCCTGCTGACTTTTCAATCTATCTCTCTCCGTCTGTGAAAGTTGACAAAACAGCAGTTGAGATATAACTTTACTCATTTATCCTATAAATAGGCTATATCCACAACTGCCAGATGAACTGGAACAAAAAAAAATCTTTTACAGACATTCATTGTCTCCTGATGATGAATCAGTCTTGACCTCCCTGACTTTTCCTCTAGCACTGCAAAGATGATAACAACGTTTTACTTTGTGTGTGAAATCTCTGGTGCACGACTCATTTCCTTCTCAGATTTTGTGGATGCTACTGTGACTGCAGTGACTCAACAGGCAGAAGCAGAATCAGAGGGTCGGTGGTTCGATCCCCGGCTCCTCCAGTCTGCCTTGCCTAAGTGTTCTTGGGCAAAATCCTGGGCACCATTTTGCCTCTGTATCTGTGTGTGGTGTTACTGTTGTGAATGCGTGAATAAAACTTGCATTGTACAGTATTTGAGTGATCAATAAAATTATATCACTGACTTTTTTACTGGTCTCTGCTGCTGCCTCCTGTAAGTGTACATGTTTCACATTTTGATTTAAACACTTAAATTAATTTTCTGTGTTACTGGTACTACAGCATAAGATTAGAAGTTAGAAGACCACAGAAAGTAACACTTTCATAAGTCATCAGGTTAATATTTTGGGGGAGTAAATGATGCACATTGCCCTATTTACAGTGGCATATCATGTGTTTGTTCTGCAGTGCTGTGGCCAAAAAGATGTATAACATCAAATACTTGTAAACTTGTTAACATACAGATGTGCAGCCAGGGGGAGATAAACAATCAGATATCCTGGCCCCAGACTGGGTGAGTGTGAGCGGCAGCAGGAGGAGAAGCGGAGGCACCGAGCCAGTGAGAGAGTGGTGACCCTGTGTCCCTCAGCTGAGGCCTGATAATCTCACATCAAAGTCTGAGCGCCGCCGAGACTTGACTGCAACGGGCCCTCACTCCCCGACTGCTGAAAAGAGGCGTCTTTAATTTGGAAAAACTGCTTTTGTCTTCCTGCTTCTTTCTCAGATTCAACATGGACAAATGGACGTTGAGACAGAGGCTGAGTGAGACAACTGTGACAACCTGTGGCGTTATGAATAACAACATATGTATTAATTAGATATTTACAGGGAAGGTTTCAAAAGAGACATACTGTCACAAATTCCTCTCTGACTGGTCTGTTAGTGGTATCTACCACATTAAATCTTAACGATTGTGAGCAGTGCTCCAGATTCATGGGCAGGTCTACTTAAATATGAAATAAAGAAGAAAAAAAACTGAACTGATACAAAATAAACCATCATACAGGATTTAAAAGTGCCCTCTTCTGTTACAATACAATAGACTTCAGGCATGCAGTTTGAAACACTTAACCAAGTATATTTAAACTTTGCTTTAGTTTGTTATGGTTTTGTAAACAGCAGCTGGAAGTGAATTAAAAGGAAAGACTCATATAAAGACATACATACATTAATATATACCTGTATATATATATATATAGGTAAAGCAGCATAAGTAAGATATAACCCTCTTTATTAGTGCTATTTCATCAACAACTTAAAAACTGTTGAGCTACAACTCAATTATCATGGTTGAACACAAACTGCTGTAGCCACAAGTGTTTCCATCAGGACAGATGTGTCTGTCTGCAGGTGTTACGGTGTCGCCCCCTGCTGGTCATGAAGTGTAAACGATCCTTTAATCAATTATCCTCTCTCTCTCAGGTGAGTTTAGTCTGGTCTGATTGATGGGGAAACCAATAAAGAGGCTGCAGCAGGGACACGAGCACTCTGTCCTCCACCTCTCAGTGGTTGTTACAGCAGGTAATGATTTACAGCTCAGTCCTGTCATGTTTTAGTGATTCAGTAATTCAGTACTGTTCAATGCTTTTGATGTTGGGTTAGAGGGAAGTCACCAGACGCTATGACCCTCTGTGGGTTTGTCTGAGTGGCTTCACTTCTGTTTGTTAATCATCAGCCATCTGTTGTTTTTTTGTGGATGTTGATTTTGGTCATTTTCTTCCAGTTTTGTTGAATTATAAACAGAAGTTCCACTGCTGCAACAGCTTTTCTCTCTCACAGAAAAGATTATGTTGGACCTTTAAAGAGTTTTGCTGGGGAGTGTGGGGGTGTAGGGTTTAGCTACACAGGCCTCCTCGTGCTTATCTAGGTTTCCTTCCAGGGCAAGACGACAAAATCTGTCAAGATGCTCAAGAAAATCACAAAAAAAGGGTTTTTTATTTATGAAAATTCTCCAGAGCATCGTACTTGCCTGCATCTCTGCAGCTGCAGCTGGATTGTTATCTGGAGCCAGGAGGACACTAGGATGAAACGTCTTCTCCTGACTTCTTGGGTTGTCGTTCATTCATTCAGCTTTTTTATCTTTTCTTGTGAAATGTCCAAGTACGGAGGGATGATGACTGTATCTAGGGGAATAATCCAAAAGGACAAAATACAAAAATGCTGTCAAAAGAAGCTTAAAATCACTTCTTCCAGGAACAACCAACAAAAGAACAGTGTGTTTCAAATCGACCTGTTGCTCAACAACACACGGGGGGAAGCTGCTGTCGACCACCTGGAGGCGGCTAAGGCGGCGGCGCCAAGGCCGAGTTCAGACGGCCTATAGTGCCCCGACCAGGGCAGATCAAGGCCTCTCATGTGTCAGAGGTTGGTCAACGTGCCAACACAAAACTCTTGTCATGATCCCAGCGCACTGTAAATACTGTGATGTTCTGACCCCACCACAACTCCTTTTGAAAAATGCATTAGACAACTTGTTTTGAGTTTTATCATATATTAAAAACTAAATTTACCCCAGCTATACAACTTACTGTATCAAAAGTCATAGTACTAATGTTTTTTTTTTCAAGACTATTTGGTTTTCCATTGAGGGAATAGATCTCAGTCTGTTTAATTTGGGGTTAAGGTCAACCTCATGCAAGCAGTAAATAAGTAAGTAAGTAAGTAAAATTTGATTTATATAGCACTTCTCACAGAGAAGACTCACAAAGTGCTTCACAGACTTATAACTTACTAGCTACATCACACACTAAAACTGAAGAGACAGTTTCTCTCTGGGGGTTGAGATAGTTTTCTTATGTCATGACTGTGCTTTTCTAGCTACACCTTGCAAAGAAGGAAGTGGAGGAAGTGTCAAGGCTGCACAAAAATGACCATGCATGCACCACCATGCAAACGACTCTGAAACTGAGAACAAAGGTGCCTTGAAAGAGGGACAATGACCGCAGCAGTGGTAAAGTGAGAGCGTTGTTGTTTTTGTCTCCAAATTACAGGTGCACTACAAGCCACAATATTTCATATGCAAAGAGATGCATGCCTCCATTCACCTTACCTTCAAAACATCAATATATCCTTGACAGAGAAACGCTCAGGTGTTTGGGCAGATAACTAAAACCCAGAGGAACATTTGGAGGAAAATGTGAGTGTGCAGACCCACTACTCCCCCTGTGGCCACAGAAATCCCTGTCCCTTGTTCCCCATATCTATCTTTTAGATGGTAAAGACCCATGATGAGGTGCAAATATCAAACATGTTTGAGTCGTGTCAGAGACAGCTGTGTGTCAGGGTGAAAAGAGATCTAACTGTATCCCTCCCAGAACCGTCGTGAATCACTATCATTAATGAGGACCACAAAGTCACTTTTTTTTTCTCATTTCATGTCAGAAAAGGTAGAAAGGGGTTTCACCTGTGAAGTTCAAAGACTTTCTCCCACTCAAACTGCATTAATCGTGTTATAAGGTGACACCTTGAGACAGAAGTTGAGGCCTCACTGATGATCAATTGAAAGATAAAGAAAGCTGGGATGGCACCTCAGCTGTCCTACAGTTATACACTTATTTATTTAGAGATATTTTTCCTCTAATTAATTCTCAGGGGCTTGTTCAGGTCCAGATAATTATAATTTTTCACACACTAGGTCTCAGTTTTACTATATTTTGTGTGTGAAGCCTGTGCGACATGTCTTCATTTTGCATATCTGTCTCTTCCACACATATAGAAAAGGAGGATTTAAAGGTTGACGTCTCAATACAAGTGGGACACCCTCCTGTCTGACAGCCAGGTGGAACTTTCTTTGACTAAGAGGGAGACTGGAATCAGTTTGAGCGGCGGGAGGAGAAGGGGGGAGGCACCAAGCCAGTGAGAGAGTGGTGACCTTCTGTCCCAGAGCTGAGGCCCGATAATCTCACATCAAAGTCTGAGCGCAGCCGAGACTTGACTGCAACGGGCCCTCACTCCCTGACTCTGTAGAAAAGAGACGTCATCAATCAGAGGATGTGCTGCTTTCTTCTCCACATGGAGAATCTGAAACTGAACCAGAGCACTAGGCCATTTGAGATTGAGGCCGTATAAGCTCATTACGACTACCTGTTGAGTTGGACGTAATATTTCATTTATCCACATAGACACAGGTTTTTACAGATCCTTTATCGCAGTGACACAAAATGCATGGTGCAATCACATGCAACTTCTTTGGATGTCACATTTTCATATGTTATACAGTATGTTTTTATGAAAAAAAACAAAAACAAATAGCTTTTAGCTTTCAAAACGTTTACCCAAAAACTCAAAACTACAAAGCAGAAAAACATTGACATCAACATGACATTTTTGCTTGACAAGTGGCTGAAAATATAAATCCATTACAAAAATAGAAACAGTTGCTTTACATAAATATTATACTGAATGAAAATTTCTGAAGAAAATGAACAAGCGTGTACAGATCCACTGCTCCCCATGTGGCCGAACCACTGCACCTCTGTTTTCTGGGCCTGGCAAACATCCATGATATGTTTGACTCAGTGATTCAGACACTCTTGTGTTGCAGGTTTTGAGCAACAACAACAACAATAACTATATTCATACACAACTTATAAAAAAATAAGTTACAGAGAGCTTTCCAGATACATAAAACTAAGAAAATACCAGATAAATGAGAATAAAGAAATGAAATAATCTGTACGGGAGACATGTGTTAAATTAACTGTCATTTTATATGCACAACTTGGATTTTTTTGTACTATATATTCTTGTATTGGTGTTTATACATAAGAAAAGGAACTGACTGCTTCTTCCACCTCTGCATATTAAGACTTATTTATGAACTTGCTTGTTCATGATGCTGCATTTACAGCACTAATAGCTAATAGTTAAATTGTGAATCCCATAGAGTTGAATTAATCAATTAGCATCATGTGCATTTTACAATTGAAACAGAGCTGTAGCCATTGGGACAAGTCCGCTGTCACTCGAGAAAACCTCCAGTAAATGCTTTAATTGTATTTGCAGCTCGGGGACTGTCCCGCCTCCCGAGCGCTCTGATTGGCCGTTTTCAAGCGTTGCTTGAATTCCTCGCTCTCTGATTGGTCGAGAGAGCTTTCTGTTTTGGTCGCCTGCCAGCGGCCCCGTCTGGAAGGGGAGGGGAGGGGAGCCGTCGCCGTCTGCCTTGCCTTGCCTTGCCTTCCGCTTCTGGGGCTGGATTGACACACAATGAGGAGCCGAGGCTGGGGAGACGCTCCACAAACGCCGCCGCTGCTGTAAATAAATAAATAAATAAATACAACAATCACTGAGGCCGGGAGAAACATCACCATGGAGAACCAGGTACAGTGGCTTTGTGTCTCCTTCTGGGATCTGAACTTTTTTTTTTTTTAAATAATGGTTAAAAAAAATGGCAGCAGCAGCAGCAGGAGAAGCAGGAGCAGGAATGAATCCTCTGTTCTGGTCGCCAGAAGAAAAAAAAAAGGAAAAAAAAACGCTCCTGCTCCTGCTGCTGCTGCTGCTAATGAACTCGTAGTTGTTTGGCTCCGGAGCTATGCTATGCTAAGTGGGCAGCGCTCATACATCGGTATTTACCGCTAGCTAGCTAGCTTCAATGAACCACCACCACCACCGCTGCATAGCTAGCTTCAGTGAACCAGAGCTGCTGTAGCTACACAAAGAGATCCACACCGGTGTGTTTGCTTGTTTGTTTGCTTGTTTGTTTATTCTGCAGTGTGCTGTGTGTGGGAGTGTGTGTGTTTGTTTTTATTATTTAAAAAAAAGCACATGCACTCAATTAAAGAGTACAGAAAGAGCGAGGGTTTGTGTATAGCTAATGGCTAATGTTAGCTGTTAGCCGTTGGCTAAGGGGCTAAGGAGCCGCTACAAGGCGCCGGGGAAAAGATTTGTCCTCCCCGGGTTGGAGGGCTGCAGAGGCGGCGTGGTGGTGGTGGTAATGCCGGTGGTGGAGGTGGTGGTGGTGGTGGTGTCTCCATTGCCAGCGGCCCTCTCAAAATCTCAACATTACACTTAATAATAAACCCAGCAAGGGCCACATAACTTATGTAATTAATATGTATACATCTGTATTATTTGCCCCACCACCCCCTCTCCCCACCCCAACAGTTGGTTAATGTTAAGTGCAAGTGATTGTGGAGTAAAAAAGAAAAAGAAAAAATGAAGCATGGTGGAAAAGCTGAGAAATTCAGTGTGTGTGTGTGTGTGTGTGTGTGTGTGTGTGTGTGGCAAACGTTGAACTTGAATCTAGTCATGATGACCACCCAACCAACCAACCACTCCTCCTCCACCTCCTGCTCCTGCATTGGGCTGGTCATTTTACATTACACAGCAAAGATACCTAGATTTATAAAGCATAATTTTAAGGAGAAGCATGTACCACTTTGATGTTGCAAGCTCATGCCTTCACATGTTTTTCTTTCATGTGTATACATTTGCACACACAAGATTTATGTCTTCGTAAAAAGGCTGCATAATTTGTTTTGCAGAAAACTGAAAAGTGGGTAAACCGAATTACATATCTGCAAGCTGTAAGGGAGATATGGCTTCGGAAAGGGTAACTCTAAATGCCTGAGGTTATTCAGGACTATATTTCAGATGGGTAGGCCACACACACCCATGGAAAGTGGCTCAGCCACTTTCTTGGAACTAGTCCCCATTCAGTGTTGGTCCCTTTGAAGTTTTAACTAGATCTCTGAATGTGCATCCAGAGGAAGTCTTCTGCTGCGAGTTAAAACCATAGTCAAGTTGTACTTCAGTCATGAATGTTACCTGTGTTGCATGTGAAAGATGCGTGTTAGATCTTATGTTCGATTTCCAGTTTATTGGTACATAAAGCGAAAAAACAATGAGCCTTGCATTAACCCTAACCTTCATGAATGTAATAATGTTAAGTTCTTGTTAAAACAATTTGGGAGAGGTGTTAATTCAGCTTCAGGGTTTATGACATTGTATTGTATTGCTTTATAGTAGTAGTAGGTATTATTTTATGTGATAGTATAAAATGAACTGCCACTAGGTCGTGTTTCATCGGCCCTCACTCATACAAGGTGAAGGCAATACCCTTCATTTCGTACTCCCCACACAGTCATTCACTCACCCCATTTGTAATACTCACCGTTTTCCTCTGGTGCTGCAGATAGGCTATTTTTGACCTCCCTGTGGCTCCGACAGGATTGACTGCTCTCCAATACAAGTAACTCTTTCCTCTCGTTTGATGTCATCCTTCAGATATTTGAGGTTCGGTTTCGATGAAGCATTCAGCCCCGAGCCGACAGATCCATCAAAGCCAAACTGCTTTGCTGTCACAGTTGTAATTGTTTGTTTTGTGTGTGTGTGTGTGTGTGTCTTCTTCTGGGGAAACTTTCTGACTTTTCATTTCACCCATTTATTAGCTGGAAGAGATTAACACGGTCATGAGGGGTGTTATTTACATGGCAGCTGGGAGTTCATTGTTTTCATGGGAGCCACTGTGTCTGCCAAAATTTGTATTTCCCCTCAATCAGAGCACTGTGTATGAGAAAGAGAGAGAGAGGGAGAGGGAGGGCATGCATGCACACATCATGTCAATGTTAGTGGCTTTGTTTGATTTGTTTTTGTATCGTCTGCATTGCCTTTAGTCAAGGATGGATAAATAAATGCTCTGCCACCAGACATGTTGATCGTCTGATACTGGTGAACCTGAATGAACAGGAAACAGAGCCGTTATTTTCTAGATATGTGTCTGCAGGGTGTCGTATATTTTTCAGGCAGTTCGATTAATATCCATCTCTATCAGTCGTCAGTTTTTACCCTGAACCTCTCAGGTGTTTGACCACTTGCTTTGTTTTGCAGTTTCACTCAATTCACTTCCAGTTTCTCTCGTGAAGGGATCAATCGGTTACTGTATTCGCTGATCGACAGAAAAGCTTTTTAATTGGAGCTTTGTTTTGTGTTTATATCGTTTTAAATTCAAATCATCTTGGTTATTGCACAAAACAAGACATTAGAAGACAAGACATCACATTAAAAACTTTTGATGTCACGTTTCAGTATTTTCTGCCATCAAATAATGAATCAAAAATCGTTAGGATAGCCTTTATTAAACAATTAGTGTTAATTGTAGCCTGAGGTTAGTTATTTTCTTGCGGATTAATCAACAACTAATTTCACAATTTGTACTTTGTTAAAAAATGACAAATATTGCTCTCTTCTAGGCCTTTTTCTGGTAAATTCAATATTTTGTGTGAGAAAAGAAAACACTGATAGATACCACTGATTAATAGGGAAAATAATCATTAACTTGCTGCTGCACTAGTATTTTCCCTAGAGCTGAAACAATTAGTCAATTAATTGATTCTTTGATTTGCTTTTCTCATGCTCATGTTTCCTGCGTGGAAACGACTTGTTTGAGTTTATTGTTCCTGTTATTTTTTTTATTGCAGAATCACTTTTCCTGTTTCTTTTTTTCCTTTTTTTTGGAGGGGTCGGGGGGGGGGGGGGGGCTCATTATCATCCAGATTTTTTCTGTTGTCCTTATCACATTCCTGATTTTTGCAGACGCCTCAGGGGGAGAGGGGTGTTGATGATTGGAGGGGTGGGTTGGTGAGGTGGTGGTGGGCTGCACGGCTGCTCACTGTGGGTGTGGTGGAGTCTGGAGTTTAAGGGCATTACTGCCACAGAATGGCCGGGCAGAGTGCCAGGCAGGGGAGGTGTGTGTGTGTCTGTGTGTGTGTGTGTGTGTCTGTGTGTGTGAGTGTGTGTGTGTGTGTGTGTGAGTGTGTAAGTGAGCGAGCTGGAGAGTGCCAGACCAGCTCATCTCAATCCTGTCCCCTCTAATCCCCCCACTCAGTCCCAGCTCACGAGCTGCTCAGTGCCGGGGCCAAATCCCCACATTCTTCAGTCCTCCCCTGGACATAAAGTGCCTTTCTGTCCCCTCTCGTCACCCACCCACCCCTCGGTCCTTTTTTCTGCGCTCCATCTCCATAGCCTCTTCACTTGCTATGCCAATCACCACCGCCGCTGCAACCAGCACGGTGTCATTTGCGTGTCTCGTCGCAGTCATTGTTCTTGGCAGAGCAAGCGAGCGAGGTAGCCCAGCAATGTTGCCCCTCTTCTGGACAAACCTTTTGAGATCTGTCCGACTGGGCGGCCGCCATGGGCCGGCTAATCACTCCCCGTTCCACAGGGAGCGTCTCGACACCAGACCGGCTTTGTGTTGCGTCCAGGGCCGAGTGTCTGTTCGGCCTCCTTTTCCTCTTCACTGTTAAGTCCAAACACTTCAAAATAGAGATTTGGCGGTTTTTTGTTTAAGGTGGAATCAGAAACCAATGAATAATGGGGCCCTTTGGATTAATCGCACCACTGGTTTACACTTGTATGTTTCAAGGCGTTTAGAAAAAAGTTTTCAAGAGCATTGGATTAAAAAGTCTTAAATTTCATGAACACAAAACTTTTTTTCTCGCCAGCTTTAGGCGCTAATTTATCACTGGAAGATCCTCAGTGCTGATGTTACAGACATCTGAGCTTAGATTTAGTTATTTTATAATTAGTCAAGTCATAGTTTATTTATAAAGCACATTTACAACAACCTCAGTCGACCAAAGTGCTTAACAGTTGTAAAATACAATCATAAACACTATAATAAAAACAAAACAAGGAATATTAATCGCTCAATTAGTTAATCATTCATCCATCCCTTTTTATGCTGCCTGTCCAGCTCCAGGTCTGTTTGTCTAATTATTAATGAATTATTTGTATTCTTAGGATATGCTGGGAAATAATTGGGAAAATGTGAATTAAATGTAAATGAATTGATTTTTTATTTCACATTGCATTTGGTAAATACTTCTAGGTCTTATCCTCTTACTGGGTTTTATCTTTCTTGGGGCAGTATGACTGGGAAATGAGAGTTGAATCATATTTTGTGTTGATTAATTTATTCAACCTCGAAAGAATTAGTCATTTTGCATTCGCAATTGTTATGTAATTTATTTGAATTTCAACTGACTCAGCTGCTCGTATATGTTTTTTTTGTGTGTGTGTTATTACCGGTAGTCAGAAAAGAAAATCTACCTCTAGCGTTTTCATTTCGAGAAAGCAAGAAAACCATGTTCAGTTTAAACAGGAGCAGAAAAACTTATGGCATTTATTTGACCTTCTTCTGCTCACCACAAAGTGTTGATAGTGGCAGAAAAATATTTTTGCTTCTACACTATCTGAATAAATCTGTTGCTTCTCAAGCTTGCCCTTGAAGTTGATACTATACCTATTTTTTGCTCGTGTATATGCTCTCACGCCTACAGCCTCCCAAGTATAGCAGTATAAAATATACAGCCTGTGACTCTTTGGTTTCTTCTCGTCTGTTTGCAGTGCACGGTGCAGGTGAAGCTGGAGTTGGGCCACAGAGCTCAGCTCAGGAAGAAAGTGACATCAGAAGGTTTCACCCACGACTGGATGGTGTTTGTCCGAGGGCCAGAGACCGGCGACATCCAGCACTTTGTAGAGAAGGTTGTCTTCCGCCTGCACGAGAGCTTCCCTAAACCCAAGAGAGGTGAGACGAGGAGATGATAACGTGTGAACACTCTTTGCTCTTCTTGTAACACATCATGGTACATTTATTAATATAGAGTGTTTCATTCACAAAGGGAACTAGAGATCATCACACCGGTCTGAAAGCCTGTCGACATGTTGACCCATGAGTCCTCAGTCATTAGTCATTATCACATTATTACACACGCACGCAGCACTCGTGGGTCAGACGACCACACCCACGTTCAAACGCAGCCTTTATGAGTCGATTGTCGATGACACATCTTTATAAGTTTTATCACAGCATCTCGCAAAATATACGAAAAAAGAAAGAAAAAACACAGACTAATAGAGGAAAGCGTAGGATGAACATGTCATGTGGATGATTGCCAAAGTACAGATAGATAGATAGATAGATAGATAGATAGATAGATAGATAGATAGATAGATAGATAGATAGATACTTACTTGAATAATCCTGTGCAGGAAACTACAAAGTTATGGCAACAGCAACATCTAACATTCATCGCATACAGGCAGTTAATTAATATGCAGTGTGAAAATTGTGGCCAGTATAGATGAATAATATCTACGTATATTTATATTCTAAGATTTTCCGAAGCTTTGACATGTTTCTAAATGGTAACTTTTATATTGACAACAGGTACCATTGTTGAAATAATGGCTTCATGTGAAACTGTCAGAGACTAGTGATGTGTCTGCAGTCAGACTGTTTGTTCTGCGCAGAAATCAAAATACTGAGTTAATGACTAGATATGACAAAAAAAAAAGCACCAAATTATCACATGTGTTACGTTTTAAGTGTAATTCAGGTATAAAGACTCATAATAGTGGCTGATTTAATTATATATGTATCAATTAATCCACTAATCAATGCAGCTTTAGAGGATCAAAGGTGTGTAAAGTCATGTAATGAAAAGTTTGTATCAGTGTGATGTTCATCACCTTCGTGTTAGTGCATTGTAAAGTTTGACAGGGCCACAGTCGTCAGATAATGTCTCATTTTGCAAGAGACATTAGAGTGTTTTAGTTTCTTGGAATTAATTTAGTTAATTAAATGATGAGCGTTTCAAGGTCGGCCGCGAAGGGAGCTTGTCGAATCCCTAAAAGAAGCTCTGCCTCTGCACAAATCTGCCTTTTCATTTAAGGCCATCAGGAACGGAGCAGGCTCCCTGCTGCTTTGAAAACATAAGTAGATTTCCATATTTCCTCCTGTGACGCCAAACAAAGGATTTGAAGAAATCAGTCTTGTCAACATTAATTTGATACCAACTCAGTATCTCAGAATATTTATGTGTAATGCTGCTTAATGTTGGGCACAATGGTTGAACATTGATTTTATTCTCGAGTGTATTGTATTCAGTGTTTGCCGTCATTTTAACTTTTATCATTTGTATTTGTTACGTTAGTGTTACAGCAGTTTTTGTCTACATGCACAGTAAATGCAGATTGTTATGTTATGTTAAACTTTACTACGGACTCGGGTAATAGTAAAATAATACAACAACAATACACACAATACATATAATAAGTGAAGGTGAAAGCTAAAAGTTCAAATTCTTCATCGTTTAACTATATCTATGAGATTAATGTTTTTTTGTTTTTTTACATGGTCCTGACAGAATCTATGAACTAAACCGGTCGATCATTATTTCAGTTTGCAGCTCTATTTTTAAGAGCGATCAGAGTGTGAGAACAGTGTAATGATTGATTATTGCCATTGGCACGTCTTTGTCTGTCTCCAGTATGCAAGGAGCCTCCGTACAAAGTGGAGGAGTCGGGCTACGCAGGCTTCCTCATGCCTATTGAGGTTTACTTCAAAAACAAGGTAAGATACATTTGGACACAAATACTCAACTGTGGGCTGCTGACATGTTTATTATTGATCATGTATTGATAAAACAAACAAATCTAGGCCGTATGATATATATGTGAAAGCAAGAGCAGGACGTCTCCAGCACGTCTTTGTTGCTAATTTGTTGTCCATTCAAACTTTAAACTCCACCGAGTGGAGGAAAATGATCTAAAGACTCTGCTGTTTCGACAGGCTTTTAGTTAGTGGTGGGTTTTTATGACAACTTTTTTTTGCTTTCATGTTCTTATGTACCTGTTTTTAACTGTGTGTCTTTGTTTTATACCATGTATTCTGCTCTTTTCTGATTTGACTGTGAAGCAGTTTGTGAACCCCTTCTGCAAAAAGGTGCTATAGAAACAAAGTTTACTTACTTACTTAATGTTATTATGCAGTCTGCTAATGAAAACAAACAGACATGTAACATTGTGTAGTTATTTACTTATCAATAAGAAGAAAAGTCGGAGCTCTTTGTGGAGCCAGACCAGTGTTGGCTCCGCAGTCAGGCTGAGAGAGAAACAGGGACTTTGATTTATCTGCTAAAAGCGGTCTGCACGGCAGAGAGCAACACAGAAATGGTCAGTAAAGACATTGACTGTAAAAACTTGGATGTTTTGATGACGATCCACCGGCCAACCACAGTCAGAGCCTGTAACATTTTGCTCATCTCGTTCATCTTAGCTAAAAAAAAAAAAAACGTGGCTTCTTCTTCTCTTTCTGGAGGAAATCCTGTGTAGCTGCTTTCTCGTAAGAAGCATGCACCAAAGATATATTTTTATAAACTAGCTTTTTTAATTCCTCAGTGTCTCGTAAATTAATTTTGATGATTCCCTGTGCAAATTATTCTCCCACGTATGGTTTTTTGACCATCTTTTCTGTGAACTGTGAAAAATGAAAACTTAAAATCTAAACAGCTCCTGAACTACACATCTTACAGAGACAACTGACGCCATATTCTTTTAACCTTGACATGAGGAATTGGTAGAGATGGAGATTGCCATAATGAAATCATGTATGGTACATAAAAACTCAAATAAACACAAAGAAAGGGGGAAAAATGGCAAAACCATTTTATATTTTTACTTGACTGTGCCGTCCTCAGTACTGTTGACGGTCACTGTTTCCTTATGAACGTGCAGAGGCCATTGGTTTAACACAGAGGTGCTCATGAACAAGCACATGCACTAACATGGATACACAGCCAGACCAGAAACCAAAGCAGAGAAACCTGATTACAACACGCAGACAGAGAGTGTGACTTCCTCTCTTTGCAGATTTCATCATTCACACTCGCTCTGCTCATATCTTTTATATATGTAACCTTTTAAATAAGTGGAACTAATGTTGAGCGTAACTCATCGACTGCAGTTTGAAGTTAAAGGACAGATTGAAGCCTCATTTGGGTGAGATAAATGTTACAGGGAGAATAAAGTATTCACTGCGCTGCTCAGTAATTTAACTCATTGTGCCAGACTTTATATATTAACCACTGCACAAAATAGTCTGAAATAGACATTCCCCAGGATCCAGGAGGACTTTCCTGCAGGAATCAACCCATGTAAACCAGTTTAATCCTGTAATTTGATAAAGAAAACCGAGTCTCCCTTTTACTTGATGTGTTTGAAATCAGGTTACCAGGAATAATCCGATTGCTTGAGTACGTATCGGGGGCAGCGATGGTTGAGGCGCTTTGATGGGAGCAATATTTTTGGTGAATGGTTCCTCATTGGGACAGATGCACGTCCACTGAGTATGTTCGATTATGTTAGTGAAACATTTCTTGGGTGTGGGGGGACATTTCCCCCTTCAAGTGAAACAATTAAAACATGCACACCCCATTATACTGGCACCATTAAGTCTCTGTCAGCCATTGAAATGAATCATGAAAGAAAAAAAAAACACTTTACCCTCACTTCAAGATAAAGACAACACTTAAGAGTTATTGTGCACATTAGTGGACTATAGTCTCCTGCTAGTCTTCATCATAT
Source organism: Trachurus japonicus (assembly GCF_045865225.1). NCBI lineage: Eukaryota > Metazoa > Chordata > Actinopteri > Carangiformes > Carangidae > Trachurus > Trachurus japonicus. The sequence goes on from NC_140910.1 coordinate 23,335,707, forward strand.
TAAAACACTACGTACTCCTTTTGTGTGCAATTAACTTGTGCACAGTGGACGAATCTGTCAAGAAGATCAAGACAATACACTCCAAAGGAAGCATGAGGAGTGTACGTGTGCAGCCATTAATCCACGTTTAGAAGAAGACATTTCGTTTATAAAGTCTCTGAAGAGTATTTTGATACCTTTTTCCTTGGCTGTAATCGTCCCCTCCCTCCTACAACAACCGCAGCTCATGTCAGGAATGTAAGTTGCGTCTTATCAGTGTGTCTTTCCTATTGACCGAGGTGAGAGTTCATGTGTTCAGCTTTTATCTATTGTTGTGTCATGTGTGGGTTATTGAAAAGGAGATTGTATGGCTGAATGGACAGGAATGTTAAAATGACACACAATCAACTTCATTTTTTTTATGTAATTGCAGGAGGAGCCAAAAAAGGTGTGTTTCAACTACGACCTGTTCCTTAACTTGGAGGGAAACCCTCCGGTCAACCACCTACGCTGTGAGAAGCTCACCTTCAACAACCCCACCAAAGAATTCAGGAGAAAGCTGATCAAAGCTGGAGGGGTGAGGCCACGAAACACACCGTCTGGTTGACTTAACTCATTGCTGAGTAACTAACTAACTATTAGTCCATCTGAGACAATAAATCATCAATCGTCTCCTCATTCTGGGTATTACACTAAACTATATGGAAATATAAATTCATTTTCCTCAAAATATACCAGACCTGTCTCTTCACCGATTCCAATCTAAACATTATCCTAAACGCACGTTGTCTGCACGCTTTAAAATCTAAAACACTGAATATAGTTTCTTCTAAAAAAAAAGCTATAAAACGTAATTGACGTCTTATATTTCATTTACAAAAGTCTTGCATGTTGTCTCTTGCCTGCTCTGGGGCAAGAGTACCATCTTAATTTAATCTCTTCTCTCAGTCTTTTCTCTAAATTATGTCCTAATTGTAAAAGTATCTGATCGGTTGATCCTTAAATAATTGAAAGTTTTTGATTTTCTGTATTGTTAAGAGTTGCCAATATGCTTCATGTGCCCTGTTAAGCCTCATTTGGTACAAATTCTGAATCATATGTATGTATTTGCGTCGTGAAGCCCTACAATGTGTTTTCAGTCTATTTTTTGTAATTGTCTCAGTTCAAATCGTCAGGAATATTTCCCATCCGTGGTTTCATCTCCTCTTAGTTTATTCTCACCTATTATAGCCTGTATAGGAACGCCATCTGTTGCACTACCTCCAGTTCCTGTGTAGGAGGGATTGCACAGATTGAAATGTGTTTTTTTTATTTTTATTTGTGCAGCTTGGTAATAACTCTTCAAACAGGGCAGAGCTAACACTCTTCTTGATGCAAAGTTTGTCCTTCGCTACATATATTCATCTGTTGCTTCCTACTGGTAGAATCTGCAGCAGATACAATAACCTTTGGAGTACATTAATTTTAATGAATCACATCCACTCTTGAAGTAATACTCATAAAAAGAAGTAGATTTCATTTTACAACATTCAAATTTTATCCTAGAGAGAAACTGATCATAAATTAATGGATTTTACTTGACGATTGACCCCAAGGTACTTCATTGATTTCAATTATTGGCCAAGTCAGTTTTATTTCTCTGATTGCTCGGTCTGGTCCGTTATGAAAAAGTAGGAACCCCTTGAAAAAATCACAGCCTTGCTTCTACCTGTTTCTCAGTTTTATGACACATGTCTCCTATGACACAGTCTACGGGAGAAATAATATTGCCTTTATTGTCATTGCATCACAGTAATATACAACGAAAATTATTACGAGTGCTTCTCGTGTAAGGTGCTTATAAAAGTAACATTTAAATACTACAGCAGCCGTTCACACACATATGCAGACATACTGTAATGTACGTGTTAATAAATAGTTTAAAAGAAAAAAGTATATAAAAGAGTCAAACTTTTGGAAACAGAGGCGTCCAAAATTCACACAATCCTCCTGTGCACTACATGGAAATGTACTGTTTATATTAACACCGATACTGTGTTAACTGCCGTCTCTTTATTTCCAGGTGTTGGTGGTCCCAGAGGGAGCTGAAGCCGTGTCCAGACCCAGTCCGGATTACCCGATGCTCCCCACCATCCCCCTCTCTGCCTTTTCAGACCCCAAGAAGACCAAGACCTCTCATGTGTCAAAGGTTCGTTATCTTAACTAAACATAAAATAATCCTGGCTGCCATAACCATCGTCTTATTGGTGAGAATATTTAACCAGCAAGTCGCAACTTTATTGATTAAATGATTCCAGTCATTTTTAATTAAAATTTAGATTTAAAAATAAATAAATACAGCGGTGTAAACGTCTTAATGAACATAGTATACCCTGAACCAAATCATTAAAATCAGTCTACAGTCGGAGTTGGCTCACTCAAGCTACTAATCATTACCAGCTGTTTTCTTGAGCATCTGTATGCATGTATGCAGAATTACTCATCCTGCTTATCTGCCAGGAGAGGGGACATATCAGGAGAAAACAGGAAACTGATCCCCAGCTTACATTTTCCAGTGTTGCCACTGTTGTTATTATATCATCCATTCCTAAGCCAGAACAGTCGTCTTTGTGCGTGACTCAAATGAAATGGCGCTGGTTGTTTTATTCACGTGGACGTCCGACAGGCAGTTTTGTTTTGAGACGCAGTTTGATTTAGGGTAAGTAACAAAACTTTTAAGACAGATTGGTGCCTGGCCTCAGGTTGGACTGATGGTAAACTGTAAACTAGATTTCATCCTTCTTCTTTTTTTTATTACAAAGGAAGACGTGTTTCTTGAATCGATCTTATTACTGCGACAGCCCGTGGGTGTTTTGCTGAGCTCCTGCTTGAGGCAGATAGATAGAGGACTTGGTTTCATCCTGATGTGTCCATCTAGTGACAGAAAAAGTAAATGAGTGCTTCCTGTGAAGACTCGGTCACACACATGGCTGCTTTCTCCATGTCTCTGAATTTAATAAAGTCTCTCATGTGCATATTGAGTTTAATGCATCCGTTTGAAAAACCTGTTAAACTGTTTACTGATACGTGGGAGGACAGTGTGGAAACATCATCCTATCATCCCCTCCTCCCTCTCTCCCGTCTCGCTGTGCCAGGTACAAGCCTCTGATAACAGCCGCTCCTGTGCCTCGTCGGGGTTTGTTTACACATTTACCTCCGTTTTTAAACCGCAAATTTTAAGTTTGCTTTTTGTGTCTGACTGCTCTCAGGCCAAAGATTCAAATGACTACAGAGGTTCAACCAGTTTAGTCCGTCGGGCCACTTCCTCAGTAGTCGGTCCAGACCGGACCGGCAGTTGGCAGCGGGATGAGTGTGTACATAGGTGTAGTGTGTCCTTGTCACTGTTGAAGTGGTGTGGGATGAAATGTCTTTTTATGATCAGCAGCAGTGTGTAGTATTGTGTGTATTGTGTGTAGTGTGGTGCTGGAGACGCCTACTGTAGCCAGAATGTGATTGTGTTACATCAGTGTAAGATACAGCCTGGTAACTTAACAGATGTGTAGTGGATATGGTTTGACCCATAATTACTGACCCTATTAATGTTTAATAATATAATAATGACTATAATATATAATAATGACTGAGTACAGTGGCTCAGAACATCAATATGTTGATTTCATTGATTGATTTTAGTATTTATTCAGTCACAACAACTGTCAATGTCAACACTTCAAACATTGTCAACAAGGTCGTGACTGAAAGGGCAAAGAAGGAAACATGTTTATATTTATTTATGCCTCTCCTACATAGCAAATTGAGCAAATTAAGCTACTATTCAGCATTTTTACAATATAGGAAAAACAAACAAACAAACATAAAAAGCAAAATTTAACCGGGAAAAAAAGACTACAACCAACAAAGTTAACAGTAATTAAATACAGGAGTTTAAAATTAATCATTAAATAACAGAGAGAGAAAAAAGAGAGAAAAAAATCATTTGTAACCTTCAAAAATTGCCCCACATACCGGTACCTTTTTTTTTTTTTTTTTTGTGAAAACCGAAAATCAGCTGAACATGTTGATTTATAGTTGACATTTTTAGCCACTGAGCAGCGCGGCTCTATGGTCGACTATATCAGTCATGATAATTTATACAAACATTCATTCACGTTCCCCAGAGGAAGAACGCAGACGACTTTGATCCCAGTGACTCTTCTTCTAGTGACACCATGAGGTTTTGAGTGAAATGTCTGCACAATAATCAGATTATTGCCACGTAGAGTGCGATACAGACATCCATGTATTTTTTTTTACCTGTCAGGAGGATGAATTATTATAACTTCCTTGATCCTTCTCTTTTCATCTTAGGTCACCATCAGGTCAAAATGTCAGATCTGTAACACTTCACAGACGCCTGCAAAATTAATAATGACATTCCCAGTGGGTTTGGTGTTTCGTGCTTATCAGCAAATGTCAGTTTGCTAACATGCTAAAAGATAAATAAGTGTTATACACAATATAACTGATAATGGAGCATGTAAGCATGTTTTAACTGTAAATGTGCTGCATTTATGTAGCGCTCTTCTTCTAGTATTGATGATCCCTCGAAGCTGCTTGTTCATAAACCAGAGCTGTCAGAACGAACTTCGCTATTCGAACAGAATTCAAATTATTATAAAATGAGAAGATTCAAAGGTGGAAACTGACGTCCGTTGCCCGATTATTCAGCTGGGGAAGTGCGTCTACGTGTTCCACACTACACACACACACCTTTATTTATTTATTTATTTATTTATTTATTTAGAATCCGCAGACCACTTGCATGCTCAACTGATCAACTGCAATCCGTTGCACCACTATTTATATCATTTCGATTTCCCTTCTTGAAGTTTTATATTGAGTTGCAAATATTACATAACAGATTTGGTTGTAATACCCTTGAGTGGACGCGGGACGTAATAATAAGCTGGTATAGGTGTATACAATGAGATAAAAGAAAAACGTTAGAAAATTTGAATATTTAAAATAAGAAGCATTAGAAATTTGAATCTGATTTGGGGGGAAGATTGACAGTCCTATCATATACATATTCATGACGCACCTGTTCACCTGTCACAGCGGTCTGATGTTAACATTTAGAGAGAAAGAAAGAAATAAAGGTTTAGGTTCATGTTTTTCTCTTTACAGCTTTTTTTTTTAGCTAATTTGAGAAAGTGATGCAGTTTGAAGTTCATACCAACTAAATGATTATATTACAGGGTTGACTGGCAAGGCCTGATTTAGGAACGATGTCTTTGAACTCCTTGGCGAGGTCCTGGAGCAGCTCGGCCCGTTTCCGTTTTATGGGGCCTTGAGTCTGGCGTCTGAGGAGTAAAGTGTCACTGACAGTTGTTGTTGTTTTTCTCTCTGCAGGAACCCAGCAAAGAAGGAAGTGGTGGCAGCAGCAAAGGACCCAAACCACACAAGCTGACCAAGGAACATCGCGAACGGCCCCGAAAAGACTCTGAGAGCAAAACCACGTCGAAAGGAGACAACGACAGAGACGGGAGCAGCAAGAGCGGCCGCGATCCTTCCTCTTCCTCATCCTCGTCTTCGAAAAAGCCGCCAGAGATCAAAGTGAAAGATGAGGTGAAGGTCCTGCCCAAGGCGGCATTCAAGGAGCCTAAACTCACCCTGAAGGAGTCGAAGATGGAGGGCATGTCCCCAAAAGGAGGGGGGGCTGGGAGTGGAGGGGGTGGCGGCGGGGGTGGGGGAGGAGGGGGAGGAGGAGGAGGAGGGGGAGGAGGGGGAGGGGGAGGGGGGCCTGGGCCTACAGAGTCCAAAGCTCCAGGGAAACGGCCCTCCACCGTGGAGTCTCCCAAACCCAGCGCCAAGAAGCAGAAGAAGGCCAGCAGCTCCGAGGGGCCGAAGGGGCCGGCGAGCGGCGGCGGCGGCTTCACGGGGACTTCCCCTCGCGTCTCCTCGTCTTCCGCAGCGAGCCAGCCCTACGCCGAGAAGAAGCCCCCCAAGGAGAAAGGTCGCTGGGCCAGTAAAAGTAAAAATGACACGCAGGAGCTGAAGGAGCCGAAGAAACCGCCAGAGTCGGAGGAGTCGAATTCAGAGGACGAAGCATCGTCGAAGTCAGAGGTAGTAATAATAATAATAATAATAATAATGATAATAATAATACATTTTATTTATAGGCGCCTTTCTGGACACCCAAGGACACTATACATTGGTTAAAACCAGCACAACACAAACAATAAGAACAATGGGGAGTAAACAAAATATAAAAATGATGATGGGAAAAAAAATTTGGTTAAAATTAGACAGAAAACCAAGAGCCAGAAAAAGTGTCTTCTTTGATTGTTACATTTCATTTAGTGGTGCAAATAACTATTCTCATTATCTTTTGTTTCTTTATCACATAAGACAAAGGAAAGAAAATCCCAGTTTTAATTCCAGGTGTTGGCTCTTTTAACGTGACACTCGCTCCAGAGGTCAATAACACCTCGACCTTGAACTCAACGCCGACAGAGCTCATCAGTCTTTTTTTTTCTTATCTCACCAACCTTCTGTCCGTCTCCTTCCTCTCTCCTTGACTGGTCATTTGCTTCTCGTCCTTCTCGTCTCACAGCAGTCGGCACCTTCCAGTCCCTCCAACTCCAGCTCCAGTTCTGACTCCAGTTCAGACTCGGACTTCGAGCCGGGACAGAAACCAGGGCAAGGTACAGTCAGTCAATATTTAAATTGTTATGTTATTGAATTTAATGACGCCTGACAATTAAAGGACAATTCTGGGCAAATCCAACCTGGGGCTTTAGTTTCTTAATATTTTAGGTCTAAAAGAATTAATATATATATTAATATACTTTCTCCTGTTATGCAGTAGCTCTGTCTGTCCTCACGTCGCCACAGTAGCGTATAATGGGAGTGGACGGATCTTGCGCTGTTTACATCCCACAAAACAGCAATTTTTCCCCCACAGACAACGTCAGATGGATATTCAAACATACACCGAGGGGTTTGTTTACTTCAAGAAAGCCGACATGTTTGTAAACGGAAGTCTCGCGCAAGAGTCAAGTTGACGTCTCGGTATGTTTATAGGCAGGATAAAAAGATATCCAGACTTATTGCTACGAAAACGTTGTGCCTTCCAGTTGATATTCCTTTGTAGACAAAAGAAACGGGAGCTTCAGATGACCTGTAAACATACTTACCCCTCAACTTGACTCTCACGCGAGACTTTGTATTACAGCTCCGTTTTATAAACATGTCGGCTTTCTTGAAGTAAACAAACCCCTCGATGTATGTTTGAATAGTCATCTGACGTTGTCTGTAAAAAAAAAAAAAAATAGCGATTTTGTGGGATGTAAATACCAAACAGCAGAAGATTTGTCCGCTCCCATTATACGCTGCTGTGGCGAAGCGGTGACAGACAGAACTACTGGATAACAGGATCAATTAAAAAGAAAATCTTAAGATTCATTCTTTTAGACCTAAAATATTACAGGGTATCCGCGGATCCTTAAAAAGTCTTAAATTCATGTATCTAAAATGAAGGCCTTAAAAAGTATTAAACTTATTAGAAAATTCTAAGATGGTCTTAAATACAGTACTCAATGGTCTTAAATTCATGGATTAAAGTTCTCCGTCGCCACAACGGATTTCCGTCAGTGGGAAAAATGAGGGGGGGGAAAAGGCTACACGTGTTTTTGTTGTGGTTTACTAATGCTGCTCTCAACCAGGTCGGTAATTTCTCTCGCTAATCAATGAAGGAAAAAAGTAAGAGTGTGGGGGATATTTTTCGCACTGATGACTTACGCCGGAATATCCCTTTAAGTTTCATTCACTCCAGCCATTCTTGCCTTGTTGTCTTACAATGATAGGAACCTCAGTCAGTACTCAATGTGCTTTTTATTTTTTTTTTATCTGAAACAAATGATCCCTTCATGTTCTTCTCAGAGTACATTTATGTGTTAAAATCACAAATTTTGCATCTCAATAAATTAGAATATATATATATATATATATATTCTAATAATTTACTGAGATGCACCAGAATAACATGGAAAACTCTATTTCCAGTAGTTCAAGTCAAAAAGCCCCCACCAAGTATTAAGAGCATATAGATGGACAAACTTATCAGAAACATTCCACAGTCTACATTTATTCTAATTCATTGAGTTGCACCTGTATGCCCTCCTACAGCCTTCTGGTACTCATTTCAATACTTAGAACTGCTCATTTTTCCATTTGTCCTTGAGTAAAAGTTGTGTGAGTGATTTCAGTGTCAGTCACAAGCAGACTCCTTCCTTTCTTCCTTGGTGCTTTTTCTAGTTTTGTATTGATTATCAGCTTGTTTACTAATAACAGACAACAAGTAAACTTGACTGATTGTCAATGAGGTTGTACAGTGGGATCCCCAACCATCGCTTAAATATTTATAGGATTTTTTAAATTTTTTCGGTCTTAAATTTAATTCAAGGTGGCATTAAAAAGGTCTTAAAAAGTCTTGAATTTGACTTGCTGAAACCTGCAGAAACCCTGGTTTAGTATAGATGCTGGTATTGCCAAAGGTGAAGTGTTGGTGTTTTTACTGTTCTCCAATGTAAAAATGGGTCACGTTTGACCCTTAACATTATTCAAGGCTTAAAGCCATCTGCCTGTTGGTTGCCAGTGAATTAAATAAATAATATGTTCCATAAACATTTTTAATTTCGCTCCCCAATTTCTTTTTGTGCCCCCCAATTTTTTTTTTTTTCACTTTAGGCGTGCTCCTTGGGGAAAATGTTATGGTAGAGCCCTCGCTACCGCAAATGTTCAATGAAATGCTCCTGCGACGCTTCATTGTGCTTTATTGAATGTATTTTCAACTACAAACAAGCCTAACACGCAACTTATATATTGCAATCAATTTTTAATTTTGTGACTCCGCATTTCTTTTGTACGTTTTTTATTTGTCATGATAGGTCTTAAATTTCATCCATAATGGTCTTAAAAAAGGTCTTAAAAAGTCTTAAATTTGAGCTGGTGAAACCTGCAGAGACCCTGTATTAGGAAACGACAGTAAAGCCCCAGGTTGAATTTGCCTGGAATTGTCCTTTAAGACCTGTATGCTGTGAGAAAAAGCTGTCACTGCTGCAGACAGGATGACATAAAGATTTGTGTATAAAAGAGAAGAAGGGTATTTGTTCCCCTTCTCTGTGTGTGACGGAGACTTAATCAGCTTGGATTGAGATTTTCCAGATCAATATTGATCGTTTGTGTGATTCTGCCTCAGGGCCCCTACGATCCATGGTGGAGGAAATCCAGTCGGAAGAGTCGGACGATGACGACAGCAGCTCAGAGGAGGAGACCCCCATCAAGACCAACCCCCCCAACCGCGACTCCCGGTCAGTTCTCCCCTTTAAGACCCTTTTGAGACTGAGGGGATTACGGGGCTGTTGTCAGGCAGAAGCTGTGATCCAAGTTTAGAAAGAAATTGTATCATTGTCACCCACCGGCTGATTTAGACCTTGTTAAGCAAAGACTGCACATAAAAAAACATCAGAAATCAATTGCTTTTGCCCGTTTTCACAAATCAATTATTAAGAAAGAGATTATTTTCTTTCTTTTGGACACAAGTGTTCTGGTCAAAGCTTATTGTTTTGCTGCGTTTCCATACAAGAGAGCATATGGACGGTTGTAGCTGACATCCAGATTTTGCACAAATTATAGAATCAGCATAAGAGAAGATGAACTGGTGCATGTTTCCATCCACTATTGTTATTTACTGTTGTTGTATTTGAGGCGCTCATCTCCGGTTGGAGCCATTAAACCCCTGTGGAAGAGGAGGGCGCTGTGAGAGAGCGCCAGTCAGGCGGAGAAAAGAAACAATGCGAAAACCATGATGGAAATATGACATGTTGATTTCGTGCACCGATGTGAGGAATGTTACAGTCCGTACCAACGCACACAGATGTGCCGTTTCATCTGCAGCCATTTTTATTCGCTTCTTGGACTTTTAAATTACATGTTTTATGTTTTGCCCTGATTTATTTTCCCTGGTTTGTTTTCATTGCTTTCATTTTTTTGGTCATGTTTCAACTTCTTATTTTGAATTCTTTAACGTTTTCCACTCAGGTTTTTGTTTTGGACACACATTGAAATAGGCACACACAAAAAAAAACAGCTGGATGAAAACAAACCATCTGCTTTCATGTGTGTGTGTGTGTTTTTATTAATAGTAAATCGTTTCACTGCAAGTCACCTGACGTTCATCTGACATACTTCCAAACTGATATCATTAAGATTTCATGCAGCAAATGTGTCAGATTGCAGGCGCCTTAATTCTTCTCCGCCAACCTCAGAAGTTCTTTAATGTCAAATAATCTGAGTATAATATTGCAGAGTTGTTGTTTTATGAGACCGCTGGCGCTGTGTTCCCTGCAAGATTTATGCAAATGAAGCCCACAACTCAAAAGGATTAAAAATCAAATAAATCTCATACATAAATCTCAGACACATCAGGGCTCCAGACTAACTTTTTTTTTTTTACCAGGAGCACAGTGGCCCTCTAACTTAAACTTTTAGGAGCACAAACATAAAATTTAGGGGAAACATCGTAAATCAACTTGCAAAGCAAATATTCACATTTCCTTTTCATTCATGATCCTCACAAACATTAGCCTGACACCTGTAATGACAGATACCAGATTCTTTGAGTTGCCTCTTCCATGTTTCACCAGTGTCAAAACAAAAAAAAAAAAACAGCAAATTTTGTTGGTTGCACATGTGCAAGTCGATGAAAACTACAACTACAATGCTGAGCCGGTGTGACAATGTGTTTCTGTCCGTCAGTCTGTGTGTGATTGACCTCTGAGTCCGACCTCGCCCTTGTCCCCCTCTCAGACTCAGCCTGGACAGTGAGAGTGACAGCAGCGACGGCTCGCACCGCCCCAGTCGAGACCCCGCCCCGCCCCCACAGAAACACAGCTCGTCTAATAACAAAGTGAGTCACACACAGACCTCTCATTTTACTGCCTATTTTCATTGACATATCGACGGCGGCTGGAGTAGTTTGACTAGAAAATGAGCGTTTAAACCCACACATGTAACATTTACTGTCTGAGTCAGAGTGGGACCTACTGTTTACAATTCTGGTTTTACTTGTCTATAATAGTATTACTGTGTTAGTGTTTCTTCATGCTGTATGTAATATGAATTCTTCAGCTGTCAATACGATCTTAGGATTTTCCTGAAGCATTATATGGTCTAATAACGAGGGGAAATTTGTTCCATGTGTTTGAGAGAGCCATTTCTGAGTAATGCTGTCAAAACAAAACGCTCCAACTCTTTTTGTTTAGACAGAAAGGACTCATTTAGGATTTTTAATAGATGATATATTTTTAATGGATATTTTTTAATGTTCCCTCCCTGTGCAAAATAGCCTGAAACCATTTGGCACGCAGACGTGGAAACCGCAGTGTTTCAGCCCTGCACCAGGCTTCCACTTACATTTCAGCTCCATTCACTGTCACTGGTGTCCCAGATAGTCTCATGGTCTCACACCGCTGCCTCTGTCTCTTTTCTTTGTATCCTCTCTTTCTCTCTATATACGTCTCTCCCCTCCCCTCCCTCCCCTTTACCTCTGTTCGTTGTCTCCGTCTGATCTCTGCTCTGCAGGTGTCGGGGAGAAAGAGTCCAGACTCCTCGTTTCGGTCGGAGAAGGTGTTGAAGAAGGGATACGACAAGGTAGGAAGGGTAAATCAAACTTTTTTATGTTTTTAACTCTCGCACCAACACGCACACATGCAGCGTTTTGTCATCGTTCAAGGAGAACATTAATGAGCCCAAGATGCGGTAATGGACAGTGAACTGATCCAAATGTGCAGACGAGACTGCGACCCGTGATCCCTTTGAAAAGAAATCCCCTCTTCCCTCTCAGTTACGAGATGATTTAAGTGGTGATAAAGCGAAACTCTGGTAAACTGATCCTGTTTCTTTCTTTCACATTAAAACATATGCTGGGTGTAATGGATTTTATTGAGCCGCTAAATTACACAGTGACAAAAGGCAAAGAAAGGGGTCGACTTTAGGGTGTAGTTTTAAAAGCAAGAAAGTTTAAAAGTTAAACCTCAAATTGCAAATGTAAAGTTTATCTTTTCACTTTCAGATATTTCCTGCAGCACTTGGAACAGATCAGTTCATATACAATACAAGGAAAAAAACCTTTAGGCAAAGTACACTTAACACATTTGCGCAGTAATGTATATAGGCTCTTTTATCAGACGGTTAGGAAATGGGGACAACATATGAAATCCTTCTGCAGAGTTTCCCTTTGGAAAAATTTGGTTAGCTGAGACGCTGAGTGCTGCCCACATCGACTCCGGATTTTTAACCAAAAGGGCTGATGATCGTCTCTGCTTTTCCCAGCTTCCTCGTCACATTGGGACGCACTGCTGGGACTAATCACTGTGAGGCAAACACACCATGTAATCAATCAATCACTCCGCCGTCTACCGAGCTGAATCGGACAAATCCTGATGCACCACATCTCATTATCGCCGTACTTAGGCAGATGAGTCATTCAATACAGCTCCTCAGTGCGTCACTCTTCCGCGGGTCGTTTTCCTTAGAGCTTAATTAGCCTTAAATTATATCTCACAAGAATTGTATTTCATAACTATGTCTGACATTAAAGCAGAGGATCTTTGATTAGACCAGGTGAGCCACAGCAGGAAACCCAATCTTTAAAAGGCCGTTATACGCCATGAAACGAGTTTGAAGGAGGCTCAAACGACAAAAGGCCAAGTGGCAATTTATTATTCAATCACCCAGATAATTTCAGCCTAATAATTAGAAATCAATCATTTTTTTTCTGCACTGAATCTTGACAAACGTCTCCTCCTCCTCCTCTTTTCTGCTCTTTAACACCATGCCGAGTGTGTTGACACTCCTGTCTAACTTCCTACCTGATCCCAGCAGGCCTACACGGAAGAACTGGTGGACCTCCATCGCAGACTGATGGCGTTAAGAGAGCGCAACGTCCTACAGCAGGTGTGTGTTCACGCCTCCCTTTTTATTTTAATGACCCATTGTGTCGTATTGAATGGTAACTAGGGATGTCACGATTACGTGTTTTCACAATTAATCGCGGTAATAAAATGTCACTTTGCAAAAGAGATCATGTCGGAACCAAACAGGCAGATCAGTGCAACACGCAGGGATCGAAAACAAAGTTACACAACAACCGTATGTGTAACTTTGTTTTCGTTTCGTGTGAGTTGCAGAACAGAGACAACGAGCCCGAATGGTAAAACATCTCGCCAGTCTGTAAAACATGCACGGAAAACTGAATTGGTAGGAATTTAAATGTTAGTGTGTCATTTGTAAAAAGAAAAAAGAGAGAGAAGAGAAAAGATTAAAATAAACTTAAACATTTGTTGTAGATGACAATTAATGACTTGAGTATTTCAAACACTTCCCCTGGAGGATTGATTATTGGTCCTATATGAGGCCCCGTCCACACGAATACGCGGCTTCACCGAATCCGATCTTTTTCTTAATCGTTTTGAAAAAAATCTCCGTAAACACGCCATCGTTTTCAGAAATATCTGCGTCCACACGGATCCACTGAAAACGACCCAAAACGCTGTAGTACATCCTCCAGGCGTGTGTGGAGCGGGTGGAGCGGGTGGAGCGGGTGGAGCGTGTGTGGTGCTGTTGCGCTGCCACACATAAACACTTCAGACAGAGAAGAAGATGGGAAGTCCCCGCTGAAATTCAATAGAAGAAGAAGTCCCCCGCTGTCTTCAAACCATGATTCAAACTCAAACATGGGATTAAATGTTGACAGGGACGGGGCGGTGTTTAGCTCAGTTGGTAGAGCACCCGCCCCATGTGTTGAGGCTATAGTCCTCGCTGCAGGCGGCCCCGGTTCGAGTCCCGTGTCGGACGGCCCTATCCTGCATGTCATTCCCCCCATCTCTGCCTCCCATTTCCTGTCACACTCTCAACTGTCCTATCGAATAAAGGCATGAAAAGCCAAAAAAAATATACAAAAAAAAATGTTGACAGGGAGTCGTGTCAGAGTAAATATGACGATCAGTGATGATTATACAGACGCGATTCCGCCGCAGCGTCTGAGCGACGCGACGGCAGTCGGCCGTTGTTGTTACGTCCCGACTGTGCAGCTGCTGCAGCGGTGTGTGTGTGTGTGTGTGTGTGTGTGTGTGTCTCAGGTTACAGGTAGAGCGGCGGGGGGTATGACATCATCGTTTCAGAAAAAACCCGTATTGGCCGTCCAGACGAAAACGCTGGGGCGGCGTTTTCAAATTTTCCCACTCTGGGACCCGTTTTGAAAAAATACCGTTTTCACCCCCTGAAAACGCCGTATTCGTGTGGACGCGAGGCCAATCCGATAAAGTTTTTATCCGGATTCGAAAAAAACGGATTCGTACTTCAAATATTTTGTCTATATAATAAATAATGTAATTGTGATTTGGCTATATTTGATTTTATACATTTATAGTGTTGTGAAATTGATTAATGCATAATAATATTGATAATCGTCATACCGTGATTATTTCTCTGATGATAATTGTACCAAGAAAATCTATAATCGCGACATCCCGAATGGTAACTGACATTACTGTACACAAGTACCTGAATAAAACTTTATTAATGACACCACAGAAGTTGGTGTGAGTGGTAAAAGACGATAACTGACCTTTCTTCTTCTCTCTCCGTCCGTCAGATTGTCAACCTGATCGAGGAGACGGGCCACTTCAACGTGACCAACACCACCTTTGACTTTGACCTCTTTTCACTGGACGAGTCCACTGTCCGCAAACTACAGAGCTACCTGGAGGCGACGGCCACGTGACAGGAAGTGGAAAGCGGCGTGGTGTGCGACGCGGGGAACGCCTGCAGCGACGAACACGGCGGCGGCAGTGGCGGCGGTGTAGGTAGATTTTGTCACTGCTCCTCCTCCTCCTCCTCCTCTGTAAGGAGGCAGGGGGGCGACTGGGCCGCCGCGTCCCGTCGGCAGCAGCTGTTTCTCGCAGCCCTGACTGAACCATCGAACAACTACCACACAAACAGAAACACATGAACGAACAAACAAACACAAGCACACATGAAGACACACCACCTTCACGTGACGCTGGGGAGGGAGGAGGAGGAGGAGGAGGAGGAGGATGGGGAGGTGTGGAGGGAGGGAGCACCGGGGTAGCTGATCTCTGTCTACAGTCAGGATTTTCACTACACATCTCTTTTTTTGTTTGAGTCTGTGCAGAGCTGTGGAATGCACCTCCCACCCCCCAAACCCTCTTCACCTCCCCTCACCCCCTTCACCCTCCTGCAATCATATTGCTCCTGCCTTTGCAAACCCAATACTTCCCCTCCTCCTCCTCCTTCCCCCTCTCCTCCTCCTTCACACGCACACTCCTCCTCCTTACTCGGCAGAACACTCCAGTTCCCTTCCCCCTGCTGTCAGCTGGAGCTCATTTCTCTCCCGACATACTCTTCTTGAGTCGTGTGTGTGCGTGCGTGTGCGTGTGTGTGCGACTGCTGAGGTTTAAGAGGAGATGTTGTCTTTGTGGTTACTGACTTCTCTTTGTTCGTGAAGCTCGAGCATTAACAATAACAGCAGCAGCCGTTTTCCCTCCTTGGCCTAAACTCATACATGCCAAACAAATATATACATCCAGGTAACACTTTAGTTTAATTTCTCCCCCCCCCGCCCCCGACCACCTACAGTTTGCATTTAGAGGCACTATGTTAGCAGTAAATGAATATTTTATTATATAATGTAGTTGTAAGTAAGCACAAGTGTTTATTAATGTACTAAATTGGCCTGAGAATGAGACAGACCTGAAGTCTTTGGGTTGAGATACTTGTCCACAGACAGGGAAGAGAGGTCTTAAAAAGGAGAGACACAAAATAAAGCCATCGAACCTTAACGTCTTGTAAACGGCCCAAAACGATTGTCTCTCATCAGCTGTGACAGCAGGTAATTCTCGGCTGTTTTTTTTTTTTTTTTTCACTCCTCGGTTTCATTTCTGCAGGAAAAAGACCGATTTCCACTCGTGATGAATTTACTTCCTCGCAGTAAAGTATTCTCTACTCTACTCTACTCTAAAAGCGCGGCCTCCAGAAAACCGCCGACTTAACTCGCAGAAAAACAAAACAGACTTGAAGATGCTCTTTGTTCCTGCTACGTTAAGACTGTAAATAACCCATAATTCATCACTCTGCAGGAGCTGGTGTCACAACGGTACTCTGTTCAAAAAGAATATCTTGCTCTTACATGAACATGCGATTCTCGAGTTCTCAAATCAGGGACAAACTCCACTTTTCAGACTATTTTCAGAAAGAAAAAAAAAAAAATACTGTCCTATATTTTGACCAATATGTTTTTTTGTCAACAACTTGTCTCCCATAATAAAACCCATAATGAATTCAACACAGTTTACGTGATCAAAATGGTAAAACTTCCACACTTCGGTGAAACTGGAAGCGTTGATTTTTGCTATAGAGCTGATTGATGCTTTATTAGTAACATGAAGTAACTGATTTACTATTGACAGCTATAGTACATTAATAAATACTGTCTCTATAGCTGCTAAGGGCTACATCAGAGTGTGTTTATGGGATGTTTAGTGCTGGGGAGGGGGGGCTGTCCAGATTCATGCACATGTTTTGTCTCCCAGTTCCTTTATACTTAACACTGTACATGACGACACTGAGACGTGTGTGTAAATCGAAGTGTGTGTGTGTGTGTGTGTGAGTGTGACTGTTTCGGATGAGGTTTCTCTGTTGTCTGAACATCTGAAAACACATGTTCTGTTGAGCCCCCTCCTCCTCCTCCTCCTCTCCCTCCCTCCCTCCCCTCCTCTACTTCCTCCTCGCACTGAAAGCTGAGCCTTGACCTCCTACCAACAAGCCCCATCCACCCCTTTCCACTGAAGCCCCCTCACTCCATCCCTCCTCTTCACCACTCTCCTCCTCCTCCTCCTCCTCCCCCTGTTATTCCCATATTGGCGTGCATGAAAGGGCTCGACTGCTCGCGGCCAGAGCAGTGGAGGATCCCTCCTGAATTGCCTTCTAAGTGGTGGGTTAGGGTGGGAGGGGAGGGGAGGGGTTGAAAAATGAAAAAAAGAAGAAAAAAAACAAACAAAAAAAAACAAAAAAACACCAAGCCGTGAAAAAGTAGCCATACTTGTCTCCCAGAATCCAAAAATAAGAAAAATAAAAAATAAGGGGCCACGCTTTTTTACATTTTATTTTTCTACAAGTGCATTTTGTGTATTTATTCCCAGACTGCGGTTACGATAACCTGTGAGCTATGAATGTATATCGCTTTTACTTTTCTACGGCTTAGCAACAGCCACACTCTAGTGCCTTTTTCTGCGACTTGCAGTGTGAGGGGGGGTGTGCGCTCTGTTAGCCATGGTCACACAGATTGAACCCCCCTCCCTCAAAAAACAAAAAAAAAACAACAAAAAACATGTGCCCCCCCACCCCGACCCCACCCCCCTCCCTCCCTCCCTCCCTTGGGGGAAACAAGTGTTATAAGTGGGATGCCTGAATATCCAGTATTGTCTTAATGGCTTCTTTCATCCCTGGTTCTCCTTCTTTTTTTTTCTTTCTTTTTCTTCTCCAGTGTCTTTGTAGGCCGTCGTCCTTTTTTTTTTATTTTTTTTTTTATCAGTGATGTTTCCGTTGATCAAAGCCCGCTAAAAATTTTAAAGACTTTTTCATCGATGGTGGTGGTCATGTTTCTTCTGTTCTTGCTTTCTGAGATTAGAGTCCGTGTTCTTCAGAGGAAGCTTCAGGTGACTGTGTTGTAGTTACTTGCATTAATTAGCTCTATAGTGACAGTTGCTTTCAACTGCGTTGTGTGTTTTTGTGAGACAGTCGTCGTTGTTGAGTAAGGGGCCTGGGTCTCCTCCCCCCCTCCCCCCTATCCACACCCCCCCCACCCTCTCTTCAAGAGGTTTGAAGTATTTTAAACCGACAGTGGAGCGTTTGATACCAAGTTAGCAGCACTTCAGCAGCATCAACAAAAGGACATGTAGGCAGAAATATAAGCTAAACAAAGCACTCCTCGTGTTTTCTCTCCCTAAATATTTATAATGGCTTCCTCGGAGGGCGGGGGAGAGGGAGGGCCGGGGGAGGGGAGGGGGGGTTGTTGGATCACAGAGCGAGATCAGTTCAGGCCAAGTTACATCATCATCATCACTGAACTCAGAGAGAAGCACCAGTTTCTCTGAGTCTGAGGTGACGACTTCAAATTTCCAATGTGCAACCAACAGAGAAGCTGAAATTTATATTGCTATTAAACACTTATACTGTATTATTATGATATATTGAAGCTTAATTATACTATAATACTCATCAGCCATCTATTCTTAATGTTATCGTTACTTTCTATTATTTATATTTCCTTTAAATGTATTTCCTGCTTATCTTCTGTATCTTTTTATAAATATGAATATCATCTTCTTTACAACCTGATTGACCCCCCCCTCCCACAGGAATCAGAAGTTGTACTTTACTGTAATTACAACAACACTGCTTTTCACTTCTTCTTCTTGTTGTCGTCGTTGCACTGATGTAAACAAACAAAAACGTGTGTGTGCGTCCTTTGGTGATTAGCGGGTTAACGGTGCCAGCAGCCAGAGACTCGGTCTGTCTGCAGCGTTGCCAGTGTTGAGGTTTTTTTTTTTTTTTTTTCTTTTTTTTTTCTTGTGAAGCTCAAAGAAATCCGGAGTGAGGTGAACTTGCTTTGTGATCCAGGCCCCTGGTGTGTTAGTTCCTGTGGCCCCTTTAGGCTTCACACAGAAACACACACACACACACACACACACACACATACACCAACCCACTGTGGTAACAAGCCTTCAATGAACGATTCCCTCCCTCCTCCTCCTCCTCCTTCCTCCGTTCCTCCCTGCTCTCCCCTCCTCTCTCTCTCTCTCTTCAGTTTTCTTCTTCCTGCCAACAGTGTTTTTTTTTTTGTTGTTTTTTTTTATTCTGACGCTTTGATAGCTTTAATACTTCGCTCCCGTCTTCTGTTGCCGCCGCCGACCGCCCGGCTCAGCGACACGTTGAACACACACACACACACACACACTCCCTCTGCCCTTAACACTGTAAAACGCCGCCTGAGCACGGAAAACAACATTTAAAGCAAAAAAAAAAAAAACAAAAGACAAAAGAAAGAAAAGAAAACCTGGATCCCTGCCGCCTTATGTGCCCTGCAGTAACCCTCACCCCCTTGACTCCCGCCCTCCTTGCCCTCACCTCTTACCCCCCCTCTCCCCTCTCCCCACCTCATTTTCTCTTAAGGTGTGCCTCTGGCAACAGAACTTCAGGCCGTGATTTACTGAGAATGAACTGTGTGAGCGACATTTGTGAATCTTGCGAGTGTGTTTGTCCGCGATAGGAGAGAATTTAGAGGAAAAGAAACGGTGGGGGTGGGGGGGGGGGGGACAAAACAACAACCAACACCACAACACAACGTTTTCCTTCCTGTCCCCCTTCTCTGTGCATCGATGTGGGAACTTTAAAGTCCTAGTTCATGAACTCTGATCTTTGACCAGGCACTCATTCAGTCCCTTGTGGTGGTAGAGAGAGGGGGGGGGGTGGGTCGGGGGGGTTGCGTGAGGACTCAAGAGAAGACCCACTGTCTATCCACAGTCAATGTTTTATTTATGGACCTCTGCACTTTTGGCTGTGATGACTTCAGTACTTAAGTAGTTACCTGAACTGTATTTTTAAGGATTTTATACAATATTTACATGCAATACAATATGAATTGATTTTTTTTTTTTTCTTTGAAAAACTTTTGTTTGTTTCTTATTTAATTGTCTTTATTTCAGCATGTTTGGTCACTATTATTCACAAACAAACATGCCCTGTCGGATCTATTTTAGGCGTAAAATGTTATGGGGATGTTCCTTGTATGTTTTTTTTTTTGTGTGTGTGTATCATGACTCTTGATGACAGCTGAACACCAAGAAGCAGGTGTTGGAAAATGTTTGGTGGATGAGCTAAACTTGTGTTATCACCCTCTGCTTCCAGTACAAATAACTGGGCCAGAACGAGGACATGAGGAGTCCACACTTCGGTTCAGGGAACTGAAAACTGTTGAGCTACAAAAGGCAAAAAAAAAAAAAAAAGGTTTTTATTTTTCTGTGTCATTTCCAGTTATTGATTTTGTTTTTATTTTTCTACTCATTAATAGAAGTCTGTATCCCCCCCATCCCCCCTTCAAAACAACAACTGTCATTCACATCATTTTATTGTGTTATGGTAAAATGAGACTGAAGAAACACACCAATAGAAAACAATAGAGTTGCGAAGTTGTGGAGCTGTTTTTAAGCCATTCGTTTTTTTTTTCTTCCACTAAATGACATGACAGTTTGGATCTGACGCCCTGAACAGGGAAGCCCCTTCTCTAACTCAGTCTTCTTGTGTTCCTGGAGTTTAATTCCCATATTCTCTTGCACTAGCCATAAGAAACTGAAACATTTCTTTTTTTGTTATTTTAACAACAATTATATTTTTTGAGCACAGGAAAAAAAAAACTGCTCTCTGGTTTCCTCCATGTTATCTTTCCATGGAACGCAGAAGTGATTTCTCATCTTCCTGGTTGTTTATCTCTGTTGTGTAAAAAAAAAAAAAAAAAAAAACCTCCAGTGTTCAGTCCTCTCTGTCCTGCTGCTATTTCAGACATTGCATTAGAAAATATCTGCTGAACTACAACTCCCAAGAGGCATTTTGGCAAATTTCTGGCAGATTAAAATCGGTTCACGTGTGAATATTTTTGTCACTTCTGGATGATGTTGCAACGGTGACAATGAAATCGTTTTTTTTTTTTCCTGAATGAATTCACTGCTGTTCTGACTCACACACACACAACCCAACTCATTTCCTCTCCTGGTGGCTGAGGCTTGTGGGTAATGTAGTATTTTAGAGCCGTCCACTAAGCCAAAAAAAAACTAAAGACAGACATAAAATCGAGTCGAAAACAATTGAAGAGAGTAGTAAAAACAAACCTGGATGATGGTTGGATTATTCAGGGGAGTCCTGTGTTTCTGTGTTACGCTGCACTGAGGATGGTGATGACCGTAAAAACTGAAAACAGGGAAACACTGAATGGAGTAAAACGCTCCCTCTACTTCACAACTCTATGAGCAGGTCGTTGGGAGTGGAGCGTTTCAGCTGCAACTATATTATATATATAATAAGTGTATAAAACAGCGAGGGTAGATTATCTACTGTGTGGATCTTAACAGGACGAGGAAGAAGCAAAAAAAAAAAAAAAAATGGAGCAAAATGGTTCGTTGCTAATATGTGGAGGGGGGTGGGAGGGGGCATGTGCAGACGGGGGTGTTTCCTGTGTCAGTGGTCGTCATAATGTGTCTGTGACAGGGGGACAGGGTTGCCTGTATTTATAAAGGTTTTTTTTTTTATTATTTCTTTTTGTTTAAACTGAGGCGTAAAGCGTTGTCGGAGGCTGAGACTGAGATGTGTCCATATATGTGGTCAAAGCTACAAACGTCGGGCAGAACAAATGAACTGGATGGCAGAAGAACAATTTGGTATTTTTAAAAATGAAAAAACTTGGCATTACCATGCCACCATGTGGCCATATGATGCAAGTTGTTAACAAGGACAAAACATGTTATTTTAATGTTATTTTTTATTTTGAAATCATATTATTAATAAAGTCATTAAGTACTGTTGTCCCGGTGTGTCCCATCATTGACCGCTGTGTGACCCGGTCATGGCCGAGTGTGTGTGTGTGTGTGCTGGGTTCACGTAAAGTTCATGTGATGGTCAGAGCAAGTCTGCGGGGTTAAAAGGACAAGCAGCGGGCCGGGCAATAACGCTCATGATGCATTGACCATCTATCGAGGAAATGTCACTACAGGGAGGGGCGTTCATTGGTAAAGGCTGATCAATAAATCGTACTGTGTGATTCAGCTCTGTGCTGAGAAAAACGTAAGAGGCCACAGCAGACACGTTGACGTGTTCAGGAGGAGGGGAAAGTAGGAAACTGTGGAAATAATGACATAAATGATGGTTGAAGTCCATTTAGTTGATTCATTTTCAGCCGTGGTGGAAGAATTATCACTTAAAAACCACAAAATCAAATGATTTATCGATATATTTATCTTCTTTGTGGTTCATTTCAGCCTATCAGAAGTGAATATTTGCAGAATTTAAGACTCCATTGAGTTTTAAACCAGATTCCTTTTGTTTTTTTATCAGGATGTTAGACAGAGCAATGAGAAATCCTTATTTATTTTAAAACAATTTGTGCCATACCAAAATGATATACAAAGTGATTACCAGATTCATAGGTCATTAAATGATTTTATATTGCAGCCTTAATGGTTGATGATATATTTATGCAATGTTTCTGAAAATAGTTTATTTTTAAGGTTAAAGCTCTAGTTTCAAACTCTCAGGCCACAGTAAAAATGCTGCAGCAGAGACAAACTTGTGTTCTTATTAGGCTTTAACGTGCTGAACACACCTGTGTTTTAATGAAGCACTGATTAAACGCCGTCTTCCAGCTGTGTTGACTGCTCACAGCAGGAGATGCACAGGTGCTGCTAACGACTCTCATCAGGCTCCATGTGTCTGACCGGCACAATGTGGCCGAGGAGAAGACTCATCATGGCAGGTGAGTGGCCCCACACTATTAACATTAACTGTAATATATCTATATAACTCTGTACTGTATAAGGGACTCTATACTGAAACTACTACCACTGGGGTTGTTTGCATGTCGACTCAGCTGCTTGGTTTGTTTTGGGCTCCAGTGCTTTTGAAGTCACCAAGACGCTGTTTTCCTGCAAATTATCAGAATAATTCCTTTATTGAAATATCACCACAAGAGTTTACAAAGTGCAGGAACACAAACAACAATGGCAGAAGAACCCAAACAACTAGACTCCAATAGGATGAATTGACCTTATTGTCACCTGTAGAGGTCGCTGTTGCTGAGGTTCAACTTCAACCTGCAACCGTTTCTAAAACGTCTAATGTTTAATAACATTTCTGTCTCTATATCTTTCTTATGTTTCTTTATTGTCTTTAGCTGAACACATTATCATGACTTTTTTTTTTTTTGCTGTTCAGTTACTTTTACCAAACTGGTTCAACTGATTTAAGGGAGACCGGGGATGGTTGTAACAGCATTACTTTCACCAATCAGGGATAACATCAGAGTTATGTGATCAATATCATGTGTACCCACTCATGGCTGTGTCAGTAAGTGTGTCGGTTTTATAGCCCAAAGACTTTTTAGGTCGGAAACTAATATTTTGGACCCAGTCTAGATTTTGGTTAGTCCTGATACCGTTTAAGTTTGAATTAGGTAACTTGTATAAGATGAAAGAGCAGGTTCTTAGGTAAAATCTGAGTAATTTCATCAACGTTTATTTCAAACCACCACAGCTAGTCAAACAATGACTGACAGGGGTGGGGATGGTTGTACATTTTGTTGTTGTTTTTTTTAGTTACAACCATCTTTCCTGGAATTTTACACAGATTATTAGCTGCTTCTGACCTCCTGCTGAGGGTTTCCATTCATACATGTACACCTTTCATCGGTATTATCAGAATATGTCCTTTAAGACAGCTCTCCTAATGTTAGGATCCACACCACTTCTTCATTTAGCCATCAGTTGTTCATACTGAACAATAGGAAGATGCTTTAGTGCTGGAACATGCACAATAAACTACGGTAACATAGATGCATGTTTTTTGGTGTGGTCTCAGTTTTTAGTGTTTAATCTCCCCAGGTTGTAGGCTACCTACCCTGGTAGACATCAAATAGTGAATTCTGTGATATAGTTTGAGAAGTTTAAGGAACTGCTATTTTTTATTACCTAAATCGTTAATTGGTTTCTTTTTATATTAGAATAAAGATACTGAACAGCAAAATTGTTGCAAATCTAAATATTGTCAGCCTTTTAACATGTTTGCATCCATTTCATTGATGGTGAATGAGGACATGGTGGTTAAAACAGACACACAGTTAAAGCAATGCATTACTAACTTGTTTTCATACATGTGGTGTTCAGATGTTTCAGCTGAACGTAGATTTATTTATGTAATTCAGGTAACCTCATTATCATATACTATTATGGAGAAATTACACTTTGTAGTTCACAATAACTATTTACAATTTTGTATATACTGTGAAAGATGTCACTGATTTTACACAATTACTTCCATCATGTGCAGGTGTTTTTCATTTTTTGGTATGTAAATAATATACAGCACATGTTCATGCAGCTCTGTCCGTTTGTACATTTAACCTCGACTCTGCTGTGAAATATGAATATGAATACAAATCAGGCAGCCAGACACTAATAAAGGGAAGACACGTTTGCTCCATTATCACCGTTTTATTTCTTTACAGATCACACAAACGTTCACATTTCTGTCGGTCATGTACAGAAACTCGACACTCTCTCTCTCTCTCTCTCCAGCAGCGTCATGCACATTTCCATTTTTCAGGCCTGAACTTTATAAACAAACATCAACAGCTCCGTAGGGTCAAGTAAATCCAGTCGTCTGTCTGGGGTCTTGTGAGTTCTTAGTTAAGACGATTTTGGTGATGGAAAAAGTACATTAAGTCCTCTTTGTACTTAAACAAGCCTTTGTTTCAGGAAACCCACTCACCCAGACATTTCTGAATCACCATCATTTCCTTGTTTAATTTTACACACACTCATACACACATCAACATTGCTCTGTTTCGTTAACCCCTGAACTTTTTAATTGCTTCAAACGAACCATAACAATCAAACTCGCCATCGCTTTTAAATCATCACCGCTACAAATACCTATGATATGATGATTATTAATATTATATACACTTACAGTCATGTACATTTTATCAGCTCAATGGCCGTCCTTCAATCTGTCCGACACGTCTGCAATAAGACGTGCGGTCATTGTTAAAACCTTGAACGTTTATATATCTGATGCATGACGTCGGGCAGTTTAATACAGCCGATATATTCGCCTTTCTTTTCCATAAACCTACCATGTAATTTATGTACATTTTCTATTTCTGCTACTTCGTCAGCGTCTTCTGAGTGCAAAAACAAAAGAAGGGAAAAAAACAAAAACAATTCAAGCCTGGATAATAAAAATTTAAATTAAGACGAGTGAGGATGCAGTTGATGTCAGCAAAAGATATTTACAGTAAAATCGCAGCGGGTTCACACACACAGACGGAACATTTAGAAAAAAACATTTCACCAGGACCAGGCAGGCTGTTATGAGTCCGCACACAAAACAATAGCTTTACAAATTACAAATTACAAAAAAAAAAGCAAAATATATGGCTTAAATGACATGTTTGTATAGCATGTAAAACAGAATTTGGATGTTTAGTTGTGAGATGTATTCAATTAATCTTCCTCTGCAGAAAACCTTTGACTTTCTGAGCTCTTGTACAAAATAAATGTGTCTTTTCTTTTTAAATCCAGGCTGACAAAAGACAAAGAAAACAAACACAGAGTACACGTAAAAGAGCCAGTAAACGTTTTGATATGGTTGCTGAATTTCCTATGAAGTGTTTTCTAGAAATGTTTCTTCATCAGTTTGAAGCTCTCTTGGCCCATGTAAACTTTGGCAAAACTAAAAATAAATAAAGAAATACATGTTCAAAAACACATTAGTCCTTCAAAACATCCTTAAAAACTTGTTTGATTTAGTTTTTTTGTATCAAGTATTACAGCACAATAAACTCTTCTTACATCCACTTCATCAATCGGATATTACTGCTCAGCCCAGCAATAAATAAATAGTTGAATTCAGCTTATTGAGTCTTGAATGATAAAGCTATTTTCGAATGGCTTCGTGTCAATTCTCCACAAATGTAAACCAAAGACAGAAACGACTGAAACTTAAGGCAGTCAAAACATTTATATACAAGAGGGAATAAAATGGCGACAGGGAGACGTTGCACGGATGAGGTGGTGAACACAGTCTGGGTCTCCCTGCAGGTGGAGGAGGAGCGGCGGCGGCGGCGGCGGCGGCTCTACTTCGGAGGCAGCGGGTTGTCGGGAGTCGTCGGAGTCGCCAGCTCCTTGTAAAAGTTCTCGATCTGCTCCTTGTACATCTTCACCACCACCGGGCGCTTCAGCTTCATGGTAGGACCTGTGGAAACGCCAGCAGATGATTCAGGCTGTCAGACATGTGCTTTTAGCTCCAGAACAAACTCACTTATGTAACATGTTGCAGTAACTCCACATTTATCTTGGCTGCAGATTTCAGTGTAAAATCTGTGTCGTGTGGGTCAAAGATCATTGTTTTCGAGCTGCATTTATATAATTGTCAGCTCAATGTCAATCGTTCAACGTAATTAAACACAATTTTATAGACACCATCATCTGGGAACATGGTCAAAGTCTGAATTTAGTAACTGTGTCCTTTAACATCCTATAACCACTAGAGGTCACTGTGTCTCAGGTTTATTGAAGGGTTTGAGCCTGGATGTAGTTTTTAAATAGGGTTAGTTCATTTTTTAGACTTGTTTGAAAAATATTTAAGAAAAACAAAAAGGGAAAGATTGCTCAACAAGGTTTTTTTTTCATCAAAGTTCTTTGTTACATGTAAAACAGCTCGAGCTCTCTTATTGTGAAAGAGCAGATGCAACAAGGCTGAAGTACAGGGACAGATGTGAGCACACCCGCTGAGAGGCTTACTGAGTAAAAACACCAGAAATGAATCTTAGTTTGAATCATTTTTCATTGTCTGAACTAGATATTGAAATTTATGAATGAAATCAGGTAAATGTTTACTGTTTGTTTTATCCCCACTGACAAAACTGCAACTTTAAAATAATAAGATTTGACAAAGTAGTTAATTATACTAACTACACAAATATGGACTAGATTTGTGGTTCCAAACACAAACTCATGAACGAAATTTAAAAAGAAAAAAAAAAGAAAAAGAAAGATGCATCAGAGTTGCCGTTGCACTCACCCAGCTCTCCACCACCGACGGAGAAGTCCCGGTCCAGGATGACCCACTTCTGGATGCGTTGGGCGTTGGACGTTGCCTTCTCGTTGACTCTGTTGATGCCCTCCTGGATGGCGGTGTGGATCGCCCGGTCTCGGCCGCCTGCGATCTCAGAGACGAGCGTGGCGTTGCTGCCGAGCCTCCTGCAGAACTCCACGGCGTCCGGTGCCAACTCGTCCTCCGGATCTCCTGTGTCCGCGTTCACCTGGCACTGCACACAAGGTTTTAGATTAGATAGATAGATAGATAGATAGATAGATAGATAGATAGATAGATAGATAGATAGATAGATAGATAGATAGATAGATAGATAGATAGATAGATAGATAGATTCTTTATTGTCTGCCCCAAAGGGTAGCAGATTTATCTAATTATGTTTTTATTCACATTTATCATTTTCATCTTTGTGCAGTTTCAAGTTTTAATACAACTTTGCTCTTTTTCTGGCATTTAAGATCTGACTTCCTGTTTGTTGCGGTCACAACCACTAGGTGGCAGCGTCTCACATCACATGTTTAAGATCCAGCTTTGCTTTTCACTGCCGATGAAAATCTTCAGCTGCGTTACTTATCAGGCACGAAGACACATGATGGTCATGATGATTAGATAACAGGAGTGTGAGGGTCGGATGTTTACAGCGCCGAGGTGTCATGTTTTTAAATCCATGTCTGAGATACAGAGCAACGAAACACAGACACCGACGCTGCACCACAGCTCCTCTATGATATACACAACATAGAAGGAGCTCATAAAATATGATGCATTATTATATCTTGTATAAAACATACAAGAAGGAATGATTTAAAGTTATTTCTTATGCAAAAATGTTAAACAGTTTTGAAGTTTCTTACAATCTGAGAATATGTTGCTATTTATTTAAAGCACAACGAGAACCACTGGATCCATCTCCTCCCCTGTGAGCTCAATATGTTCAACAGAAGCTCAGAGTAGAAGAGATGATATATTCACTTCGAGGGTTTTATTACAAAATTTAATATAATTTGGCTGCCATTTTTGACTTTCGTGGAGGAAATGGAAAAAGAGAGCATGATTTGATAATATTAGATAATGGTTGCTCTGTTCTGGCGAATATTGTGGAGGACTGTTTTTTGCACAGTGACATACGTAGGTCTTGTAGGTGGGTTTGTATTTTTCTGTATAGACTACAAAGTTAAAATGCAACTTGTACATAAAAAAGAATAATGTTTTTCTATTTAAGCAGTTTTTACTTCTGATACTTTGAACCACATTTTTGTGATGAGCACTTCGTCCTTTTATTTCACCAACATGTAGGACTTCATATTTTAAGTGAGCATCTTTATGTTTCTGCTACTTCTGCTCCAGTAAAAGATGAATGAATGAATATTTCCTCCACCGCACTCATCTACTTCTCTCCACTTGATCTGTGACTACAGGTCTCCGTTTCATGTCTTTACCTTAACGGTGAGCAGCATAGACAGAAACTTCCTCTTGTCTCCGATCAGCATGGCGTTGCTGATCAGCGGCACGGCCTCTTTCACTGCGTCCTCGATGGGGACAGGAGGGATGTTTTCTCCTCCTGCTGTGATGATCAGCTCTGAAGTCAAACACACATACAGAGGGTTGAGTCACAGGAAAAACACATTAAGGCCAAAGAAACTCTCTCTCTCTCTCTGTCAACAGGGGAAATAAGAAGAAATACCTTTAATCCTCCCGGTGATGAAGAGGAATCCGTTCTCGTCGTGTTTGCCCAGGTCTCCTGAGTGCAGCCAGCCCTCTGCATCCAGAGCCTCCTCCGTCTTCTCGGGCATGTTGAGGTAGCCCATGAACACGTGACGACCCCAGAAGCAGATCTCTCCGTTTCCCTCGTTGTCCGGGTTGTACAGCTTCGTCTTGCACCCTGGGATCTCTTTACCGCAGCTGCAGAACAAAAACATTTTCCTCATTCACCTTTTTATCAGCCACATGTTTTCTGATTGATCAATACAAGGAAGTTCCTGTCTTAGAAAAGGAAAAGGAAAAGGATAAACGTACCTGGTGAGCTTGTAGGCGTCGGGGCGGGAGATGGTGTGAGGTCCGGTGCTCTCGCTCATGCCGTACAGCTCATACAGAGGGATGTCCAGGCTGAGGAAGAACTCCAGCGTGTCTTTGGTGATGGGTGCGGCGCCCGTGTAGCACTTGCTGCAGCGATCCAGGCCCAGAGCCTTACGCACCTTTTTGAACACAAGCTTTTTGGCTAAGTGATAGCTGAAGGGTGTGCGGCCCGCTTCTCCGTTTCTGAGGAGAAGAAGATCCAACAAGAGACAGAAAATCAGATCCACTTCATCATGTGCTCATCTCATGTCCCTTTGTAAATGTATAGAACCAAAAATGACATGGTGGCAAAGCTAAAGAGAGCAAATAATCTACAGCATAAAACCACTGTGGCCTTGGATTTTATGTACGATATAGTTGCTTTACACTAGAGGTCATGTATTTTCTAGTTCGTAGAAATATATATTTAATACAAATGATCTGCTCTTTAATGTTTGTCAGGATATTTCCAAGAAAGAGCAGCACAATTTGGTCCAAGTGCTGCTACAGTTTAGTACCCACCAGATAATTCAATTTATAAGAATAAAAATGGTGAACTGCTTTGTAGTTGAGTTCATAAACAGAGAGTCAGTATCCATCAAAATATTCCTCGGCTGCACATGAATGTTGGTTCTGTTTTTCACACTCCATGCTGTAGAGAGTTTCACCAACTCAAAAGTTATGAATACAGCATTGCAACTGTGTTTTGCAACTTTCACTTTCTTTATTACTAATTCTCGTCTAATTAGAACCAAACTGTGTCGGAAAAATATCCATGTGACTTACAGCTAAACACTGGTTAATGTTTTGGAAATGATGAGGGATGTTTCTAAGCCGTTTTCTGGAAAATACAGGAACCATAGAACAAAGTGTTCCCAAAAAAACAACAAGAAAATTACATTTCAGAGCAAAAGCATGGAAACAGGAAACAAGTCCGCACCCTTTAAGAAGTGATTCAACCTGATTTACATGAAGATTTAATTTTAAAAACATGCACATACTGGCTCATCTTGGTGAGATTGGTCTGCAGACCGACGTCTTTGGCCCAGGCTGCCACTTTCCTGCGCACCGTCGAGGACTTTGCTCCGACAGATTTCATCTTCTCCTGCATCTTCTCCCAGACCCGAGGGACGCCCATGAAGGCCGTGGGACGCACCTCCTTCAAGGTGTTCACCAGAGAGCCCTGATGGAGGGGGAGAGGGGAGCTGCAGTTATCACCAGAAAACGTTTGTTTTATACACAAAACCGCGTGAGGGCTGCAGCTCGTGTGGAAGGGGGGAGAAAAAAGAAAAAGAGCCGAAAAAATTGAAATCTGCTCCAACAACATGAGACAAAGATCTTCCAAAGAGATTGCATGAAAATGTTTGAAAACAAACAAAGGGGCCTTTTCTGTTTGTGTAACGTCCTGATACGGGTCCGCCCTCAGGATGTTGCTTTAAAACCTTTTACCGGAATACGTGGTTTATCTGCATCCAATCACTACGAACCCAGCGAACGTGTGCAGCTAATAATCAGGACCACTGTGACGATCAGAAAGAAAGAAGCCCTAAGAAATAAATCACCCCTGCCCAAAGAGGCAGCAGCTCGGCATAGCAGACATGTTTTATACACCAGAGATAAAACCTTTAAATCACCGTGGACGGTCATGTGAGAGACGGATGTTTGACGTCTGAATGATTCATGACGACCCTCTTTAGAAACACAAGCCAACAGAGAGACATCTTTAAAAAGAAATTAGATTTAATCTGGTTTTCGATTTGTCAAGTCTCAATTTTATTTGTTTTCTTATTTTAGAACATTTAAACTTTTGGTTCTTTGTTTGTGATATTTTATTTGTAAAGCACTTTGATCTGTATCTGTGTGCAAAGTGCTATAAATAAAATAACGTATTATTATTATTATTATTGTTGTTGTTGTTATGAACAGAATAAAAGATCAAAGACATGTTGAATTAAAGAGTCTTATTGTGAAAGGCTCCCGATGCGCTGCTTTTCATTTCATTTCAAATCGTCTCTATTTCCATTTCAAAATGTTAGGGTCGGGGTTGAGTAAATCAGAATTGAATATTGATCTTGATTCTCTGCAGTAAATACTAGAAAATACACTCAGTGGTCACTTTATCAGCTGCATTTACACTCTAATGCAATCCAACACAACAGCGTTGTCATCAACTCTACTTTTAAGGAGGTTATAGAGTCATTTCAAACTACTTTACAGCTAAAACATAAAATTTAAAGAATGTCTCTGGGCATCAACACGAACATTACGGGCGTCGTAAAAGTCACTTTATGACATAGCAGTTGTTTTGGACTGTACAGGTGTAAACTCACAACTCTGTGTGAGTGTGTCTCGACTGTTCACCACTATAAACACACAAAACACTGCGTCTCACCTTGAGGGCGTCTGGCTGAGCGAAGTACGTGGCCCCGCCGACCCTCATGGTCACCCAGATGTCCACCATCTGAGCGGCGATGTGGCTGAGCGGCAGGTAGCTGACCACCACCTCCTGGGCCTGGGTGGCGTCGGTGAGGCGCACGTGACGGCTGGTGGAGAGCGCCGTCCACGTTAGCTGAAGGGGACGAAGACAGGAATATCATGATAAATAATAATGTGATGAATCTTCATGCGTTGTATGAAGGAAGTCGCACGGAGACACGTTTTTACAACACGCAGAACGTGCAGCATGTGACCTCAGTGATTTTAAAACCTCCATAACTGAACTTTGACTGTATGTGCAGGAAAATGATCCAGACAGTCGGGCAGCAAGTTAACAAGTTGAAAGTTGTCAGATACTTCAGTAAAACTCCTGTATTTAAAATCTTACTGAATTGTGCATGTTTATATATACAGTATATGTATATATACATTATTTTGTATTCTTTATGTATACATACGTGTATTTATTTAATGTAATTAACATATTTTCTGGTTTAAAAGGAGTAAAAACTGAATGTTTTTTTTTAAACAATATTGCCTCTATAGTAATTTTAATGTCATCAGTGTGTAAAAAGCTGAGAATAAAAATTTAATCAAATTAAAAAATCTTTCTGAAGTCAAAGTACAGAAGTACTCAAAGTATTGAGCACTTAGGAAAACAACCCCTATGACTGATGTATTATTATATGATTAGATATTGATGCAACATTACATAAACAGCAGGTTACTGTAGTGAAATCTGAGTCGATACAGTTGTGTATTTTAGTCAGAGGATAAATCTGAGGAGTCGTGGGCAGAGAAGAGGAAACAAACTTGTGCAACTCTCTTCACCATTTTCTTTTTTTTCTTCTTTTTAAATCAAATCATGTGAGAAGTTTTTTTAAAAGTTTAAAGAAACAATTCAGACATTCAAAACCGAAAACAAACTCCAGTCAGACACTGTTTTATTTGTAAGGTCACAAGCCAAATGTTTAAGTCTTTTATTTTCATAAGTGACTGTGTGATTATTAATTAAAAGTAACAGGAAGTGTCTGATGTTTATTAAATGTTGTCATATGTTTGTGTGGATTGTTTTGACTTCTCCACTCTCTGTGGATGCTTTGTCAAAGGTGGAGTCGTTTTTTAATTCCTTGAGGTATTTTGTTGATGATCCTCAGCTACATGAAAACCTGACTAACCACAGGTTCCACATCTGTCAGCTGCATCTCTACTTTTTCTCCCATTATAAAACAGCAGGACGGGTCGGAGTCGGGGCGTCCGCAGAGGAAAACACACACATACTTGACCTGTGTGACTCACATTGTCGTGGCTCAGCATGACTCCTTTGGGCTGGCCTGTGGTTCCTGAGGTGTAGATGAGCGTGCAGCATTGGTTGGGCTTCTGGCTGGAGATGATGGCGTCGAGCTGAGTGTCCGGCTCGTCACGTCCGAGCTCCATGAACTCTGCCCACTGTGGGACACACAGATCATCTCTTACATGATGCTTCCTGAAGTTTGGCCCTTTTTTTCAAACTCAGTTTCATCAAACTTGGGGCGTAACTCACCGTGTACAGATTTGGTCTCTTCTCCTTTAGTGCATCTTTGTACTGGACAATGGCTTTCAAGTGTGGAAGCTTGTCTTCAACCTGTGAACAACAACAACACATGATCAGGGAAGAGTCAAAAAGATGACTTGTGTCAGTTCTGCACGAACCGACTGTAAATTATTTCACAACAAAAACTAATGCCGGACATGGAGGAGCTGCTGCTGACAGCAGGAAAATTAAAAATAATAATTGTGGATGTGAAACAGGAACAACTCAGAAAACTAAAATAACTTGTATGATTTTGTAAAATGCATTTTCCATCTTTAAGCTTTACTGGCAGTGATGATCAGAAGTTGCAGCATAGCAACCGAGTAGTGTTTGTAATATGCTGTATGTAATTAGCACACACTGTCTATAGGTCAGTGTAGGTCAAGTAATGTAAGAGCTGCAGTGATACTCTTCACACTACAATAGTAAAAAGTACAAAACCATAGATAAAAACACATATCTAATAAAAACAGAGGCTATGTATATAATATACACAACTTTAATAGGACATAAATTACTTGTAAGTGAAAAAGAATATTGCACCAGGCAGTATTAATATTGCACAACAATATATTAATAAAAAAGTGAAAGTGTTTAGTGTATATAGTGATTGCTGCTGCTGCTCTCACCTGAAGGATCTTCTGCAGCTGTTTTTGGTTCTCCACTACGATGATATTGGCTTTGCAGTTTTCTGCAACGTACTGACACGCCTCAGGAGAGTTGGTGGTGTAGATGCCCACAGCGAAGCCACTGCAACAGACAGCAGAGAGGCAGAGTTAGCAGCTTCTCTTTTTTTCACACTTCCCACACATGAAGTCCTGCTGTTAATGGTCTTTTCTGCATGATCTTACATGTTGTGTGAGGTAGTGACACCTCACCTCCATCAACCATCTCCATCGTACCTGCTCTCAACTCATTGACTTTGATTATTAGAAGATTTAAGGAAGATGATGATGCACAAACTCTTGGGGAGAAGGTTTTACCATGTCCACACAAGCTTTGTTCATATTCTCTCCATGTTTTTGCTTTAAGCGTCACATTCCTGGTGAGGACTGGACAACAGAAACTACCTGACTGCCAAACGAGCAAGACTTGATTCAGCTCTGCTTCTCCTTTTCATGAACACAATCTGCAGCAAATATTGAGTCTGCCGAGTTTCTCTTAGACGACCCATTCAGGACCTGTTTGACGAGCCGACAGCAGTTTTACTACATTCTTACTCAGGGGAGACGAGAACAGGCAGAGGGCGTGAGAGCCGAGGAATCCGCATCCAGTATCTGTGTGTGTGTGTGTGGTGCAACGACATGTATCAATCAACTGTGTAACAAAAGTCATGACCCCAAAAGCATTTTGAAGTCAATTATCCAAGAAATGCTCTGAACAGACTGGCTTATAATCACGCCACGGCTCAGACTGAACACAGCCCGATGTCACATAACAGATGTTTTGTGACGTAAGCAGCTGAGCAGCCACAAATCTGTCCCCGACCAATCAATGGATGAGGATCCTCAGCTTAATGTGGGGCTTTTGGTTTCTCAGATGGGCTCAATTTCTCGGTCTGTCTGAACACAGCACGGTTAAAGGGGGTGCATTTTCAATTAGGCCAACGAGGCTTGTGATTATGGTTATGAAGACACAAAACTTAAATTATACTTAAGTACAAATATCAATACAACAGTGTATTAATATTCTTTTATACCATTAAATTGGTTCCTAATTTAAGAGTCATGGTTCAGAAGACAAATTTAAAAGCTGTGAAATGACAGAACGTTACGAGACAGAGTTGTTTTCGAGGCAAATGCAGAGACTGCTTGCCGCAAACTGCCCCCGACGGGAACACGCATCAGCTGTTTTGTATGAATTTACCTCGAAAACAACTCTGTCTCGTAACATTTCGTTATTATCTCATATTGTGGTGAATGTACAGGTCACAACTTGTCCACCAGAGCGTTTTGGAGTTGTTGGATTGTGTATTTGATGAGTTTGATGAGGGAAACCAAGAAATCCCACTAGCCTCCGTAGCGTAGCTCTGAGTAGCTCGCAGCTCTGCTCCGCCATTCTAAAAATAACTTGCGCTGACAATTAAAGGTAACGAACCTACTGCTATGACTATAGGGATTATGGCAATGGGCCAAAATGTTGAACTATCCCTTTAAATTTGAGGAACAGCTATGAACTCATGGACAAAGGGGCTTCAACTGGACATCTTCCTGTTTAGCAGAGTGCTGCTATCAATCAAGTGAAGAGGCTACATGCTGAACTCAGTGACACCCCGGGGCCGTCTCATATTTCCAGTCTTGCGTTGCATCACTCAGACGTGCACACACTCAACGCTGGCAATGAAAACAGTCACGTAAACCCATCACAAACTCAAGACACGGAGAGGAAACTCACCCGGCCAAAATGGCTCCGATGTCAGCGATGAACCACTCGGCTGAGTTGAAGCCCAGGATGCCGACGCCGTGGTAACGCTGCAGACCAAGCTGTGAGAAGATAAAACACACTGTTTTTAAGTATTCACTGTAAAAATATTACCGCAAATAACATTAGAATATCCTGCACAGTCATAATTTATCCAGCACCATTCAGTGTGTATTCTTTGTATTTCGCTTTTATCTTGGCTGTTAATGTAATTTTGGGTCATTTCTGCCGGTAAACGACAGATAATAAAAGTCCTGAACCAGGTTTACGTCCCCTAATCCGCTGTGATTTTGTCTTTGATCCATTTGGTTTCCTCAGCAAGTTGGAACAAAAAATAAAACTCTCTTGTGTTTTTATAACATGCACTGAAATCAGTCTAAGTCTAAATACATCTTTATTCCTGCACGATTCGCAGAACTGATCTGTTTTATCACCCACAGTGATCACAGCTCCGCGCTGCCACAGCAGCTGTTGCTATGGAGACAGAGATACACAGCAAAACGCACAGGGGACGGTTATAATGCAAACTGACACCGAGTTAAAAACTGCACAGAGCTTTTTAAATAACTCATGAAGTCTTTAAAAGCTGTAGTTGGAATTTAATATGAGGCTTGACGTGTGAAGCTCATTGTTGACCCCGCTCTGTTAGTGTGTGTGTGTGTGTGTGTGTGTGCGTGTACTCCACAGACACGTGTATGTGTTGTCTCTACGTGTGTGTGTACATGATGTTGGCATGCTGCATGCTGACTAAATGTGTGGCCGTTTCACAATAAACAATAACGTGCTGTGTCCTGTGTGAACAGCTGAGGCCTGTCCAGAGCTGCCTCACTGTCTGGCTGACATTTCAGCCGACTCCTTCGTGCCGCTCTGTGTTTTTGTCTGGGCTGACTTGGAATAAAATCAAATGCAGGATTTTAAAAACAATGGCAACAGAAGTCAATTGTTTAAAAAAAAAGCAAACAGAAAACTGAGAAACCTTTTTGATACCTGGATATAAACAAAAAGAGTGAAGAGTACAACAGATACTCTCCTAATGTGTTGTGTAATTCGGGAGTTTCATATTTTGATAGGAATTTCTCTAATTGAGCAACAATGAGAGTAAAACATATTCACGTTGAAACCTGCAACTGTTGAACTGCACAAGATGCATTATTATTATTATTTCCTATAAAAGGTTGAGTGATTGATCTGATGATTGTTTGATGATCAGTTTGGACTGAAAACTGCCAAAAAAAACAGCAAATCTATAAAAACAGAAAAAGAAGCAAATCCCCACTTAGAGTCTTAAGCATTAAGTCTTAAGCTTTTTTAAAAACTGATTATCAGCTTCACTGACCAACCGGTTATTACCGTCAAAAACTGGAAACAGAAACATCTTGGAGATGAATATCAGAGATGCTCAATAGCAAATGATTTGGGGGTTTGCGCTGCAGGAAAACCACAATGAATGAGAACAACTTGAACGGTAAAGACTGGGTTTTAATTTTAACTCTGGATCAGGTAAACTACCTTGAGGAAGCTCTTGGCGGCCGTGCGGCAGGTCTGGTAGTAGTCTGTGTAGTTCAGGGTCTTCTGCTGCTCGCCCTCCTTCCAGCCCAGAGCGACGTAGTTCCCGAAGCGCTCCACGGCCGAGGTGAACATCTGGTTGACGGTCAGGGGCGTCTCGGCAGCCAGGCCCGAGTCGCCTATCCTCAGTTTCACCTCCGCGTCGCCCTGTGACGTGCACAGTCCGAGCTCTGCTGACGCCGGCACCGACAGCGAGTTTGGGCGTTGGGCATTCACTGGAATCGATGGAAACATTTAGAAAAGACAGAGAGAGAGAGAGAGTGGGAGAAGAACAAAAGGATTGTCAAACAGCTTCAGGGGCTGCGTGGGGGTGGGTGGGCATGGTCGACATGCAGCTGCAGGACAGACAGAGGTGTGGAGACGACGAGCCAGGTGAGTTCACCAATCGGCTGCAGCTTCTTGTCTTATCACACAATCTCCCTTTGCAGCAGCACGTTCAGTGGACGTCACAGCAGCAGAAGTAGAACATCTGCTGGGAGCTCCTCTTCCCCACGTGAACTTCAACAAACAGTCTGTATTTGTTGCATTAAAGGGAAAATCGCTCACCCCCCCGGCACTACATTAAAGATACAAAACGAGCACGGACCAATGAGCCGATGAGCGAGCCTAATCTGAGCCCTCGGCAACAGTGACACAGGAAGCACTGTGATGTCGAAGTGAACAATGGTGACTCCTCACCTCAGATTGGCTCCATGAAAACATGATCTCATCAGTATATTAAGTTTTATATATAAGCTGCTTGAAGCGATATTGATATTCAAGCTCTGACACCGATTTATTAGCCAAAAGAAATTCACATAGTTCACATGTTTTTTTAACAGCTGAGTAGTAAACTTTACTATAGAAAGTTGAAACTCTGTTGTTTAATTAACACATGCTGAATCAGATATATCTGCAAAGAGCTACCACTTGACTAGAGGATGTAATTTCTTTTTTTCATTTTCAGTTCAATTATTCTAAAAATAAATAAGCTTAAAATGTTGTTAGAAAAATGAAATATTGGAGTTTTATTTCTTTCGATTGGTTTTATCGTCTGTGATAACAAAGTGCACTCTCTGAGGTTTCGGAAACATGAGCAGTCAGATGATCGTGCAAGTTGTACACAAAACATCCCCATTAGCCAAAGGTATTAAGAAGTGAAAAAACAAAAGCTGTATAATTAGGATTCACAGCTGTTTGCACTCAGTTTTATTTCCAGTGCTCTGACCTCTGGTTTTATCTCTAACAACACAGTGGTTCAGTTTATCCTCACAAGCTGTTGTTGTGCTGCAGCCTGTCTGGTGATCGTCTGACTGGTTCTTTCTTGACTAATTGGACCTAATTTTTGTGGCATTGCTTCCTTTCTGAAACACTTCATTTTGTTGAGTACAAAATCAGCATAAACAACAGAAACAGAAGTGCCAGGGTTGCTGAACTAACGGTTGTATTATAAAGAGTAGACTTCCTTTAAAGAAAACAAATGTGTACAGCCCAAAGAGGAGGTTGTGTCATTAACCCAACGGTCAGCAGGATGTTTTGAATATACAACGGGGTCATATCGTAGAGGAACTAGATGACGGCAGATTTATGACCACAACGGGAGCAGCTGGTTATCGGCACAAAGCGCTGTTGGGTGATCATGGGAAAGTCGGCCAACAGCAACTGGACACACTGACTTTTCTGTTTAATTCATGAGTAAAGATTACAAATAAACATGAAAATAATAATTTGACTGTATATTTCTATGACAATTAACACTAATAATAACCTATTTACAGAGTAACTGCTCCTGTGACCCGATTTTTTTTAATTTTTATTACAATTACCAAAGTTCCTGTAAGTGTCTCTATGAGTAGTCAGGCCTACGTCATGGCACCACAATGAACTTTTAAAAAACGAAACGAATGTGATGGAGGAGGTGGTCCATGTAGCAGGACGTCTCCCTGACTGAAGCAGGAAGGAATGTCAAAGTGGAGTTTGAAGGCAGGAAAAGGAAAGTCAAGTTTGTTCTGCCAAAGAATGTGTTCTTTTACTCCTGTTTGGCCCACTTCCTCAGGAAAAAACGCGATCACTAATGCTGACTTCAGCGCCCGGAGCCAACACATTGACTGTATCTCTACTATAATGGGGAATAAAAACCTTGTTCTGTCCGTATGTATATTTCTTATCATCAAGTTGTTTTTACATCCGGTTGCGCCGCACACACAGATGTTGGCGTTTAAGGTGGGACAAAGAAAGAGCAAACACACTCCAGGTGAGCCAGGTGGCCTTTCTTTCAGCCCTCACCTGTTTGTGGGACTGAGGTCTGTTCAGCAGGGACCTCTGTAGCCTTGGCGCTGACTTCATTATCGGCGCCAACCTCCTCTTCTCTTTCCCCTGTGGACTCTTCCTCTGAGGACTCACTGAACGAAAGGGAAAGGGACAGAAAACATGTTACTGCACTGCACTGCCACGTCCCCAGAAACAACCAGAGACAAAAAAAAACTGCCCCTGCACTGAGTCATGAGGGAGAAAACACACTGTTGAACTCATCATCATCATTAACCCAGACAGCACATATTCTATCTCAACTGAGAACTGTTTAGTGTTTATATCATTATTATATTTAATCAAACCTTCACGGATGAAGAGGAAGTGCTAACAACACCATGATTATACTATACAACACAATCACTAGCATTATGTTAAATACTACTGAGCACTAAAGCTCCAGCCTTGGTGGTATATTTAGTATTTTGCATCCTGTAATTTCCCTGTCTGTACGCGTATATTCAAATCCTGGTTTAAAAAAAAAAACTCTTACTTGCAAATATTCATTCAGAACCAAAGATGTTTTCATTTCACTTCTACCAGCTGGATTTTATTTTTAGAGTGAAAACGTCTCCATTTTTAGACACGAAGATAGATTCTGCTCTGGACTGGGAAAAATGTGCTGAGCCAAATATTTGTGTCTGGGTAAAATAAAGGCACGAATGCATGAAACTGGGGAAAAATAGAAACACTGATGCTGGGGATCTCCTGATAAACTGAACATGTTTGGCTGTAAATTGGTATACCAAGTATAATCGTAATAAGGAGTGAAAGTAGACTCTGATGTTTCTGTAGTTTTCTCTGCTCTAAATATGTTGGAGATTTTAATTTCTTGACAACATTTTTTTTAACAAAAAGAGGTGTGAGAAGTGAATCTTTTGTTTGGTTGTTCAAAAACGTGAGGAAAAAATGCATTGACATCTAGAGGGAAAAAAATATCAAAGGTCTGATCTGAGAGTGTAAAGGTTTAGTGTTCTTCTAATTGTTAAATTTTAATTATTTTTTGCAGGGAGGCCTGATGAGATAAATCCCCAAGTGCTTTACATGGAAAAACAAAAATGATAAACATCTTTAAAATAGATCACTTTTTATAGGACTGGAAAATGTGACTGCTCTTTTTTTTAATCACCCCTCAGACTCATCTCAACTCCCAGGCTGAGGACCAAAACCCTGGAGACAGAGGTGTCAAGGTAGCTCTTTGTCTTTATCGCGTGGACGTACTTGGCTGCATCCACGGCGACGTCATCGAGAGAGGCTGCGCTGTCTCCTGCACCACAGGACGACTCCAGGACACCGTCCGCTCTGGGCGGCTCCATCACCACAGCTTCAGCGGTGGGATCACACACGGTCACTGGAAAGGAGGAGCGACAGGGCTTGTGTTAGTTATTATATTTGACGAGAACATCCACAAAACGGTTAAAGAGGGCGACGAGGAGAACTGCCACGTTTCGTTACTGAATCAGGAGAATCACAGAGAAGGAAAAAAAACTGCATCTAGAAAAATCTGCTCATGGACTGAACAAGAATTTTGGACATTTTTAGCGATGTCCAAATCTTATCTGTCCTCTCAATGAGCTACTTCACTGATGAGTGGTCGTCATTCAACCGAATTGATGCAGATTATGTCAATCAATTACCTTTGATCTTGTGTCTATAGATTAAAATATTTGATTAGCATCCTATTGGCTGATAAATGGCTGAAGTCTTGACGTTTTCTGTTGTTTATACACTACCAGTCAAAAGTTTGGACACACTTTCTCATTCAATGGTTTTTCTTTATTTTCATTACTTCCTACATTGTAGATTCAAACCGA
Organism: Trachurus japonicus; assembly: GCF_045865225.1. Lineage (NCBI taxonomy): Eukaryota > Metazoa > Chordata > Actinopteri > Carangiformes > Carangidae > Trachurus > Trachurus japonicus. The sequence continues at coordinate 23,376,843 of NC_140910.1, forward strand.
GACATCAAAACTCTCAAGAAACACATATGCAATTATGTAGTAAACAAAAAAGTGTTAAACAAAGCAGAATATGTTTCATATATTTGATTTTTCGAAGTAGCCAACTTTTGCTTTGATGACAGCTTTTTGCAGACTTTTGGTTCTGTCAACAGCTTCATGAGGTCAGATAGCCTAACACTTTTGTTTTAATTAACGTTTTCGTGTTTACAACATAACTCCATATGTGTTCCTTCATGGTTTTGATGTCTTCAGTATGAATCTACAATGTAGAAGGTGATACAAGAAAAAACATTGAATGAGAAGTTGTGTCCAAATGTTTGACTTGTAGTGTATATCTAAGTTATTTGAGTGGTAGATGTTGATGTAATGTCACCAAGGATGTGAAAACGTCTTTGATTCTTTCTCAGTAACACCTGCTGAAATCAGGTGGAGTCTAAACATGAACCTTCTTGGTCAGATCAGGATGTAATGTTGACAGTCATCTGTACCCAATGTATATTAGACACGTATATTTTTAGACTAAGTTTCTAGTCTGGTTTGAGAGACAGAGACACCTCATGACTTAAAAAAGAAAAAGAAAAAGTCTTGCTCCACTGGTCTAATTGCAAGATGGCAAGTAACACCAGCATGTGACAGCCAGTGGCTTGTAGTACTCACAAGACTCACACCTGAGTGCTGGCTGGCCTCGGGGCAGCTCTTATTTTTAGCCTGTGTCTGTAGTTTAGGGTTCAGTTTACACATCTACCTCTGTTAATGACTCGTGTGCAGGTTTCAGTCAACAATCGTCCACTTGGACTTTTCATTAGTGACTAACTATGAATATGGACGACATATGGTGACAGAAAACGAAGACGTGTAATGTGCACAAACGTGTGCGACGAGCTGACAGGAAATAACTCGACCACGGACCACTGTGTTTAGTTGCGCCAACCTTAACAGCTTATTTTATGAGCGGTTGAATAAACACTGTCTGTGCCTATACTATGACGGCACTGTTGACAAAACTTGGTTGTGTGGCAACAGTGTGGGAGCATATGGAGCCTCGCTGACAATGTGGAGAGAGTCCACAGATGAGATAACAATCGTAATATGAAGATCGGACTGACTTTCAGGTAAATGCTAAGTAAACAAAACACCTTTTCAAAATACATCCTCAAAAAGCAACCACATTGTGACACAAGAGCACGAAACACAAAAACAATGTAGACAGCCGAGGGTGGACGAAGGCAGCTCCGCTTTCAGTCACCAAACATCTATATAAAAAGGTGATTAACGCCATTTCAAAAGAGTTCAGAGAGAGAATCCATCTCCTCCATTACCCTATCAAAGAAGGAACCACACCAAGGCCCTTTTTGACAATAACCCATCTCCACTCCAACCACCGTCAAACACACACCTCCATGACGCCCCCCCCCCCCCCTCTGGTTCCAGCCTCTGTTGACGCCTGCACCCTTCTCTTTGGTAAATGACAGGTCCGGCCTGTTTATTTAAGGGGGCTGAAAACACATACCAGTGGCTTCGTCTGCCTATTGTGGCCGCGGCCTATCGTGACTCTCCTGTCAGGGACAATTGGGCAAATGGAAAGTCAGGCTCCAGGGAGGTCAGAGGGCAGGAATGAAAAATATTTTTCCACCGTGGCGTGCTCAAGAGTTTGACGTATATTTATCCCCTCCAATATGTAGACAAACTGCAAAAACAGGTTAATTGGATTATTCTGCCACAAGCATTCCTGAGGGAAACAGCTGCGGTCACCTCACAGCACCTCCCAACAGTCATCACTGCTGTAAAAGAAAATCAATTCTGCTCTGGTCGTATGGGAAGCAGCCAGCCGAGCCCCCGAGCTTGTTACGTATCTCTACAGAGGCCTGAAAGATCTCTCAGCCAAAAGACACAGATGTCGCTGGATGATCTTACCGCTGCACACATGGACACATGCAAAGCTGCCATTTCATTCAGCCTCTTCTTTCCCAATGCAGTTGCAGTTTCCTCAAGAGGATGACAGGGAGGGCAGGTGCTGGTGCTGGTGGACGGTGGTTTTATTAAATGGAAGATGAGTCGAGGATGAAGGCAGGCAGATCTGGGATCAAGTGGGTCTTGACGGGGGTGGACATTAAGAATTCCCCCTCCTCCCATTTCTTAAGGCTGTGTCATTGTTTTGGCCTTGGGATGGGAGGGGTGAGGGGTGAGGGGTGGGACACCGAGCTAGAGAAAAGGTTCAGTCACTCACTCCCTCCATGTCTGGACGTATCAGACTATGTAAAAAGCCCAGAGGCTATTTCTTGCTTGGCTTGGCCCCATTTTTTTTTAAATTCCCCCTTCTTCCTTTCAAACACTATGTCCACGTTGCTCTGATGACCCATCGTCACATGAACCCCCATCACATTTAGATCACAAGTAGACAGACTGAGGTAGCTACATGCTGCTGATTTAGCTCTGCTGTGGCAACCCCCGTCTGTCATGTCAGACAGTGACAAATGCTGTACAACATCAATCACTGATGATCAAGTCTTACAGAGTCCTTAATCCACTGCCTATAAATATCACCTCCAGCTTGTTGTGGTACACTATCAGTTTCAGATTTAATTTTTTTCACATGCTGGGATTTACCGGTATCACTCATGGGTTAGTTGGGTAGATTTCCCCTCAGCTAAACTCAGAAACCTAATGAAAAAGCAAGGTCTCTTGGACATACAGCTGCAACAAACAGTTGACTTCATTATCAATTAACCTGCTGATTATTTAGCTTGGACAACAATTTATTACAGTTTTTATAACAGACACAAAAGAGTAAGAAAAGCGCGAGAAATTTCCCCAAATCCAAAATGACATCTTGAAATGCAGGCACATGACAGCCATTTCTCCTAAAGAAAATGCCTGAAATGATGAACTGATTATTAGAATAGATGTACATTCATTTAAATTTGATTAGCTAAGTGATAAATGGACTGATTACAGCTCTGTTGAGTTACAGCCTAAGATTATTTATCATCATCAATTAATGGTTCAGGCTGTGAAATGCCAAAAATGTGACCTAGTGCCCATTTCAACTTCCTGGAGTAAAAGACGATAATTGAATGTCTTGTCTTACCCAAAGATGTCCAGCTTCAAATAGTATATGACAAAGAACAGCAACAAAGCCTATGATTTGAAAGCTTGAACCAGAGACAATCGGGCCACCATGTTAGAAAAAGGCCAAACAAGCTGACAAGACAAGGAAGCAACATTTGCACCTTTTTCCTGTCTGCTTCGGTGCTTCCATTACATTTCCTTGTCCTAATGTGGCAACATAGCTAATGCCAGGGAGGATCTGATCTGGTGGATTTAACACGGCGCTAACTGACATCATTACTGCATTCATGCAATCAGGAGAGGATTATGAATGTGGAGCAGAGCCTGGCATGGCAACAGGCCGGCTGTTGCAAAAGGGAAAATGCAGCAACAGTTGGAGACATAACACTTGCACCTTTATGTCTCATCAGTGATTGATACAGAGAGTCTTCTGCATAAAGAAAACCAGAAAACCATCCCAACCCCATGCTGAACCAAAAAGAAAAAGAAAAACGTGCCTTCCCCAAACCAAACAAGGGACTCTCCCCAACACAATACAACCATGCCTGTAAACTTCTGTTGGGTTAATCCCTTGTCAAACTGAACAGACGAAACCCCACCCCACTCACTCCTTTCAGTTTTGTCTCACTGTTCCCATGCTGTCTCCTTTTTGTCTGAGGTAACACGCCAGCTTGCCTTGGCTATCTGAATCTAATATTGTCAAAACACTAGAGGGATACACTGAATTTCGGTCAATCAATGCTCCGCATGGTCTGCATCCTCAGCCAGCTGGTGCCTCTGGACATCACCCAGTGGAGCAGTTTGTGACTGGGCGTAATCCTCCTCAGCATCCTCACTGTGTCCTCACCAAGCCACATTTAATACCTCTGTTCCATCTGTAAACATTTCCGAGCCAAAACAGGTTGTTTTTTTAAAAGCAAGCCAAGGCTTTAAAGGCATTTCCTCAACGAGTCAAAGCTGTCATTTGGTAAATTAAAACAGATATGCTGCTGGTTCGGTTACACCCAAAGAAAAAACAGCTCCCCACATGCTAAACAAGAGATGACTGAGCTGTACATCCACATCTCCTGAAATCAACTATTTTATTCAACCATAGCACCATTACAGGGCCAATTCACATCAAACTGAAGGGTGGGATTATCATTATGGTAAATTAATGACAGGAACTGTTTAAAAGCAGAAGGGAAATCAGACTCTGGTGTAAAGAAAAAAAAGAGGAAATACTCATCTTTATTCATATTAAACGATGGTATCATACCTAAGATCTACTTATCGGCAAGCTTTCTCAGGCATCTTTACCAAACCAACCCAGATCTAACTGTTGACTACACTAAAAGATAAAAAAAAAGGAGTATAACGTTACATTTCAGCTACGTGAAATAGAAACATAACGTTAAACTGAGCAGAAATAACGTTACTCACGTTGCATTGCTGTAGGCTAAATCTTCTCCTCTGTTGCTGTTGTTTTGTTTTCGTCTTTTAATCGTCCACTTTTCCTCTCGTGTATTTCTATTCCACTTAACGTCGTCGATACAGTTTGCCGCTAAACATAAATACAGCAAACCGCCCACTGCACCTACAACTCCAGCGGCGTATCATTCATTTTCAAACGGCAGCCGGCTCTTGATGCCCCGCCCCCTAGCAACCCCACCCAGACTTCCTCACAGACCCAACTCCCCCCTCAACCCCGCCCCGCCCCCCCACTACACAAGGCGAACTGTGATTGGTCGAAACTGCTCACACCACAAAACCCATTTTCCATATAAGGCCACGCAAGCATAATGATTCCGTTGGGGGGGGTTGCTGTGACGACGACATACGGGTGCCGGGAGGTTCCAGTGTCATTTAGCTCTGTGCAGAGCGATTGATCGCTCTGGCGCTGTGTGAATCTGTGAAAATGTATCGTTTTTTTACACATCAATGGGCTGCTGAGTTTTTAGAGAAATCAGCATGCTGGTTTGAAGTACAAATGCAACAATATACACCATTATTCCCCGTAACTGGGAGATAACTTGTAAAATTGAGTTCATATCAAGTCCATAAAAAAAAAAAATACAGTAGCCTAGTACAAACGATCTGTAGCTACGTTGTTTATTGCAGGACAGACGTACATTCATCCTTGAAAGGTGGTGATGCCGTGAAACCGAAACCCATCCCCCTACACATACTCCCCCAGCGCTCACACACAGTCGGACACACGTTGCAGCTTTGCCGGGTGAGGTTACTATCGGACAAGCTTGAGACGTTATTGCAAATGCAGCTGTGCTGCTTTGGGTTTATGACTTTCCACTGTCTAAAATGATTGTTGCACACTGCAAAAACGCCCACATCCTGTGACCTATATTATTAAGTCACTCTATGTCTTCAAATTGCTTTAAATAATTATTCTTTTTCAATTAATTGATATACTATTGCAACCTGATCCATTTATCGCAATTAAGAAAATTAAATATTTATTCAAGTGCTCTTGGGTCTTTTTTTTCTGTTCTTTTTTCTTTTACATGATTGCACTTGTGATTACAAGAGTATTTCCATTTCAGGACACTTTATTGTCCTTTATCACAACACCGTTTAGAGTAATAATGACGCCTTTACAATTGTTTTACACTAAAGTGGACTTTGCAAATTAAGAATATACTTAAAAATGATGATAATACTTTCATATTTGTACTCAAGTTACATTTTCAGTGCAGGGTTTTAACATGTGACAGGTGTGTATTATTGCTACTTTTAGTTCTGTGTGGTATCTGAATACTTCCCCAAATACTGCAAAAACAGTATAGCCCCATCCTTATGCAATGGAAGTCTAAGCTACGGTAATAAAAAATATAAAAACATTGCTGACGGCATCACAGAAGTATTAAAGATAGACTCTGTGAGTCATTGAGCAACCAACAAGCTGCTGCTGATAGAATATTGAAGACAAATACTCTGACTGCAATACACATAACATTGCATGCAAACCAAATTTCAGGCCTCTGAAAGCTGTCATCCAAATCACAGCCTGACAAGCCAAGCCTGTACTTCAAGTTCTTCTGAGCCATGACCTGATATGCAGTGTTATCAGACAAAGACAGCAGCTCTGAGGAACATGTGCAGAGAGGAAACAGAACGGAAAGTAATAGGATGGAAAGAAAGTCTAGTCTATGACTGGCAAATACTGTACTTATGTACAACTGTGAAACTAAAGGAGTGAAAACTGACAAAAAAAAATGGACATGATCTTTTATAAACGTGCCTGTATCTGTAAGAGAAGTATGGAAATACAACCAATTACTCAAATAACACCTGAGGTGAAACCACTACTTCCCTTGCACAATGTCCCCAAAACTCACCACCAGAGTTCAATAGGTCAAGTAGTTAAACTAAAGGAAGTAGTGAGCACACACATTTCTGGCTCAAATATGATATAAGATTTTTTTTAGCAGTTCAAATTCTGCTGGTCTCCACATTTAGGCTCAGAAAAATCTATCTTTAAAAAATAAGATGCTTCCTCAAGTCAAAAAATCAGTGAAAAGTATATTCAAATGCTGTTCAGGATTTTAAATGTGTGTGGCTGTATGTACACAACTGACATTTTTATGGATAATCATGTATGGTTGTTTTCTTTATTTCAGACCAGTGTTTAAATTACACGTGTAGATGACTTCACAAAAATGTGTCATCACCGCTACTATAGAAAGATCTCTCTCAGCCAATTGCTACAAGAGATGAAATCGCAGAGCTACCACACCACAGCATCACATGACAGACAGAGGCTGGCTGATCGAGTGCACCCATGCGCACACGCTGAAATGCTGCAGGATGTGTTTAGTGCTGATGCACGCTGCACTGAGGTTACTGCCGGTCAGTGACATCCTCTGTCAAACCATCCTCTGCTGAGCCAGTACAGTGACTCTCTCAAAGTGATCAAATCTTAGGCTTAAATCTACTTCATTATTTAAAGCTCATTTAGGGAATCGCCAATTATACATTTTAATTAAGTTATAAAAGCAGTCCTAATGGAGAGATTTCTTCATCCACAAAGATGAACCTGCTCTGGTTGATAACCATTGCTGATTAACAAAAATGTCAATAAAAACAATTTGATAATAGTTTAACCTCAAAGCATAATTTTTTATACATCAGTCACATTTTTTGCATAAAATCAAACTAATGGTAACTAATGGTGCAGTGCACCTGAATACTGGTGTGTTTTGAGATGCAACAATAACAAGACTGCATTAATTCAATATATATCTAAGGAATTCTATTCTTTATCTATTTTGTACAATTCACATTGTCATGTTGTAGGGATTGAGTTTTCTGATCAAAATAGCAACAGCCAAATGATGGACTGACAGTGAAGTCAAGTGCATCATTGTTCATCTGCACAGTCATCATGAAACATGACACAAAACGACGTAACAATGTAAATAAATAGTTCACCAACCATGGGTATCTAGTGAAAACCACAGGCAAGTGACTGTTGAAATATTAATAAATTAGCATATTGCACTGTGTGTACTACAACTGTGATGTAAATCTTACAGTACTTGTATTGTCTAGTTCTTGCCTGTATAGCCTACATCTATTAGGATGATTCAGGGGAGACCAGGGATGGTTGTAACACTTTTTGTCTCAACTCTTATAACTTGCAGAGTGTTCATGGTAGGGCTCTCAAATTATTAATTATTAATTATTAATTATTATAAAAGGACACAAAGTCCCCTCATTTGTCATTTGTTACAACCTACCCACCACTGGGGTGGGTTGTAACCATAGACTGTAACACAACCTGGGGTAAATTGTAACAGTGAGATTAAAAACTAAACACTGAGACCACACCCAAAGGGCGTAAATATATGTGCATATAATTTTCATGTTGCAGTCTTTGAAGGTGGGAGTAGTGGTTGACATGTATTCCATGAGATATTATTGATGAGAAGAGACTTGAATAAATACTCTTTCCACTTCCACTTATTTTCCACCAACAGTGGGTTACTTTGCCTCACTAGGCCTACCTATGTTACAAAAATAAAAAAAACATTCAACACTACATCTCCCATAAAGATTTGGCTACGTAACAGGGGCAAAGGATTATGGGATTTGTAGTTGTTAAAAGTTAACAACTCATATTTTGCACGGGTAAAATGAGGAAGTGGTTAGTGTTTCAAAGCTATTGATGGTGGATTGTGCAGAAAAAAAAACACTCGCGATTATGAAGTCGCTGCTGCTACTTTTGGGCAATGATAGCCTAAATGAGAAGGCTAAACAGGTAGGCTAATAGAAGGACAAAGCTCGTTATCAGTGACCCATTTAAATTCAAAATGTCACTTTTCATTCATAAGAGACGGATTGGCGGTGTGTCTTAACTTTAATACAGTTCTTATAATAACTTCAATCTAACTGCTGCAAAAATGCCACAGTAGAAAGTCAGTAACATAAAGCTCAATTATCAACTGATGTTATGATAATAGATTACAAGATTAAGCCTATCTACAGTAAATAGGCGACAAGAATGCCGATAATCAATCAAATGTTACATTTCTTACCGCCAGAAGAGCCTCTATGGTTTTCACTGTGAACGCACCTCGCCTGAGTGTGTGAGCGCGCAGCAGCAAGAGAGACACTATGAGCCTCCAGAGCAAAAGTCATAAACTGGACTGAACTGCTGCTCTTAAACACCTGTTAGTCACCTGTCGTGTGTGTTCATATGTCCACACAGCATTTTGACTCCCCCTTCTCTCTACAACCCAAATAATGTTTTATTTAGTCTGTCCAACAGTCCAAAGCCCAAAGATATCCAGTTCACTGTACTGACAAATTGTTATTGATAATGTTCTGTTGTTTGATCAACCACTGCAGCTCTATAGCTCATTGTGAAAACTGTGAGGAGTCACTTCTTGTAATGTTAACAAAAAATACAATATCTACATCTACACACAAGGAAACACATTTTCACAGATTTATGAGCACACTTTAACTGTCTTAAAAAATATATTTATTTATTTATTAAATTAACTCTTCATTTATTTGTTGTAACCTATATTAACTCAACATGTACTGTAGCAGTTGGTTTCTTTTCTTTACCAGTTGGAGAGGTCATAATATTCCTAATAAGGCCTCCTGAGCCTTAGAGACATTAAACAGTTTCCACTGCAGATAGTCCTCCTCATAAACTGCACTTCATGTCCAAAATGTCCAAAGTTAGCAGACGGTCAGTCCAAATTAGTTTTTTCCTGAGAAATAGTGACCCTTTATTAATTTATTTTTAAATCAAAGTTGAATTAATTAAAAAATGCTAAAATCAGCCCATAAAACAACATATGTGGTTTAGTTGTTGTTGTTTTGTTTTTTTAATTATGGGATGTAATGATCTACAATAGAGAGGATATTAGCCTATTTCAGTATAAAGTTGAACTCCACCAGTGTCAAATGAGGTGAAAAGATTATGTAAACTGCCCAATCAATAGATCAAGAGGAGGCATGGTAACTGTTAGTTTGCCTTGTATCTGCAAACTATGATAAGGTATCAGATCTTCTGGGAGAGGATCATGGCGAGGATAATCTAAACAACAGACATATACTGCCCCCGTGTGCTTGGAAACCTGAAGTGAAGGAAGATGAGGCTAGTTGCACTTGCAAAGCATGAAAAATATCAACAGAATATTTATGTATTCTGTATAAGAACAAGAACAGAAGATGAAACAAAAAATTTAAAATAAAGTAAAATAAGAGATTATTTAAGATTAGCAAATAAAATGAACTAATCAAAACAAAGCTTTTTTTTTTCTCATGACAGTGGCAGTTGTATGATCTCTTCCTTTACACAATTATAATTACTCATTTATCATCATGAGAGACTCAATTGTAGATGCTGCCGGTGACCTAGAAGTGACAGTGCAGTGAAAAGATCATGATGTGATACATATTATTCTTTCACACTGACTCATCACTAGAGCTTTATTGCATTATTTATTTATTTACCTTTATTTTACCAGGAAGGCCCGCTAAGATCAGAAATCTCTTGCAAGGGAGACCCGGCGAAGGTAAGAGCCTTGTAAAATCAGCACAATAAACAATAAAACAAAATGTCACACACTGAGACACAGTCACTCCAGAAAAACAACGACATTCAAGATTCATTTACATTTATTTTACAGCACAACAAGTTGGCAGAATTTGCTTTCGGCACCGCATAGCAGCACATAGTTCTGTGTTGGCAGAGACAGACATTACATCAAACATTACACACACATTATAGGCCTACATTATACACATTCAACATAGACGAGGGTGGAATGGAATTATCTGTCACTGCACTCTTTATTATAGAATTAAAGGTCCAGTGTGTCATATTTGTCAAGATTTACTGACCAATACTGAATATACTACCAATGAATATAATTGTATAAGTGTATAATTGCTATAAAATAAAATCTGTTTGGTTTTCATAGCTTTTAATTCTTCTTTTATATATACAATATAGCAAGGGTCTTGCTTAGAGAGTGTTGCGATCTTGTGCCGCCATGTTTGTACGGAATGGAAAATCCAGCCAACCAGTGAGCATGTATCTAATAGATAAATAATAGAATCTGAATGTTAGATGTCACTGTTTTCCCCTCATTTTACACACTGGACCTTTAAAATCATTAATAGATATAAATGTTAAGAACTTTATGAAGAGCCTATTCCAGGACCATTAGAAAGTAATAATAATAATAAGCACTTTATCTTTTTTAATAAGTGCAAGGATAAATAAATTATACGAATATTTTATGTAAGATGCCTGAAAGTATGTAAATTGTGCTTTTACACAATTTCCCTAGCTTAGATCACCTCCTTGTGGCTCAATTTGAATTTACAGCTAAATTTAAGAAGGCGGGGCTTGAAACATTATGGCCCCTCCCTTGCATAGTGAGGGCCCTGACGTCGGCAGTCGAGGGTAGCAACAGTTGCCTCGAGACCCCGTCGCGCCATAGTGACTGTAGCCGTGGAGACAGTTACTTACCAACGGGCGCAACACTCAGCAACAGCAGCAGCAGCAGCATCTGGAAGTCACCGAGCGAGTGGGAGAGAGGGGAAAGAGAGCAGAGCCAGGGCAGAACTTTTCACAAGGCAAAGGTGACTATATCTTTATAGAATTTAAAAAACGGAAATAATGTAACTCTGAAGAGGAAAAAAAATGCTCTGGGATCGAGTGTGGTGCTACTACTACCACCAGTCTTGGTGGTTATTTTCCACAACATAACTTTCCCTTCTTTGTGGCATCCGCCCCACAAGTTGAGAATCGATCGCTTTCCATCCACTCCTCATTTAACTGACGTCCACCTATAGCTAGCTACAGCTTGTTTTCTTTTCTTGTTTTTGTTTTTTTGCACCTGAAGTCAGCTTTGCCACTCGTTTTGCTTCACTTTACTTTAGACGTTATACACAGCGAGAGTACGCAACGCAACGCACCATCACTTTACACTTGTTGCTATGTTGTGAGGCGTGAACGCACTTCCCAGCTGAATCCCAGCAGGATGGATGTGTGTTAGGCTATCAGTCAAGCTACAGCTAATGCTAACTTAGACTGCTGAGAAAGCGATCGAGCTGCTGAAGTTTAATTTGTGAGTTTGAAAGCGTCTGTCACGTTGTTTTACAGCAAGACACTACACGGACAAACGTGGGGCGTTTTTCTTTCTTGGGAACCGTGTTTATTTATTGAAAGCAGGTGGAAGTGGAAGTGTGTGTATGTGTGTTTGTGTATGTGTGTGTGCGCCTAGCTAACGATAGCCACTTTGGCTTTCGAGGGGCTGAAACTAACCCACCGTCCGCTGCTGCTGCTGGGATCAGGAGGACAACTTTCATTGCAGCAGCAGGCAGTTTGTCAGCTCAGTTTAGGAAATATTCGTGTTTAAATCGTATGTATTGAAGCAAGTGAAAATGAGGCAGTACAGCACGGATATGTGAACTTCCACCGGCTCTGTTGTTACGACACTCAACCGCTGCAAAAAAAGAAAAAAAACCCTGATGCTCCGACAGATCTCCGACTGATCTCTTTTTCTCTGTGTAACTTATTCAACCGCCAAATTAAATCACTCTCAATTTTTCAGATTATGAGTTGGCGAATCAAGTGGTAAAAAGTACTTACTTTTGCAAACTTAAGAAGTTTTTAAATATACCAGAAATAGCTTGAATGGCTGGATCTGTTGCAGCTAGGTGGTGCTGTGATGGTTCTTTTATACTGCTCGCCTTGTTTTACAGCCCTTGGGTGAGAGATGGGTTGTTTAAAGTGCTATTTTCTATGTGTTTTTAGATATGAGGGCACCAAATAAAATACGCTCGCTGGTGCACTGGCCAGCCTCCCCGATTTTGGTACTCCAACTCATCACAAGTAAACAGGTTCAGGTTTTACTGATGCTTTACCTGTTGAACAATCCTAAAGCAAATCGCTTGCTATTAGCGTAGTGGCAGGTCTCGTTGGGTTTGCTGTTTGACCTCTCTGCAGAGTTGAAGAGTCATATTGATCCAAGCCATAGTACTAAACGAGAAACCAAGGGAAAATAGACCACCTCCCCAGGATTTCACTGCGGTAAAGTGAGCCGCCGTTTGCGAGATAGTGGTAAAGTGAGCCGCTGTTTGATTTTCGTTGCGCTCGCGCTACAGTAAATACGGTAGGCACGGTTCTCGAGCAAAGTGGAGGTCCTGAAAGATACATAAAGCCTATGAGCTTTTACTGGAGAATAATCACTTCCAAGATGAATCAACGTTTTAGTTGTATTTCACTGACGTAAGGGGGAGATAAATCACCTTTCATCGACATTTTATTTATTTATTTATTTGTTAGTTTATTTATTTTACTGTAGAAATATGGAGAAAAATTAATTAAAAACGACCCCTGTAATAAAATACATTCACAGTGTGCTGACATTTGACCTTACGTCACATAAATTCCTTTATAGGTGTATTCCTTATTTCTTTTGCATACTGTTCCTGACATCTCACTCTACTTCTGGTATCATTTTGGTGGCATTTTACTGTAGAAATTTGGAGAAAAATAACCTTAAAGTCACCCATATAACACAACCCAGTTACAGTATGCTGACCTTTGACCTTAGGTCACATCAATTCCTTCATAGGTGTGTTTCTCATTCCTTTTGCATATTGTTCCTGACATCTCACTCTACCTCTGGTATCATTTTGGTGGCATTTTACTGTAGAAATCAGGAGAAAAATCATTTTAAAGTCACCCCTATAACACAACCCAGTTACAGTATGCTGACCTTTGACCTTAGGTCACATCAATTCCTTCATAGGTGTGTTTCTCATTCCTTTCGCATATTGTTCCCGACATCTCACTCTACCTCTGATATCATTTTGGTGGCATTTTACTGTAGAAATCAGGAGAAAAATAATTTTAAAGTCACCCCTATAACACAACCCAGTTACAGTATGCTGACCTTTGACCTTACGTCACATAAATTCCTTTATAGGTGTATTCCTTATTTCTTTTGCATACTGTTCCTGACATCTCACTCTACTTCTGGTATCATTTTGGTGGCATTTTACTGTAGAAATTTGGAGAAAAATAACCTTAAAGTCACCCATATAACACGACCCAGTTACAGTATGCTGACCTTTGACCTTAGGTCACATCAATTCCTTCATAGGTGTGTTTCTCATTCCTTTTGCATATTGTTCCTGACATCTCACTCTACCTCTGGTATCATTTTGGTGGCATTTTACTGTAGAAATCAGGAGAAAAATCATTTTAAAATCACCCCTATAACAAAACCCAGTTACAGTATGCTGACCTTTGACCTTAGGTCACATCAATTCCTTCATAGGTGTGTTTCTCATTCCTTTTGCATATTGTTCCTGACATCTCACTCTACCTCTGGTATCATTTTGGTGGCATTTTACTGTAGAAATCAGGAGAAAAATCATTTTAAAGTCACCCCTATAACACAACCCAGTTACAGTATGCTGACCTTTGACCTTAGGTCACATCAATTCCTTCATAGGTGTGTTTCTCATTCCTTTCGCATATTGTTCCTGACATCTCACTCTACCTCTGGTATCATTTTGGTGGCATTTTACTGTAGAAATCAGGAGAAAAATAATTTTAAAGTCACCCCTATAACACAACCCAGTTACAGTATGCTGACCTTTGACCTTACGTCACATAAATTCCTTTATAGGTGTATTCCTTATTTCTTTTGCATACTGTTCCTGACATCTCACTCTACTTCTGGTATCATTTTGGTGGCATTTTACTGTAGAAATTTGGAGAAAAATAACCTTAAAGTCACCCATATAACACGACCCAGTTACAGTATGCTGACCTTTGACCTTAGGTCACATCAATTCCTTCATAGGTGTGTTTCTCATTCCTTTTGCATATTGTTCCTGACATCTCACTCTACCTCTGGTATCATTTTGGTGGCATTTTACTGTAGAAATCAGGAGAAAAATCATTTTAAAATCACCCCTATAACAAAACCCAGTTACAGTATGCTGACCTTTGACCTTAGGTCACATCAATTCCTTCATAGGTGTGTTTCTCATTCCTTTTGCATATTGTTCCTGACATCTCACTCTACCTCTGGTATCATTTTGGTGGCATTTTACTGTAGAAATCAGGAGAAAAATCATTTTAAAGTCACCCCTATAACACAACCCAGTTACAGTATGCTGACCTTTGACCTTAGGTCACATCAATTCCTTCATAGGTGTGTTTCTCATTCCTTTCGCATATTGTTCCTGACATCTCACTCTACCTCTGGTATCATTTTGGTGGCATTTTACTGTAGAAATCAGGAGAAAAATAATTTTAAAGTCACCCCTATAACACAACCCAGTTACAGTATGCTGACCTTTGACCTTACGTCACATAAATTCCTTTATAGGTGTATTCCTTATTTCTTTTGCATACTGTTCCTGACATCTCACTCTACTTCTGGTATCATTTTGGTGGCATTTTACTGTAGAAATTTGGAGAAAAATAACCTTAAAGTCACCCATATAACACGACCCAGTTACAGTATGCTGACCTTTGACCTTAGGTCACATCAATTCCTTCATAGGTGTGTTTCTCATTCCTTTTGCATATTGTTCCTGACATCTCACTCTACCTCTGGTATCATTTTGGTGGCATTTTACTGTAGAAATCAGGAGAAAAATCATTTTAAAGTCACCCCTATAACACAACCCAGTTACAGTATGCTGACCTTTGACCTTAGGTCACATCAATTCCTTCATAGGTGTGTTTCTCATTCCTTTCGCATATTGTTCCCGACATCTCACTCTACCTCTGATATCATTTTGGTGGCATTTTACTGTAGAAATCAGGAGAAAAATAATTTTAAAGTCACCCCTATAACACAACCCAGTTACAGTATGCTGACCTTTGACCTTACGTCACATAAATTCCTTTATAGGTGTATTCCTTATTTCTTTTGCATACTGTTCCTGACATCTCACTCTACTTCTGGTATCATTTTGGTGGCATTTTACTGTAGAAATTTGGAGAAAAATAACCTTAAAGTCACCCATATAACACGACCCAGTTACAGTATGCTGACCTTTGACCTTAGGTCACATCAATTCCTTCATAGGTGTGTTTCTCATTCCTTTTGCATATTGTTCCTGACATCTCACTCTACCTCTGGTATCATTTTGGTGGCATTTTACTGTAGAAATCAGGAGAAAAATCATTTTAAAATCACCCCTATAACACAACCCAGTTACAGTATGCTGACCTTTGACCTTAGGTCACATCAATTCCTTCATAGGTGTGTTTCTCATTCCTTTCGCATATTGTTCCCGACATCTCACTCTACCTCTGATATCATTTTGGTGGCATTTTACTGTAGAAATCAGGAGAAAAATAATTTTAAAGTCACCCCTATAACACAACCCAGTTACAGTATGCTGACCTTTGACCTTACGTCACATAAATTCCTTTATAGGTGTATTCCTTATTTCTTTTGCATACTGTTCCTGACATCTCACTCTACTTCTGGTATCATTTTGGTGGCATTTTACTGTAGAAATTTGGAGAAAAATAACCTTAAAGTCACCCATATAACACGACCCAGTTACAGTATGCTGACCTTTGACCTTAGGTCACATCAATTCCTTCATAGGTGTGTTTCTCATTCCTTTTGCATATTGTTCCTGACATCTCACTCTACCTCTGGTATCATTTTGGTGGCATTTTACTGTAGAAATCAGGAGAAAAATCATTTTAAAATCACCCCTATAACAAAACCCAGTTACAGTATGCTGACCTTTGACCTTAGGTCACATCAATTCCTTCATAGGTGTGTTTCTCATTCCTTTTGCATATTGTTCCTGACATCTCACTCTACCTCTGGTATCATTTTGGTGGCATTTTACTGTAGAAATCAGGAGAAAAATCATTTTAAAGTCACCCCTATAACACAACCCAGTTACAGTATGCTGACCTTTGACCTTAGGTCACATCAATTCCTTCATAGGTGTGTTTCTCATTCCTTTCGCATATTGTTCCTGACATCTCACTCTACCTCTGGTATCATTTTGGTGGCATTTTACTGTAGAAATCAGGAGAAAAATAATTTTAAAGTCACCCCTATAACACAACCCAGTTACAGTATGCTGACCTTTGACCTTACGTCACATAAATTCCTTTATAGGTGTATTCCTTATTTCTTTTGCATACTGTTCCTGACATCTCACTCTACTTCTGGTATCATTTTGGTGGCATTTTACTGTAGAAATTTGGAGAAAAATAACCTTAAAGTCACCCATATAACACGACCCAGTTACAGTATGCTGACCTTTGACCTTAGGTCACATCAATTCCTTCATAGGTGTGTTTCTCATTCCTTTTGCATATTGTTCCTGACATCTCACTCTACCTCTGGTATCATTTTGGTGGCATTTTACTGTAGAAATCAGGAGAAAAATCATTTTAAAATCACCCCTATAACAAAACCCAGTTACAGTATGCTGACCTTTGACCTTAGGTCACATCAATTCCTTCATAGGTGTGTTTCTCATTCCTTTTGCATATTGTTCCTGACATCTCACTCTACCTCTGGTATCATTTTGGTGGCATTTTACTGTAGAAATCAGGAGAAAAATAATTTTAAAGTCACCCCTATAATAAAACCCATTGACAGTATGCTGACCTTTGACCTTACGTCACATCAATTCCTTCATAGGTGTGTACCTCATTTCTTTTGAATATTGTTCCTGACATCTCACTCTACTTCTGGTATCATTTTGGTGGCATTCTACTGTAGAAATGTGGAGAAAAATAACCTTAAAGTCACCCCTATAATAAAACCCATTTACAGTATGCTGACCTTTGACCTTACCTCACACCAATTCCTTCATAGGTGTCTTCCTCATCTCTTTTGCATACTGTTCCTGGGGTCTTATTCTACTTCTGATATCATTTTGGTGGCATTCTACTGTAGAAATGTGGAGAAAAATAACCTTAAAGTCACCCCTATAATAATAAATCATTATGGGTGGGATTTTTAAAATGATTTTTCTCCACATTTCTACAGTAGAATGCCACCAAAATGATACCAGAAGTAGAGTGAGATGTCAGGAACAATATTCAAAAGAAATGAGGAACACACATATGAAGGAATTGATCTGATGTAAGGTCAAAGGTCAGCATACTGTAAATGGGTTTTATTATAGGGGTAACTTTAAGGTTATTTTTCTCCACATTTCTACAGTAGAATGCCACCAAAATGATACCAGAAGTAGAATAAGACCCCAGGAACAGTATGCAAAAGAAATGAGGAAGACACCTATGAAGGAATTGATGTGAGGTAAGGTCAAAGGTCAGCATACTGTAAATGGGGTTAAGTCATTTTGGGTGGGATTTTTAAAATGATTTTTCTCCAAATTTCTACAGTAAAATGCCACCAAAATGATACCAGAAGTAGAGTGAGATATCAGGAACAATATTCAAAAGAAATGAGGAACACACATATGAAGGAATTGATCTGACGTAAGGTCAAAGGTCAGCATACTGTAAATGGGGTTAAGTCATTTTGGGTGGGATTTTTAAAATGATTTTTCTCCAAATTTCTACAGTAAAATGCCACCAAAATGATACCAGAGGTAGAGTGAGATATCAGGAACAATATTCAAAAGAAATGAGGAACACACCTATGAAGGAATTGGTGTGAGGTAAGGTCAAAGGTCAGCATACTGTAACTGGGTTTTATTATAGGGGTGACTTTAAGGTTATTTTTCTCCACATTTCTACAGTAGAATGCCACCAAAATGATATCAGAAGTAGAATAAGACCCCAGGAACAGTATGCAAAAGAGATGAGGAAGACACCTATGAAGGAATTGGTGTGAGGTAAGGTCAAAGGTCAGCATACAGTAAATGGGTTTTATTATAGGGGTGACTTTAAGGTTATTTTTCTCCACATTTCTACAGTAGAATGCCACCAAAATGATATCAGAAGTAGAATAAGACCCCAGGAACAGTATGCAAAAGAAATGAGGAGCACACCTATGAAGGAATTGATGTGACGTAAGGTCAAAGGTCAGCATACTGTAACTGGGTTTTATTATAGGGGTGACTTTAAGGTTATTTTTCTCCACATTTCTACAGTAAAATGCCACCAAAATGATACCAGAGGTAGAGTGAGATGTCAGGAATAGTATGCAAAAGGAATGAGAAACACACCTATGAAGGAATTGATGTGACCTAAGGTCAAAGGTCAGCATACTGTAACTGGGTTGTGTTATATGGGTGACTTTAAGGTTATTTTTCTCCAAATTGCTACAGTAAAATGCCACCAAAGTGATACCAGAGGTAGAGTGAGATGTCAGGAACAGTATGCAAAAGGAATGAGAAACACACCTATGAAGGAATTGATGTGACCTAAGGTCAAAGGTCAGCATACTGTAACTGGGTTGTGTTATATGGGTGACTTTAAGGTTATTTTTCTCCAAATTTCTACAGTAAAATGCCACCAAAATGATACCAGAGATAGAGTGAGATGTCAGGAACAATATGCAAAAGGAATGAGAAACACACCTATGAAGGAATTGATGTGACCTAAGGTCAAAGGTCAGCATACTGTAACTGGGTTGTGTTATATGGGTGACTTTAAGGTTATTTTTCTCCAAATTTCTACAGTAAAATGCCACCAAAATGATACCAGAAGTAGAGTGAGATGTCAGGAACAGTATGCAAAAGAAATAAGGAATACACCTATAAAGGAATTTATGTGACGTAAGGTCAAATGTCAGCACACTGTGAATGTATTTCATTACAGGGGTCGTTTTTAATTAATTTTTCTCCATATTTCTACAGTAAAATAAATAAACTAACAAATAAATAAATAAATAAATAAAATGTCGATGAAAGGTGATTTATCTCCCCCTTACGTCAGTGAAATACAACTAAAACGTTGATTCATCTTGGAAGTGATTATTCTCCAGTAAAAGCTCATAGGCTTTATGTATCTTTCAGGACCTCCACTTTGCTCGAGAACCGTGCCTACCGTATTTACTATAGCGCGAGCGCAACGAAAATCAAACAGCGGCTCACTTTACCACTATCTCGCAAACGGCGGCTCACTTTACCGCAGTAGGATTTCAACCCCCCCTTTCATTAGTTTTACAGTGTGTGACTGTGGCTGGTTTCCAACACTTTGTATCCCCCCCCCCCTCTCTCCTTTTGGGATTATGTCTCTTTTCCTCCTCTGAGATACATTAATTCTAATGAACTATCTTTTCAGAGACAGCTGCCAGGTGCTCGGTCATTTGTAATGTTTGCTTTTGAGGCATCAGGAGAAATCTTTGCACCATGAAAAGTCTCTAATTAATGTGTTATTTGTATACTACCAATGAATTGAGCTATAACCGTTGTGTATTTACATTAAGTATTTATCTTGGCAAGGAAAAGTGATGATTAAAAAGTGGGCCTGAATGTGAATAATCATAATTAATATCTTGGCTGACAAATATATTAAAAGGTAGTGTTCATGAAGCTAGACTCCACCCAGAATATTTGAAGGGAGAATTGGATGTGCATTAACAAAGGACTTGACTTGTTTTGGAGTTAAGTGTCAGACGGAGAAACTTCACTTGAATTGGTCAGACAACTCTCTGCAGCTACAAAGAAAATAAAGAGATGACTGCACTGAAACTCTCTGTGTGTAACCCCCACCAACCCCACCCCCCAATCTGAGCGTGACACTGTTATGTTTACATGGCAACTTGATATACAAATACACCCAAGTCATGGAAAGAAAAGGGTTGGAGTGGGCCAGGGGGGTGAAATGTTATTCTTTTAAAAGTCAGTGTTTTTAATCAGGTTATTTTCATCTCCCTCTTTGTGGTAAGAGTGCATAGCGTTGGCTTGCAGAGGCAGGTCACAAAAAAGGTGCACAGAAAAGAGATTTAAACAAAGTGGAGAGCAACGGGTGTTTGAGGAGTTATTCAGAAATTTCTCACTGATTTGCAAAGTTTAGAAAATGTGTGTTTGAAAATGATTAGTTCTTTAATTTTTCAGCTCTGTTGTCGCCGGTCACCGGTTATGTCTCTATCACCATGTCTCTGCGTCTGAGGTTGCCATTTATTGGCATGGCCTGGAGCCTGTGATTGTGGTCAGACTTTGGTTCATTTCAGCAATGAGTGTCACAGTAGATTACGCTCCGTCCTAGGGCTGTAACCTCCCCTCCTCTAGCCTCTCTCTTTTAAAGCTATCTCTGGAGTTGCTTGTGTGATTGTGCGTAGCAGTGACTGTGCTGTTACCCCATGTGCCATTTTGAGTGTTGGCCCCGTGTGTGTGTGTTTGTGTGTGTAGTACAGTTCAGCTATCAATAGGACAGCTGCAGTGGTCTCTTGGGCAGTGGGTGATCCACAGCTTATGGTCACATGTTCTGTTCTGTGTGTGTATGTGTTGGCTGCGCGTGTGTATGTGTGTGTATACATGAGTGTGCTCTGTGGATGTAGTCGTGTATGTGTGTTTGCTCATGCTGCATTTAGCTTATCTTGATGAGGCCGACTGCTGCCCCAGGGAGAAGTTTTAAATCCAATAGCCAGCTACAGATATAGACACGGACCTTGTCACTGCCATCACTTTTGTCTGGTTGTTTACAGATCATATTCATATAGAGTGACATTGACTTCCTGCTGTGCCTGACTTGAAGTGCATGGCTTGTTTTGCATGTTTCATTATCTGATATTAACACAATTTTAATGATTTATCCCATAACTCCAGTCAAGAGCATGTCAGGAAATCACAGAGCAAAGCAGACGAACTGAGGGGCGAATGCCTTGTGGGGCTTGTTAAGTGGAAATTAATAGTGTCATTTGTACACATGAAATACTTTCAGTTTCATAATCTTCATCATTAATTTATTTGTTAAGCGCTTTCCATTTTAAGTGGTTTGCTGCTCCAATTTTTTAAGAATCTGTTGAAAGGAAAACAGTTTAAGTGTCCTCGTGACTCTCGCTTCAAGTCTTCCAGCTACAAAGATTTTTGGAAATCATTGTAGGCTTAGGCTGCTAGGATACAAAGAAACAAATCTTGTCATATACCAAAAAAATGTGACCACTGATTGGCTCTTGCAGGGTGGCAACAAGTTGAAACTCGTTGTGAAATGAAATGTTTTTCAGTCTGTCTCTTCTGTCTGTGTGTGTGTGTCATCAGGAGCATTCTTAGCATTCCACCTGTTTGTATCGTAGCTACACGACCGCTAATTAAATTTCCTGTCGCAAACAGTAGACAAGGCAGTGACATTTGCATTACAATTACTGACCTCCTTCCCTTACTTTTTCAGGGTTAGCAGCAGCAGCAGCCCCCCATCATCTCCTCATTTTTCCTTTCTTTTAAAGGAGTTGTAGGGTAGTTTTGTTAATGTTTATTTGGCTTAAAAGAAGAATATCTGTCAGTGTAAACCTGCTACAAAGTAATTACCAAAACCAAAAGGAGTAGACTCAGACAGTTTGTAGGTTGGTTGCTTTTCAGAAGCTCTGTAATGAGGTGATTTACTGGGGAACAATAGCAGTGGATGCCATTGTCACAGGTGCAAGAAGCCCTGGTTCAGCTAAATGATGGTGGGTGTCCTCATACAGTGCAGCCCTTAGATCCTATTCTTGATCCTTTAAAACCTTGTCTTCCTTCTCATTCGCTTCAGAAGCCATGTTCAGTGTGGGGGGGATTTAAAAGCATTGTATGCTAATCATTTCCATGTAAGAATTCTCATATAAGACACACGTGTTGCCTGCCTGAACAACCTTGCATATTGCAGCCAGAGTAGTAGGTCTGGCAGCATATTCTTGCCACTGATAAGCAGTCATGTCAACATTGTCCTGTCACCACCATTTACTGTATGTTATATGATTGCAATCTTGATGCAATTTGCCATGCAGGAACACTTGTCCGATCCTGAAGTAATTTGATGGTTAATGTCCTGGAAATGGTACCGAATATGATGTGCTAAATTAGCATGAATGTTGCTGAGATTATGTAAGTCATACTTTTTTTTTTATTCCAAAAGCATATCACTGGATCTTTATTCTGGCTGCAGAAACGATGATTCAAAATCCAGACTCTGCCTTAGTAATGTCTTATGCAGGAATCACTGGTTCAGTGGCAATATGCAGACTCTCACACCAATTAAGTCCACTCTATTTGTGGCCAGCTGTAACAGCTGGTAAGCCACTAAGATGGGGTTTGACTGAAACTTGGACCTGACAGTGCTCAGCCTCTGTATGAAATGCATTTAATTTAGGTTGCATTCTAGTTTCACTAAATTGATGCTTAAGCTAAGGCATGCTATTTATCTAATTTAATGACACGGATATGTAGAAACTGACTGTAGTGCATTATCATTTACAAAAAACTTATGCTTCCTTCAGATTTGTCTGGATGTCAGTGATCCAGTATTTACCCATCGTAAATGGCCTGTCAAGAACAGATTGAATCCGTTTCAATGTCCTTTGTCTTGCTCAAGGGTTTTGTGTGAAAGGCATTAACACTTAAGTACTTAAATCTGCGTCTGGTGTCAGGTATGTACCATAGCATAGTATTCACCACATGAACAACAGACACTTGGATATGCCTTGCATTTAAAGCATCAAGTGATGACTCATTGTTTATGTCAAGTAATTTCCTTTGATAGCATATTGTACATGCACTATGATGCGTTTCAGTCATCATATCTGTGCACAGTGAACGCCTACCAAGTGGGTAGACTCCTCCAGTGCAACCATGACGTTTATCTCAGGTTTATCAGTCACAATCAACGCAGCTCGCTGCCAGGATCTGAGGTCATCTTTGCAGAATGTGCTTCCCTGGGAAATCAAACTCTCAAGTCCACAGGTTAGAAACACACCTGTTGACGAGAGCAAGTAAAACTGGAAACGAAAAACCCACCAACGAACTAAACATTAGTGTGAGTGTTTCTGCATGTGGAGTGAGTGTTGATATTCTGTCATAGAAAAGGACGCAAGTCTGGGCTCGACTGAATCGTTAGTACTTAACCTCTCCGAGTTGTCAGTCAGATGTTGCTCATCCAGATTTAAAAGAATGTAGTTGTACATTGCATTTCACCATCGCAAGTGTATTTTCATTGGCTTTTTGTCTTATGAAGTGCAAATGGAAAACAACTTGCTATTGTGGAATAATCTTGTATGAACTGACTTTTGCCCATTGCTCCCATTATGTAATTAATCTGCTATTTGTATTTTGCTAACGCTGATTTGCTTTATAAATGCACTTTAGTAATGAAACTGGTTCTCAGGGTTTGTGATATACTAATGTGATCAGGGACCCATAATCTCTGTTTTGGGTGTTGCTATGGCTATGTTTAAATTGAGATTATTCATGCCTTACATGCTGTGCTAACTGACTGTGAAGGTCAGAGTGAGATAAATGATCAAAATCATTCTTGTGCAATTTTATCTTTCTTCTTCTTAAATTTTACTCACATCCATGTTTTGGGGAGGGAAACAGAGATTATGCAATAATAATAATCTAAACTCTACTGTGTCCTTGAGGTGGCTGATGACTGAGTGAAGGTCCTTCCTTTGTGTGTCAGTTATGTATCATCACTTTGATCGCCTTGAAACACATTCGGTGAAACTCATGAAGGAGACACTCGCATGTATAGCCTGAGTATAGTCCGATTACCTTCCCCCCCATTTTTTAAATGCTCATCTTCTTTGCTTTTTCCACTTAAACTTCTCAACATGTGCAGTTCCTTCAAATCCTTGATCTTCATCTTGAGATGTTAAATGTTAAGGATGAGAACTGGGGGGTGGATGGAGGAGGAGGAGGAGGAGGCGGAGGCGGAGGAGGAGGAGGAGGGGGGATTGTGGAAATCTGGAAAGGGTTAGAAGAAGGTAGGGCGTTGGGGGAGGAAGTTGTGAGTGTGTACAGCATGGGCGAACACACAATTTCCATGGCAACGGTTTGATCTTTCTCTCTGTGGCTGTCAGGCCTGCAGTGCACATGGTGACAGAGTGGACAGGTTGTGCTGATGACCAGAGGTGGGGAGGTGAGGGGGGGTGGGGGTGTTTGCTTGGATCAGAGACAGTGGTCGGTGCCTCCTATTTCTACCCTCTCTCTACCTCTCTCTCTCTCTTTCTTTCTTTCTCTTTCCCCTTCAAACTCTGCCATCTGCAGACCCCAAGAGCTGCTTTGATTGGATTAGCCGTGAATTAATGAGACAGGCTTGAAGAACAGCCTCTGTTGTGGAAATCTCTTATCATATCTTAATTCACTCTTTGTGTGAGTGCGTGTGCCTCTGTGATCTTATAGGTTCTTCTAATTAAATCAAAGAAAGACAAGTCTAAATGTTTTATTTCAAATCCCCAAATGGTAATGTTTTTTTTAATATATATAAATGAAAAATTCAGCTTGCTAAAATGTTCAAATTACTCGTCAGAGACCTGTTGCTTTTCCTTGATAGATATAGGAAAGAAGGATATTGTGTAATGCGGAACAAAAGTCTTCCATAGATGTCTCTTGAAAGGCAACAAGTGTCTACCTCTACTTTATTTTGTTTTATCTTCCAGTGAGTTGGAAAGAGTATTGCTCTGCTCAAGCTGTTTTACTGTCTGCTCTGCCCAGGGAATTTTTTGGAAAGACTTGACTTGCTTTTGGAAGTGTTGTTTTTGGGTGGCATGAGTGTAAAGCAGCCCTGAAGAATAGACTGTTGTCTCCCTGATGACTTAAACATTCGTCCCTCTTTTGACCACCACCACGTAGTTACAAAAACAGAGCACTTCATCCTGTTCTTTCACGTTATAACCAGTGTAAAGTCTGTACATTTTTGTATAACTACAGCACAGGAATAACTCTGCCTCCATGTCCCCTGGTGTCTGAAATTAATAGCTTACATAGTATTTATTGTTGTAAGTTTCTACTTAGCGTGAGATAGAGGGATCAGGTGGGGGGATGGCATTGTTTGGTTTGGGAAGTATTCTGTTGGTTGCATAGCAACAGGCTCCTGGAAACGGGAGTGGACGGTGTTGCCACTAGCAACCGTTGTTGCTCTGCAAACAATGTGGGCCAGTGCAAACACGAGCCAAGACTGTGGGCTCCTGCTTTTAATTGAACATCTGTATGTGTTTTTCTCTGATTGAGCCCTGTTTGAGTTAGATCTGTCAGTGACAGATGTTTAAATCTTGTCTGCACTAACATAACATTAAGTTTAATGTCTACAGCATTAATAATACTTTGTAAGGTTTTGGGTTTTTCTTTTTTTTCTTTTTAAAGAAAAATATTTTCTTGTCTCTCTGTAGCCAGCAGCTAAAACTCAGGTAACTCTTCAAAGGAGGGGGCTGCTGTTGTAATGTTGTAAATTGTTCATCTGGGATTTGCCTGAATGAAACCAGGCTCACCTCACAGCGCTCATGTGTGAAGTTTTTCTTTGGGATTGAGGCAGAAAAAGGCATGGCCATAAACTGCAGCCTATCCAGAGTTAGGGGTGTTAGCGGCTGTGTGCTGTATCCTGCTGTGTCCCACCTTTGTGCCTTTCAGAGCTGCTGGAGGGGAACTTGCGTGGCTTTTAACCTTCGACTAAGCAGAAAGACTCTTCTGCTCTCCATCCTGTTTCCCCACCTTCAATGCAATGATTTGGCACACTTCCCCTCTCATACTTTAATTGAGCTTTAATGCGGGAAAACATGAGGGTCAGTGTTGTGTTTCCTGATCCCTAACACATCTTGTCGTGCCACTTAATAGCATAAAGAAGCCCTCAGGCCTGTGCCACTCGTGTCTGGTGGTGGAAATGACATGTCTAAAGATAAATGATGGGATTGTTACAAGTGTATTTATAACTGCACTGACACTCCATAAACAAATTCCTTACTTCAGGAAGCTGCTTGAGGATTGCGGCGGCTTTTTTAAAACATTCAGTCCTTGTTAGCATCAATCCGATAATCGACTTTTTGGTATTTAAATGACATACAAGAAGGAGGTGTGAAGAAAAACTGAGACGGGATACGAGAGCCCTCACGTCTGTGTGCTAATTGGGAGCCGAACAAACACACACACACACACCGCTTAGGGAGTAATTCCTTACAGTAACCAGGGGTTTTTAGAAGATTGACACATATCAGAGATTTCAACATAGTCCTCCTCCACTCACTCTATTAGTCATGTAGGCGGGCAGTGTCAGCCTGTGGTAAAAACTTCCCCCTCACATGGAAAACGGCAGAGGTGGCACTCCCAGATCTGATGTAGCAGTGCCATTTGTTTTATTGTTTATTGCAGCCTATATCTTGTATGGGCTGATTTTACATGGCTGCTACCTCGGCCAGGTCTCCCTTGTAAAGGAGATTTCCGATCTCAATGGGATTTCCTGGTTAAATAAAGGTAAATAAATAAAAATATATTATAGCTCTCCAGCGGGGATGCCCAACTCAACACGGTTGAGAGTTGTAGGGATGTTATTTTTTTAAGTTTAATTTATTTGACTCCTTTAAGTTACAAATGAAAAGCCAGGGTAGCACAGTATTTTGTATTACTTATTGACTCTGTGTTGATATTATGATTTTGTGTCATTTCTGGAAATAAAACTTGTGCCCTTGTGATTATCTCTCATCTGTGGTGGGAACATCTTTGTTGTGGATGAATGGTAGGGATTTAGTGGTATCATCAACCGCGATACCTTCATCATGTTGTATTTAGTGGCAACATTTTAGGTGGTTGTGTCGTGGTGGTGTTATCCTGTATCATCATGGTCTTCAACTCTAAAAATGTTCCATAAAAGAGGATGTAACTTCTAGTTTGATGTGAGCACAACATTTTTGTTGGAAATGTGGTTTGGTTAACTTTATTTCCCCTTCCTCTCCATCACAGGCAAGCTTTCCTCGATTGTGACTCATTTTGCCCTTGTTTTTTTTCTCCCCCCCTTGAAAGCTTTTTTTCTTCTCCTGTGTGAGTCCTGTTAAATGTTTTTTGTTACGGCTCCCGCTGTCTGGGTTTAATTTGTTGCATATTAAAAGGCAGACTTATTTATTGATTAAAATTTAGAGATCCCAGAGGAGCGCTCCATTTGAAGCAGTGGATATCCCCGCCCGGTAATGCCGATATGAAAGAGTCGTAATGTATGAAAATTTTAACCGCTTCAATCGAGCAGTCCTCGGGAAAAAAAACAAAAACAAAACACATGTGGCTGCACCTGTTGCTTGTATCTTAATAGTTCACCCTGGAGATTACCGCTGCCTAAGTGGTGTTGTTCGTCAGGCCTCTTCCAGTAAATTAAAATAACATTGTAGTGCGTGTTGTGTTATGACTAATCACAGAACGTCTCGAGCAGGTTGTGTCTTGCACCCCTCTGCTGTAATGTTCCTGCCGAACACCTCTCCCGTCTGCCGACTGACTTTTCCTGCTGTTCCTCCTGGATGTCTGCCGTGAACCAAAGACCGCTCATCAATTCAACCCACCCCCCAACTGTGCTGTATCTCCCTCTACCCTTATTCTAATCCTCCTCCTCCTCCTCCTCCTCCTCCTCCCCCTCTCCCTCTCTTCTCTTTTGCGGTCGCACTCGAAAGTTCCTGTGCAAGAGCTTTATAAAGGGGGAGGTGGGGATGGAGGAGGGGGGAGGTGGGGATGGAGGGGGTGTTGAGTTGGGGGTGGTCGTCATGGATTCCTCACCATAGCAACCGACAAACGTTTACAAAGCATTGAGGAATTTCCTCATATCAGCTGGATTATTGGAGCCCTCACAGAACGGCTCTCGTTAGAAACAAACGCTGGATATCATCAGGACCCTGGCAGGGTCTGGAGCCCCACTGCCATTTTCATCCTTTTTCTCCCTTCTTTTTTTTTTCTTTTCTTTTTTTGGAGCGAGTGGGGAAGTTGTTTTTTATCTGCTTTTACTCCCCCCCTTGCCCTATTCTTCTCTTGTCCCTGCCTTACTCCCGCTCTTTCTCCCTCTGTCCTTTTTTTTTTTTTTTTAAGAGAGCCTTTGTGTCACTCCATTTTTAGCTCCCCTTTGCTATGCTGTGCACATTGTCACCCAGTGGAAAGGCAAGTTGCGGCGGCAGTGGGTTTGGTCCTCAGGAAGCACTTCATTGCGTCCCGTTGGTAACTTGAACTCCTGCACTGTAACTTTCCCACCTCGGCCTGTTGGGTCAGTCTGTGTCGTACAGTTTGGCTGCTTATTTCACCGTTGATTAAGGCCAAAGGTGGGCAGCCTCTGGGGCTCTTTAAAGCTTTGGTGACTAAGCTTGACTTGGCAATGCCAGGAACCCCTTGGGGCCCAATGAATGCTCTGGTGGCTCCAAGAGAGAAGGGGTGGGGTGGACGAGCGTATTTAGCAAGGCTGTGCATGTGTATAGACTTGAAATTCTCTTTAAGTCTTCATTGTTACACATCAGAGCATTAAGCGCTCATGATGTTTCACTAAGATCACGTGTAATACCATAACACTTGGCTGTCAGCCGTGATATCCACGTCGTCAGGGCTCCACCTCTTTACATGGGATTGACACTTCTTCACCACATAATGCTTCACAAGCAAATCTTACCTCATCTGTAAACAAACTACTCTAACTGCTCTCAGACACACCAGAAGTATTTTCTTTCCTACTCTGGCTTCTATAAGATAGGCAGCACAGTCATTTTGGCTACTACAAGCAATTTAAGGACTCACAACAACCACATTGCTGCTCACTCTGTAATTCCAAACCAGAGATTTGCTGCTGTGGCTCAGTGCGTAATGTGCCAAACTCTGCAGTCTGGTAGCATATGCATGTTAGTGTACATATGTTGAAGGCTTCACCACATGTATGAACACATAGGGAGCGTGAGATAATTCAGTTCAGTAAGCACCGCAGCATTCAAGTGAAAGCTGAAGACGTCATGGTTTTAGGAGGTTGAAATATGTTTTGGTTTTGGATGCTGGTGGTCTTGTTAACTATCTTGTGGCAATGAAAATAGTTTACCAAACTTTTTTTTTTAAAGCGCTAAATGCAAGAGAAAATGTATCCCAGTCATGCACCACAAAAAATCTTTGGCCTGTTATAAAATGACCCCTTACTCATGTCTTTTCTCTCTCTTTTGTTTTCCCGTGTCCCTTCCAACACAGCATGCAGAGCTCCGAGGGAGGGTCAGACACTTCGACCAGCGTGGCAACGCTGCGAACGTCGTCATCAGCCCAGGCCCCTGTGGTACAGCCTGTCCCAGCATCCCAGCAGGTGGGGCACTACCTCTACCCTGATTGTGCTGTAATGACAGGACCAATGCGGGAAGTCTGTTATGACTTAATTGTTTCACACTATTTATTTTCTAAATGTTAAAAAATAAGTTATTTTGGAAACCAAACCAGGGCTGTTTTGTTACAGTAATACTTGCTATATTTGTGCTAGTACAATGTCACAACAATCACTCCTGGATGCACCTTATGGTCTAATGTTTCTGTCACTACCTGCAATAAACAAATATATTTTTTGAATAGTGGTTCCAATTTGTAACTTGCCAGCAACCAAAGAAGTTCCCACCTGTATTCATTACCATATTATGAGTTCAACTATGCCCTCTCACTGTTTTTTTCTTTGTTGGAATATCTGAAGCTACAGTCAAAAAGACGAAATCGTCAATAAACCAAGCAGAACACAGTCTGAGTTTCTGTTGTTCAGCAGTCAACAACAGGGCACCAGTCTGACACTGAGTATGTTAGACTCGTAGGAAAAGTATGAGCCTTCATTTATTTATGTCTTAATGAGCATAAATCTCTCAGCAGTTTCCAAAACAAGGCTTGAGCGCTTGTTGATATGTTTGCCGGTGTTGTGTTTACTGTCATGCAGTGATGTGTGTTACTGTACATACATACCTATGTAATTGAGTTATGTCTTGTATCTACACAGAGGGTGCTGGTTCAAGCCACAGGCTCAGCTCAGAAGGGAGGACAAGTACAGCAGCTTTCAGTATCCAGGGTTCAACAGGTCCCTCAGCAGGTACACAGTACTGTACATACATATACAGTGCTGTGAAAATATCTGTGCACCCCTTGAGTTTTTACAGCTCTTAGAAATTAAATTATTTCTAATATTTGTGACTGAGCCAGATACCTACACAGTGGTTTCTTTCACACAAAAAAGTAACAGGAAGGATGATTACATACATACATTTCTGTGAATTCAAATAAAGCTGAATATCAAGTTGGCAAAACTAGCCTGCAGCCTGTTTCACCTGAGGTTATTTGTATCACTTCCAAATATTTGATCGCTTCATGTTTCGCTTGGGGACAGAATTTATGTTAGGTTATACAGTAACAGTCAGTTTGTGCGGTTGTTGGCTTGGCCATTAGGTGACATATTAGGTAGTAAACAAGTTAAAAAGTAGCTAAAACCATGTTTGTGTTAAACACAAGATAGGTATGTCAAACATGGCAGCTCATCCTTTCCGCCAAACCCTGCTCATTGAGAGGTGAAATGTTTCTCCTGCTTCCTGTGCTCCTCATTTGTTGTCTTTCTCTGGCTGAGCCTGACCTACTGCTTGTGTACCTGAGTAACATAAAAATACTATGTTTTGTGATGTTGATGGGTATGGCTTAAAGTCTTCTCAGAGTCTCTGGGTATCTGTCTTCTGTGCTTCAAAGCTTGGTTATATTACTGGGGGGCTTGAACCAAATCCCAATATACAATGTGTGTGATGTCTACCGTCTAATGTTGAAAACCAGAATCCGTTTGCTGTTAGCTGGTGTTGGCTCATGCCACAAGATCAGACAAAAGCAGATGAACAGTTCACGCCTTTCTCTATTTCTTTCCTTCACTGTATCTTTCATGACCAGTTGTGATGTTTGTCAACTTAAGCTTGTTTTTAATTAAACAACAACAAAAGTTAAAGTTAAAATCAATTCAGTGCAACATTATTTTAAATTACTGTACATTACAATCAACTCCACACCAAATGCCTTGGTAGGTCGGATGATCATATATAGTCAGTGCTTTAAATATAAATTTGTGCTGTTGAAGCTTTTGTGTACAAACCAAGGGGTGGATAGATGTTATTTCACTGCACTGCATGTAAACACAAATGCATGTGCACATACCTATATTCACGTGAAAATATATTTCTCTGTACTGTAATTAGTCAAGTACAATCTCAGTAGTGTTTCATGTCTTAGTACTGACAAAAAAAAATCTGTCTGTTACCTGTGAGCCTTTCTTTCATTCTCCTGTTGATCCCTATAGGTGCAGCAGGTGCAACATGTCTACCCATCCCAGGTTCAATATGTAGGAGAGAGTGGAGACGCTGTTTACACCAATGGAACTATGTAAGCAGCAACATGTCACTGTTATTTGAGATATTTGAGTGAATCATGTCATTATTGTTCACCAACCATACCTCTAAATGGCCACTGTGTTAATTTAATATGCTGTAAAAGTGTTGTAAAACTTCTTTTATCATTTTAAATTAACAGAGACAGCACTTAGCATAATATTTGGTTCCAGAGTCATCTTGAATTATGTATGAATGGATTCTGCATGAAAAGCGTAATGACAAATACAACTTTCCAGACCACTTTTCCTCGTCATTTGAATAGTGTCACATCCACCTCCCATCAAAACACCTTTTAAGTTAATGGAAATTGATTTTTTTTTTCCTAACAGTTTCTCTGCGATCATTTCAATCATATGATTGTGTATGAAATCTAGATGTATTGGATTGGATTTCTCAAATTCATCACTAGCCATGAAATGTCCTTTGTTTAGCATCGCCCTGGTTTGACATCACTGCGTGTTGATTTTAATGTTTGGTCCCCAGCCGTGCAGCTTACTCCTACAACCCTGAGGCTCAGTTGTACGGGCAGAGCAGCGGAGGGACCTACTTCGACTCGCAGGCCGGCGGAGCTCATGTCACTACAGTCGTCTCCTCTGCCAGCGGTGGAGTACCCCCTCATGGCATGGTTGGCATCGCCATGGATGTGGGCAGCAGCCACATCATCTCCAGCGGCAGTACCTACCTGATCCATGGAGGAAGCATGGAGGGAAGCCGCAACCACATATCACACTCGTCTCGCTCCTCCTCAGCCATGGTGAGCAGAACTCACACCTTCGTCCCTGTGGTGCTCTTGACAAAAATGTCTTTTCTCAGCTGCAATGTGATCAAATTATATACAGGTGCGTCTCAATAAACTAGAATATCATGGATATCAAGACAATATCAAGTCCATTTCCAGTAGTTCAAGTCAAACAGCCCCAGCCAATTGAGTGCACATATAAATGGACATACTTTTCAGAAGGCCAACATTTCCATATTAAAAATGCTTTTTTATCTGTAATATTCAATTTTTTTGAGATACTGAGTTTTAGGTCTTCATTAAATGCAAGCCATAATCATTACAATTAAAATAAATTATATAAATTAAGACATGAAATGTTTCGATCTGTGTGTAATGGATCTATATAATGTATTAGTTTCACCTTTTGAATTGAATTACTGATGTAAATAAACTTTTACATGATATTCTAATTTATTGAGATGCCCCTGTGTATATATAATTTAAAGTACATTAATAAGTTGTTACTATTAACTAGTACAGCATGGCTTACTAAACAACCCAGACTACCATACAGTGCAGTGAGATGAACACTAGTGCCAATTGTCACCACTGCTACCTGAGCCTTTGTCCAGACTGGGCCGGCTCCTAGGACAAGCCTGAAAGGCAGTGAGAGACGCATGGGGGTTTACGGCAACCTGAGTTGGGGCCTCCTGGCTCTGCAGAGAGCAGAGCAGAGCAGAGCAGTACAGGGCAGAGAGCCTGTAGAATCGGGACACTGGCTTAAATAATTCAGCACTGCCTTGTTTCAGAGGTTTTCACAGGCACTTGAGCGCCCTGCAAAACAAAGCAACCCCTGGGGCTCATTACCATTTGGCCAAGAGCCCTCGGGAGCCTTCTTAAGGCTTGGAACGCTGCCTGCTTCTTTTTCCTTTTCTTCTGTGTCTCCAGTTTGGCTGCAATACCACATATCTTTTTCTTTTTTGACTTGATTTTCTTCTACAGCTCAACAGAACGTCCCTGGTTTTGTCATTTACTTTGCCTGCCAGTTGGACTCCATTAATTTTTGTTGTCCCAAGAAGGAATAATATGTCAGTGTATATTTTACACTGTTTGAATCGAAGTTACAACTTACTCTGTCTGTCTCTTAATTTTTTTAATTTATTACTTTCTTAAAGTTAAAATGTTTGAAAAACTAAGGGGAGGGGGGCTCCACAGGCATTGTTGACCTATTGTCCCCTAGCTTGACGTGACCTGTGCCCCTGTTTGTGGTTCCTATTTGCATACATAGAGTGTCTGACTGCAAGCCTTCACTGAGCAGCTTAACCCCATGAGTCCCTTGATTTGCATGCTTTTGTCAGACAATAATGGATTTGGCTGCAACACTGACTGATTTTTAATAGAAATGCAGAGATCTGGCTGCTCGCTAACAGTCTTATTTCCTTTTATCTGTTTTTTTTTTTTCATATACTCTGCTTATTTCTGTCCCCTTTCTGTCTCTCACTCTTTTGCCTCTTCTCCCTTCTGTGTCCACTCTTTTTTTCTTTTTTTTTTGCATGCTTATTCTTTCTTTAGCTTGAAATGGCGATTGAAAACCTCCAAAAGTCTGAAGGAATTGCAAGTCACAAAAGCAGCCTGCTCAACAGCCATGTAAGTCAACCAGGAACTTTCTTTGAAAGGGAAAATGTTAAAAAAGAAATCCGTGGCTGAATCTGTAGGCAGTGTGTTCTTCTTCTGTTCTTGCACACTTCCTACTGCTAGCTTTACTCTCTCTGCACTGTCCCACTGACACGCATAATTGCCTCCATTAGTTTTTCGTCCTTGATCTGAACTTGCATTTGCTCTCACTTCTTCCTCAAGAATATATCTTTTGTATATGTGTCTCAACGCTCTGCATGGATTTGGGGTTATTTTCACACTTCAATAAACCAAGACATGCATTTTTGCACTGGAAGGGGCCACATTCAGATAGACATTTTGCCCCACATTAAAAAGAAAGTCCAGTTTGGAGAAGCGTGCTAGCTACCATACTTACATCTGTTATATGATGTCAATGCACTTCTTCCATTCGCATAAATGAAAGAACATGCATATGTCTGTGTGAACGTGGCCTGACTTCTTTTTTTTTTGGAGGCTATTGTTCAATGGTAATGACATTTAAATGAGATTTTACTTTTCAATCACATGGGGAAAGTTGTGGTTTGGACTTTTCCCTACCTTCCAGCTCTTAGCCCCAGCTGTCACCTCACATCCTCAACATCATTTGTACAACTAGTGTTTCAAGTATTTGCTTTAAATCTGATTTGTAAATTGGTTATTTGTGGTTGGTGCTTTTTACAGACGGAGCTATGACTATAACCGTCTTCTTTTTACTATCAGCCATTCCTTATGCTGTAGTCATTTACTGCTTCAGTCAGGCATATAAAGGGCCTACAGCGGGAGTGCAATGGTCTTTCAGGTGTTTCACCTCTTAAAATAGCTGGTTATGTAATGTGCGTGCGTGGTGTGTGTGTTATCTGTCTTTTGATATGATAATAAGCTCCATTGATGAACAGGTGACTATCGCATAGCAGGGTTTGCCCGCTGGGGCTCACTGATTGTGCGACTGTCTTCTTCTGCTCTGTATTTTTTTAGCTGCAATGGCTGCTGGACAACTATGAGACGGCGGAGGGAGTGAGCCTACCCCGGTGCTCCCTCTATAACCATTACTTGCGCCACTGTCAGGAACAGAAACTGGACCCGGTCAACGCGGCCTCTTTCGGCAAACTCATCCGCTCGGTCTTCATGGGCCTGAGGACCCGGCGCCTCGGCACCAGGTACAAACAGGAAGAAGTTGTTGCCAGTGCTGAAGATGCTGATAACAGTAATCGTGTTACTATTATAGATGTGACAAGTATGATGATGCTTATAGGCATGGGAGACTTACTGATGGAAGAGGATAATGATAGTGATTACACTGATGGCAACTCTTCTTCTCTTGACTGGTTTCTGTTTTTTTCCACACTAAATCCACCAGAGGCAATTCTAAGTATCATTACTATGGCATCCGGGTGAAGCCAGACTCGCCGCTCAACCGGCTGCAGGAGGACACTCAGTACATGGCCATGAGGCAGCAGCCTGTCCACCAGAAACAGAGGTCAGCTACCGTATCTCTTCTTGTGATGTTCCTTTTCCCCTCGCCTTGCTCTCTGACACATTTGTGACAACTTAAACTAATTTTCCACTCATCCTGTGCCATTTTGTTTTTCCTTTTTCTTTCCTAATTTAAGTTTATATGTAAATCAGATTTTTTAAAATTACATTTACCCTGTGACAGCTGCTTTTACTTTCATTGCCAGTCTTCTACTGCTTGTATCTTGTCCTCAATATCCTTCCCTATTGCCTCTCTTTCACTCTCTCCCTTGCCCTTTTCTGTTATGGTTATTTATGTTTTTCTTTGGAATGGAAACCCGCATACCCCTATTCCTCAAAACCAGATTCTTATTTCCCTCTAAATTCTTCAAAAACTCTGCTAACATGCATACATGTCCTGCCCTGTATTCTCCGTATAGGTTCAAACCTCTACAGAAGGTGGATGGCATGTCTGACAGCCTGTGTGGGAGCTCTCAGCACTGTAACAGCACTCCAGAGCAGTCGGTGGCTGCTCAGAGCCAACACCACCAGCAGTACATAGGTAAGAAGAACAGGAGCTGGTTGTCTGCCACCTCAGCCATGTATCCAGGACTATATGTTCTGCTTTTGTGTGGTTTTAGTCATTTTTCACCAATGTAATCACAAAGCACACATTTTCATAATGAATGTCAGATGGGATTGTTTGATGTTACAATAATAGCGTGCGTGTTTCTATGTTTACCTACACTATATAAACTTCCTATACAGTTTTCATATGGTTCCAAAGTCCATGAGCCTTTGTGTGTGTGTGTGTTATGAATGACACCTGTCTACGTTTTTGCTTTATGCAGATACGTCCCACACTTTGCCTCCATTTCCCACTCCGGACTTGGGCACTCAGCCTCTGCCAGAGCGCATCAACATGAATGATATCAAAAAGCTGCAGACGCTCTACAGAGACCACTGTGAGGTGGGTCACATCACAGCACTACTACTCTGTTGATACATATTTCTCTGCCTCAGGAAGGTTTGAAGTGATATAGAAATTTTGAGGAGTGGTCTGGCTCCTTTGTAGTTCCCCACAGTGAGACCTCACAGATGAACTCATCATGTGTCTCTGCCTCCTGGCTGTTGGTCTACTTCAACCTATTGCAAAACTCTAGGTATCATTTCCCTTCCTTGGGGTCAATAAGCCCTGCTATGTTAAACAAATCATGTTGCCACTTCTAAACACACATTAGCAAACATCCGTAACAGACAGATGTGTATGCAAGAGATAAACACATCGGCCATCTCTCCCTGGAGTTCTTTTCTTTACATTTGCCATATATCAACAGTGGTATGTTGTTATTTACTGGAACATCAGCAGAGACTTGTAATCGTAAGTTAAACAAGTGCATCTCAAGCATTTGTGTTTGTTTCATAGGAAAACAAAAAAAATACAGTTTTACATTCTGCCTATCATAAATAACACATGTTTTATGACATATGCACTAGTCCTGAACAGGGTTGAAATAAGGACACTATAAAAATATCCATGGACTAATGAAATCGTAATGCCTCTGATAATGCATTCTGCTTTTAATAAACACTTAATTATCTCATATTTAACTGTTGACCTGCTGATGGATACCCTTCCTATATTGAATTGCTTAATATTTGTCAAAACAGTCTGTTGATATTCTATATTACTGTTGTTATCACTAGAGTAAAAATAATCTATTGATACTATGAAGTATGAATATTATCTTTATGTCTCCATTTTCATCAGTGAGTCACAACAGTTACACTGGTGGACATTTGTTTCTTCATTACCATGATCACTGGCACTGTTGTTTACTTAGGGGCAAACCCACATACAGCATCCTGCTGCTATATACATGTACACACACTAGGGTGCAAAGTGTATGTTAATCTGCTGCTGAAAATAGTCCCAAAGAGAAGCAACACCTGTTTGAGAAACATTTGCTTAAAGTTCAGCTATTTCAGAAAATAAGTCTTTTTTTTTTCTACTTACCGTGAGACTTTATTTTAAGGCCACAGCGGGCTTGTGCAAAAAAACAAAAACAAAGTTTGCTGTTCAACAAGTATTGGATGAAAAACTAATACATTGTTGAACTTGTTTCTGAAATAAAGATTACCACCACCAGTTTTATCCCTCAGTCAAAGCTGCACGGGGAAAATGAAAAAAAAAAAGATCTATGGAGGAGCGGTGTGTTACGTAATGACATTTCATAGATTTCATAGTTTCATGGTGGGACAATGAATTTGAGATGGAATAACCCCCCTACCTCCCTCCCTCCCTAGACATTAAAATTTGGGGGCTTTCAGGCAGGAGAGAGGCTGTGATTAAAGCAGTGAAGCTCTGGCTTTATCATATTATCCCTGCCCTCCCCTTGTCCAGCCTCACCACGCTCCCTTTGTTCCAGCCGTCTTTTCATCTCTGTGCAGCTTTCAAGACATGCCAATTAACCTTTCAGCGAGCTGGGTGGACATCTTGGTGTCTTTGTGGTGGCCTCCCCATGGGCCTTTGTGTTGCCTTGTCTGTGGACAGGCACATGGGCTCCTGTCTTTGTCTGCCAGCGCATTTCTGTCAGTCTCACAGCTCTCGTTGCCCCTGCGTGTTTAATATTGATGCATTTCACTTTTCTTTTTCACCTTTTTTTTTTTTTTTTTTTATTACGTGAGCCAACACTGACCTGTTAACACTTTGGCCAGGACTTTTATCGACAGCACTTTTAGCTACAGGATAAATTAAGGCCTAGACATAAAAATATCTAATTTCTTTTTTTACTTTCAAACTCTCAAGTCTGTTTTTTTAAGCTGGGCTCTAACCAGATTTATTAACGTCAAAGTAACAACAATATATCAGCGTTGAAGCATAGATAAGTAGGTGTTTAATAAAATGCTGTATTTGATGTGTGTGGACAGAAGTGAAGGGTTAAGATTTGGGAATCTCTGCTGCAGGCACTCGTCTGTCTGTGAATGTGCATGTGAACACGTGTTATTTCTCCTTCACACTTTCTTTCTTTCTTTTTCTTTTCTTTTTTTTTTTAAGGCATGCTGTTTTTCCTGTGCAGCGAAAAAACTGTGGGGGCAAAACGCTCTTGTTTAGAGGGGCTGGGGAATTCTCCTTTTTGTTTTGGAGTTCTGTGTTTGACCTGTTGCTGGGGGCAACCGTAAACAAGGTTGCCATGGCGACGGCTGGAGAGGAAGCAAAAACATATCATGTGATTGAAGCCTACACTGCTGTGTAATAAGATCCAGCGGCAAGTGCATGTCCTGCCAGATAGAGAAAGAAGAGAATCTCCGGGCACGGAGTGAATCATACTGTTAACACTCGGTGGACTCGAACGTAGAGATATACGGGACTGTTAGACGCCAAAAACATAAAGAGTTTGGTCTCTGCGTCATGTTGAGTCAGGCAGACGTTTCCTGTGGCCTGATGAATGGTCGCAGTAACTTCTGCAGAGCTGTTTTCTTATATTTGCGTTGAGTTTCAGGGGTTTGTTTGATCGCTCTCTTTTTGGGGAACATGTGACGAGTCGACCCCGAAAAACTGCTGTCAAAACGTAAGAGCGCTAGCTTGCCACTGCTTCCTCTGTGTTCTTGTTGTGTTCACTTGTGTACTCTGCTTTCAAAGAGCCTCATACATATGAACAGGAAAGAGGAAGTCGCATGGGTTAGTTCAGGTCAGCGCCTCGCCACTAAAACCAGGCAAATGCATGCATTAATCTACCAGACTAATCTGCTTCATAAAGGCAACCAAGACAGGAAAAAAAGGGAGTGAAATCAACTCAAGAAAAAAAAAAAAAAAACCTCCAGAGGAAGCCTAAACGTGGCCTTTAGGATCCTCCTGATGATTAATGTGCAGGGAGCTGTGTTAAGCTGGCTCATTGTCTAACCAGGAGGGCCTGGAGTGAGTGAGAGGCTGCCTGCCTGCCTGTAGAAACTTTGTTGTGTGTCTGGTTGCCATGGTTCAGCTCTGTATGTTTTGTCCCCCACCTCCTCTCCTCTCCTCTCCTCCCTCTCTTTTTCCCTCCTCTCTTCCCTCCCCCTCCTTCCTCCTTTGCCGCTCTCCTGCAGGCTACTTTGGATGTGGTGATGAACCTCCAGTTCCACTACATTGAGAAACTCTGGCAGACCTTTTGGTATTCAACACTGCCATCTAGCGACGGAAACACCACCATCGCCAGCAGGTCAGTCCAAACATAACAGGAGGAGCCAGGCGGGTTCATCGCTGAATACAAAGCTACTGAGTCAGTTTTTTTTTTACTGTCTGCTGGTATTATTTACATTTATATTTTCTTTGTTTGTTCTGTGTGTAGCGACGATGATCTGGAAGGTGTGATTCCCAGAGAAAAGCTGGTGGCTCTGTGTAAATACGAACCTATCAGACTATGGATGAGGAGCTGTGATCACATCCTCTACCAGGCTCTGGTGGAGATCCTCATCCCTGATGTCCTGCGCCCTGTTCCCAGTCAGTACTACCACTGAGAGACAAATTATGTAGACAAAGTGTAGGACTGTAATTAATGAGTACTTTCATTATCATTTTTTATCAACCAGATAATTGTCTGGTCTGTAAATGCAAGTTGTTTCATCCAATACACAAAGATATTCTGTTTATTATCTCAGAGGACTAAGAAAACTATAACACATTTAAGTTGAAACCATGATTTTTTTTTCATAATTTTTGCTTAAAGAATTACTTTTAAAATTGTCAGATCAGTGATGAAATATCAAATCCTCAGTACCTTTATATCTTCAACACAATCAGCAGCACCAAGCTTTACTATCATGGGGTGTCGGTGGTTTCTCTGTACTTGAATCTTCTCAGCTGAGTTTACACAACTCTGATGTAGTGAAGTCAGTTTGTAATCCAGGCTCCTCTCTGTCTTCAGGCACTCTCACTCAGGCCATTCGTAACTTTGCCAAGAGTCTGGAGGGCTGGCTGACTAACGCCATGACCAGCTTTCCCCAAGAGATTATCCGCACCAAGGTAACAAGGAAAACTCTGACCCGCAAGTCTGTTAAATTGTGTGAGCACATGTTTTGTATGGATTAAATAGCAATGAAGTCTTAGACGGTTTATAACTGAGTCTGTTAGGTTACTTTATAAGGCCGTGTGGATGCACTTTCATTTGCGTTTATAAAATAAGATACATTCTGGTTTAAAATTGCAGTGAATGTGATGGCATGTGTGAGATCTAGACGACCTCTGTCCTATATCATGAGGGACACTAAGTCTTTCTTGTCCAGAAGTTACAACAGGAAGAGATCTGACCTGGTTTGATTGAAGTCTCACCTCAGTGATATTAAAAAGCATGAAAACATTAAGGTGTGCCTTTGCTCCATTGTGTTATGTTGTGTAGGTGGCAGTGGTCAGTGCGTTTGCCCAGACTCTGAGACGTTACACCAGTCTGAACCACCTGGCCCAGGCAGCTCGCGCCGTCCTCCAAAACACCTCCCAGATCAACCAGATGCTCTCAGACCTCAACCGGGTGGACTTCGCTAACGTCCAGGTAAATTCATTTCATTTCATGTAATAAAGATCAGAGGCTTGAGTCCACTTTGAGATTTCTGCCTCTCACCGTTGTTGTTGTTGTTGTTGTTGTTGTTGTTGTGTCTAACAGGAGCAGGCTTCGTGGGTGTGTCAGTGTGACGAGAGTGTTGTCCAGCGTCTGGAGCAGGACTTTAAGGTCACCCTGCAGCAGCAGAGCTCTCTGGATCAGTGGGCCACCTGGCTGGACAACGTGGTCTCTCAGGTCCTGAAGCCCCATCAGGGCAGCCCGAGTTTCCCCAAAGCTGCTCGCCAGTTCCTGCTCAAGTGGTCTTTCTACAGGTAACATGGGAACAGTTCCCCTGCACGCGCCTAGTTTTTACAGTACTCTTTGGGCTATAGACATTATCATGACTGTATGACACATTCAGATCATTATTATTATCTATATAAATGCTGTGTTCTTTGTAGCGTTCCAGGCAACCCGTAACTCATGTTTTTCTGACCTGTTACCCGTGAAAATGCACTAGAACAGCAGTCAAACCCGTAAGATCGAACTAGTACAAGTTCACGGGTCGGAAAAACACAAGTTACAGGTTGGAACGCACCATAAATATAGATTATTATTACTTATTTTCTGTTTATCTCCTTCCTGTAGCTCCATGGTGATCAGAGACCTCACTCTGCGCAGTGCAGCCAGTTTTGGCTCTTTCCATCTGATCCGTCTCCTGTATGACGAGTACATGTTTTACCTGGTGGAGCATCGTGTGGCTCAGGCCACTGGAGAGACGCCTATTGCCGTCATGGGGGAGGTAAGAGAGAGAGAGGGACACTGTGCTGATGAAAATTATATTTAAATGAGTCTCTTTGACTAAAACACCGTTATCTCTTGAATTACAGTTCAGTGACCTGAGCTCTATGATGCCATCACTCATGGAAAAAGGTAAGACTCTTTTATTTTCAGTGCTAGGTTTTATATCAGTGACGTTGCCTACAAATGACTTTTTGTTAGTTTACAGTAAATAACTCCTCTCATAATATAAATGCTAAACAAAACAAAAGATGGGTAAAGATGAGCTATGCAACATTATATTTCTCTTCTTGTCAAAAATACCACAAAAGACCAAATCTATCCGATGATGATCTAAGCAGTGAGTAATAGAGTATTCAAAGACTCACACTGTATATTATTATTATTATACGTAGCTCCATTTTTGTCCAAACTATTAAAACACATCAATGAGACACATTGTTCCACCGTATGACATGTTCCTTAATTACCATCTACACAGCCGTGGTGGTTGTTCCTTCCTAAGATGAACCTATGTATTTGAGACCGAGTTGTAAATATTTGTGTCTACAGACAGAACCGGTGGGTTTGGCTGAAAGTCACAGACAGGGCCAAAGTTTAAAGTTTAAAGACAGACTGACACGTTGTTGGTTTGGGTGTTTTCTGTGGATTTGCTGCGTTTTCTTACCCAGAGTCCCCCAGTTATGTCTAACACCGCTGCTGAAAGAGGAACTACACTGATCAAATCTTTAAAGAGTGTGAGAGAAGATGTTACCTCTGTAGTTAACACTTCATCTCTGCCACATTAGCCACTCCTAGAGTTGCATGGTGGATAATGTAGGTACCAGAAAGGACGATCTCTAGTTCTGCTGCATCAATTTTGATGCTTTTTTGCTTAGAAATTGTCAATTGTGAGTCAGACATTGTCAATTGTGAGTCAGACAGTGTTATTTAAACACTTTAGGTAAAAAAAAATTGATTGTTTTGGCTACTGATATCTAATATTTGACGTTAGAAGGTTTTTTATTCTAGCACATCAGATTCTTTGGCTGTTTTCGACTTTAACACACCTCTCCCTCTCTTTGCGATTAGACGCGTCCTTCTCTGATGAGATGAGCGACCTGGGAAGTGACGCCGATGCATCCAGAGGCCCGACCGAACCGGCTGTAAAGAGAGAGAGGATTGAGATGAGCCACCCTCTGCAGGAGATGTGAGTCCCGTCCCATCGGGTGCCGACTGAAAGCCACGGGGATCGGGCACCTCGCCCTAAAAAAGAAAAAGGTGACCCTAAAGTGGCTTTTGGCGCCTCCTGAGGACATAAGTGGCTGTCGGGCCGACGTTCTGCAGTCAGTGTGTGCAATGTACATAGAGAAGAGAGTAGCAATGTCAGTCCTCCCCTTCACTAGCATTAAGAAAGACTTGATCTTTCTCCCAGGAAGCTCACGTCTTTTTATTTTTTACTCACAGGGGTGTAACACAGGTCTGATTTTTCTTTCCGTTTTTGTTGCAACTGTGAACGACTTTGTGCAGTACCTTTTTTCAATGGATGTGTAACTTTTGAGTGACGGTGTATGGTGTTTATGTGATTCTTCTTTTTTTGTTTGTTTTTTTGTTCAGATTTTAACTAGCTGTGCCATAGTGTCATTTGAGTGCCTTAGATTGCTAACTTTGAAACCACCACTACAGATGTCTCTATCTGTCCCTCAGCTGTGCCTCTACCGCAGTATGAATGTATCGTCTCTCCAAACCTCAAGACATTCAAAGCACCTTTAACATTGATTTAGATGTAGGTGTGTTACTCCTCGTTGCCTCTGCTGCAGCTCGCGGCAAACATGGGAAAAAAACAAAAAAAACCTAGAAAAACGATGAACATGCAACCTGCTGACCCAAAGGACCTTTCCCTCAGTCGTTCCCCACCAGCTTAGCCTCAGTCACGGCTCTGTCTGTCAGGCAGGAGGGCCTCGTAGTCTCACAGCAGTCAGGAAGGCAGGGAACAGTCTCTTACCTTGGCTGTGTACGATGTTGGTTTGTTTACCTCAATAGATTTCTATGCTGTGCTCCGTTTGGCTCAGATGACATGAGGCAAGTATTTAAAGAAAAAAAATAAAATAAAAAATAAAAATGTAGCCACGGTTTGTGTTCCCCCGCTCCGGTTTCCTCTCATGTAAATAGTTCAATATTTCCTCCAACTGATATCAACCCTGCGATCGTCCCTTTGTGAACTGTTTGGATTCATTCAACCATTCAAGTCCCAGTGCAGCGACTCAACATGTTAGGGAACAAAATCCAGAACGATCAGCTTGATGGAGATGGGATGTTTAAATCTAAAGTTATTTAATCTGGTCGGTCTCATTGAGCCTTGTTTCCTCATTTGAAAAGAAAAAAAAGTGGTGATAAATTTTCTTCTAAGATTTATCAAAACCAGTTAGAGCTTTGGACCTGTAAAACCAAAATCCTTACACAAGTAGAGGATGTCGTTGGCATCTGAGCCGGCACATGCTCCCCGACTTCAGATACTTTAACCTCATGCTGTTACTCAGATAAAAGTCTTATGTTCTGTTTAAATTAGATTAGAGAAGAAT
This sequence comes from Trachurus japonicus, assembly GCF_045865225.1. NCBI lineage: Eukaryota > Metazoa > Chordata > Actinopteri > Carangiformes > Carangidae > Trachurus > Trachurus japonicus. Next base: position 23,421,361 of record NC_140910.1, read on the forward strand.
ACAGTGCGTTATTTGGGGATTTGTCCATAATAAATTATATATATATCTTTATATGATGTAGAAAGTTTGTGCTCTGTGGCCTTCGGTCTTTGCCTAATCTCTCTCCTCACATTGTATCTGAGGAAAATGCTTTGATGTGTAATTGAATAAAGTGGTGTGTGTGTGTGATAAATTTGTTTTCCAAGCTCAATTGTTCAATGTAGGGCTGAAATGATTAGTAATTTGAACAACTCTATTACAAAAAAATGATTGAGGCGATTTTTTTTTTTCTTGAATCGAAGCTTAATTTAATTACACTTCTGTGTCTCACGACGTTCCCAGAATTCAATGCTGCGATCATAGGTGAGATGGAGCAAAGCCAAGAAACAACAGAAAAGAAGACAGAAATTCATGTCGCCTAATTGTTAACCTAACACACGAGAACATACACTCCTCTTCCATGACTCAGACTCACACACACACCCCCTTGCTACACAGTGATGACATCAAAAATATCAGTCGAGTAGCAACATTTGAGGTCTAAAATGTACAAATATTATACAGATATTTATTAATCACATGAGTACATCACAATAATTGACTGTTAATTTTCAGAGACGTGTCTTTTTTTTGTCATTTTCCTCATTTTTACGGTTGATATTTAATAAGGCGAAAGACTTCACTTGATTAATTGATGAAAAAATCGATAGAATACTCGATTACAGAAATGATCGATAGCTTCAGCCCTTGTTCAATGTGTGAACTCCAGTTCTTACTGCGCCCGAGGAATCTACTCAACTGTCACAAAGGAAATTTCTATTTATATGAACTGTTCTGTTTTGATTGACATCAGCTTTGTGTTGAAACTGGTTTGTTTGGTTGATTTATTCTTCCCGTCTCTCGGTTTTCCCCCTCAGATGATTTTGTTGTAGCGACGAGAATCCTTGAGCTTGATTATTTAAGGCTTTTTGTAACTTGTGCCTGTTACAGTCATTTGCCTTCAAGTGCTTTGGGGAAAAAAAAGTTATTTCTATGTGTACTTTGTAATGTTTTGTAAGGCTGTTCTAGATTTTCGGCGGAGGATTATTTTTTATTGAACTAGATTTGGTTCTTCTTACAAGTATACTGAACCCTTATTTTTGTGTATTTTTAAACCTGTTCTTGACTACACTTTAACTAGCACAAGGACAGATGATGGTCTGTAATAAACTGCATAGTTCAGCTGTATTTTGTACTTGGTCACAATGTGTAATAAATTGGTGTAAACCAAAGTTTTCTTTTGATTGAGCACATTTATTATTATTTTTCTTCTTTTTTATCAAATATCAACATCACAAAACCTAATTGGAACAAACAGCAGATTTACAAACAGTTCGTTTTCCCCCTCAGGTTTGGTAGAAGATCTTTGCTCACAAATGACTCGTTCAATCCATCGGGATACAGTATTTACACAATTTAAAAATCCTAGTTTCCATGGCAACACAGTAATTATGCGTAACTTTTTTTTTTTATTCACACAATACTTCCTTCCTCCTGCAATTCAAGAAAAGTTTCTGACATCTAGCTTAGTTTTTGCAGTCTCTACCTACAAAAGGCACACAGAACACAAAGTGGAACAGAGGAGATTCAATAGAAAAAGACTTTCCCTCCTGGAAAAGGCAGAACGACTGAGTGTACAACACACACGTTAAATTAGTGGAGAAGAAGAAGAAGAAAAGGCTTGGTCGTTAAACAGCAGGACACCGTCAGAAGTAAGTGCACATTGTCCCTCAAGGCCGAACGTCTGAGTGAAGGAGCCTCCTCCTCACCACCAGTCGTTTCTCCGGCTCTCGACTCAGAAGCTGAAAAAGTGCAAAGTTGTCCGATTCACAAGGAGCAGCCCGCCATGTACTTCCCTGTGAGAGAGATCAAACACATGAATGGAAAAAAAAAGATTTAATGTATCGCTAAAAATAAATGTTTAAAACAACTCGAGTGCAAAACCTTCCAACAACTTTATCAACGAGTGAAACTGAACAAAACAACCACACATGGAGGACGTGTCTGCTGCTACACTTCTGTTTTCACAGCTTACTGTTTGTCAACATCTTTAAAGGAAGATTTCAGGAACATTTAAGCAACATGCTGATGAATCTCCTGAGTAATTAGATTCCAACATGTAACAATTAAGTCTTTATGTTATTTTCATCACTGGTGAATCTGTTTACAAAACTTTACACCCGATTTAATAAGATGTAACCGACTTATTGAATTATTATTATTATTAAAAACAAATCCTTACTGTTTTTTTTTTTTGAAGGATATAGCTAAAAAGGTTGGTAAACCAATGTTCCTGGTTTCTCACTTTTGAACTTCACAGTTAGGACAGAAAATAAGTCGTTAATAATAACTATTAGGGAAAAAAAGGCTTAAATCATAAAGTCTAAGTTCAGTCAAAGCATTTTGGTCGATTTGTTGCCCCTGTTCTTCTTCTTCTTGTGGGAACTGGAGACCCAACAGTTGTATAATAATAATGATAATCATGATAACAACAACAAATAAATAAATAAATCTCTTATATGACCAACTTTCCAAAAAGTCTAACAAAACAGAAAAAAACTGAAGTTTGGACCTTTCTCTTGATTAATAATAACCTAAATGATTAATCTATAATCAGAATTAGGACATTTAACTTAATGCCACTTGACTAATCAATTAAATTGAATTGTGTGATTATTCCAGCAGTAGTCAGTTTAATATGACTTGCACCACTGTGCGAGGTCGTCAGTGATAATCAAGATTTTTAATAACAACCACTGCTCAGGTCATTAATCATCATTCAAACGGTCAGACTCCATTTTAAACTGCGAGTGTGTGTGTGTTCACATGGTCACCTGTGGCAAATCTCTTCTTGACCAGCGACATGCGGTAGCGGCTGCCCACCAGCTCCACGTCCATGCCCGACAGCGAGGCCCCGGAGCCCACAAACTGGACCGCCAGGCTGGGTGGGGGGCCACGGGGGACCTCCAGGCACTGCCAGCTGGCGCACAGCGTCCCGGAGCCTGGGACGCCACCGACCCACCGACCGGCAGAGACACAGATATAAAAAAAACACAGATGAGTTCACAGCAGAGACACAGAGAGACGACGATGACGATGGACACAGTGACATCTCCCTGAAAGAAGAAGCTGAGTGTGTGATGAGAAATAAATAAATAAGGATGTCACGATTATAGATTTTCTTGGTACGATTATTTTCAGAGAAATAATTGTGGTATTACGATTAGTATCACAGTAATTATGTTACTTTCACAACACTATGAATGTGTAAAATCAAATATAGAGAAAATATGCTTACTACATGACTAATTATTTACACAAAATATTTTAGGTATCTATTAATATAGGACCGATTATGAGTGTTTGAAATGTTCAAGTCATGAATTGTCATCCATACCAAATGTTTAAGTTTAATTTAATTTAATCATTTCTTTTAATTAGAAATGACACGCTAACATTTAAATTACTACCAATTCAATGTTACGTAAGGTAAATGGACCAGTATCTGTGCATTTACCTTTACTTTGGGCGCACATCTGTTGTTGTGAAAACAAGTAATCGTGACATCCCTACAAATAAAACATCTTTTCCAACAGGGACAGGTAATTACTTCTTTAGTCCTATAACGCTTCACACACACACACACACACACACACACCTGTGCGCTTGTGAACATGAGTTAATGAGCTCAGAAAAGTGGAAATTCACACATTCAGTGCTGAGGAAACTGTCTGATATGATCAAGAGCTGCTAATGGATCTTGTCTTGAGATGTAATTTAGTGTCAACATCTGTTTGAAGATGATTGTGTTTGTCGTTTTGTTATCATTACGTCCTACATTTTTGAAAATGTATATAAACTATCAATAAATGCACAAAAGTCTTTCAAACAAATACCAACTTGATCCCACTGAGCACCGATGTGGTGGTTTGTAGTTGTTGTACTTGTTCTCCAAGGGAACAGGGAGAGACGGAGGAGCAGCTCGACTCATTAAAGGAAAGAAATGATGCTTAGATAATATCAGACTGTTGTGATGTTGATCGTGAGTGTATTTATTACCACGGTAACCCTCCAGCTACAACAGGCTCAGTCTCCAGCTGTGACTCTCCATCACCACACAGTGCGTTTCTAATGACGTGACGTCAGCAGACAGCTACAAAACAACAGAGGAACGGTCGACAGGTCCAACTTCTACAAGTTAGTTTGAATGCAACCTTGGCTGAACAACTTGAGACGAAGCCCAAACACCGAGAAATCCAGGATTTTATGTCTCGTATTGGATTTTGCACAGTCGTTGAGTGTTTTTCTGCAGTGAGAACACTAAACCAATAAATCCAGAGACTGAAGCGCTGTGAGGGCTCGTCAGACAAAAACTGGAAACCACAAGACAAAATAGTATTTTTTAGATATCTATTAGATATAAATTGTGTTTCTAAATACGCTGTTGCCCATAAAGTTGGAATATTTGTTTTTTCTTTTCTTTTTTACCTCTTCTCATGAAATTATTGTGACAATGTGATTTATTTATTTCTTGATAGATAAAGTATATATCTTCTCAAAACTTCTGTGATCAATCTCTTACCAATACATCATTGTGAAAATTAAACCTATATAAACTATTGCAAACTCTTTATCCAGGCTTAAACCAAATTGGGGGTATTGAACAATATGATTGAGGGTTTTGTTTGGTCAGTTTAACCGAAAAACACATTCGAGGGGGATTTCATGCATAAGAATGTCCAATATTACCAATGCCAATATTGAGTATGGTCACCCCCGTTATGGATCAATGCTTTAAGATGTCATGGCACACTGTCCACAAGCATGAATTGGTTTCACCTGGGTAACTGGGACTCGGTATGTAATCATTACACCAAAGGTGTCAAAGGTGATTACTGATGTGAATAAATAGGAATAAAAAGAGGAATGTGTCCGAAAACAAAATTATTATTCCAACTTTATGGGCAAGGGTGTCGCTACAGAACCTGTCCATGTTTTACACTGATCTATGCTGACTTTATAAACTGTAACTGATTCATTATTGCTCTATAGATATAACAGTTAGACAGCAGTGTTTTAAAGGGGGTGTTTAAACCTAGTTATCACTCACGCCTCATGCAGAATAATATAATTACTCCTGAGTTAGTTCATGTTTCTGTGACTTATCACACACTCAAAACAGGAGGATGAACAACTGCACGACTTGAACGTCTGCATCATTAATCCCAGAAACACTTTCTCCAACGCGCCTGCCTTCGTTTACAAGATGTCGAGTAAAATAAATAAATTACCACTGTTTCAGACATTATTCATTATATAAAAGCTGCATATTTAGCATTTTAGTATTATATAACAAATGGTACAAACAGTATCTCAGAGGGACAGGGAGGCGTTACAGTGACTCTGCGGTGCCTTTGTCACCGGCTCATAAACCAGAGGACTCCTCCAACTATAAACCTTCTCAGGCTTTAACATCTCATCCATCACTGACGGCTATGAATAGTCTCCTTTCCCTCTGTTCTCCAGCCACGTAGCTTCACACCACGGTAATAATATATCATTAAATGAAAAATAAAAAGAAAGAAATGTGGGCGTCTCACACAAAAGAAGCACAGAGGTGATTTAATTTTAGGCCTTTTCTTTTTTTTCTCTTGAATTAGAGCCGTTAAAATCGTCTCGAGACGCGCCGCCTCTTATCTGAGCCCCCATTAAGGTCAGGAAATATGAGCAACAATCAACTTGACACAAAATAAAAGGGGGAATATTTCACGGCTGTCTAGTTTCGTTCACCTCGACCCGGCTGGCTGATGAGAGCAGCTGCCACGTTCAGATGTTAATGCCTCCGTTAGAAAGGAAATGATCCACCTTCAGATTTCAGCTGTTTGAAAAGAGAAGGATGTGGAGCGCTCAGTAGGATCTCTTAACGCAACGCTTAATTATGCTCATTTCGACATTTGTCTGACACAATGTGGAGCCTGTGAAGTCGGTGATGAAGGAAATCCTGGGACTAATTTGAACAATGGCTGCTGATGAGAGAGAAAACACAACACAAGCCGAAGCTGTCGGGCAGATAAATGTGGAGCTGCTGCTGCTGCTGCTGGTGGTGTGTGTGTGTGTGTGTGTGTGTGTGTGTGTATGTGTGTGTCTGTTTTCTTATTAAAAAGTTGCTTCAACAACAACAACAACAAGCGTCGAAGCGTTAAAGCTGCAGAGCTCTGACCTTTGCTGTGATTGGTCGGGGAGAGGTTGGGGAGTTTCCACAGCAGCCGTCTCTCTTCAGTGTTCCTGTCCAGGCAGATAACAAAAAAAAAAAAAAAAGTCAGCGAGGAGTGACCTGCTCCTTCATCCCCACCCTGTGACTTCCTTTAAAAGTCCTGTTGTCCATTATTTAGTTTATAAAATGTCAAACACAGGGAACATTTTGTCTGCTCATTAAATGCACAGTGATGTTAAACAGAAAAACAACAGATTGGTTTGGTACTTTTGCTTCACAGATGACTTTGAGAATAAATCATTTCAACATTTACCTACATATTTATTTATTTATTTAAACCTTTATTTTAACTCGTTGGTCACTGAGGTTTCCCTCATTTACAGGGACGACGAGTTTACAAGCAGCATATATAAAAGAAAAAAATAAAGGGGGAGAGCTCAACTCTGTTAGTGAAACATTTGTTATCGATTATCTGCACTTTTTCTTTTCGAAATGTCGGAAAATAATACTGGGACTGAAGGTTGCCATGACTTGTTTGACACTTTATCTCAGTAGAGATGGTTTGGTTCGTTTGGCTTCATGAGAACAACAATGATGATATGAGAAAATATAACCTACTTAACATTTAGATAAAAATATCTAATTGGTATATTTCTGACCAGTGTTTCGACCATTTCTGTAAAATGACTTCTAGGGCAAACACATATGTCTGTACTGCACATCATCATGATCAATCTTGTTTCAACATATCAACATTCATTAATTTATTAAGTTGTTAAATCATTTTTTCACCTGTAATTTAGTGAGATTAGCAATATACTACACACCACTCAAATGTAATCCTGTTAGTTTAGCCAATTTACAGTGATTAAGTCTAAACTGAAGCTAAGCAATTTTACAGTTTTGTCATCTAACTCCTAATTAAAATAACAAGACTGTGCACTTTGTTTAATTGAATCTTCCTTATTCTAAACTTTCATTTAAACTGTCCAAAACTGCATTTAGTGACATTAAGATGCAGATTTCTTTATATCTACACAAAGGCAATAAATAGTCAGTGAGGTTTGATCTGCTCTCCAGTCATTTGGACATCAATAGTTAGTTTCCGTCCAACGATCTGATATAATATACAAAGCTGAATAATTAACTATTCAACTTAACTACGCGGTTTTATTTGAGCCTCACAAAAATCCTCCTCATTAAAATGTAGAATTTAAACACACTGGTCACAGGTGACTCACCAGGAGGCCGGCGGCTGACACTGCAGGTCGGTGGCGGTGTGGTCCAGCGGCAGCAGCACCTGGACGGCGGTGAGCTGGGTGGAGGGCGCCGTGGCCGGGCAGCAGTGGTAGTCCAGGGACACTCGGGTCACCGTGCCGCTCCGCTGGCACTCGGCCGACAGCAGGAGAGGAGCTCGACCCGGGTCCTGAGAGGACACCTGCACAGAGGAAGTCAGGTGAACAGGTGGAAATGTAAAATCTGTCCACAGAGAATTATAAAGATATGAATAATAAAACTTCCTGTAATAAATGAATAGTAAATTAAGATAATTCACTTTGCAATGCACAGTTACAACATAATTTAATTTATCTTGGCAGGAAATTTGCAAATTGTTATGAAATTATTCAGAAATCACAGACCTGTAAAACAAAGTGTTGCTATTATATGTTCATTAAGCCAAATATACTTAAAAATACAGTATTATGTTGTAACAGGCTCCCTCTTTATCTTATTGGTATTGATAGTAAATCAAGCACGCAAAAAGACACCCAGGAAAGGTGTCAAGAATAAAGAAATCATATTTTGAGCAACTTATTACCTGCTTTTAATAAGCTAGGCAATTTTAAAGGTTTTTATCCTGTTTGTTGCACTAATTAAAAAGGGATTGTTGTTGATAGTGTATATTTTGTGTATATTTTATGTGACTATTTTGATTATCTTGTGATTTTAAGTTGTTTGTCTTTAAACGGACCCCAGGAAGAATGGTCAATAAACAAATAAACAAATAAACTCTTCTGATTTACACCATCAAAGTTACCAGAGGGAAAATGAGATTATAATGAGAAGGACGAAGAATCTGTTGGTTAAACTCTGACCTGATACTTTAACAGGCCGACGTTGTAGTACGAGGCCTGAGGGTTGAGTTCAGCTTCTCTCTGCAGGTAGATCTGCAGAGCCTGCATGTTGAACCAGAAGTCTCTGGTGTCTGGGTCGCTCTGAGAAGGATCACTATGGAAACAGACAGAGACAACAGGATGGTAAAGATTTTTTTTTTTAAACACAGGAACAAACAGGTTTGTGATGCAGCGCGGCGCCGACAACGGTTGAGAGTCGACCTGTAGAGCAGCTTTTGATTGGGCAGGAAGTGATCGATCCTCGAGATGTTGACCAGCCGGAAGCTGAGAACGGGAACGTTGGGGTTGGCTGTGAAAATCCTGGTGATGCCTGCTGGGAACGACATGGTCAGGTCGCCTGTGATCTTCACCAGACAGCTGAGAGAGAGAGAGAAGCAACAACAAGGCTCACAATAGAACAGAAGTCGGTAACAACAAAGAAAGAAGACACCACAACTTTATTCTTCCTGCAAAAAAAGCAGCATCCCACTCACCGGTTGTGCTGTCCGCCTTTGAAGTAGGCGTTGATATACTCGGTAATGGCCGCCGCCACCGGCCAGGCCTCCTGTGTGCTGAGGGAAATGGGACTGGGCCCTCTGGACAGGTGCACTGAGGGGAACAGGTGTGATTGTCCTGAGTTGTTGAATCATCAGTCACGTTTAAAAAGGACAAATTTAAAGGGATAGTTCAACATTTTGGGAAATTGGCCCATTGCCATAATCGCTATAGTCATAGCAGTAGGTTCGTTACCTTTAATTGTCCGTGCAAGCTGTTTTTAGAACAGCGGGGCAGAGCCGTGAGCTGCTCAGAGCTACGCTACGGAGGCTCATGGGATTTCTTGGTTTCCTGCATCAAACTCATCAAATACACAATACAACAACTCCAAAACGCTCTGGTGGACAAGTTGTGACCTGCACATTCACCACGCTATGAGATAATAACAGAACGTTACGAGACAGAGCCGTTTTAGAGGTAAATACAGAGACTGCTTGCTGAAAAACTGCCCTTGACAGGAACGTGCATAAGCGGTTTTGCATGAATTTACCTCGCAAACAACTCAGTCTCATAACGTTCCGTTGAGTTTGATGAGGAAAACCAAGAAAAGGATTATGCCAATGGCCCATTTTGCCAAAATGTTGAACTATCCCTTTAATCTGATGTGAAACCAAAGCTAAGCTGTAGCTTCACATTTAATTAAGACATGACAGCAGTAATGTTTTCTGTCTATTAAGTCTCTTCTATTTATCTCTTACCTATTCTTACTATCTTTTTGTAATGTGAAGGGAGGCAATGAGAGTGAGAATTTCATTGCATGGTTTTTTTTAACATCTGTGTATATGACAACAAACATCTTGAATCTTGAATCTAACTGTGTTTTTATCAAATCTTCGGGCGGACAATGAATAGCAAAATGTCCTGTGAGAGTGTTTTTGTCCAGTGGTGTGACTTCATTCATGCGCGGAGGCTTACGCTGTCTTGGTTGGTGCTCCTGGTGCTGGTAGGGCAGCGGTGACGCCTGTCCCGGTCGGGCAGGACTGGGAGCTCGGTTCTGACCCCCCCACTCGCCGTCTCTGGCCTGAGGCCCCCACTCACTGGGGCTGGAGGAGGAGGAGGAGGTGAGGGAGGGGCTGGGCTCCGGCAGTGGGGAGGAGCAGAGGGAGCGGGACTGAGACAAACAGGGACAAACTGGGTCAATATCGACACTATAGTGGCTAGTGTAATGTCAGAAATGCAATTTTTTTCTAAACATGTAGCTGTTTGCCCATGTCTTTGAAATGTTGTGACTGTTTCATTCTGATATAATCAATATTTTTTTTGGGATGCACTGTAGTCTCTGTTTCAGCATTTTCCTCCCAGTGCAATGTGTTTTACATAAGTTTCTGAATAGCAGTGTTTTTTTAAATGGGATCCAGGCCCCTGTCGTGAATAATGGAAAAATATCTTTAAAATACACTGCCTGTCCAAAAAAAAAAGTCACACACAATAATAATTCGTTGGACCGCCTTTAGCTTTGATTACGGCATTTGCTGTGTCGTCGTTTCAATAAGCTTCGGCAATGTCACAATATTTATTTCCGTCCAGAGTTGCATTCATTTGGGGTTAAAATATGAACTCTGTGGCCACATTGGACCACATCTCTTCCTTGAAGATGATGGTTCCCTACTCTCCTTCCAGTTTATAATAATGCGTTGGACAGTTCTTAACCCAATTTTAGTCTCATCAGTCTCCTTAGATGTTTTATTTGCTTGATTCATGCCAATAATTTGACCCTTTTGAAAAAGATTGACATATTTTCCACGACCACAGGTGTCTTGTTGTTTAAGAAGGGAGACTGCATCAGTTAGGGTTAGATAAGTTGTTGCCAGATGAAACATAATCATCCATGCAGTAATTATCCAATGGGAGGCTCTTACCTATTAGCTTAGTTAAATCCAAGTGAAGTGGTGACTTTTTTTTTTCTTTTTTTTTGGACGGCAGTGTATGACTGAATGTGTATGTGGATAGACTAAAATCCCAGGTTTGTTGGAAATGTTCTTTGTATTTTGACATTACGTCATTGTTGATAATGACACAAACTGGCTCTCCATGTCACAAAGGTTGCCGACCCCTGCTGTAGACTGAGCTTTCAAGACATTTAAAAAGTCATAATGTCATAAGAAAATTAAAAAAAACAACAAATACCAATACTAAATACTAATTGATGACACTGGCAGCACTGTTGAGTCACAGCTGGTCACTCACCCTCTCACAGCCGCTGAGTCGGCCTGAAGTCCTCTTGGCCCGGGTCGCCCTCTGAGGAGGAGCAGCTGCCACCACTTCAGACGTGTCCTGTCTGAAGTTGTGCTTGGATCCTTCCAAAGACAAAGAGACAGAGGAAAAAAGATGGAAATGACTCAAGAGCCGATTTGGATCGTACAACCAGGAACGTGGAGTACGACGGGTGGCGGTTGCGCCGGCGGCGAGCTCCAAAGTCAGTCACAACTGGTGCTGAGAGCAGCCAGGCCCACACTGCCAAAACAAGCTGGCACCAAACCTCGTGACATTTTATTTGGATTGGTTTAATTGAGGGATTTAACATCTTGTTGGTGTCTGATGATCCTTCAGAGATTTTTCCTCCACATAATACGGATTTGGATTATTGATAAGACTGCAGGTCAGATGAAGGTCACTAATGAAGAGTATCTACAGTTATTTTCCGATGGTACTTTTTGTTGTAGCTGTTTATTCTCGGGAGATATTTGTAAGACATAAGCAGCTACGATGACATTTAATTGAAAATATTTAATAATATTTAAATATTTAACCTTAGTGCATTGCCACCAGAAATGAATTCATACTTTTCAACCAATCAGAATCCAGAATTCTCTGTGGCTGTAGCAGTATATAAATAAATGTACTAAGCAGCAAAACAGAAATACTTACTGTAAGAACACTTTATAATAACGACACTCTATTAAGCATTATTGAATACATAATTGATAGTTTATAACGCATTTTTTAGCCATAGACACCATTAAGTACATATTCTATAACCTAATATCTATTCTATTTAATGAATCTATTTAAACACTCACTAACAACTTACGAACCACTGACATCTCCTGAATAAATGGGTTTGTATTAGATATCATACTTGATTTATAAAAGCTGAATCCATAATCTATATGTATGAAAATACAATCATTTTCCCAGGAAATGGGAGAAATGGACTTGGCTTTTATCAAAACAATTGAGGACGCTACACATTAACAAGTAAAGACACTTGACATTATATATAGGATTATCAACCGAGGAGCCCCCATGTTTTCGTCTGTGTTTGTGTCGTCTGTGTTTGTCGTTTGTTTTATTTACTTGACAGTTGCCAACTTGTTTTCTCTTAAATTGAAAATACTAAATAAAAAGTAAAAAAAAGAAAGAAAATACAGTCATTAAATGTATTATAGATGAGCCTACTGATCCGGAGTTAAACATTTATAACAGTTTTTTATAAATTACATCATAATTAGAATCAGTGTAGGAAGGAATACTTTATAAATGATGCTTAAAGTGCACTGTTATTATAAAGTGTTGCCAAATACTCAAGTACAAGTTCCTCAAAACTATACTTGAGTATTTTAACTGAGCTCTTATTTGATACTTCATGTGAGGAGGAGCAGTGAAGCGTCTCCGTACCCTTGTGGGAGCTGACGCAGCCGATCTGAGTGTTCAGGTCCAGGCAGTCCTGGTCTTTGTCCGTAGAGAAACACAGATCCTCCTGCGGGCCCGAGTGCCTGGTGAGCGGCGGGGCGTTCCTGCGCGGCTCGCTTTCTGACGATCGATGTTTCCTCCTGTCCCCCCCTGCAGCGGCGGCGGCGGCGGCCCCTCCCTCTCCTTTCCCCCCTCCCTCTCCCTGCGTTTTGGAGACGCTCTCGCTGAACGGGTTGTGGACCGAGTTCCAGTGCATCAACTCCTTCTTTGTCTGGGCGGCGGGTAAAGAGCTTTGAGGGTTTACATCCAGTCCCAGTCTGTTGCTGTTGACGGAGCCGCCGCCAACGCCAACAACGCCGCCGCCGATCACACTGCTGCTGCTGCTGCTGCTGTGCGGAGGGATCAACCCGGCCGCCGCAGCCAGAGACGACTGGTGCGTCGGGCTGCCGATCATCGTGATGGCAAACGGGTCGTCGGAGGTAATAGGCGGCGGCAGGCTGCGGTCTCGTTTCCTGTCTCTGTCTTTGCGATTGGAGGAGGACGAGGAGGAGGAGGAGGAGGAGGGGGCCGGGAGCGTCTTAGTGTCTGCGAGCGGGATGGAGAACGGGTCTCCTCGCACCTCCATCCCCCTGTTGCCCCCCGCCTCCTGGTTCGGGCGAGGCGGCGGGCGCGCCCAAGCGTCCGACAGGTTTATGGTCTCCTGGGCGACGGTCCTCTCGAACGCGGCGAGGAAGGGGTCCTCGGGGGGGATGTGCTTACAGTTCCACACCGACGACTCCATCTCCGGCGGCGGCAGCGTCTGAGAGAAGGCGGGGAACTGCACCGACGAGGGGTCCAGTTCCGGGGGGACGCGAGGGGAGGGGCGAGACGGGGCGATGGACCAGGCGGTGGCGAGGTCGTCCTGCAGGTGAGGGCTGCGGCCGGGGGAGGGGTCACGGAAAGCGGAGAGGAAGGGGTCCACGGGTCGACCCAGCGTCTGAGTCTGCTCTTTGCTCTGCGACACGGGGGGCCACGCCGCCCAGCCCACCGGCTCAGGAGACGGCCCCAGGGGCTGATGGGACGGCGAGTCCAGACCGGAGTCTTCGACGTTCTCGGGAGACGAGGAGTCGGATGAGAAGGCGGCGTCTGAAATGAACAGATATAAAAAAAATTAGAGATGCACCGATCCAGTTTTTTACGATCCAATCCGATACCGGTACCTGGGCTGAGCGTATCGGCCGATACCCGATACCGATCCGATACTACTGTCGAATGAATGAACCTTGCCATGTGAGTGAAGGCATCAGGCTTGACATAAACATTAAGCCTTAAATAAGTAAGTTAAAAGTGAGTTAAAAAAAGGTAACAAATTATCACAGATATAAATGTAGGCTACTTAATATTATTTATTAACAAATAACAAAGTGTACATTAGCAGCAAAAAGAAATAAATAACACTAGATCGCTGTAACTGTATTGCTGTGTATGATATTAATAAAAAAGAAATGACTGGATCGGAATGCTGGATTGGCCTCATTCATCCGATATCCGATACAGCTAATTAGTCAACATCGGAGCCGATATCTGATCCAGGTATCGGATCGGTGCATCTCTATAAAAAAATACAGAGGATGCCGTCAACGCCAGAGAGAAACCAAGAACTCATAAAAGTGTAATTAGACTTTAATCACCTGCAGTGAAGAATTCAACACTGAGGACAAAGAGGAAGTCGTTACCACGCACGCAGCACCAAATATGAGACAGACAGTATTTCTGTCTGGATATTAGACGTTAAATCCAAATTTGCATATTCACAAAATCAGGTTTCATCTTTGAGAGATGGTGCGAAGGAAATCAACCTTTACATCAGCAGCCCACCGCCTCGGGTCATCTCAGAGTGACTTTGGCTTTAAGAAACTGGCTCACAGACTCCTGCATTAATTCTGGACTTCAGCTGTGGCGGGTCTCATTTGTCAAAGCCTAGAATTAATGGGATCATTCCCATTAGTTTCAACTATTAACTGTGGCAAATATAAATCAGCTGAACGGAGCCTGACTCATCTTCACGTCTTTATACAAAAAAAAACACTTTAAATGCTACTTCCACTTGCCAAGGGCAAAATATCCACTGTGGGATGGAGGAGACGTGTGCCCTCCACTTTATTAGATCTTTTTTTAATTGTTTCAGGTTCATTTCTCTTATTCAACAATGTTCCCTCGCCATTTTGTGGCGATGGTTCCCATGAGCAAAGATATTAGTTGGTAAAGCTGCGTATGTTTGTTCTTTGTTCTGTTTTCTTATGTAACGCGACTTTGAGTGTCTGTAAAAGTGCTTAACCAAATAAAATGCATTATCATTACACAAATGTGTATTATTTTCCCTGGATCTTGTCTCTCAGGCTCCATACACGCTGCTCTACCTTACTGCAGAAGATCAGTGGGGCTGTATCTTTAATCTTTGTCTTAATAAGATGCTTGAACTGAAAATAGAAAAGCATTGTGAAGCAATTAAAATGATTAAAAAGGACATAAATGCAAAAGTTTTCCAAAAATACCGTAAATACTACTTCTCTCACATTCAGAAACACCGAACGCGCTCTGCTCTCTGAGTTGGTCCCGACCATCGAAGCTTTTGGACTTGAAAGCCGACTCCAGCGGCGGTCCGAACAAACTGTCTGAACCCGACGCTGTCGAGCTCAACCTGCAGAAAAGAGCAAGAGGAACAACAACAAACGAGGGGGGGAAAAAATCAGGTGGAGTGGAGGAGTGGTGAGGAAGAAAGTGCCATAAAAGGGGAGCGAGAGAACAGGAGTGTGGGTGTAAAGTGAGAAAAGAGGAAACTGGGGAATTGGATTTGGACGGATCAGACGTGGAGTTAAGACGGAGCTCAGAGCGGTGAGGGAGAGAGTGTGAAACAACAACAAACCTGATGAGTGTTTCTCATCATGACATAGTAAGATCTCTGATGCGGGTGCACTACGTTCATCTGTTATAAAATAATACATATAAACACAGGGATCGTTTTACAGCTGTGAGATTGCTCCAGATTGGCTTCATCTAGAACAGTGAAAGTTGTGAGGTAAGTGGGCACATTCGTAGATGCTCTGAGGGATCATCCCTCTGTGTTACAGAGTGAAAGAATCTGTGTCTGTTCAGGGATAAATCTCTGGTGCCAGCGGGGCTTATTGAAGCAGAGTTTGAGGTTTTATTGTAGCAGCCAGATTTATTTTAAGTAACTAGAAGAGCCTGTATAGACCTGAGTGTCCAGAGCAGGTTTAACTCAGGGCTGAGATCCATTAAAGGTACAACATCTTGGAGAGGTGACAGAGTATAAAAGGTATAATGGGCTTCTGGGGTAAAAAAAAAAAAGACTTGTACTTTTTTAAGACATGTTTTATATTATTATAACTGTATTTTACTATATTATCATTAATAATCGGTTTATACAGGAGTCCACAGGACTAATTAACGACATTATAGCAGCTTATAAATGTTTATATGGAGCCTATAAAGTCTATATCATGGGACTGTATATTTCGTGTTGCTTCTCTTACTAAAATGAAGTGTGTTGCTTGCTGCTCTCCTTGAACTACAGAGGAAATCATCCTTTCCAAATACACCACACCGCCCACAGGACACTTCGACCTTAACAAATTATTAATCGATTGAAAGCTCTACTTCTCCCGATAACAGGCGAGTCCACAGGCCTTATATGAACTTTCTATGTTTGTGTCTCCGTAACTTTGGGTTCACTATCACTCTGACCTTCTGGTTGGAGAATTACAACAAGTTCGCTGCAAAATAAGACCTGTAATCAAAAGGTTTGAAGAACAGTTGACCTGTTCATTTCCAAGCTTGTGTGCAGAAAGTGTGAAAAGTGTTTGGTCACAGGTTAAGAAAAAGGGTAGAGAACGAGGTGAGCAATGAGGTGATAGAGGTAACACTCTACACTGGCCAAAAATAAGAAGGCTGTGAGGTTTGAAACCTGAAAAGCTTCAGAACGAACGGTGTAAAGGCCACTGATGACGCAGTGTGACATCTAAATACGTCTCTCTCTCTGCACCGCTGAGAGACAGATATGAAGACGAAGAAGGAAGAGAGATGACATGAAGCGCAGAGCCTCCTCACCTGCTGTGATCGGGACTGGAGGTGGACCTGCGTAGGCCCTCCTGCTCTCCATCTGCAACCACACACACACACACACACAATGAGACTCAGTGACTCACTGCAGCGGACGCTCCCTAATCAGGACTAATCGGCAGCACTGTGCTCTTCATCACGGTGCTGAGGTGGGGGAAGGCCGCGATGGGGCGACATAGGGGAAAACCCATCAGCCATTACCTTCTCTGTGATAAATACCAGCAATTAGCCCGGTCTCACTCAGCTCCAGCCACCGCCGCTGTCACTGCAGAGTAACCGCTTTAATCAGGGACTCTGTGTTAATCCTGTCGACTCTGGATTTAAGGGAGAGAGAGTCTCTGCTGCTGCTGCTGCTGCTGCGAGGCGGCAGGTTGTACTGTAGCCTCCAGCTGCAGCCTGAACCTTCTGGCAGCTAATGAACCTGTCGCTGATAAAACATGTTGTGGAGCACGAGCCGAGGGGCCGGGGTGTGTGACTAATGGAGGGTGGCTGTTCATGCAAGGTCGGCCAATGAAGAGATTTGCTGTCGGAGGGAGAGACATGGAGCCACACAGGTCGCAGGTCGAGAGATGGAGGAGCACTGATGGTACTAATGTGGCTGTGTGAGAGTGTGAGAGACAGTTTCCAGCCTTTTCTAGACTCTGGACTTTCATTTTTAGTGCTTTAACACTGTTAGATAAAAGAAATACTAAACTAGGGGAGCAACTACTTGATTAATAGACTCATCTTTTGGTTTATAGATCATCTATGTCTTCCAATATGTGTTCCCTATATTGCTTGTTTTTATCATGTGAAGCACTTTGAGCTGCCATGGGCATGAAAAGTGCTATACAAATACAGCCTGATTGATGATTGATTCATCACAAAACAGTGAAACAGTTGATGACTAATCTATTAATAAACTAATAGTTTATATTCAAAAACAGAGGTTTCAAAAAGGTAAAGCACAGATGGAGGGGTGGAGAAACAAACAGGTAGATGGAT
Organism: Trachurus japonicus; assembly: GCF_045865225.1. Classification (NCBI taxonomy): domain Eukaryota; kingdom Metazoa; phylum Chordata; class Actinopteri; order Carangiformes; family Carangidae; genus Trachurus; species Trachurus japonicus. The sequence goes on from NC_140910.1 coordinate 23,438,998, forward strand.
AAATAATAAATAATAACCGTAGGAGGGACTCACCTCTGTGGGAAGCAGCCTCGCCTTCTTCCGATCGGCCTCCTGCCGTACTCGAGTTTCCTGCAGAGACGCGACAGAAGACAAACAGCATTCAGGAGTCTGTGCTCAAACACACACAAACACAGAGACTGAACCGTTTCCCATCACCTTATGTGTGAGGAAAGAGATTTTTCTGCACAGTAACGAGCTCTGAGAAAAACTTTCTAAAAAGCTGAAACTTACTGGAGAGATGACGCTTGACTGACACCTGGAAGACGGAGAGAAGGGACAGATTTGGTCAACACACGGAGGACAGACTTTGAAGAATTTGTCAACAAATCCCAACAAAGTGGCAGTTGGTTCCTTAATAACTCCCAGCCTCTCTATCCCACTGATGAAAAACAAACAGGGCTGAACAACAGTGCATTTGTTGGGAGGCCACTGTCAGAGGCACATTAACATCCATTTGGAGCAGTAGTGAGTGTTTACAGCAGCGATAAAGTGAAGGTGGGATCGGCTGAAAATAAACTGCAGCATCTGTGTTCGTCATAATAAAAGGAACATGTCACCAGAGCAGTGACCTGATTCACTCATGTGTTTTTAGTCTTTTTTTTTTACACAGTGATGATGCTCTACTGTGCTACGGAGGAATATTAGGGCCACTTAAGAAACCAAAAAAGAGGAGGGAGATTTTTTTTCATCGTCGAGACAAAACTTGAGAATAGAGTTGAAATAGTCAAGAGCGAAGTCAAAATTTCCTCTCTTGTCCGTCAAATTAGGAGTGGAGTGCGACTGTATACTTAACTGATATCATATCATGTTTTAAAATGTTCAAATTTCAACTTTATTCTGGACATTTAGACTTTATTAACGAAGCACATTATGACAAAAATAATTCCCTCTCTCATTTTAATACTGCCTTAATGGTGCAGACCAAGACTGAAGTTACCGCTGGTTAAGTTGGTGCAGGTTAGTTTTGGTCAGTCAGTGAAAACGCATCATTGTTGGTTTTGTGGTCATTTCAGGGGATTTTATAACAATCTTAATCTACATTTATTAAAGCAGAAGTAAGTGGAATGTTTGTGTTAATATAAGTCTTAAATAGTTATATCTTCCAATGGCAATCACTTATATAGAGTGTTCGGTCCAAAACACGGGTCTGTCAGTCACTCTGCTCTGCTGTAAGCCGAGGAGAAAACTTTCCTTGTATCCTACAACCTTTATCCAATGAGGAGAGAGAACGGCATAAAGGGGCGGTCCTCTCTGTGTGTGCAGCCAAGGGATGCGCGTGAATGTGGTGACGTAGGGACGAGGGCGGGGACTGCTAACTCCATCGGCTGACAAGAAGTTAGCCAAAACGACCGGATCACTTACTTCTGCTTTAACATATAAATATCTATTTTGCACTGATATTACATGTTTATATGTTGGGGTTATCTTGACCAGTCATGTGCACCTGTGTCCCTGTATGATGAAGTAATACTGAAAAAGAAGTCTATAGATAATTAATTGTAATTGGCTTGTAAATTGTGTAAATATGAATAGACTAGGTGTGTTACTATTGGCAGGGTTTGTTTTATATTTTGAATATTGGAGGTTACATTATTATTTCCATTATTGTTATATTTGTATAATTTGAGTGGAGTAATATAACAAAACAATTTCCCAATAGAGATTAATCAAGTATTTTTGATTCTGATAATGAACTAGAGGAAATGTAACACAGCGCTACGTCCTGTCAGTCCTAAGTTAACAAAACAGTCAGACAAGTATGAAACAACAACAAACATGTCAATCATCTTGCAGCCTGAGTAAAAAAACAAAAAACAGAAAAACATAATGCCTCACACAGAGAGACCAAAACACACACAACCTGTTGGCGTACGCCTCTGTTGGGCGGTAAGGTCAGCGCCCCCACGGTGGCTTTCAGCTCCTTCTCGGTGGCGGCGGAGCTACTACGGTTGCTGCTGGCGACCGGTCTGATCTGGATGTGGAACTTCTTGGGCTCCTCGTCGTCGAAATCTGAATCGCTAGAGTAGAAGTTGTTCTCCTTCTCATCGGAGCAGCGTACGGAGACAAGAGAGAGCGGGGTCAAGGAGAACACGCTTTTTCAGGGATGAGGAGTCACAACAAGAGAGGAAACCGTATTCCATCAGATAGATCCTAGGGATGTCACGATTACTTGTTTTTACAATTACACAACAAAAACTGTGTGCGTAATTTTGTTTTCTGAGACAGAGACAACGTGCCCGAGTGGTAAAGTTTGGCAGAGGAAGTCTTAATCCCTCCAAAAAGAGATATTAAGTCCTTATTAATTGATAGATACTTCAAACATTTTGTGTATATAATCAGTAATGTAATTATATTTGGACTATATTTGATTTTACACATTCATACTGTAGTGTTGTCAAATTAATTAATGCATAATAATCGTGATAACCGTAATACCGTGATTATTTCTCTCGTACCAAGAAAATCTATAATTGTGACATCCCAAGATCAGACCATCATTCAAAAAGAAAACCAATAAAGCCAAAAAAAATAAATAAAATGCATGAGAGCAGATTACAAAGCAGCAAGCAGGAGCTTTATTACCCCGGCTCATTGGAGAATATTAGTATTTGGACAAACTGCTGTGACTTCCTCAAAGACAAAGCAGTAATTTGATTCACAGTGAGATTGATAATATCAGAAGAGCAGAGGAACAAGCACAGCAGCACAGATACAGAGACACACACACACACACACACATACAAAAACACAGACAGGAGCAGCAGCACTGCAGAGTGTGTGTTGGAGCTGATGGCTGCGGAGCTGTCAAACAGCCAAACCACCACTTCCTGTCACTTTTAGATATGATGGCACTCCCCCTCCTCTTCCTCTTCAGTTTGGACTCCACTCTGTGCTGCACGTGTTTGTGTCGTGTCGTGTCGCGTTTTTGTGTGTTTGTACCTTGTGGTTTACTGCAAGATCATTGCACGAGGAAGCCTTTGATGAATGAGTTGTTATTCCACCATCAGTCAGCACTAAAAAAGAGCAGCCACTGATAAATGAGTCAGGGCTGCAGAGTCAGGACAGGTTATCGACAGGCGGCTCAGTTCAGCCGGACCACGTCTGGGTTCAACAAGGAGAATGCATTTAGGCTACAAATGGGATTAAGATCTTTATAATTGTCTGGCTCTAGTTAATGAGGCCGTGAATGAAGCCAATTGGGCGAACAAATTGCTCAAACCCCGACCCTCACCTCCGACCTTTTAGATTACGCTTCATTTGAAACATCTCCGTCTCAGTCAGAGGTCGTTATCGAGTCAATTCAGCCGCCTCGTGAGCTTTAGTTTGATAGTTTTGTCATGTGAGCTGATAAAGTAATGGCATATTTAGAAATCTGTAGGTTTCTCAACTAAAGTGGATACATTCAGTTTGAGGACGGCACCGTTTTCTGTTTTGAACTGCTGCCGATTCATTTTTATTTAATAGATACAGATAATATTTAGTTTATTTATTTATAGACTTACAGAAAATTAAGCAGATCCAGGTTTTAATGAATTAAAATCATTATTATCAGTAACCATTTGCAGATTCCTGCTTCAGAAATGTGAAAAGCTTCATATAATTATTATACTTTTTTACTTTTTACTCTTTTAATGCACTATTTAGAAAGTTAACAGTAGAAAGAAAACAGCAAATGGGAATAAAAAGATGGAAAATACAAATCAACGAACGAACAGCACTGGCCAAGAGCTACAGTAGCTGTTTGCTGTAAGCGTGCTAACTTCAGTGGAAGAAAACAGTGTAGCCTATATGTGTTGGTGTTTCTTTCCACCTCTGGACACAGCTGTTGGAGAATAAAGGAACAAAGTTTGATACTGAACTAACAACATTTGCTCTACACTGGAAAGAGCAGAACAGCTGTTAAGGCCAACGTTAGCAAAGTAGCTACAGTAGAGCAAGACCTACAAGTAGCTCCTTTAATGTTTTACAACAACAAATCAAACTTAATCTGTGTGACTTTGATTTCTATGACGGCATGAGTGAAACTGATTGGACAGAATTTACAGTGCTAATGTTTATTGTGTATTATTTTACATGTATATTTCTTTTGTAGTTTTCTTTTCCAATATACGTATACTCATTGATTTTGCTTTATGACTTTGTTTCTTTTCACCAAGACTGATGGGAGGAGAGCTTCTGTAAATATTTGTTCTGTTTCTCCAAAAAACAAAACAAATAAAAAGTCGACTAACACAATATTGAGAAAGAAAAAACAAAAACAAAGTGTTTGCAGATTCCAGACTGAGCAAGTGTGAGCAGGAAAAAGGATATCATTCTGGGTGCTGTCGGCTCGGATGACAAATCCTTCGTCGTCCACTTCCAGGGGTGAATTCTACACACACACGGGAACACACACACACACACACACACACACACGCTGTGTCAGCAACACCGAGACAAATGGCACTTCAGCCACATATCTGACACACAGAAGTGCTCTGTCATGTTGTGTAACAGTAGCTGCAGCTACATGAACCACTGACAGCTTTCTATTGAGAGTGTGGCTGAATGAATAAATAGAGCACCACAACTGTTTCAGGCTTTTTCTGTGGAGCCCGATGAAATGTGAGACTCTTAAAGACCTTTTTTTAAATAATATCACACAGTTTACACCTCAGCAGCTCTTTCACAGTCCAACAATGACGGATAACTTTTTTTTAACAAAGTGCATGAGTTTGTAGACATTTCCATCTGTACGTGCCGGTAATACTTAGCAATATAACAAGTCAACTGAGGTCACTTGAAGCCTACAGAGAGCAGATGTGACAGTCACTAAAAGCTTTCCTAAAATAGACACAAAATTAACATTAACAGATGCAAAATCACAACAGATGACTTGCTTTTCCCTGTAAAGGGATAGTTCAACATTTTGGCAAATTGGCCCATTGCCATAGTTCCTATAGTCTTAGGAGTTAGGAGGCAAATGCAGAGACTGCTTGCCAAAAACTGCCTTTGACTGGAACGCGCATCAGCGGTTTTGCATGAATTTACCTGTAAAACGACTCTGTCTGGTAACGCTCCGTTATTATCTCATAGCGTGGTGAATGTGCAGGTCACAACTTGTCCACCAGAGCGTTTTGGAGTTGTTGGATTGTGTACTTGATGAGTTTGATGAGGGAAACCAAGAAATCCCATGAGCCTCCGTAGCGTAGCTCTGAGCAGCTTGCGGCTCTGCTCCGCCGTTCTAAAAACAGCTTGCATCGACAATTAAAGGTAATATAATGAACCTACTGCTAAAACTATAGGGATTATGGCAATGGGCCAATTTGCCAAAATGTTGAACTATCCCTTTAAGTCTAGGTGGCGGTTAGGGGCTGGGGGTCCAATGTGACTTGTCTCCTATTGTTTCAACATCCAGCCAATTGTGGACCTGGACATGCAGCAGAAGATTTGTCAGATGGACTGAACAATTAAATTAACAAATTAGCAACTTATCTTTTAATTGTTCATTAAAATGAACACTTGTCAATTATGAGTCAATGAGTTTCCTAGCCAAAGGTGAGAAATAATAAAGTCTAAAGTGGGAGAGAAAAAAGTATTAAAGACCTCCGCAAATGAAATGGAAGACTTTTTAATGTGTTATAAACTTTTTTTTTTGAGGGGAACTGAGTTCAGCGTTGTATCGGAGGCCTGCAGACAGATTTAAGGTTATTGACAACACTCCAGTACATCTGCAAAAATACTACAACAACATATCCTGGACTTATTTCCATCGTGTTCCTCAGTGTTTACACAGACCACAGACCACAGACCGGGTCCTCAAGCTGTGTGTGTGTGTGTTGTACATTTAACCAACAGGTCCAACAAAGCTGTTTGTGCTATAGGCAGAAGTGTGTTTTCTCCAGTTTGATGTGAACCATGTCATTACGCCAGGATGTCTGGAGAGTGTACATCAGCTGCAGCCATTTGATCTGCAAAATAAGACCTGAGGAAAAGCAGACATGCACTCCAGCAGCTCCAGTGTGCGAGCAGCTATTTTTAGACTGAGTGGAGACATATAAAGATGGTGTTTCAATAGATCTGATTTCAGTAACAGACCTCAAGAGGCCAGAGTTGACATGACGTGAGTGAAACTGCAGCAAGCAAGTGATCGACTTTTTTTCTGTCAGATCAAAATCCAATTGAGGAAAACTCCAACAAGTCTAGTGGATGCTTCCTGGAGTCTGATCGGGACATAAAAGTCACATTAAAGGAGATAAATGTAACTGCAGTTAGACACCGGGCTTTAAAACCGAATGAATTTATGAGGCAGTCATCAAACCATCCTGAAATGTAAAACTGTCACCATCATCCTCCATTTCAGCAGCCGCTTTAACTTCACCATCACGTTCATTCTCTCACTGCACATTTAACCCAACTTGTCCAGCACCCAAATGGTGAACAGACAAAGTTTTTAACAAGCAGATGGCGAAGACAGTCGAACCTCTAGCAGGAAACAGACAGATATTTTTCACAGGACGTGGAAAACAGAGCTGAAAAGAAGTGTAAATACTGGACTTAACATTTGGCCATGTGGTCAGAAACATAACTCCTGCTGACTGGCTGACACCAGCATGTGTTTGTAATAACTCTGATATAGTTATGATGGTTGTTTATTGCTTTCTACGTCACCCTTAAAGCTAAAACACTCTTAATATTAACTATTTTAAATGGGAATGTGAGTTTCAGTGCATGTATCGTGTTATGCAACTGGTTTTTAAGTGACCTCTGCTTGTAGCTGTCACACTGCAGTCAGAAACCCAATACCCTCTGTGATCTACTCTTTACTCTCTGCTTCCACATCAGCCTGTTAGATAGTTTTCTGGCAGCGTCCAAGGCCCTTTCACACACAATCCAACACACACGCACACACACATGCACGCGCTCACACAGGCAGACATGTACACAAACACACACCTGGCTGTCACGGAGTCATGCACTTCCTCTCTAGCTGCAACATTATCTCCTAAACCTCTTCCCAGAAGTCCTGGAATAAACCTGGGAAACCCCACACCTTCGGTCACGTCATTATCACACACACTAATGACTTCACCCCCCACACACACACACCTCACTTTCTCCCCCACAAACACACACACACACACACACTTGATCACAGCCCCTTCTCTCTCCCCCTTCAGAGCTGCAGTGTTTGGGTGAACGTCGTGTCAGATACTCACCGGTGCCTCCGTCACAGCTGAATCCCTGCAAATATAAAAACACAGAAAGATGTATTTTTGGTTTTCGTTATTCAGCTATAACTCAGACTGAAGCCAGCGGCAAAAAACAAGGATCGAGATTCACTTTCAGAAGATGTGTGGCCTGCACCAGTCAAGACTAGTGGGTTATCCAGCTCAGTTATCTATGGACTCACTCCTACAGGAATTATAAACATAGATTACAATAAAGTGACGAATAATAAAAAGCAGTAGACATTTTGATTTTTGATTTGTGGAATTTACCACAACAACAACAACAAAAAAAGATTATTTCTTTCTTGACATAGTCAATGTTTTTAATTCTGTCCTTGAGCTCAGATTAAGAGAATAACACCAAGAAACTCTGTGATGATAAATGGAAATAAAAACTGCCCCCTGGCCTGTGTTGTCTTTTATCAGACAACTAATCCACAAACTTAAAATACTTGTTTCAACTATAAGATGTAACCTCTCAGTCAGACAGACATTATCAGGGATGAACTACTCTTCTTCTATTATCAGACAAAACAAAAACTCTCTCTATACTTAAGAAATAACTCATATTCCTACACTTATTTAAAGCCTTAGCCTAACTTTAATATCTGGAAATCGAACGGTGTCTCTAATGCTTCTTGTGATATACTGATCTGGTCGTGTTATCATTTGTTTACATTTGTTGTAAATCACTTTCTGCTGTCACTATAAAACTAATTTGCTGTTGCTGGAGTTGAATTTCAAACATCAGCTTCTGTATGAGACATAAATGTGTTTTGCAAATCAGCAATAAGGATGAGATCTTGGTAAATGTGACAGACAGCATGTTGGCGATCTATTTAAAACTCCTCTATGAAGAATGATGTTGTAATATCTGGACACAAGGTTGAACATAACAAAGTGGTTGTCAATTCCTTATTAATGCCAAAAACATTCAAACATTCATGTGTCTCATTGGTTGCTTGTGCGGTTTATGGAAGTCAGGACACTCCTACATACTCCTGATGTGAACGTGCTAAACAGGCTGAGAGGTAGAAATGGGATTGGGCCTTAGTTGTGATGTTCGATGTAGAGCTAAAGGTCTAGGGACTATGGAGTGTATTACAGGTGTGCACACTCACGTGGAGTCTGGCTCTTTGTCCCTCTTGCCCAGGCCGGGGATCCTGAAGGCTTTTGCCCGACTCTTCTTTCCACCTTCAGGAGCCAAAACTGTCATATACTCCTCAAAACCAACCAGAGCTGCAGACAAGAGGCAGTTTGACATGAATAAGAAACATCCACAACACACACGCACACAACCGTCATGTGGGCATTTGTATTTTGTCACTACGGATCTTTCCACCTCCATAATACTCATTGTGGGTGCTTCCATATTTTCATTGTTATGTAAACAGCTGTTTTTTATATTTCTTTTATATCCTTGCTGCCGTTGGAAAAGAGCCAGATCTCTTCCTCGGGGAGTTTCACCGTACCTGGCCGCTCTTTGCCCGTGCCCTTCTGCTCTGCAAATTTCTGGATGAGGTTATCGATGCCGATGTTTTCCACATTCTGCTTGAATTCCTCGTGGACCTGCAGTGGAGATGAGCAGAGTGATTATTTAGTTCTTTATAAAGCCAGAAATATATATGTTTTTTAGAAAAGCAGTGTGAAAACGGATGAGTTCGTCATTGGAGCAGGATTCAGCGTGAACGTACGTACCTGCCCCACCTGGACGTGGGTGTCCTCGATGGAGTGGGAGTAACCTTTGATCAGCTGTTTCATCTGTCGCAGGTGAGCCTCCTCAATTTCCTGAAACTTCTGCTCAAACAAACACAAGGAAATAAACTGTTGACTCATTTTATCTTTCCGAGTGGGTTCATCTCTTCCTCTGACCTTTTTTTTCTCCAAATTAAATCCTTTCAAAAAACAACTAAATGTCATCAGAGCAAAGATGTTTACCTAAAAACAGCTGTTTCCCTGAGAAGCATGGAGATCATTTTAGCCAAGAACAGTTTCACTGGACAGAAAGGAAATGCAACTTTTACACTGATTATGCTGCAACAAGCAGCTAGAATATTTGGTAACTCTTTAATTTCCAGGCCGTTAATTATGATAATGTCTAGTAATAGCCAAGAAATAACAATTAAGTGCAAAGCAATGTCAATGTCAACGGTCAATTTCATAGTAATGTCATGTTTTTCATGAAGGCTAAAGATTCCACATGCAATCAATTGTTATTTCTTGGCTCTATTTCTTGACATTACTATGAAATTGACTGTTATTTCTAGGCTATCTCTAGACATTATGATGCAATTGTTATTTCTTGGCTATATCTTGTAATTAACGGCAGATAAATTAAAGGGTTACCAAGTATTCTAGCTGCTTGTTACAGCATAATCAATGTAAAAGTTGCATTTCTTCTCTGTCTGGTGAAACCGTTCTTAGCTAAAATGATCTCCATGCTTCTACTGTACGTGAAAAAAGGCGAGATTGTATTAGTTCCTAGGCGTGTGTCCTTATTTGCGTTACTTTTCTGCTTTAGTCTCAATTTCCTTTTTGCTTCTGTCTCAATAAAAGAAAGACAAAGAATCACAGCTTCCCTCTGTCTCTATATAATACAATGAGTTTCTGGAGCAGCAGCCAAAATCTAATAAAAAAGAAACTAAAAACTCCACATATGTGCATCACAGTGAAAACAGCCCTTTGAGTGAGATGTGAGAGGCAGTCAGCCAGCACAGGAGGCAGCGGGTTGCCAGGTTGTTAAACCGGTGATAATTTGAGAGGATTTAGTATTTAAGTTTGATCCTGCTCTTTATTCAGCCAGCTCATTTGTTGCTGTCTGGTTCAGGGGGAATTGTCTTGATGTATTGGCCTTGGCCTTAGTTAGGGAAGTGAGCTTGTGAATAGAGCTAGACCTCTGCCAGCTCCTTTTCTCCAATTAACCAGACAAAATGTGGGCAGAGAGCAAAACATAAAACACTCTCACGCATTGTCAACCTGCTGCAGCACAACGCTTCATCCTCATCTGCACCACAGCACTGAGCCACGTTTACTGCAAACTCATCGAGTGGATGAGAAAAAGAATAGAGAATAGAGAGAGAAGAGAAGGGAAGAATAGAGCAAAAACCCTTGTTGTTTGTTGGCTCTTGTCTGGGATTTTACGGTTCTTCTCTGTTTTCTTACTGTAAAATATGAAGATTGGTTGGACAGCAGTTGTTTTCAAGGATTTATCAGTATTTTTCTGCGAACTTATAGAAATATAAGATAAATTGAGGAAACAGTCAGCAAATTAATAAAAGACTGAAAACAACTGGGACTAACCAGATGACCATGCAAGAGTTATATGCTAAGTTCAGTGAAAGCAAACTGCAAGGTAATTCCTATTATTTTGTAACATCGTTGCACAACATTACACTTTGCAACTACAGGCATGTATCGGCTTTTGAATCACTTCTTAAAACCCACTTCTAAAGACCTGCTTTTATGTGATGTCATCCTATGATCTATTTTATCTCACAGTTTTACTCGGATGCTCTTTGTTTTAGTTTACACTTTATACGGTTTATTTTTTATTCCATCTTTTCTGATGTTACTGTATCTCATTTTATTTGCTTTTATCATGCATACTCCCCTTTTAATTATTTTTAACTGCATCGTGCACTCTAATTCGAGTCTCAATTTGTTGTTGGGTTCTTGTATTGCCTGTGTTGCTGTATCGCTTGGGCGGTCCACTTCTTATAGTTTTATGGCATTTGTGACTTGTCTCTTTTATATTGTTTTGTGAAGCACTTTGTGTGCTATATAAATAAAGTTATTATTATTATTATTATTGTGCTTGAGCCCTGACACAGGTGAGCTCTTTGTAAACACCACAGAAGACAAATATAGTCAGAAGGTGCCCATAAGTAGAGCAGAGGAGTCTTTAGCCTCAGTATGTAACGTGGCGTACTTCTGAAAAGTAGAGTTGGCTTAGCAACAACAGCCTGATGCAGGGAGGCTGATGGCGTCCACACACACACTTCCTGTACCTGTTGTGTTCAATCCAGAGGAGGCTGAACTAAAATCACATTCACTGGAAATGACAAAGTTTTCTCCAAACACACACACACCTGCTTCTCTAATTTACTTTTTGTTTCTTCTTTGATCTTTAGACACATACCCCCCCCCCTTTCCCTCAAAGCTATTAGAAGAGATAATTGGTCACAACGATTTCACATGTAAAACACAGACGCACTCATTTGGGTTTGTTGAAAATTTCCATGGAAACAGCAGCAGTAACCATGGAAGTGTGGAGGCAGTGATTAAAGGTAATGAGCGGGGTACAGGATGTGCGAGCGAGTGGGTGTTCAGGAGTCGGAGGGTTGAGGTTTCAACTTTTTTTTTGGAGGGGAGGTATGATGTAGGATAACAAATGAAAAAGGATAAGATGGGAGTTGTGTGGTGCGAGGTTACAGAGAGGGTGAGTGAGCGAGGGAGAGAGGGAGAGAGATGGAGAAAGCCCAAAAGAGGAGAGGAAATACATAAAAACATCACATCAGAGAGTGGGAGAGGTGGATAAAGAAGTGGCCCTGGGCCCAGCTGGAGTCAGAGCTGACCTGGGCGGACTCGCTCATCTTCTGCTCAAACTCTCCTCCCACACGGTTGTACTTCTCGATGCACAGGGCGAATGACTCAGCTGCTTTCTTAGACTTCAGCTCCGCCTAGTGAGGGAGAAAAGGAAAAAAAGAAAAAAAAAAAGGGAAAGCGTCAGCCTTCAGCTCCTGACTCTCATTCACAAACCTCTAATAATAATAATAATATAAAAAAAGAAAAGAAAAGCCCAGCAGTGACTGAATGAGAACAATTTCCGTCCTGTGATTACAACCACTTCTATTCAGCGGCCAGCCTGCACCTTCAGAATAAGAACGGCCATTTGTTCACAGAGTGGATGTCTGACAGCAGAGCAGCTAAAAAAAAAGAAAGAAGATGTTTCCCATGATTGTCGGCCCCGGGCAAATCTAATCCATTTAAACTATCAAGGAGCTCCAGGGTCAAGGAAACAGAGACGGCTAAAAGCCTCTGAATACGACACGAAGTGAACCCTGAGACGGGATTGTTATTATTCAATTGTTTGACAATCTGTTTCAGCAACTGTAAATGATGGATTCATTTTATCGTACATCTTTTTAGTGCCTGCCCGGTTCAAGGTGGGATTGTTCCTCCTCTATTCTGCTTTGTATTGCTGTTCTGAATAATAAAAAAGAAGGTGCAGCAGGCACAGGATGGCAGCTCTTTGTTGCTCTGCCTCTAAGCCGGCAGTGGAGGAACTCACAGAACCAGATTTGTGTCTGTGTAAAACCAGGATAGGATGTCGTTGTGTTGTTGTGTGGGGCAGCAAAACAGCACGACAGATTTGTTTGGTTCATTGTAAACAACCAAAAGTCGACTTAACAAGAAGTCTTCTTAACAACAATACAACAGGAACAGTGGTTAAAAAAAGAAAGAAAAAAGGTCTCCACTCCTCTAATGTTCCTCTAACATCCTGGATTTAAAGGCTCGACCCAAAAAGTAAAGATAAACAGGTTTGCAATCAAACTGACTACAAAGATACAACAGTGAACAAAAAGTTGACCTTCAGCTGGACATTATAGATCTTGCAGCAGATAAAGATGTGTCTCTATTTCTTTGGTAGAAAGTAGTTTCCTTGAAAACTGTGTCTATAACCCTCTACTGCACTGAGGTGAGGGCAGAAAACAAAAACTACTAACTCACACTGATAAATGTTGTTAAAGTGAATTGAGAAAAAGAAAATGCAGACATGCAGAGATGTCAGTGTCCACCGACCTTCTCCACTTCTTTCTGTGGAGCTCCGTCCTTCTTGAGCCGGTCCAGCTCCAAACACTTCCCGTGGTAACCCTCCTTTGACTTCTGGAGGTGACCACTCTGAACCTGCAGCGCCTGCACCGCCTCCACCGTCCCCACCATCTCCTCCTTTGTCTGCATGAAACACACACACACATATATATATATATATATATATATATATATATTAAAAACACGTGGACACGCTGTACAGATCACCATTGTACTTGATACTTTAAGGGCAAATGCAGCAATTACCATGAAGGGAGAAGGCACTAATTGGATTTTCTGAGAGATAAATTAGATCAGGGTGACGGAGGCTCGATGCGGTGGTGAAGTAATGAGGGAATATACAAGTTCACAGAAACACACACACACACACACACACAGACACACAGGCACAGACAGAAGCTTGTTTCCTGTTATATCAATATCTCAAACTGTGACTTTGAGTTTTCAAAGAAGCTTAGAAACTGCTCTGAGATATTATCTGTGTTTTTATAAATCAAGATCAGAATACTTTACCGACCCCCCAGAGGGAAATTAGGTTGAGTTACAGTTGTTCCCTCAGCAGAAAATGGAGAATATGAAGTGGATAAAGATAACAATAAACATTAAGATAGAAATAATAATGTCATTTTACTGTAATTTATATGAGAAAAAAAGAATATGTTAAGAAATAATTGAGGATATGAGTTGTAAGATTGCTCTTGCACATGTCCTGGCAAACATTCCCACACATTTAAACATAGACTCACTATTTTTAATGTGCTTTTATGATGAGATAACCATTATGTAATCTGTACTTTCATATTGTTTTTATAGTGTTTTCGGTAACACTTTATAATAAGTACACACTATTAAGCATTAGTTAAGCATTAAATACTGAATTAATCATTTATAACACATGAATACTCATTAGTATGTAGTTTATAAACACAGTAAAAAATGTTTTACTCATCACTGATAAGGCAAGGCAAGGCAAGGCAAGGCAATAAGCACTAACTTTATTTATAAACTACGTACTAATGAGTATTCATGCGTTATAAATGAAGACTTCCGTATTTATTAATGCTTAACTAATGCTTAATAGAGTGTACTTAGTATAAAGTGTTACCGTGTTTTCTTATTGTGCTTTTACTTCTGTTTTCATGTTTCTTCTAGTTCTGTTAAGCACACTGAATGACCTCTGTGTATGATAATGTGATAACGTATGTAAATTGCCCCGCCTCGTCTTTCGTGTCATCATATCTCTCCTCGGCACAGATACACACCTTGCGGTGGATTTTGACCTGCTCGTCTCCGTACTTGTTGATGTCCCGGATGAGGTCGTTCATCTTCCTCATCAGCTCCAGGTGGCAGAGAGCCAGTTTGTCTGAGGACACCCTGAACACGTCCCACATGGGAGCAAACGTCCTAGAACACAAATATATGATCAGACACGCTCAAGAAAAGACTTCTGGGCTGAAACTGTTCCTTCATTCAAGATTTATTTTTAATACCACATGTCACACAGTGGACACACTGCAAAGTCTAAAACTAAGGTTGTTAAACAGAAGTTCGTCACAGCAGCCACATTTGGTTCAATGAGAATTAGTTAATACTAAATAAACAACAAGCAGATTCCAAGTAGGATTTATTAAAATACTTTATCAGATTTGATTGCTTTGCCTCTAGTGAATCCAATACACGATCTATAGTGAGAAACCGTGCCATTAAACAGACAACATATGTATCGAAGCATATAGGCTAAATGGTGACGAGGGCATGATTTGAATCATAAATGTGGACATTTGGTGACGCAGATGGTCCTCATTCATATCTCATGTGTGGCCATATGATCATTACATCTATAATTACACTAAAACAACAACATCATCTGTTCTACTGTACAGGAGGAGGGGGAGGGAGAGGAAGCTGCTGCACTGTGCTGTGTTTACATGGCGGCTCTCACTCACCCCTGTGGACTTCCATTGCTCGCCATCTTGGCCAGTTTGCTCATTGATTTGGAGTAGGTCTCCTCAACGGCAGCTCTGCAAAAAAATAAACACAAACATCAGCAAAATAACTGGCAGACGGGCTCAAAGGAAACCTGAACATCTTGGATTCCCCCATTATAAACCTGTATAGTGGATCTACTGTACAGTTCAGTTCAATCTAGTTCAGTTCAGTTCAATTCAGTTCAGTTCAATTTAGCCGAACATCTAACCTGCACCACATGGGATTACAAGACACTGTTATATCTATAAAAAAGTACATGTTCATGTACATAAAAGAAATAGAGCAAAGTTGTACATTTAGTCCAGCTGCAACTAATTATTATTTTCATAATTGATTATTGATCGGCAGATTATTTTCTCAATAAATGGTTCAGTCTGTGAAGTAGAATAACTGTTCAGCAGAGCCCACACAGTCCAAAACAAATACATATTTATTATTTCACCCATAAATATATTAAAACCAAGTAACAAATAGTCAAATTTGAGAAGTTGGAATCAGGAAATATTTGGCATTTAGGATGACTGACGTTATCAATTATTGATTACCAAAACAGGCGCGCTGGCTGATATTCCTTTGATTGACAGATGGTTGCAGCTCTAAACTTTATTTTTTCAAACAGCAGTGTGTGTGTGTGTGTGTGTGTGTGTGTGTGTGTGTGTGTGTGTGTGTGTGTGTGTGTGTTATACATTGGCAGAAACACGACAGAAAGACCAACGTTGTGTGAACTCCTGAAAGAGTAAATTTTTCTAAATGGCCTTTAGAGTGGTGGTGAACATAATGTACTCCAGTCCAGTCGCACTTCCTCACAGCGCTACTTCCTCCTCTAACGGCCTCATCGAACGTCCTGGTCTCTGTGTGGAGCTCAGATCCGCCGCCGCCGCCGCAGGCAGGGAGGTAAAGATTAATTTTCATCAGTGTTGGGTAAATATTGCAATAGGCCACATTTAAATGATGAATAGACTTGTTTTGTGAGGCTGGGCATAAAACTTTAATAAGCATCTGTAAACCCTGAAGAAAGAGAGAGAGACGGACAGAGAGAGAGAGAGAGAGAGAGAGAGAGAGCGGTCCAAACATCCCGAGGGTGAACAGACAGAACGAATCGCTGACAGACGGAGACATAAACTCACAACAGTTGATGTTCAGCACTGATGCTGAAGTTGTGTTGAGGATTTTTGTTCGTTTGTTTGTTTTTGTACATTTTTTTCAGCCAATTTGTCAATACCCAAAAGTACTGATGACAGAAGAATAAAGAGCAAAACCAAAAGTTTCCCACACAAAGAATTGATTTTTCTTTTTTGTAAAAAAAAATCACTTGGAGAAACATTGTTAAATAAACTTTATGTTTTGATTTAAGTCATATTTCTTCTGATTCTGTGAGCTGGGATAGTGTCGTTGACTTCAAACCACACGGACAGTGAGACATGTGTATAATTATATTCTCCATGCAAATGTTTTCATCTTATGTGCAGCAAATATTTAGATTTGAGAGGCTGAAACCAGCACCAGAAACCTGAAACCAACTGGAGTTTCATTATGAATCTGGCCTTTCAGTGCCATACTGTGGACAAACTAACGGACTTGAGTCTGAAAATAAAAAATAAACTCATTATGAATTTATTAAACACCTTTTTAAGTCACTGATCAGTTTTGTCTATGTCTCAAAGCAGTGATACAATACTTTACAATAACTCAGACCAGTGGTCCGATCATACAAGATTAGCAGCAAATTCTCACAATTATTATCGTGTTAATTAATACACTAAATGTTTGATGAATTAATTGCCTAAATAGTTTCGGCTCTTCATGTCTCCTGCGTCGCGGCAGCAGTGTATCATGATGAGAATGTGCACCGGGGCAGGAGCAGATTTAACTCGGTGATTCTCAGTCTCTTATATCAAAATGACCTTTCAGGGAAGAAGAACGAGAGAAAGACAAGAGAAGATTTATCAGCACAATTGCCCTTTCTCCATCCTGTGGGATCACACGCCATTTCACCCACAGTGCCTCTATTTCATTTCCTGGCTGCTGAGTTTTTGTTGTCTGCTGCTGTCTGAGCAGATAAGTGAATTTCCCCCTCGTGAGGAATGTGCACCGGCGCTCTGAATCACTGTCAGGATTATATCGCCGGTCTGCGTTCACCTCCGTCCTGTGGGAACTCTCCTTTACTTTCCATAATTAACCCACCGATAATCACTCGTTAGTTAGAGAACGAAGCATTTAATAAAAACAGCGATAAACAAAACTACCCACTTTGAGCAGACGCTTTTAATTAGGTAATTGACCCACTCACCTAGTTACCGTTGCTACGCCTGTCTGTCACGGACCGAGGTCACAGTGCCTAAAGTGGCAGTGACTGCTGATCAAACTTAATTATAACGTCCGGGGGCGACGTGTGGCGCAGTGGGTTGAGCATTTCCTGTCCCTCTCAACTGTACTATCAAATAAAAGCAAAAAAAGGCCCAAAAATAAACTTTAAAAGAAAAAAAACTTAATTATAACGTCATAAATCACTAATGACTGGACACTGACATCACACTGTAGAAACCATGGAGATCAAGTCCAAGCATCTCAGTGCAGAACTGGTTAGTCTTACTGTTTGGCTTCTTACCTTATTTACCTTCTTGTATTTTCGAACCATATCTTTTATTTTTAACATTAGAGGATTAAACGACGATGAAAACATAATTTCTTAGATAGCTGGAGCGTAAACTCATGTAAATCCAACAGGGACGAGGCCGGAGCTGCTAAATTGAACCCAGAGTCCAGAACAGGACCTTTGTCACTCCTGAAGTTTGTTTAATTTAATTTAGTTTATTGGATAGGGACAATGCAGGTTAACATAATAACACTTCCACTCCTTACAAACAAGTCAATGTGACTGATGTTCTGCATACAGAGATCATAGCTAATGCTAGTTTCCAACTCCCGTCCCTAGTTAGGCTTTCAGTAAAAGAAAGAAAGTAAGAAAAAGGGATCAAATGTACATACTATTACAATAAAATGTACAATAGATCTAAAATCATAACATAAAGTCATGACCCATTAAAAATGCATACAGCTCTGATTTTGTTTCAGCCAGACTTTAACATTTTTATTACCAGTCCTAATGTCTCGGGTTTTATTTCGGTCGGTAGTGAGTTCCACATCTAGGAGCCCTTTATAGAGAAGGCTGATGCCCAGAGGAGGTCTTACTGTTAAAGGGATAGTTCAACATTTTGGCAAATTGGCCCATTGCCATAATCCCTATAGACATAGCAGTAGGTTTGTTAACTTTATTTGTCGGTGTAAGCTATTTTTAGAACGGAGGAGCGGAGCGTCAGGCTGCTCAGAGCTATGCTATGGAGGCTAAAGGAATTTCTTGGTTTCCCTCATCAAACTCATCAAATACAAAATCCCAAAACTCCAAAACGCTTTCGTGGACAAGTTGTGACCTGCACATTCACCATGCTATGAGATAATAATGGAATGTTACGAAACTGAGCCTTTTTGAGGTAAATACAGAAACTGCTTGCTGAAAAACTGTCCCTGAACGCAACGCGCATCAGCGGTTTTGCATGAATTTACCTCTAAAACGGCTCCGTCTCGTAACGTTCCATTATTATCTCCTAGCGTGGTGATTGTGCAGCTCACAACTTGTCCACGACAGCCTTTTGGAGTTGTTTGATGAGGAAAACCAAGAAATTCCGTTAGCCTCCATAGCATAGCCCTGAGCAGCCTGACGCTCCGCTCCTCCGTTCTAAAAATAGCTTACACCGACAATTAAAGGTAACGAACCTACTGCTATGACTATAGCGATTATGTCAATGGGCCAATTTGCCAAAATGTTGAACTATCCCTTTAAGACAGTCTTAACTTAACAAAAAACAAAGATGGACTCATTTTAACATTAAAATATTGGACACTCTACTCCTAGGCTAAGTCAGGACCACTCAGGTTTAACTAAGTCTACAGTATCTTTGTGAAACCGACCTCTCCTCCAAAGTTTAATCAGGACCAGACCAGAGAGGGTCGTCGCATTTATTTCAGTCCACACCTGAAATACTCTTTTAACACTTACCTGCTAAAACAAATCGTACACAAATGGGAATCAACCGGGGTTCAGATTTACCAGACAAAATAGCACTGGTGTGAAAATATACCAGAAGGATGAGCATAAAATGCCTTCATGTCATGGTGGGGAACTCCTTCCCTCCATACTCCTGGAGGTTGTAGGTAACTCTTGGTTACTACTGTAAATCTGTCATGTTAAGACGGCAGCTTCACCTCACACGCTCTTTCATCTCTTATCTCTTTCACTGAAGGTCGGGGCTTCAACATGTGTAGAAATCTAAAGCTTCACGGAGTCTCATTACGGCTCAAATGGATGAGCAGTCAGCTGAAGTGAAGGAACTCATTAAAAGAAGGAGTATTTGTGGCAAACGAGCATAAAAGATACACACACTTCGTCTTTACTGTAGGAGTCGACCGGCCGTGTTCAAGGTGATGTGCGATGATGAGATCCAAGAAGTCGATTCGACTCTTTTCTTGTATAACCATGACCTGACTGACTGAGAAGAAGCTTCAGACGCGTTTGAGAGATGAGGTGCACTTCAAAAAAAAAAAAAAAAAGTAGCACGGCAGTGAGGACAGGTGTCAGAGGTCGACCCACTGAAGCGGCGGTAACAAAGACGGGCTTGTTAAACTTGCTCCTCTGCACGATCTGCATTCTGCTGACGGGTCTTTGAAGCAGCATAAATCATGAACACCTTGATACCACCGCTCTCAAAAAAACGGTGCATTTATAATCTCGGAGCATTTCACCCAACCTTGGCACAGGCTCTCGTCTTTCTTTCTTTCTTTCTTTCCAAGCGCCAAGTCAAGAATGTCGATTTTTTTTTTTTTTTCTCCAGTCGAGCCCCCGTCTCCCACCAAACACCTCCCACACACAGATTCACAAATACACAGGGACCTTACCTCTCACGGACAAACTCTGCGAGCTCCTTGGTTGCCAGCTGGCCGTGCTTCATGTTGTGGTAGAGCACGTCAAAGCCGCCATTCTTCTCCCCCTGCAGAGGAACGCATAAACACACACACACACACCGTCTGTTAGTATCTAAACGAGGAGCAGAGATGGAGATGAAGATGTCAGGTGATGCTTCAGTGCAACTCCATAAACCGCGCCAGACATCTGATTTAACTGAGGTGAAAATCTCCTTCTCATTCTTTATGGATCAGAGACATTTTTCATATTGTTAATGGAGATAATAAGATGAGCCAGAGACGCTCTCCTGCCAGATTTAATAAAACAAGCTGAAGGGTTGATGTTCGAGACTTTTCCAGAGATGATATTAATCTGATTAATGATTATTTCGTGACCAGTGTGCACATTTTATTAACTGTTGATACTAAGTTAAATCATTTTCTGTGACATTATTCATGTATTCATACTGCACTTTGCAGACATGTCCTGTTGCTGACTCATTTGACACAACAACACAACTTGTTATGAACAACATTTTTTGGCATTTCTGTGTTGAAGAAAATCCAACAAACAAAAAAAATAAATAAAAAAAACTGCTTTAAACTCTGTTTAGACTTGGGATCAATCATTTGATGACAGATTACTGGAACACGTGCTGGTGTCATATTCTACTGACTTCATAGGAGTCATATTTCCTTAAAGAAATAGTTCACCAGAAAATGAAATTCAGTCATTATTGACTCACCCTTGTGCTCACCCTGCATTGAAATTGCCTGGGGCGCACTCTGACGTTCACGCACATGAACGTCAGAGTGCAATACAGGACTGTTTAGGCTTTAAAAATGTCCTAAAAGGCGTCGTTTCGAGTAAACTCTGGATTATATCCCTTGAGGACACTTGGATTGCAGCGGACGAGCAGTGTAGAGGAATATTACAAGGTTTTTGTGTAGTTTTATGGACCTTTTTGTGTCGGGCGCTACTGACTGAATTTCATTTTTTGGTGAACTATTCCTTTAAGTACGACTTAAAGATAAAAAAAGATCATGACTGAGCATATAGGCCAGTTCTGTTTTTCTTTAATATTTTAAATATCGCCTATTATTGCGATATTCCTTTATTATTTCTCCATAACTTTAAATATCCAAGACAGATTTTAAAGTTTAGGAAAAACAAACATCCTTTGTTTTTATTCATCCACAAATCCTCTAGTAATCTGCTTCATCGTGATGTGAGGGTGTGTTTTGACAGTGAGGGCCACACATAAATATTAATTATTGGTTAATTGATTTATCAATGACATGTTCTGTTCAGATATCAGACTGTTTTTTCTCTGAGCTGTGTGACGGGTGCTTACTTTCAGATCCTCTCAATTTCGATGGGTTTAAATATTTACAGTGTTTTTTTTTTTCAGTGTTGATGGAGGCGGTTGTATTTATTCAGCGTCACTGCTCCTGCTTGGCAACACCGAGCATTTTAACTGACACAGTGGGAAACAACAACACCACAGACACTCATTTATCTCTTATTCATTTGTTTGAAGCATTTGGCATTTTGCTGCTTTTGGCTCAACAAAGAGCTGTGGTGACATTTAGAGTGACGAATATTCAACAGATCAGTTTTTTTCCCTGTTATTTCACTGCTGCTGCTGCTGCTGCATCAAAATCTCCCTGTTTGCTGCTCATTTGTTGAGCATGAAAATCTCAGGGCCAACATGACTCAGGATATCGCTCACTGCTGAGGAGGAACCCACAGAGTTGGTTGCTGCAGAGAGGAAGAGGAGGAGAGAGATGTCAACCACAGCACACACACAAACACACACACACACACACACACACACACACATCACTGAAAACCAAAAACACCAGTCTGAGCCTCAGCCTCGATAATAATAATCCAAAGACGTGCTGGTATATTGTGACTTTCCTTCAGGGTGTCACAGCCACATGAGATGCAGGAAAGGTGGGTGTTCTCACGAGAATGAAAAAAGAGATGTATCCGTTTAAAAAAATAATAGTTTACTAAAAGAAAATGTTATTGCATCCATCATTCTGTAGAAAAACTACATATGCGCTCCCTTTCTCGTCACAGCTCTCACCTAAACACTTTAGCCATCCTGTGACGTCATTTAAACCACTCCCGTGAAAATCGTGTTTTCTGAGCTTTTCACATGTTCCTGTGGCATTTTTCTTGTGTTAGAGCACTTATCAGCAGAGAAGGAAGTGCAAAATTGCATTTCAGAGTTTTTCTGCCTTCAAACTGCTGTGAACCAATGGCAGACTCAAACTGTAATTGTACAATGTCCAGCTGTCAGCAAGCGGGGGGGTGGGGTGCGAGGAGGTGGCTGGGCGGGTGCAGAGCAGCGCAGTCTCCGCCCACCCCCCAGAGGTACATTGCTAATGTGCATGGCTAATGAGCTGGTTTTAAAATGGCCGAAAAGGGTCGCGGGAGTGGGACTTTAAATTAAAGGGAAACTATGCAAGTCAGGTCACTTTTCTGCTGTTTTGCTAACCCTCCTCCTGGCCATGTGCATTTGTTTACAACGAAGCCGGCGAGAAAGCGATCAATAGAGCGGTAGATAACGTTACGACATGTATATATTTGTGTAGTTTAATCCGTCATAAACAAGAGATTACGGGTTACGGAGTGCATTTGTTGTTGCTGTGTCACAGAGACGAGAGCTGGGACACCAGGTCGGCAAAGATGGTTTTCAGCCAAGAGACGCAATAAGAGACATGCACATGGAAGTCAGAGAGCCTCCATTCTTTCTGTAACAAGTTAAACCATTTATTAAACCATCACAATTACTCCAAAGCTGTTTAATTAAGGTAAAAATGTAGCATAGTTGCTACAGATCCTGCATAGTTCCTCTTCAAAGGAGCACTCTACATATATAATGCATAGCCTAAAAATACAAACTATGAAATTCAAAACTTATGAAACTATTTAATTTAGCTTTCATTCATCCATAAATTATGGCTCTTACAGCTGGACTGAAACAGCGTTTTTTATTTTTTGTTTGTTTGTTTTGTTGTGGCGGCCCGTGACGCTTCTTGAGCCTTTTACTCCACATTGGTCAGCGAGCAGACGGCCGGCCTGTCGGTCGCAGACGGAGACACAGACGGAGACACAGACAGCTGCCTCTCAGCACCTAAAAATAACCGCGTCGCAGGAGAACACAGCAGCTCCCAGGTACCAGGGGAATGGCAGGAATGCCAAGGAAGGGTCACTCAGCACACACACACTCACACACACACTCACACTGTTTGCGAATACAAAACAGAGACAGACCGGAGAGGCGAACTGAGCGGCTCGGCTCGGTTGTTTTGAAGATACGAGACCAGACAGACAGAAAACAGCAAACAGCCAGAGAGCCGAACCACTGAGGCATCGAGACGGCGACGGTCTCCTGGGCATCCGGACGACAGGATGAAAAAAGCTCCCAAAAAAAAAACTTTAATGGAGAGTAAACAAAACCTTATTTGTCCCAATTTTAAGATCTACTAATGCCCAAAACATCGCCTTCATTCAGTCCAGTGTGCAGTCTAGACCTGAAAGAAGCAGACTGATGATCCAATTAGTCGAAAAACAGAAAATGTTCTGTTTTTCAACCTTTCAACTCAGTTTTAGATTTTTTTCTTCCCTCCTGTTTCCAATTTTTTCTTTTAACTTACTAAACTCAACAATTACCGGTAGTTGAGCAGGTACAAATTAGTACCTTTTTTTTTTTTTCCATGAGACAGGATACACACACAAATGTTTTTCTGCAATATTTCTAACAGAAAATCAATAAACAAAATAACAAGGTCAGGCTAAAAGCATCTCCTGAGGCGAATGTTGAATCGTCTGTGTGTTCACATTGTGGCTCATCTGTCTGGTGGTGTTTCTAATGTCAGGAGTAAAATTTCACTCACCTAATTTGTACTGGCAGAAATCTTAACATTTCATACATCTCAGTTTACAGAATATCAAAATCTTTATGTACTGCTTGAGATGCTTGAGATAACATGTTTTACTTTTGGTGGTTTGGGTGAACTGGCCCTTTTTACACAACATCCTTGATACAAATAACATAATTTTTGCTCTCATGACTAAAATATGACTCTAATATTTCATCTTTCTTTATTGAACGACAGTTTATCATCCAGAACTAAAAACGGCTTTAAAATACATTTATTCAAATTAGAGCGAAACAGGACAATTACACTGAATAAAACATGACACATCCAATATTATCAGTTGGTTTCATCATTTTCTATCTTATCCGTGTTCAATCCTATTTTCTCCCATTTCTCGACGAAGAATAGGGGGTTTTGTGTTATCAAACAAACAATAGTTGAGTGCTTTAACATTAGCGTTTGATGAACAGTGGAGAGGCCTCGAGCCGGCGGCTGCATGGAGCTGTTTACCGGCGGCGGGGGTCTGCTGCTCCATTCAACAGGGCGACCATCACTCTCCCCGGGTTTTGTCTCTTTCTTGCAGTTGGCAGAGGCCTTTTGTCGAAACTCTACCCTCGCAGTAGAAAGATGAGCTGCCAGCCTAAGCCTACACACACACACACACACACACACACACACCTGCCTCTCCACAGGACGACGCAGCACCTGTCCACCACTGCTGGCAGCCTGGATGTAAACAGAGCCTGACCGTACTAGATGATCATGGTGCTCGAATGGGGTTTTGCAAACTGTATTTGCTGATGGTAACAGTCAATAAGACGGATGTTTAAAGAGGCAAATGTGAGCACTTTAGCTTCTTAGTATTTCATATTTGCTCTCATATTTCCTCATGACTCATAATTTGAGATAATTTTTAGTAGTTTCTAACAAGCGACACAATGCTGGTATTGTAGCGGTTTGTCTCGCTCCTGCCTGAAATGCAGCTTGTTTTCAGTCAGAGTCTGTTCTTCCAGGTGAAACTGAAACACCTGAGGGAGGAAGAAAAGTCACATCATCCTTTATATGAATGACTTATTGACTAATTGAATGATTGATTTAATGCTGCATTCAAGTGCCCTTCCCCTAAGTGCTTATTATGAGACACTATTCAACAGCAATAATCAGGAGGGCCACAGGGCGACTTATAATTCAGAAGAACATTAAATTACCATTACAAATCGGACCGAGTGTTCTCCATCTTTGTTGCCATACTTGGTCTAGAAACTTTGTTCAAATAGATTTCAGGTTTTAACAGTTCATCACACAATGAGCAATGACACACAAAATGAAATTCAACCTCAGCAACACCAAACCCACAAAATACAGACACGCTGCTCTTCAGGGAAATCTTTCTGTCTGCCAGTTTCTGTCAACCTCTCAACATGGCACACAGGGACCACAGTTACTTACGGAGAAAATTGTGTTAGATTATCTTTATCTCAAACTCCAACTTTCCATCATAAATAGAGAAATTGTGAATTGTGAAGAGGATTATACTCATGAACCGGAGAGTACGGAAACCCAATTGTTTTTGTTTAAACAATTGGCTAAAGACCTTTATAGAATTAATAACGATGGAACAACAAGCAGCTTCAGCACAACAGGATCTGTACCGAGACGGTCTATAGATCAGGGATGTCAAACATACGGCCCAGAGGAGGCATAATGTTGTGGAAATTGCAAGAATCTTTCTCAAGAAAATTCAGGTTGCTCATAACATGTTTTGTAAAAGAAGTAAAACAACGGGTATATTTAGAGTTCTCCTTATTTATAGGTTATTATTATGCTATTATTTCACTGGTCCGGCCCACTTGAGATCATCAAATTACGCTCTGTGTGACCCCTGGTCTAGATGGACCTTGGACACTCATTAAAAAACACTTCAATGTGAGAAATGCACTTCAAGAATGACTGTAATTGATGCAGCGCAGGGTTTCCCGCAGCGCTTTCCTGTTAAGGCGGCCGCCTTAACAACAAAGAACTGCCGCCTAAACAAACGCCGTAAAAAAAAAAAAAGTAGCGATATCCGCCGCCACCGCCAACAGGACAGACACCACCTTAACTAACAAATTTTCTGGGGGAAACACTGCAGCCAGTATATGAATATTATGAATTTTAGTTTAGTTGGTACTGTAGAAAACCAAATCCCCTTGGTGAAATGCTGACACAGTGAGTTTACTATGTTTATGTCAGTAGTCTGTAATTCCTGGCAAATGTCTTTATGTTGTGTGTGTGTGTATATGCATTGTTTTGTTATATGTTTTTAAATTAGATGTAAATAAATAGAGAAATTAGCAGCAACTTTTTTTTTTTACCAGAGCTTTCTGGTGTCTCAATCAAACTATTTCAAACTATTTCACATCTCCCCATCCTACATCTGCCTCAGCGTCTCCGTGTCCCACACCTCATGGCCCGACATGAGAAGAGGACTGTGTACAAACACGTCTCCGATTGGCAGGTGCAACGCAGATGAAACCATCACTGTGCGACGACGCTTGTGCGTGTTTGAGTGTGCGGGTCCCTGACGGAGCAGCCAGAGGCGAGCCGGTACTTCTGCACGTCGAGTCCTGGCCAGGCAACCTGATGGCACATTACAGCGACACAGCGAAGCCCCAGTGTCAAGTCCTCAAGTGTGTTCAAGTGCCATAATGTATTCTTTAAGCCCTTTGGTGAATGAAAAACGTCTGATATATGCAACCCCCCCACCACCACCACCACCACCACCAACCCCCTCCTCTCCCTTTAACTGATCTCTTTTTCATCAATTAAGTTGACCGTTTTGGTCACGCACGACGGAGCCCATTACCATGACAATGAGCGGGATGATGGGAGCGGAGAGGGAGGGATGGTTGGGTTGTAAAAAAAAAGTGTATGTGGGCAAACTTCTCATGGAGACGCCACTACGACGAGGTGAAGGGGTCCTGCTCAAATTTGTTAAAGGGGGGGGGGTGGTGATTATCATTTTATCTCAGTAAATCAAGCAGCCTGTTGAAGGGTTACGATCCAACCGTGTTCGAACCAGTCGACAAGATGGCGGCGGCGGCCAGGACCATTTAACTTTATGGGCTTTAAAAAAAACAACAGGTGTGCTGCCGCTGAGCCTCACGCTCTTTATTCAGGCTCAAACAAAAAATGCCAACACTTAACAATTTCCCAAACACTTAAAAATGCAAATCCGAACCCCGCTACCCCCCTACCCCCCCTACCCCCCCTCTAGTGACGCTCTGCAGGAAAAAACATACAAGCAGAGGTCGACGTTTAGGTTCAGCTGTGGGTCACGTCTTTTCACTGGTGGAGACAATGGCGGAGAATCACATCTACGAGTTTTGAAGAGTTTGTTTTCCTTAAATTTGAATATTAAAGGAATAGTTCACCAAAAAAATGAAATTCAGTCATTGACTCACCCTCATACTGATGAATACTCCATAGTTTTTTATTCCTCAAAGTGCTGGAGACCCGGGAGGGTGGTTCGTAGTCCAACGAAATCCTTATATGAGAGTCACTAGGGCCTGACATAATGGTCCATAAAACTACACAAAAACCCTCTAATATTCCTCCATACTGCTCGTCCGCTGCAATCCAAGTGTCCTGAAGGGATATAGTCCAGAGTTTACTAGAAACAACGTCATTTAGGACATTTTTACAGCCTAAACAGTCCCAATGTTAGAGCGCAATACAGGACTGTTTAGGCTGTAAAAATGTCCTAAATGACGTTGTTTCTAGTAAACTCTGGACTATATCCCTTCAGGACACTTGGATTGCAGCGGACGAGCAGTAAGGAGGAATATTAGAGGGTTTTTGTGTAGTTTTATGGACCTTTTTGTGTCGGGTGCTATTGACTCATATAAGACTCATATATCTCATATAAAGTTTTCGTTGGACTACGAACCAGCCTCCCGGGTCTCCAGATGCACTTTGAGGAATAAAAAACTACTTCGGAGTATTCATCAGCATTAGGGTGAGTCAATAATGACTCAATTTCATTTTTTGGTGAACTATTGCTTTAAGTTTTTAAATGTGTTTGTTTGGACTAATTCAGCTCAAAGGTTTAAGTTGGTTTCGCCAGCAGCTCTGACTCTAAGATTTGAGTGATGACAACTGCATAAATCACAAGTTTGAGGGAAACTTTGTTCATAATTTCCATGTGATCATGGTTCATTATTTAGATGACAGGTTTTTTCTTACTTTTAGTTACTATCATGTTCCATATTGCAGTTGCTCCTACACTGTAGCTATTTTACCAATGATCATTATTTTTGAAAGTGTTTTGGAAAAGCACCATCGTTATTTGATTTATTAGTTACATTATTCACTCAGTCTGTTATCAGAAAGTCTGTTTGACTCACACACCAGGATGAAGCAGAGTGGATCATGAAGTCAGTGTGAAAGAGAAAAAGACAGAGACTTTCAGATATATCTTATTATTTTCCAATTCAAAGCCACAGAAAAAAAAGAAGCTTCTGATCAACGAGTCTCTTTAAACCAAGGAACAAAATCTACTTGAATGAATGAGATGCAAACTGTTGCATGACATGACATTTTCATCGAGATTTATGTTTGAATTCTTCCATCTAGAGTCAATTTCTAAAACACGCCTAAAAAGTTAAGATGCAGCTCAAGGAAGAAAACATTTAGATTTAACTGACAGGTTAGATAATTCAGTTGTGACTCGAGGCCATTTGTTGATCTCCTCCAGCGTCTTTACCGCTGCTCAGAGAGTGGATCATGTAGTGAAATGCAGGTGCTGCTGTTCCTCAGGTGAGGTGAGGGTATTGTGGTGAGTAACTCAGCCTGTAGCAACACAAAGGCTTTTTAAACCTAGACTGTAGGAACGTGTACAACAGACAAACAGACGCAGGCTTTAAAGAGCTCTCCGCAGATTTACACAGCCACCGAGTCTTTGGCCGACACCGTTTTAGATCAGTGATGGAATAAAAAAAAGCAAAAAACACACTTTGAGACATTTTCTTCTGCACCGTTTCATCCTGCTGACAGTTTGTCACCTTAATCAGTTGTGCGTGTGTGTAACTGTGTGTGTGTTGGGGAGGGAGGGGGGGTAACTGTGTGTTGGGGAGGGAGGGGGGGTAACTGTGTGTTTCACAGCATCTATCTCTGCAGTTTATCTGTCTAACTGATCTGATCCAGAAGGAGATCAATAGATCGATAGATCAATAGATAGATAGAATAGGGTTAGGGTTAGGGAGGAAAGGATAGAGAGAACTATACAAAGAATGAGATAGATAGATAGATCGATAGATAGATAGATAGAACAATAGGGTTAGGGTTAGAGAGGAAAGGATAGAGAGAACTATACAAAGAATGATAGATAGACAGAACGATATAGGTAGATAGAAAGATCGATGGGTCGATAGATAGAAAGATAGATAAATAGATAGAATGACAGATGATAGAACGATAGATAGATAGAACGATAGATAGAACAATAGATAGATAGATAGAACTGTACAGAATGATAGACAGAACGATAGAACGATAGGCAGAACAATAGAAAGATCAATGGATTGATAGATAGAATGATAGAAAGATCGATAGAACAATAGAATGATCGATAGATAGATAGATAGAAAGATCGATAGAATGGCAGATAGATAGATAGATAGATAGATAGATAGATAGATAGATAGATAGATAGATAGATAGATAGATAGATAGATAGATAGATAGATAGATAGATAGATAGATAGATAGATAGATAGATAGATAGATAGATAGATAGATAGATAGATAGATAGATAGATAGATAGATAGATAGATAGATAGATAGATAGATCTCTCTTCCTGCTTCATATGTAAGTAAACAGGTTTGTGTTGCTGTTGTTGTTGTTGTTGTTGTTGTTAATACGAAGCCTCGACTCATCAACCAGTCGCCCTTGACTCAACCTCCCTCAGACGAGGAGAAGAAAAAGAAGAAGAAGCTGCGTCTCTCACTTGATTCTAATTAGTCTCATCTTCGTCAGACTTCCCCTCGGGCTCGTATGAAAACTAATTACAGACGGTGAGGAAACCTGGCTCAGCTCAGCTCAGCTCAGCTCTGCTTCACCACTACAAATAAAAGATCTTCATCTGCATGTTGTTTCGCCTCCATTGTGTCCGAGCTGCGCTGCAGATCACACAGGGACAAGGAGGAGGCTGCGGGGCCTGATGCTTTCTGGCTTTTCATGAACAGAAACACAACTTTTAACGAATACAAACGTCACTTTCCTCCATTGTGTTGTGTCCAAACGCTGTGGTTATTTGCTTTCAGAGACGCTGAATAATAATTGATTGACAGCTGCCTCGTTCCCTCACATACAGTATCAGCATGAGCCCCTCTGAAACCTGATGGATGTGTCCACCACTCACTGCTACTCCTGCTGCTGCTGCTGCTGAAGTTCAGTCTTGAAAAATTAAACAGGTGTTTAATGAAACATCACATTTCTGCCAAAATATTCACCAAAAAATTGATTTCCAATAAATCTGGAGCATAAAAAACCTCAGAGACATGATGGAAACTACACCATCACCTCTGAGCTGCTCATTCACAACAGTGTTTCCAAAGTTGGTCATGAAGACTTATGTTTTTTTTTGTCTTTGTTAGATTTTCACCACAGATTCGGGCATGTTGCTCAGCTTGGCTCTGGCTTTTTTAATACACTTGTTTTTTTCTCCCTTGTCTGGCACCGTCCACAGCCGGGCCCTTTAGTTCTGGCCATTGGTCAGAACTGTCTTTCCTCTCCGTCTGAGAGGATCGGATGTCTGAGGACATTCCTGCAGTGTAATACATCCCCTCAATCAAATGAAACTAAGATGCTGAGAAGAAGACGGCAGAACCGAGCAGCAGGACAAAAGAGACGGTTTCACGTGGTTGTTGTTTTGTTTTTTTTGGTTTGTTTGCTCGTCTCTGAGCCCACACTAACCCGAAGCAACTTTCTCGAAAGCCACAACAATCGGAGGTCGCGTGCAAACCTCATGCAACCACGAAGTTTCCCATAATACCTTGCTATGTGTATGTGTGTGCATAGTTTAACACTCAACTTTAACACTGTCACACACACATGTATGTATGGAGGTCATATTTCTACTGCAGCGGTTATGAAAATGATTTAATTTCTGAATGTTTGGGAACATTTGGCTTCTTCACGATTATTTCTATCTTTAGTCTCCTGCAGAAATAAAAATAACTTTTTCAACTGCTTCAGAGTAGTGCAATAAAAAATACTCTAATTTTGTTTTTGTACTCGGCTTCCACCGTTATATTTAGTCTATACGGGCGTCTCCCTAATGATTAGTTTTTATTCTAATGTTTTTACGTGGGTAAACAACTCTCTATTGAGGCCACACGTATTGCAGTTGTCACAGATAAATCACATTAGATTTACTTTCTCTCACAAACCAGGATCATTAAAAATACAGGTGCCAAACGGCTCCACTTCTGCACAGCACATGATGAGGATGTACAGAAGTAAAAGCTGAAAAAAAACAAGAAAAAAAACGCTCCACCTCTGTGTCAGACACCATCCTGCCAACAGATTGACCACGTCGTCAGCGCTGCCAGAGTTTTAGCTGAGTCATGGAGAGTTTTTCTGCTGAATTGGCAGGATGAGCAGAACGAGAAGTCCCTCAGCAGAGAGAGGTGTCAATAACATCAGGTAGTGTAGCAGCAGCAGCAGCAGCAGCAGCAGCAGCTTGTCATCACTGGGGCTCCACGCTCATTTGTAGAGTCAACAGATCTGAGAAAATCCCTCCACTCTGCACGACTGAGAGGTTTTATTTTCCCTGTGGTGTTTAGGAAGAGTTGTGATGGGCTGTTTTCTGGAAAGATGAGGTAAATGTGAATGAAAGTTTTAGACGTGCAGAAGTACACAACCTCCCATCTCCCCTGTTATTCCCTCGTCTTTCTTCTCCACACACCAGAGCATCGCCACAAAATATGCAAACTGCTATATTGATCCATCTTGGATCTTAAACTGACTTGGTACTAGAGCTGCAACAATAAATCGATTAATCGCACAATAATCGATTATTAAATGAATCGTCAACTATTTTGATAATCAAATAATCGGTTTGGGTAGTTTTTTTTAAGAAAAAAAAGGTCCAAATTCTTTGATCTCAGCTTCTTCTCTTAAATGTGAATATTTCTGGTTTCTTTGTTCCTTCATGACAATAAAATGAATATCTCTTTGGTTTGTGGACAAGACAAGACATTTGAGAATGTCATTGTGTGGTTTGGGGAAACGCTGATTGACATTTTTCAATATTTTTTGCCATTTTATTGACCAAACAACAAATGGATAAATAGTTTAACTACTCGGCAGATTAATCGATAATGAAAATAATCGTTAGTTGCAGCCCAACTTGGTACAGAGCAGATCCACAAGTAACAGATGAGGAAGAACAAAGGAAATGAAAAAGTTGAAAGTAAAGACCAGGGGAGGAAAGTGAGAGACAAGACTGAGGAAGAGGCAGGAGAGGAAAGGAGGAAATGGTCAGAGGAAAAAACAAAACAAAAAAAAAGACGAGTTTCACACTGTGTGTTTACTGTTCTTCGCCCCGAGAGAAAAGCCCATGACTCCGAGTGATGGGATCGTAGCAACGCTGGCATCATTACGCTGAGAAACAGCCAATAACAAAAAACCCACTGGGTGTTGTTTGTGTGTGTTTCTGTGAACACGCTCTCTTTCTTGTATCTGCGGGCAAAGAGGGAGCAGTTTCTGAGAGGAGGAAGATACAAGACAGCAGCACCGAGCCTCAAAAAAACAGAGCTGATCCAGATACTGATGGTCTGTAGCCGGCGAATCCCCCTGGATAACGCACGGCCCGGCTCTTATCGTCTATTCGCCAGCAAAACAAAACGCTCTGTCCCGGGAGGAGATGAGAGAATGTTTTTCAAGGTCCCTCTGCAGGTATCCTCAATAATGAATTCACACATCTCTGCAGACATTTTCTACCTGTCAAGGTCCAGAGTCTCTACAGAGTGGGTTATATCCTTTTTCTGTAATTTAAAGCCAGCGAGCATCCTCACAAAGTACGATAACTATCGCTACAGATAATTATCGGTCCGATATTGGCTGATAATTATCGGCAAATACACATTTAAGTCTGATAATGACATCACTAGAGCCGATTAGAATTAGCCAACATTGCCTTGATTTTGCTCACATTTAGTGCTTTTTCCCGCTGAGTTGATTTGAAACAATTATAAATTTAGATTTTTGAAGATATCATAGCATATCATAGCTGTGCTGTTTGTTGTGATTACAACAGCAGTGATGTCATTTATATAATTTGGTCAAGTCAGAGGCAGAGCTGTACTGTTACTCACTACATCTTAGCCTTTCTTAACCTCAGGTGTGTATAATCTGTATTGGCATTGGTTATGAGAAGCAGGAAGTTATCAGTTATCGGTTCATCGGTGGAAAAAAGACTTCTGCAGTGTCCCAAGTCCAAACTACAGGTTAATGCTCAGCAGGTTTTGTGTATCTAGTGTTTTCACACTGAAAAACTAAACCGATTATCCATGCAGGGTCCCGGGGGTCAAATAGCTGACACAGGGCGAGGGGACGAGTAGCTACAACGTCAGACAGCCAGGTCACCAGTCTATCAAAGGGAAACACAATCGAACACACACATTCACACACTCAGTGGCAATTTAGATTCACCAATCATTGTGAATTGTGAAGGAAAAAATGACAAGATATGCATAATATACATACTGTGTATTTTTCAAGTTATTGCTAATCAATGCGGGAAATTTAAAAAAAAAAAAAAAATGACTGGATGAATTTTCTGTTAGTGAAAATGGTTTATTTCTTCTATACTGACTGTGAACTGGTGTATTTTTAAAAGTGTATGATTTTTGAGAGGGTTCCTTCTTGTGTAGTTGTTCTCCTGCTCCCAAGAAGCCAAAGAAAGAAAAACTAAAAAGATGTTATTTACCTAATGTGCACCCTTTTTGTCTCAGCACAGTGTGACAGCCTCTATACTGCATCTAGCTGACATTTACAGCTCTTCTCCTCTTCCTCTCCCTCTTTCCCTCCTCTTCCTCCCTTCATTCAGTGCAACAACAACAAGCTTCTCAACAAGTGTCACAAATTCCTCTAAAAACCAAAAAACGGACAGACGTCGACTCCAAACGCTTCAGCTCGCTTTGAGCGCGGTGCTGAGGATGTGAGCAGATCTCCTGCTGTTACAGTTACAAAGAGAAGCTGGCAGCCTCCCAACCCCCTAAAGTGAAACCCCCCACCCCCCCCACCCCAATCTACAGGGGAAACACGGCTCTTCATCCGGTAGTTAGTAGAAATTTGTACATTTATTCATAAATATGCTCCTTCTCTTTCATGCACAGGACACACCTTCAAGACCTCATCACTTTGGTTTTATATTTTATGTTATTATCAGTTACTAAAATGAATCCACACTATTAAACCTGGACTCCACGTTTGAGGTTTGAGGCCACTTTGCTCACTTTACCTAATTTGCAGGCTTCCTCAGAGTGTATTACAGCGGCATCGCCTGGTCTGAGATAAAGTAATAATCCAACAAAAGAATAAATTACTGCATTTTTCTGAAATGTGAAATTGCACTTACTATTAAGCTCAAGGGAATGAGCAGCAGTGGAGCTTCACAAGGCAGTCACAGTCATTATTATACATGCGCTACTAACTGCACTGAAGAAATTAAATGTGTCTGATTCGCCGTGATCAATCGCGTCAAACTGTTCAATCACACTAAATAATCAGAGCTGAAGAAACACAAAGGAAGGGTTTGGTATTCAGCCTCCACTGGAACCAGTTTGAAGAACAGGAGGGAGAAATCTGACAAACCGTCTGTTCAATGATGCATTTTCCTTTATCACATGAGAAAAAACAACCTCTTCAATTATCTCATTTTCATTAATCAACTATTGTTTTTGTCGGAAAAATGTCAGAAAATCATGAAAAACGTCCTTCAGCCCAAGGTGACGCCTTTGTCTTTATCAGTTGATCAATTAATTGTCTGTTTTCTATTCTGGTGGTTCGTAAAAAAAAATGGTAACACTTTAATTAACAGGCCGCTAATTACGTGATAATGTCAAGAAATAGCCATGAAATAACAAGCAATTGCATCATAATGTCTAGAAATAGCCTGGAAATAACAGTCAATTTCATAGTAATGTTGAGAAACATAGCCAAGAAATAACAATCGATTGCGTAGAAATAGCTCAGAAATAACGATTGATTGCAAGAAGACTTGGTGGGGAAAAACAAAGCATGAAAAGCATGTGTAATCTTTTGCCTTTCTGAAAAACATGACATTACTATGAAATTGACAATAATTTCTTGGCTATTTCTTGACATTATCACGTTATTAGTGGCCTGTGAATTAAAGGGTTACCAAAAATATATATATAATAATACTAATAATAATAATAATAATTCCAAGAATAACTAAGCGGCACCAGAGAAAGAAATTGTATTGCTAAGACTTAACTGTGCCTTAATTCACTGAGCATGTACTTAATTATAGCTGATGGGCTTCCCCCTGTGGGCCGTGAGCACAGCTCCTCGATAGTTAATGGGAGAGGACAGCGTGCGATGAGGAGGCTTTGTGAGCGGCTGTGAATGTTCTTAAGCCAAACAAGATGAGGCTCTGTGTGTGTGTGTGTGTGTGTGTGTGTGTGTGTGTGTGTGTGTGTGTGTGTGTGTGTGTGTGTGACGACTTCCCAACAAGTGCCTGTGCCGGCTAATTAACTAAAGGGTTGATTTGTATTACACAGCTATTTGCGTCTGAAAGCAGGCAGGGTGGGGGAAAGTGCTTTTTCTTTTCTATTTTTTTCTTCTTTGGGTGTGCGCAGACACATGCGAACAACACAAGTTACACAATATGTTCACAACATACATGATGAGGAAAAGATGAAGCTTTTTTTTGTGTGTTTTTTAGTTTTTTTCTTCCCCTGCCTGTATTTCAGAGGTAAGTGCTGTGACCAAGCCGAACATTTAATCTTCTCTGCAACACACAAGGCGCAGCAGCAGCTCAGTTTGTGACCTTGTGTGTTGCCTCTGGCTGAAATTCTGCTTCCCCCTCCAACTGGTTTAGCTTTTTTTAATTTTATTTTTTATTCCTACCTGCCTGCAAACCCCCTGCTCCCCTCTCTGCCCGCAGCACAAAGACAGCAGCACTATGATGACACTATTCATCATACACGGATGTAGAGCAGCAAAAACAAAATAGAACTGCTACAATCAATAAAACCTCCATATAACTCAGTAATTGAGAGAAATTGAAAGTTTTGATCTGAATCGTCTCCTTCACGATTAGGACTTATCCTTCAGATCGTGTTATCCGAGACATCGTTAAATATCCTGCGTGGTCGGACAGACGGAACGACACAGTGATCCACATGATGAGTGCAGCAATGATCCCACTATTATTATCGCCACAGAAAAAAAAGGGGGCTAAAGTCTCGTTGTCGCAGGATCAGTAACCCCAAATCTCATTTCTGTCTGTCTGAACAGTTCATTTTAGTTCCACTGCTAAAATATTACTGAGGAGGACGCGTCGCAGCCTGATGAGACGAGGAAGGAGAAGTAGGGCAACACCTGAAATAGATGCACCAGGTGTGCAGGGGGCAGAAGAGAAAGAGAGGGAGTGAACTCCTCTAACAGCAGACGAAGTCACTTGGGGATGAGGGGGACGTTCGAGGGGGAAGAAGAAAGATGAAAGTTACTAATGAAGCCATTAATTACTGCAAATTAAGTTAATTCATGCAACAATGAACCAACGCTGGTTATTGGATTATTAAGTCCGCCTCTCTCAATCACAAACATAATAATAAATCCTCTCTTAATGATGCATGTAATAACCATTTATAATCATTAGGGCTGTCAATCGATTAAGTTATTAAATCGCAATTTAACGCATGAGTGTCGATAGTTAATCACAATTAATTGCACATTTCTTATTTGTTCAATATGTACCTTGAAGGGATATTTTTTTAAAACAGCATAATAATGGACAACTATTATTGCGTTACGCCAACTTAACTTTATCAACAATGACAAATATTGTTCAAAAACCCACAAAGATGGTTTAGTTTACAACTGTGAGCTGACTGATTTTCCGGAAACTGATCAAACCTATGGGTCAAAATAACTGAATATGCATCAATTGTACATCAGAGAAAAGATAATAGTAGCATTAAAGGGGATTTACGTAAAATTTACTAATGTGCATTAACTTTGACCCCTCTGATGTTTATTTATCACGAAAATTGACTTTGCTTTCTACACCTGACCTTTAGGTTTTTTATTTCTTCCTCCACGTTACTTTTTAGGAACAACACTGTTACCCTTTTGTTTGCTATTGTTGTTGTTGTAGCCTTCATATTTAAAGGGATACTTCTCCAAACCCTTCCTTGGCATGGCGTTGAGTAGAAAACTGGTGAATTATCGATTATGGGTGAAGTATACCTTTAACGCCAGCCAATGTGATTTGCAAGTTTGCATGTGAAAAGCACAAGCAAAAAAAAAGAGATCATGACTATATTCATGACACAAAAACAAGACGGTGGTTGATGAAAGTCTACGGACCATGAGCTGTACAAGAGGATTTGATGTAACAAACCACCTGATATGACACATAAGTATTAATTTTATATTTTATTTTTTAAAGGTATTGTTATGAGTTGATTTTGAAGCTCAGGTATCCCATTGTTCACAGCGACAGCATGCTAACATGTAAAACAGAGTTATAGCAGCAGCCAGCACAGGGCCAATGCAACTGCCTTAGAGAACAACCATTTACATTCAGCAACACTGCAGGAGGAGGAGACATTATCTCTGCCCTGCAGGAATAATGTGAATGAAATAGCTCTCCCTGTTGCAGGGGGCTGAATACAAGATCGACCTCTGTGGTTTTGAAGCGAGCGAGCGGAGGAAGAAGGCAGTAAAAGCCTTCAGAGCGCACACCTGACGAGCAGCAGGAGCCACAAGCTCGGCTTCACCGATGAGAATATAAATGAAACGCTAAAGTGACTCAGAGCTGTGATTCAGCTCTAATAGATGAGTAAGCATTACATCGCAGTAAAATCTGAAAGCACTTCTGACAGCTCTTCTGCATAATCATTCCTATATTTTTATTTAACAAGTGTTTTCAAGACACTCACCCAGAAGTTGTTCTGAAAGGAGGCCATCTTCACTCAGGGATTCACAGCAACCTGCAAAAGACACAGAAGAACTGCATTAGAAGAGAAGGTTTCTTATTCTGCTCTATTTTCTACACAGGGAATGAGTCAGTGGGAATAGTTCAGCATTAACAGTTTCTCTTACACCAGCGGAGGATGTTTGCAGCTAATCGACAACACTTTTAGAGACTTTTCTTCAACAAAACATGTAGCGACATATCTGTAACATATGCAACATATCTCTAAACGATTTTCACATCTCAAACATTTTTAAAGACCACACACGTCCCTTTTGTGGTGATGAATTTCTCAGCAGTGCCTCCTCAGACACGTGATCTCACAGAAACTCACATTATAAAAACCTGCAAATTGGTAGATTGGTCAGAAAATCGTGCCTAAAATCATCTAGTTTGTGTTAAGCTGAAATCACAGCACAATAACTAATGTGTGTTTGGTGAATTTTTGGGGGAATTCAGCTGCATTAAACTAATGTATATGTGAGCAGTAGGGGAGAACAAGCTGAATGCAAAGACATCATTAACATACTAATTAGTGTATTATGTGAATGACATTTTGGAGACTTTTTTCAGTTTGCATTCATTCGCCAAGTCCTCGGTTTTCGCACATTGACCATTTGCCATCTGCCGTCCAACAATAAACGACACTATTCATCACATCTCTGCAAACTGCACATAAACACGCTTCCAGAAAGTCCTAGCTTCGTAAAAAAAACTAAACTCCTGAGACACCTTCAGTGTAGGACGGGGGACTCCTGTGGCAGAGCAGAGGAGAGCTTTCCAAATGACTTCAAAGGACAAACTGGGAGGAGAGAGGGAGGGAGGGAAGGAAGCAGGGAGGAGGAGGAGTGACAGGGGAGCTGGGGGACGAGGAGCGAGGGAATACAGGGGAGAGGAGATAAATCGATGGGAGTTGGCCACTGAGGAGAAGATCACAGCTCGTGAAAGTGGAAGCTGCAGACCTCGTTGGCTGAGTCACATCCAGTCAGAGGCTCAACTCAGATCTGCTGCTGCATCAGATGCATTTTTCTCATCTGCTGAATGAACAACACCGTCGCTCCTGCTGTTGGATAGTTACCGTCAATGTGAGGTGGAAAATGAAGCCTGGATTTGTTTTTGTGGTGCAATAATGAAGAACAGTACACAAAGAAGTGCTAACAGGCTGATCTTTGATTTTCATTCTAGAGATCCTAACAGAAGTTTCAATACTCAAAGCAAAATGTGAAAGCGATTGTATCGATACTTTAAGGCTTGAACCTTCACCTTTCACAGTGAATGAGTCACCAGATACATAAAGATTATAATGATAAGAAGATACACACTGCCCATCCAAAAAAAAAAGTCACCGCAAGAGCCTCCCATTGGATAATTACTGCATGGATGATTATGTTTCAGCTGGCAACAAGTTATTTAACCCTGACTGATGCAGTCTCATTTATTAAACAACCATGATGGAAGGCACTTCCTGCTGTCATGGAAAAGATGTTAATCTGTTTCAAAAGGGTCAAATTATTCGCATGCATCAAGCAAATAAAACATCCAAGGAGATTGCTGAGACTAAATGGGTTAAGAACTGTCCAACACATTATTAAAAACTGGAAGGACAGTGGGGAAACATCTTCTTCAAGGAAGAAATGTGGTCCAATGTGACCACAGAGTCCAGACCTTAACCACACTGAGAATATTTGAAAAATGAATGCAACTCTGGACAGAAATAAATGTTGTGACGTTGCAGAAGCTTATCGAAACAATGCCACAGCAAATGCCGTAATCAAAGCTAAAGGCGGTGCAACGAGATATTAGAGTGTGTGACTTTTTTCTTTGGGACGGGCAGTGTACTATAAAGACTTCATTTCAGCTGCATGTTCTGTTTGGCTAGACAGGCTTTGATGAATGTGGAAGTCAAATGATGACGAGGACTTGATGTTTCTTTCTCTCCTCGTATGGACAGTCAGTGCTCAGGTAATTGTGATAGATGTGTGTTCTTCTCACCTTTATTTTATTTAACCTTTCCTCCAAGGAAACCGGAAGAGTAGCCTCATAAAAACCAATAGACTATAACCAGATGATGATGCATGAAGGGTCAATAGGTCGGGAACACAGAGTACAAGAACAATTCAATCAATACTATGAAAAACTATTAGTAAAGGAGTTCAGTTCAACAGCGTCTTGGATCTAATTTCCCTTTCCTTTCCAGCAAGCGGCTGGTGTAAAATACCAAAAACACTACACCAGGCAAATGCACACACACACACACACACACACACACACACACACCAGAGTGAATTACAACAGAGGAATACACAAACACACAAACAAACAAAACATGTCTCCATAACTTTTAAGAGCAGAGGTGCTTTTCTGACCATTTTTAGTTGTTTTTCATGGCAGGAGCAGAGATGCACACCTTGTGACCCGGTGTGTTCACACACAAACAGACATTAAAAGGAAAGAAACACACACACACACACACACACAGACACAGACACGCAAAAGCAAAAAGCATTACAGGAATGTGGTTGTGTCCGTTCCCAGTGAATCCATAATGCGAAAGTGTTTCCCCGCGGCTGCCGACACACAGGGTTCCTGTTATCTGTTATTTTGCTGACTGTGTGTGTGTGTGTGTGTGTGTGTGTGTGTGTGTGTGTGTGTGTGTGTGTGTGTGTGCTGACAACAGCCCTTTCCCTGTATTGGCACAGACTCTGCTCATGCCTGGTGACCTGGCATCAGGCCCCATCAACACACATAGGAACAAACACAGCAATACCTCCACAACATAAACATAAACACACACACGTACGCACACACACACACACCTCACACCTAGTTAATTAGCTCAGCAGTGGGACTGGAGGCCCCCGCCTGCAGACGGCGTTGTGTTTGGCAGAGCCGGACAGAAACATTTTACAGCAGGCCAGGACGATAATTCAATATTTCCTTTTATTTATTTTCAGAGGAGTCAAAATGTGACAGTGAGATCATGTCGGTTTATTACGTATCAGGTGTGAAATGATTTCTCTGATGTAATGTACATGTCCAGTTCATCAGTGCATGATATTTCATTTCTCATGCCGGCTCATTCTGATTGGTTGAACATCTCAGCTGCCACGGTGCAGCGGGTTCACACTAATATAACACACCTGATGAGTCCCACCTTCACAGAGGTTGTGAGTTTGGCTCCAGTTAAGTTATTTCATTACAGATTGATACTTTTGTGAACACATGGCAACAAATAATGCTCATCAAAAGCTCTCAGCACACACAGTAACATCTTAAAACACCAGAACATAATCCTTAAAGGCATAGTTCAACATTAGTTCAACATTCAAAAGTTGGCCCATTGCCATAATCCCTATAGTCATAGCAGTAGGTTTGTTACCTTTAATTGTCGGTGCAAGCTATTTTTAGAAAGGCAGAGCAGAGCCGTGAGCTGGTCAGAGCTACACTACGGAGGCTCATGGGATTTCTTGGTTTCCCTCATCAAACTCATCAAATACACAATCCAACAACTCCAAAACGCTCTGGTGGACAAGTTGTGACCTGCACATTCACCACACTATGAGATACTAACAGAACGTTACCAGACAGAGTTGTTTTAGAGGTGAATACATGCAAAACTACTGATGCGCGTTCCTGTCGGGGGCAGTTTTTCGGCAAGCAGTCTCTGCATTTACCTCGAAAACAACTCTGTCTCATAATGTAACTGTTATTATCTGTTATTAGGATAATGAATGATACCCTATATCACAATATGAACAAAACCAAAATACTGAACAATATCTGTTCTGGTTTTATTGATATTACATTTATCAGATCTGCAGAAAGTAGGCTACAGGTCAAAACCAAATAAAGTAAAAGTAAAATCATCAAACACAACTAATAAGTGAAGTGAGATTTCTGAATGAAACCCACAGTTAACATCGCTGACTGAGCAGAGCTTCCATGGTCGAAATACCAAAATATCCTGACCAAACCCAGCAGATGGTTTTCAGGCGAGCAGAAAGAGGGCGGGACAGAGGACGAGGGGATAAACAGACACACACCGTGATGGAGAGGGAGAAGCCACTTGTTTTCCCTCTTGTGGCGGCCTGGTGGTGGTGGTCACCATATTGAAACATCCTGTCCATCTGAGCTAATTAGCCTCTTTTTTTGTTGTTTGAATTATTATAACGGTTTTGACACAGCTCGATCCAGAAGCGCAGACGTGCACCGGGAGACCAGAGAGAAGATGCTGACGTCCAGCTTCCTCCATCTGGTTCCAACTAGACCATCAGCTGAGAGTCATGCAGCTCTCATGCAAACAAAAGCCCAGTGAAGAAGAAGTAGGACACGCCTTGACCTTGACGTCCCTCATTTCGCTTAGGATCATTTTTTTAATTCAGAAATTAAATGCCCCTGCTTGGGCTGTCACAATCATGACATTTTTAGTTGACGATTAATTGCCATACAAATAATTGCAACAATTTAATTGTCTTTTTGTGATTATTTCATGCCACTAAATACTATAAACCTTAATAATACACATACACCTTATGAAGAAGAAGGAATATTTGGCATTAAACACTGGAACATCTAAATAAGAACTGCATTTCTGTTTGTCTTTAGGATTTGCAACTAAATCCATGATAGATGTTGAATATTATTAATGAAATGCATCGAGATAGTTTGTGGCGCTTCACTCACGTCATTCAACCATAGCAGAAGAAGA
Organism: Trachurus japonicus; assembly: GCF_045865225.1. NCBI lineage: Eukaryota > Metazoa > Chordata > Actinopteri > Carangiformes > Carangidae > Trachurus > Trachurus japonicus. The sequence continues at coordinate 23,481,832 of NC_140910.1, forward strand.
AGGGGGCGCAATGTGATCAAAGCACCATTCAAACCTCAAACGGTGGAAAACGACAAGGAAATAATGATGGAAATACGACATTTCTGTTTGTTTCATCCAGCTGTTTTTATACAGATGAATGGAAACCATTTCAACGATTATGCAAAATAATTGCGTTCAACTCAAGTGATTGCAATCAGGCAATTATGTCAGGCCTATAGCCCCTGCTGATTCTGGTTCTACTGTGCAGAATTGCCCCCCACACACAGACACACACAGACTTGGTTCAACCACCAGAGCAGAAGAACAGAGGGAGGAGAAAAGTTAAATATGTGATCATTATGAGATGTGTCACATTCACTCTTATCAGCCGTGGCAGACAGGTTGAAATATCATTCAATGAAAAGTGAGAAAATTAAATTACTGTTATCTTCCCAATACTGAAAATTGAGCCTGCAAATTACACTCGATAGCATCTGCAGCTCGACTGTGAACGGACACCGACACCAGCATGACCGCAACGCAGACAGACTGATGATGATCCATCAATATCAGAGCGTAAAAGGAAAATGACTTTTCTGATGTCAACTATAACTTGTTTGTAATAACAAGAGCAGAACAATACACTGATAAATCTGCAGAATTAGCCTTTACCATCTGTTTCATGGCTAAAAATGAACAACATAAAAAAAAAAAACTTCATTTTTCTCACTCTTGTTTTACATGAGACACAAGAGTCTTTATCAAATGCCTGTTCTCTGCGCTTTGTAACCTCGACTGCATCCAATCAGCAGCAGCAGGTCCCAGTCAATCAGCAGTGAAGCTACAATAAGTAAATAAACGATGACAAGGTTTGAGGTGCGTTTCATATCATTAACAGACATGCAGGCAGAGAGAGACACGATGCGTTTAGTCTTATCAATGGACACACACACTAACCTCCACACACACGCTCTCTCTCTCTGTGCCTGACACACACAGATGGCTGCCATGAAAAATTAGGACTTGTAAAAGCAGATGGAGAGTAGTGAAAGAAAGTCTCACACACACACACACACACACACACACACAGACAAAAACTATCCAACACGAGCCATTTAATTCCTGCAGGAAATAAATGGTGTGTCCTCTGTGTTCATACTCAGCATTTCTGTTTTCGTCTTCCTGTCTCTATCTCTCTCTCTCTGTCAGGAGAGGGGTCTACTAACAGAGGGAAGGGAGGGAAGGTCAGCCTCCTCCTCCTCCTCCTTCTCCCCACCCTTACCTGCCTCTCTCCCTCCCCTGGGTGGGAGACAGGATGAGATGAGAGAGGTTGGACCGGACAGGAGGAGTTACTCCCCGTGTCTCTGCTCATGCCGTCTGTGAAAGCAGCCGCCACCTCCTCCTCTTCCTCCTCCTCCGGCTCGAAGACCGTACGAAAATGAAACTGGGTTAAATGTAATGACACACATGGTCGAGGGTGGAATAAAGATGCTTCAGTAACCTCTGAGCGGACACATTTGTCACAAGCTCATAGGGAAGGAAAAGCACTAGATAGATAGATAGATAGATAGATAGATAGATAGATAGATAGATAGATAGATAGATAGATAGATAGATAGATAGATAGATAGATAGATAGATAGATAGATAGATAGATAGATAGATAGATAGATAGATAGATAGATAGATAGATAGATAGAGCAGGGAAAAGGAAAAAGGACAGGTAGAGGTGAAAAGCAGAGAGGTGGGTGGATGCCACTGTCGTATTAGTGCAATGAAATCAGGCAGGTAAACGTAAACAAACCTCCAAACAGATGAAGGACAAGAGGAAAAATGAGAAAATGATAGTGGCAGAGCGGCAAAGGCGTAAAATGGATTAAATGGCAAAAGATTTCAAAATGTCTTTCAATAGCAGAAAGTGAGGTGCGTTCAAGGAGCGATCGATCGTTACTCATCATTATTTACTAAGAATGCTACTTTAGCCTGGTGTTTACAACAATGAAACAACTGATTTCAGAAAGACATTAATATGCACACCTGAATATTTGCTTATCATTGCAAAAACTGTGTGCTTTGGTAAACATAGCCAATTAACTGGTTAGCACAATCAATTATTTCATCATTTATTATGATGCAAGACAAAGAGTTTATTGTCATGCTAGTGGGTCTGAATGCTAACGTGCTAATGTGCTCACTCTGCTGCTGCTGATGTTTGGCAGGTGTGATGTTTGGTTACTATTTTAACCATCTTAGTTAAATGTGTCTGTGCACTAACGTTTGCTAATTGGGGCGCAGCAATTAGTGACAATACAGCACAGTAGGAGTTGAGATATTTTTTGCTGCTGGCGCTGCAGGAGACGTCAGGGGATCAGTAAAGTCAGTCCCGTGGGGATCATCACATCAGAGTTTCTTGGTAACAACATCTGAAAGGAGTTGATGCAGATTCAGGCTCCAACTTAACTGAACTGATCAACAACAAACTGACATTTTCGCTTAAGTGCATTTTAGTGAAGTGGATATCTATACACTGCCCGTCCAAAAAAGAAGTCACACACTCTAATATTTCGTTGGACCGCCTTTAGCTTTGATTACGGCATTTGCTGTGGCATCGTTTCGATAAGCTTCGGCAATGTCACAACATCTATGTCCGTCCAGAGTTGCATACATTTTTCAAAGATTCTCAATGGGGTTAAGATATGAACTCTGTGGCCACATTGGAGACATTTCTTCCTTGGAGATAGATGACAGTTCTTAACCCAATTTTAGTAGTCTCAGTAATCTCCTTGGATGTTTTATTAGCTTGATGCCAGTAATTTGACCCTTCCTGAACACATTAACATATTTTCCACGACCACAGGATGTGTCTTCCAACATGGTTGTTCAAGAAATGAGACTGTATCAGTTAAAGTTAGGGTTAAATAAGTTGTTGCCAGATGAAACATAATCATCCATGCAGTAATTTTCCAATGGGAGGCCCCTTACCTATTAGCTTAGTTAAATCCAAGAGAAGTGATGACTTTTCTGGGGGATGGGCAGTGTATAAACCAGCAGATAAACCAGCAATGAAAATAATAGTTAGAGCACATGCAGCCCCTGACTACTGTCTGAAACCACCTTGGACGTCATTTCATTTCTATATTTAACACAGCAGCAGTGCAGGGAGGTTTGTGTTTCGTCAGTGCAGGTGTGAGGCACTGACAGAGGCAGGACAAGGACAAACACAGTTAAACTCACGGAGCAGTCGACTGCACTGCAGACCCACTCTGTCTGTCCTTCACTATTACTTTTAAAGCTGATTTGTTGAAGCGTGGAGGAGAGATCATTTTGTGTCAGGCCTAATTTCCCCCCTCACCACCGCCACCGCCGACGACAGTCCTCTGCCACATGCACCAGCGAGAGATGACTCACAGCTGGGTCTCGTAATTCAGAGCAAGACTTCAACTGTGGGCGTTTGGTAGTTTCTTAACAAGACTATCGTTATAAAAACCTGTGAGTGAGTTGACGGACTGTTAACTCGTCTGTAGAGATCACATGTCGCTCTAATGAGGTTCACTTCTCTTTATATCACACGGCTTGTGATGCACAATCATGCTCATGCAGTGCATTTACAAGGACGCGAGTATCCCGGATAAGATCGTATTTTTGAGTAGCCCGTTTTTGTGTTTGTGCATGTAAACATCATATCCTGGTTTTAGGAAATCTGGTTTTGCTGACTGGAGAACTCCAAAAGAAAACAGGATACTGTGGCATGTAAACGCCTCATCCCGTTGTCTGACAGCTGTGAATTACTTTCATACTTTTTGAGTGACGAGGGAATGGACCCTTGTCTTTCAGTAATGAACTGAATGATTTGCAACTCAATTTTAAAGGGACTACGAGGAGTTTCGGAAAGCGAAGTGTTTTCACACTACATTTCCCATGAGCCTCCGCACGCACGGTGACATTTTTGGACCGGTGCAAGACAGAAGAAAACAAAAACATTTGCCAAGAATGTTTTCATTAAATCAAGAATGAAAGTCGGAGGTTCGAAGACGATCAGATACCGTCGTAGGTCCGACCATAAACGATGCCAACTAGTGATCCGGCGGCGTTATTTCCATGAAACCAAAACTAGGAAATGCTGGGCGAGTCGACCACTAAATAATAATATCAAAATAACTATAAAGACAAAACGATATATTTATGGAAAATGGACCCATTAACAAGTGGGTAACGTAGATTCATCCACATTAATATGAGACTCTTTTATAACCAAAAGCAAACTCCTCGGGGTCTCTTTAAAATTTAAAAGTGGCAAACCCACAAAAAAGGCAAAGTGGTCCCATTTTGACAGATGTCAAAATTGTAAAAGTAAACACCACAAGTGCAATAAGATGCAATTGTCAGAAACTGGGATACTGGTATTCGTAAACAGGGAAATGAATAACCAGGTTTCTCTATGTTCATGTAAACGCAGCATCCTGAATATGATCATAACCGGGATACTCAAGTCCATGTAAACACACTGATGACAAATCCAGCTCCACCAGACGTGTCAGCTCAGCCCACAAAGAAGCCACATGCGTCAACAACACCACAACAAGCAGCACACACTAAATCCAGAGCCTATACTTTTAACGATGACACGCTGGAACCAAAGCAGTCCCATCAGCGCCACCTTGACGACTGAGCTGCACCCTGTATTTAATGACTAAAGCAGCAGGAGCCGTTCTCCTACGGCCGTAAACGGGCGGAGTCGAGCCTTCAGTGACTGAGAGGGAGAAAACAGTGAGACAGCAGCAGCACAACACAACACAACACACAATAGACGGGGAAGGCTGCGAGAGAGAGAGAAAGCAGGGTGATAAACACAACCCAGGCTGTCAGCTCCCCATTGTCCTGGCCTGAATGTGCTTTTGTCACTGCAGCACACAGCGGACAGTCCAGTCCAGTCCACTCTATGACAACGTGCCAGGCAGGCGGACATCACTTCCAAGTGCTGGCATGACCAGCTGTGTGAGAGCAGGGAGCGCTCGGCACGACGGCAAACACTCGCAACACACGTCCCAGTTTACACACACACACACACACACACACATGCACAAGCTCAGGACCAGTGTGGTTGTGGTAGTACTGCAGCTGTGAGGATGAGGAGAGGCTCAGGACTTGTTTCCAGCTCTCTCCTTTGGCAGGTGATTAGGAAAAAGACAAGGCAGCTTGTAAACACACCTTTAAATAAACGATTACATACATCATTACACAATCTAAGTGTAAGGTTAATTCACATCCGGCATCGAAATCCCCGCCCACCATCCCTCCACACTGCTGTAGAAAACACATCTTCATTATCAATCAAAGCTGTGGTGGTGATGTGATTATTATTCATTTAATTGATTGACAGCAAATAAATCTGCAAATATTATGTTGGTCTTATAATCATTGTATCCATTTCTGTCAAAGATTACCTGCTTAAAGCTTCTCAGATTGTGAGGATTTGATGCTTTTCTTTGTCACATCAGGCAAAATACCAAACAAACCAGACGTGCAAAGACGTCACTGTGGCATTTTATAGATGAAACAAACAACCCACAGATTAATTCTGCCACCTAATCACAGATCCAACTGTTGATTATCCTCCTGCTTAACATAACCTTCCTAAAACCCAGGGTGGTTTCATGAAACTGCCAACAACAGCCCTGATCCAAAAAGACACTAATACTCACAATCATGGAGGATATAAAGGAGACATCTGAGAAAACAAATTGACTTACAAAGATGTTGTGGGTTCATCAATGAGTCAGCTCCACTTTTCAGAGTTGATTATTCTGTTTTTAACAAGTTATTCATTTAGTTTGTAAAATGTGAAGAAGTTCTTATTAAAGGAATAGTTCACCAAAAAATGAAATTCAGTCATTATTGTCTCACCCTCATGCTGACGAATACTCCAGCCAGAGTAGTTTTTTTATTCGCTGCAATCCAGGTGTCCTGAAGGGATATAGTCCAAAGTTTACTCGAAACAACGTCGTTTAGGACATTTTTACAGCCTAAACATCCTGTATTGAATTTGCCTGGGGCGTGTGAATGTTAGAGCGCAATACAGGACTGTTTAGGCTGTAAAAATGTCCTCAATGATGTTGTTTCGAGTAAACTCTGGACTATCCCTTCAGGACACTTGGATTGCAGCTGATGAGCAGTATGGAGGAATATTACAAGGTATTTGTGTAGTTTTATGGACTTTGTGTGCTATTGACTCTCATATGAGGATTTCGCTGGACTACGAACCGCCCTCCCGGGTCTCCAGATGCACTTTGAGGAATAAAAAACTACTCCGGAATATTCATCAGCATGAGGGTGAGTCATTAATGACTGAATTTAATTTTTTGGTGAACTATTCCTTTAAGGCAATAACATCCTTTTCTGACCAACAGCCCAATAAAAATAAATAAATATCTGACTTATCGTGTCAAACACGCAGAAGCAAGTGATGAGGACTTTAATTCCTCGTGACTGATTCCTTTTAATTCTGAGGTCATTAAGATAATCTGAAAATGAAAAGAGCCAAGTCTCCATCCATGCTGCCATTAAGCAAATTAACAAAACAATTTTCTTCAGTCACCTCTCTTCCTTATCGCTCTCTCCTCATGAGTACGGCAGAGCATAAAATGAACCAGTAACCTAGAAATAAACCCAGGACCAGAGCCAGGGGTGGGGGGCTTTATGCCTGCTCCTCCATCCTGCCCCAGGATCTTCCCATCTGCCACGACGAGGAGACCTTGGCTGTGAATCATTCACAACTTCAGGCAAGATGTCAGATCCCACCGTCATCTGTTGTCACCTCAATCTGTAGCCTATATAACGCAAGAAAAAATTAAATAAGCTGTAAAATAAAGAAGTCTCCATAGAAAGTACTAAAGAGTTTTGTTTGTTTTCTTTATGCAACCGGTTAGCTTTACTGTTTCCTGCCTGAGATTTCCTGCCTCTGGGTCCTGCCCTGCTTGGCGAAGTCGGGGGAAGGCCTCGCAGCGCTCTAGCCTACATATGAGAGTTCTTCACATGTATAATTAATATTTGTCATGGGCGCCATATAATGTGTTGCAGGAGAGCCAACACAGAGAGAGAGGGAGAGAGGGAGGCAAGAAGATAACAATAAGTAATAGTAAGGAGATCCTTGTGGGTCAAAGGGAGAGAAAGAGGAGTCATCAGGGAAGTTGAAGAGTCCAGCTGATTAACTATGCATGGCTGCAAGCGTGTGCACATGAGCGTTTGAATATTTAAGCCGAGGGACTGTTCAGCAGGTTGTTGTCAGATAAAGCGTCGGCTCAGCACAGACACCTAGCTCATTCAAATCTAAATGCAAAACAGGGAGCTCTTCTTTTTCGCCTGCTTCTTTCTTTTCTCTTCTTCTTCTCTCTCTGTCTCTCTCTTTCTCTCCTTCCCCCCCCTCTCTCTCTCTCCATCAGCCTAACCCACTGACGTGCGGAGGGCTTTACAGAGGTGTTTGTGGTCTAGTAATTGGCTGGGTGCTGCTGCAAGGTTGTGACGAAACAGGGCATTCAGCGAAAAAAGGAAAAAAAGAAAGAGGGTTGAGGGTGTCGCCAGAGGTTTGGACACTTTTCACTGCATGCATTTTATTCCCAGGAGGCCATGGGGGGCTTGAATACTTTCCTGTGGCTGCGTGAGTAACGACCTGCTGCATATCTCACCTGGAGGGGACGCCACACTCGCCCCTTCTTCTTCTTACAGAGCTACAGACAACTGCTCTATTGATTTAGGTCCAATCACCACCCTCACCCTGTAAATTCTGACTTAACGTCACCATTTAGTAGAAAGAGTAGAGTTACAATTAATAATCCTCTATTGACTGACTGGTTATTTGATCAATAAAAAGTCTATAGCCCCTTCTCAGAGTCTAATGAGAGAATAAAGGGCGCCAAATCCAAATATGCATAGTACAAAGGAAAGCAGGAATTCCTACAAATTAAGCTTGAACTACAAATGTCCATTTTTCAAGCAGTGATTTCTCACCCACATAGCTGCAGATTATTGTCTGTTAATAAGCCAATTGATTAATCTGATGAAAAAATGTACAGGCCAAGGCTTCTGGGTAAATGAATGTTTTGTCCTCTTATTGACCAGACACACACACACACACACACACACACACACTGTTGAAGCACTGCTGCTGTAAAACCATGTGGGTCGTTGTTGAGATACAACCAGAATGATGCAATATGGTACCATCCAATATTTATCATAACTTCTGGTGTAATTACAAGGCTAGCATCTGGTCCAGAGCTCACTCACCCGCTCTCTCAGCCAATAAACTGCCCAAGCTTCACCTCTTCCATTAAACATCTCTCCAAGACGACTGTTGCCAAACCCCCAGTAGATGTTCACATTTAATAATCAGTTTTTAGACTCAGGGCATTCGTTGCTCTTTTTCCTCTGGCGTCAGCAGCAGCAGAGGCTTAAATTCATGTTGTTGCAGCAAACATCACAATTAGTCATTAAGTGACAAAGTAAAAACAGTGATGGGTAGTTTAAAGAGAGCTGCAGGTCTGCAGCTGCAGCACTTTTCTTTGGAGACAGCAGTAATGCTGTCATGCTAATAACACCATAGGTAGCTAGTCAGTCAGCAATGCACCTAAATGTTGTCTAAAGACATTTTAATAAGAAGAAAAAATCTGGAGGAAGGGGAACAGTTCAAATTTGACTATAGCCCTTTGCTATATGCCCCCTCCCAGGTTTCCTGCCTCTCTCTGGCTTTTTCTGTAATAACAAAGACATGAAAAGCCCAAAAGAATTCTTCACAACTTGGAAGCTGATGGTGGCGCAGAGGAAAACATGAGGGGATCACTAAAAGTCAGTAAGGCCTCCTCTTCTGGGGACCATAATTATCTAAATATCACAGCAATCCGTCCAGATGTTGCTGTTATATTGCAGTGCAGTGAAGCAAACAGACAAAACTCTGTGATATGAAAAGACTGAGCACCAGTCGACCCAACTCAATGCAAACAGCTGCTGTGGTCCCACAATGAAGGTACAGTGGCTCATGCTATAGCTGTTGTGGAAATTAAGTCATATGTCACAGTAAAAAAAAACTAAACAAGTCTCAGTCGAAGGGGAATTCCTGTGCGATTGCCCTGATGCAACCAGACAGCAGCTGCAGCTCCTCGGTGTGATGCAGTGGGTTAAACTGCCTCCCTGAAAAACCCTGAACTCACCACAAATGACCAACTTACTTTTGTTTTTGAGGCTTTGGCTGACTAATAACAATGGATAACCTGGACCTATTTACCACGTCTCCACATTATAACATCTCTGATTGCAGGACAGTGACAGGAAATGTGAAGAGAGAGGAGGTGGCACGAAGCGAAGGTCCCCGGCTTCATTTAAATCTGGGTTGTTGTGGTAGCAGACGAGTACACGACGGTGAAAACCCACATGCAAAACTCCTGCCAGTAAAGGTTTGAGGCATTATTGACATGAATAATCTGAATTTTGAGTGTTTGTAAAAAAAAAAAAATCTCATTCAAAAATCTAGACATGTTTACAAACATTGCTTATATTTCATAACACTGACAATTATCTTATATATTGCTCTATAAATATTGAACCATGTTTCAGAGTCCAGCTCCAATCTTTTACTTTAATTTGAGGAGCAGAGCTTCTCTTTCAGATCAAAGATTGCATCTTTAATAACCCCTTTGACGGAAATCACAGTTTTAACCTTGTAACGTTGCCCATGTGATGTTTCTTACATAATAAAAAGACTAATGAGCAACATGAACGCTCAACAGATCCAGACAGCTGGAGATTCAAATGTAATATAACTTATAATGTAATCTTAATGTAATATAACCTATAGAACAAGTCCAGTCAGAGCAGAGAGGATGAGTCTGTATGAGCACAACTACTGACACTGTGACAAGTTCATTACTACTGCTGCTATAGCTGCAAGATACCAAACAACCTAAACAAGATGCAAACTGCACTAAACTGCTCTGATACATCTACTAGTTAGTTACCCCTGACTCCTCATGTCGGCCCAGGTCTGACTGAGGCTTTAACATCGTGGTGGGAGAGGGACGATTATGCCAGATGCAGAAAATCTCAATGAGAAACTACGTTTTTCCTGGATGGTATCAAAGTATTTCATAGTATTTCTACACAGTTTAAACATCAGTTGAGGAACATCAAGTCATAAAATAAAACAGCAGAACTGGTCAAGTTAGATCCTTCATGTGATGATACTGTCTTGCATCTTAAATCTTAATTTTAAAATGTATTTCTTTAAACTGATTCTTCTGAAGTTAGTCGACAAGTGCTGGGTCAGGGTGTCTCCAAGTTAGGTACCAGTCTCCAACTGAAGCAAACAAATACCTGTCATACCTCCAAGAACTCACACTGGATGTTTTATATTTGAAAGCATGAACATTTCTCTCTCCGTCTAGCCCAAACAGCCCATAATAAGTCTACATATTATCTGTGATGTGCAGCAGCAAATACAGAAATAGTTCAGAGTTTATGGTCATTGTTGCACATTTCCCATTTATTTCACACCCCGAGAGTCACTTGAGTCTAATTTACATTGCTGATCACAGATATATCAGGATTTGTATATGTGTAAATGTGTGGTACAGATGGTTTTTGTTTATCAGGTACATGAAAATAAAAACTGATGCAGTCCAACAGTAAAGCCTGTCTTCATGAGGGTTATAATGTTCAGTTTGTGTTGAAACTGCTTTAGGAGGGATGTTGCTTCAACTTCATGGTCAGTCTGGAGTCTGCAGTTGGTTTTGCATCATAGGCTACTTGTGTTGTGTTTCTATTATTTTGTCTACAGATACATACACCTCTCTGTATGTCAACAAAAACTGAACATTATAACCACCAAGAATTGAAGATTGACCATAAAATACATGTCTGTCAACTGTAAAAAAGCAAAAACAATGCAATGGTTTTACATTGCAGCCTCAAGAATCATGTAAAACTAAGACTATAAACTTGATCTTGTAAACTTTTCAAGTGAGACAAAGACAGCTTGCACAACCTAGAGGAGACAACATGTCTCAGGACGCAAAGGGTGGACCATTTGACCAGTGTTAATTCAGTCCTATCTTCCCTCTTTATCAGACACAACACACCACAGTGTCAGATAATAAAACAGTAACATCACCAAAAATGCAGTCCAGTCAAACCGTGACCCACCTCGGGCAGATGATGCTAATTCTATAAAAAATAAATAAAATACACCAACATATTTCGGTTTGTGGGACTGGACAATATCTATCAAAGTGCACATTGTGGGTTTATATTATGATTTTAAGCTCAAATATCCTCTTGTCTCTCCTAAGTTTCTTTTCTTTCAGCGTTAGTGGTTATTTCCCTCCGTTCATGTGTCAAACAAATGCACCGCTGCCAGTTTCAATTCAACAATGTCACAGCCCCAGCTCGGACCAACTCAACTCGATATTTTTTTTTTATAGCTTAGCCATTAGCGCAGTGTTTCGAGCACGTGTTACCGGAGCGGGTACCGAGACGAGGAAGGAGTTTCTTACCGGTAAAGACTTCTCCAGCAGCGGTTATAGTACATTTTCCATCCCCCGGTCTTTCTGCTGCTAGTTGCGTGCAACCCTGCGCGGTTTGATCATAGTAGTAGAAATCCTCCACCAGGCAGTTTCCAGTGTGCCGCTCCAGAGTCCCGCCCCCCATGCTCCACTCTGATTGGCCGCGCCGCCCGTCAGTCAAAAAGGAACGTGTAGTAGGCATAGCAACCATAAAAAGGGCGGGTCTAAGAGAGTATACGAGTATACGATTGGCTAATTAACTAAGAGGTAACGCCCACATAACACATGCAGTAAAATCTAACATGTAACGGACTTCTGCGTTTGGAGGCGAAATAAAAACAAAAGAACAGACATATTTCTATTATTTTTAACCACTTTACTGTAAAATGGATAAATACAACATCCTCCTCACAGCTTTAGCCCTCAACATGCCGTTATTATCCATTATTATGTACATTTTGGAGAAAACAACTGTCATATCGCCCACTAGATCTTACTCTGGTCCTACAAAACTTAAATATACCTGCTAAAATGATAAGTAGCCAGCATGTAAACAGGCCATTTTATACAGGTTTATGAACGTGCCTGGTTCGTTGGTTGGGCTCATCAGCGACCAGGGTAGAGGTATATTATTTACAAAGGATCATTAATAACGAGGTTTGTCCTGTGTAAACATTAATTCTGGATATGCTCAAAACTGAGATAAGCATCAAAACCATAACTCTAATGTGCACGAAAACTTATTCAGAGGATATACGCCAACAGGTGAAATAGGTCATCTTGAGGTCACTGTCCTGGTCAGGGCTGTTGCTAGTTATTCTGGGCCCCCTGAAAAATACTGAAAGGGGGTCCCTGCTCCTGACTTTTTGTGACCACTTTTTTATAGACTTATACCAGCAGTAGTATATTTTATTTATTTCAAACAGGGAAACAATAAGCTTCTTCTTCTTGCTCTCACTCAACACCAGCCATCAGTGGGACTTTAACCCCAGCTGCCTCCCAGTCCAAAGTCAGTGGCATTATCCAAAGAGCTACACATCTGGATGTGTCAAGCCTTATATTACATCACACTTCCTCATAATACTTGCAAATAATGACACAGAACACAATTCATTGTAAATTACAGCAAATACTTTTCACATCTAAAATCTCATCATAAAGGAAAACAAGTTCTTCTTCTTCAGACCCATTTACTCAGCTTCCTGTTTTATTGGATAAGGAACTATATAGCCTACTGTATGTGTCAAATGCAAAAGTTCCCATGTGGTTTTCTGGTTGCATGATTTACTCAGATTTAAATACACAAATTACACATGAATTTACCCTGAAACTTTAGGATCACTGCCAGAATTCAAAGGGCTTTCTGCAATCTGAGACTGACACCGTTTGGTTTGTATTAGAGGTCAAAAGGGCAGCGGCAAGAGAGGTCATAAGAGGAAACACACACACAGAAGAAACAGCTCTATTTTTGGTAAAGTTCACCTATCATATTGTCTTCTATGAACCAAGCAGAAGGCTGTACATGGGTCATTCCATGAAATCGGTAACTTTTCAACTTTGAAAAGTTAAAATTTAAACTATATTTAATTGCTATTTTTTAAGTAGCCAGGAATCAAAGAAAGTTTAAAATGACAAGAAATTATGTTGTGCCATCTCAGGCTGTGGAATTTATTATTTTATTACAGTTTTAATGTTTTCCTAATCTTGTCAACCCTGTTACCGACATAAACTTTACAATATAAAGTATTTCTAATTAGAGATTATTGAGAATATTTTCTATATAGTCTATATAGTTTTAATTATAATGGTAACAGTTGAAATTCTTTTTTTTTTTTAAACATTTTTATCAAATTAATGACAACAGGATTGAAGTTATGGTAACAGGGTTGACAAGAGTAATAGATGACAGGACACACATTCTATTGTCTGCACTGCAAAGGTAACAGGGTTGACAGTAACAGGGTTGACTATTTCAAGCTAATTTGCCCATTGCTAGCTGAAATAAAGGCTAGCTAAAGGGCAAACTGTGTACTTTGAAAGGTAATTACCTGTAGATATTGATTATATTATGAGAAATAGAAAATTGTTTAGATTTATATGTTAAAAAGTGGTAACAGGGTTGACGTTGTATGCTTGTCCCCCCCGGTCCAACCTTGAAAAAACATCAAAAATAGCACATTAGAGATGAGAGAAAGTCACTTGTTACTGAGCTGTTAGCATCCTGGGTAAGAGATGATGCAAACTCCTGTCAATCATGTCAAATCTGAAATGTACCATTGTTTTTCTAGGGTTTTTTGGTTAGGGTAACAGGGTTGACATAAAATCAGGGGACACCGATAAATTGGTAAATATTTATAATAATTAATATATATTATTACCAAAAACACTGTTTTACAATAAGATCATACTTAAAACAATATGTAAATATGAACATTTTAACATTTTGCCAACATTTTACATATTAAAAGTGAGGGACAGGCCAAAAACCTCACTCTCATCAGCATAAAAGTCATTTTAATTATTTAAAATTATATTTAATTGACTTTAATTTGATGTTATAGTAAGGAGAGAAGACATGGTAATGTTATATTTTTAAATTACATATTAATTTGTTGTTATCATAATTTTATGACTGATTACTTCTTGGGGACGCAAAAGTTACCGATTTCATGGAATGACCCACATATCGTCTGCCAAGTCACAACAGGTGTAACTCAGGACCAAAACACAAACTATTTGTTGAATTGTTTTTTCATCTGTGGGGAAAGACTTGTCCTAGTCAACAAACACCCACGGCTTCAGGGAAACCACTAAACCAGTGTGACAACTAAGAAAACATGATGACCCATAAAAGTTTTACAACACAACTAAAGCATTGATGCAGCTGGACAAAGACTAGCTGATAAAGATTTGGTCAGTTGTACAGAAGTCATTTTTATGACTTGTTTCGATGACATTTGCATTGTATAGATGTGTCTACTTTCTAGCAACACTTAAAGCTGGTGTTTTGGTTGAGCCTGCCATGTGCACAGCTGTTATGACTCACCTTCATATGTCCTTTCAGGTGTTTTTTGTACACACACACACACACACACACACACACACACACACACATCAAAGACAGACATCAGCTGTGAGAGTCCTCCCCTGGTGGTGTTGATGCTCGATGTGATGCTTGGTGATGCAATATTGAAATCAATACAGGGTGCAGCAGAACATAATGTCAAAGGCAGCGAAGCAGCTCGGCGCACGGTTAATGTTAGTTGTGCATTTCCTGTGTAGAAGCTGAGGTGGTTAGATTAGATCACCATCACTTCCACCTTCAGATTTTAGATTGAGCCGCAGGAGTGTGACGTGTGACAGAAAAGTGGTGTAATAAGCAAACCTTGTCTTTTTTGTAAACAGTCTGATTGGCGGCATCGCTTTGCTTCCATCTGCATACACAAATGATATGGAGGATAATCTTTTGATCTTTTAATCCACAGTGAAAAATCTCCCAAATAAAATGAAATTAGCAGTTGACTTTAATTAGGAATCATCAGTCTCTGCCACCTGTTGGCGTTCCTATTCTTGTCCTGCATGAGTGGTTGCTTCAGACAGACGCTCTGAAACGCTTTCATTTGTCTCCCTCTAAAGGTCCTTTCTGATCATGATCTCATTCATCACATCAGTAGGCTGGAAACAAACGCACCGTGACAGGCACTTTGGTTATTTCAGATAGATTTTGCAGATGTCACATGAAGGACTTTCTCTGGTCAGGTCATTTCATAGCTGTCTGATCAGTCACACAAGTTTTCTTTAGCCTGTTTAAGCCTGGTTTCAAGTTGAACTGAAAAGACAAATGAAGCAAAGTGATGTGCTGCTTTTACTCAACATATTCTAGTGTTATTTCCTGTTTTCAGCTCGACTCTTGCATGTTAACTTTTGCAGACACTCTCTGCACACAACCAGGAAGTTACTGAGCTTCTATTTGTGGATTTCCTCCAACATAGAAGATGACCAGAACAAGATTTATCTCCTGAATGAGGCCCAGTGTGTACACCCACATGCTCTGCATCAACTCTTCTCCCGTGTGGATGCCTCCATGTTTCTGCCTCTCATTGAGCTCCTTCAGCTCAGCTTAAGACTGCTTGAGCAGGCTGCGTCATGAAGGCTGCCAAGACTGAAGATGGAAGCCACAGCTCACAACGCACAGACACAGTTTTGAATCCACAGAAACGAGTCGACTTCACCCCCCTCTTCAGCGGTCCGCCCGTCCCCTCCCTGCAGGAGATCTTCTGTGTGTGACATCCATCTGTGGTAATAAGTGCGTTGTGCCTCGCCTCAGTGATGTTCCTGCCTTTTGTTGGCCGTCCCCTCTGTGCCAAGTGTCTGCTGCTCTGTGGGCTCATTGGACCGCAGGGGAGGAGATCAGGGACAGAGCTGCTTCATGTCTGGATGCATTAGGAAATCATCTTGTCAATAGTTTCTGTATTTAGTTTAGCATCCAGATTAAAGCAAAAAAAAAGTGAGTGATGTAGTATGAATGGAATAGAAGAACAACACATTCACCCAAAACAAACTGCAATGCAGCAAGGATCAGGGGGTAATATTGATGATAAAAAAAGAAAGAAAAACATTCAGACATCATTAGAATAAAAAGTGCAATGACTATTTCTTAAAAAGGAAAATGAGACATCAGTGTCAGGGCTGCTACTAGTAATTATTTCCATTAGCAACTGATCCACCAATTAAATCTTAAATTAAAAATTTGGTCTAAAAAACCCCAAAAAACAACCTTTTACAGTTTTGCAAAGCTTAAGGTAATTTTATCACTGCTCTTGTTCTTTCTAATTAACAGTTTTAAGTCCAAAGATATTCAGTTTGATTTGCATTAAAGATAAAGAAAATCTGCAAATTCTCATAGCATAAAAACAGGAAAAATGGAACCACTTGACATCTTTGCTTAAAGAAATTACTTCAACTATCAATTGACAATAATAATTGCCCATTAATATTCTGTCAGTCAATGAATCGTGTGTCTCAAAGAACTGGATTTGCAAAAATTAAGGTTAAGATAGTGAGGCTGTAACAACTTTTATATGATTATATCATTTCTGGATTTTTTTGTTGATATTCTGTCTCTCTCTGTTAAAATAAACTTGCTGTAAAAACGTAACCGTCCATGTCTTTGTGGGGGAGCAAACTTACAAAATTAAATACTTATTTTCTCCACTGTATGTTATCAATATGCAGGATAGTTTATGGTCTTTACACTCACGTGAGACGTATTATGGGATGTTACCTGAACACTGGGGCCACAAACTAGAGAGGATGAGGAAAAAAGGTGAATGATTACAGTTGAATTTGTGTCAGTCTTTTAGCTGGGAGCTGCACCACTGGCTCTGTGTTGTTATTAGGCAGTGACAGTGTGTCCCTCTCATCTCTCTCATCCTCTGGGCTACATCACACCAGGCTTATACCTCATAAACTGTCTGAAGCACAGAGCAGCTTCTGCACACACCAGAGAGCTTAACAGGTGAATGAGGCCACAGTAAGTGACAACTCCCACACTGCAAAAACTTTTAATTGCCAAACTTTAATTACGACCATAGACTTGACTGACAATGTGCAGCGTTCATGAGCAGAAACTCTTTTTTTTTCTTGAGCTGTTAGATGTTAAATCCTGTAGGTCAGAGAGGAAACTCAGACGGCCTCGCAGCCACAAGGGGGCGCAACAACTTCACTTTCTTAACTCCAGCTCGACCCCGTCAACTTCTCAGGTCAGTGCTTTTCAAATGAATCTGACAAGGCCTTGATACTTCCTCTTTTCATGGTGCTGCAGTAGATGAATTGTTGAGTGGACTCTTCCTCTTAGTGTTTACCTGACTGTTTAGTTCAGCCCAGTCATCTCAACCATGTTGTCTTTATTGCCTTGACACAAATGCACTAATGAGCTCTTTTCTGCTTTAATTGGACAGATGACACGGGTGGGGAAATACCATGGGCATGATATGGTCCATCAACACTCCCAACCACAAAATACCCAGAGTGCAGACCAGCCCTGACTTATAAAAATACATTAGCACAGTAATGGGTCTGGCAGAGCGACAGAGTTCAGCCCCATTGTTCCTGAGTAATGAAAGAAACGTACAGGAAGTCTGTGTAGACCTTAAAGACAACCACAGCCAAAGGTCATCAGTCTGTAGATCAGGGGAGGTCAGGACGCTCCCAGCAGGAACTCCAAGAAAGATAAAGGGGTCGTGAGATGGTTAGAAGAAAAATGTATCAAATTGTTATCTATTTTTTTCTTTCTCTTAAAGCTCTGGTTCATGTTTTTTTTGTTTTGTGTTTTTACATTTCAGACTCTCAAAGTGTATAAAATCAAATAAGACAAGAGAAGAAAAAATACATGTAAATGGATAAGGGGTTGTGAGAACACATTCTAGTTTCAAGGGTCATATATAATCGAACCTTTAAGACTAAATAGTTCCTCTGATAACTACAATGTTAATGTAGAGGAAAAGTAATACTGCTATATTTGTTATATTTTAATAAACACAGAATAAACCAAACTCTACACTAACATTTATGCATTAATTGCCAAATGGAGATTTTAGTTAAACAGGGTCATCATAAAAGGTCACTGTCCTGAGCAGGTTACTAAAGTGTATATAAACTGACTGTAACCTCAGATACAGTTATAGACTATTTCTCATGTTTATCCCTCACAATTTACAAACTCCCTCGCTGCGGTGGATGCAAATACTGAAAGGCTGTAATTAAATACAATTTTGAGTTATTTATATTTTCTTGAATATGTCCATTTTAAACTAATTTAAACTTTTATTCTAATACATTTCAGGGGCAGTTACAGCTCCACTTTTGAAATTATTTATAAAGATTGGTTATATGTACTTTAACTAAATTAAAAATTTGAATGCAAGGCTTATACTTGAATGTTTATAGAGTGTGTTATTGCCACTCAGACATTAGAAGAAAATCTGTATGTATCATCATGGTAAACAATGGGACTAACTGAGGCCACAATGGTTTTAATGGCAGATAACCGTAGAAACCGTCCCCTACCTGACTTTGAACAAACATGGATGTTTTTTCATTTTTCATTTTAAAGACTTAACAGTAAAACTCTCCACTGACCCGCGTAGTTAAAGATATGACTTGACTTCAGCTACCTCATGAGACCGTGTCCATATGGTATCGATTTGACAAACCCAAGTCTGTGATGACATCGAGGTGTCCAGCTCACCCATTTGCTCAGAAGTGTGTGAGGTCAGCTGTCTGTCTGGCACAGATGTGTGTTGATGTGCTTCCAGCTGTTTGTGGGGACTCATGGTGTCTGGATCCATGGTCTGGACTGGAGGATCCTCCCTGCAGCCTCTGAGATCATCACACTTTTAATTAGACCGGATCTGCCAATTAAAGCCAAGTCAGTCGTGCTCCCGCAGAACATAAAAGCAGCCGGCGTCAAACCCTCAGCAGCAGACGAGACGGACAGGAGCTCAACAAGGTGAGTGGTTGCTCTTTATTTCTACTCTTCTACTCTTGTTGTTCGTTGTGGATTTCAGCCCTGGATGTAAATTCACTACGATTTCTCCCCTTTTTCAACCTCAGTTACAGAGTTTTACATGAGGATGTCTTCTCCTGCACTGTGTGCTGTTGTTCTGCTGGCTTGTGCTGTGACCTTCAGTGCTGCTCAGTGTGAGTATAATCTGTGTAACACTTGTTGAAAATCACTTCAGTTATCATCATTATCATTTTTTTTTTTTTTTACTGTTTCAGTGCCAGAAACATAAAAAATATGTTTGTAAAGACCGGTTTTCCTGGTGTCCTGTGTTTCCTGTGCTTGTACTCATTCATGTTTACTCTGCTGATAATTATTTACCAGAGGGTCACTCACTCTTCTGTACATCAGTGTATTTGCCATTATATCACTATTATTTACAGAGTCTTCCCTCAAGTGCACAATTTTCAAATGCTGCCATCTGATTTTTTTGTGTCTATATGTGCTCTGTGTAATTCACAGCGAGCTGCAAAGGACGATGCGGTGGCGAGTACTACAGGGGTTACATGTGCCAATGTGATTACAACTGCCTGTCTTATGGAGAGTGCTGCAAAGACTTTGAATCTCAGTGCACAACAAGTGAGGCTTTTCTCTACTAATGTACTCGTGCTGCCAGAAAATGTAACTCACCCTACAGATGCCGATGTGTTGCTGATTCAGTTATTTTTTTTTATACTAATCCCCATTGCTGAAGTGAGCAATATATCATGTAATGCCTTAATATTACTCATATAATACATACAGTATCACACATATCAGGTATATAATAAGCACAGTGTAGTATTTTTGTACAGGGCTGCTAAGCTGATCTCTGTTATGTTTGTATGCAACAGAAACCTCATGTTTAGGTCGATGTGGAGAAGCCTTCAAGAGAGGCCGGCTGTGCAGCTGCGACGCTGATTGCGTTAAGTACAAGCAGTGTTGTGAAGATTATACAGGCCACTGTGATGCAGAGGGTAAGCCTCGCCCAACACATTCAGCATGATGGAGTGTGTATTTCTGTGTGTATGTGTGTGTATTATTGTCTGCATGTTAACCTTCCTTCACAGTGTTGTACTCTCCATATCACCATAATAAGTGGTCATGCATCTTTGGTGTTGTCTTCTAGTCATGTAAATGTGGTCCCATGATACAGTGATGGTCTTGTGGAAGCATGGCTGCATGTTAAAATCAGCCCTCGCCTTTTTTTTTCTTTTTTTTTTTTCCGGTTGCACCATCATGCACCTATAACCGCACCAAGTTGAGATCCGTCCATGTGCATGACTGGTAACGTGCGATGGAGCCAGGAATGATGTGACAAGGCGACTGTGCATGTCCACTGGCATGTGGAGTAGCATGCAACGTTACGCATGCAGTAATCTGCACCGATGAGTTGGTTTAGGTTTTGACCATATTTTTTATGTCTCGGTAATCACTACAGCAGAAATGAGTGGAGCAGCCAGTGCAACAGCACCACAGAAGACTAGTTCATGTGATAATGTAAAAGATAACAAACCCCAAGGTATTTCTCTTGGCTAAAGGTTTGGTTGTTACAACATTTCCTGCCATTTAGGATGAAAAGAAAATGTGTTTTTACAGGTTCAGCTCTCTTAACATTTATTCATGAATTTCCCACAGAGCCACCTGTGAGTGAAGCCGATGAGCAGACGTTCAGCGAGGGATACGACGAAGGTGACGACTATGCTTTTGAAATTCAGTTCCAGCGTCAGCAGCCAACAACTGATGAATCTTATTATGAGCTGTTTCTGATCAAAGTGTTTGACAGCAAGGAGTTAGGAGGCCGTTTACGCTCGACTACCACACTGCGGCTCTGTGGCTGTGGTTTGCTTTGAGGGCCAAGTCTCACCAGAACAGGCCAAGAGCAATTGGTGTCTCCGGCCAGAAGAAACACAAGGAAGCAGTGTTGTCATGAGTGTGTAGGAGGGTTACGGGCACAGGCTCAGTCACAAGAGAGAGGAAAGCACCAAACCAAGCCAAGAAACGTTGACAGAACATTTTCTTAGTGGTTTTAATTCAGGAGTTGGCCTGGAATAGCTTTGTGGGTGGAGATAGTCTCGCATCCTTGTCACTTCTCTCTCAGGAGGAAGATGTTGTGACATTTCCGTCTGGTCAGTCACTATCTGAGTGATGTGAAAGCTCGAGGAAACAAACAAAGGGACAATGAAGATAGTAATTAAAAGGATATTTGTATCAAACCTGAACATTTACTTATGTAAATTATGTATGGCTCATTTTTCCTACAGATGAGAATTTAACTCCACTGGAGGATCTAACAGCATATCCAACAGACGATCCCAGTGTTGGTGAGGAACAATGTGTTTGGATATAGAAAAGATCTTTCTCCTGTGAGTTTTCATGAGTGTGACAACATTATTCTCCTCCCTCGTCTCCTTATTGTAGATATAAACAACCAGGTTATTGAAAACGATGACTTGGGGGCAACTTCAGTCCCTGACAGCACCAGCGGGTACGGATCCACTCCATCTGACCTCCTGGATCCTCAGGTTTCTTCTGATCCCACCCTGGAGCCGGACACTCTGGAGTCAAGCACCGACACAGTTACAGAGTTTCCTCCGACAGAGGCGACTCCCTCAGATAATGAACCCACGCAGGCCGACGACAGCCTCACCACCCCACACGTGTCCAGTGGAGAACCCCCCACCGAAAGCACAGGTACAGTACGTGACATTCAGAGGAACGTTTTTAAAAGATTCAATGCTCTTTAGCAAACAGGTTCTCCAAATGCCTGCACACTACCTCTGACGTGGTGTTTTGATGACAGTGTGGCCTCTATAATACAGAAACCATCTTCCACCCATCGAGTACAAATATCTTAATTCTTAATTCTTTAAAAATTCTCTTTTCTTTCTCTCATAATTATTATCTTGGCATAAAAATGGAAAAATATGAATAAATGGATATTATTTAATTTAATCAGTTTATCAACTAGAGTCTAAGTCACATATGCCTTTTATGTGATTTATATAGAGTTACATATATATTCTACCTCTGCATATGCTATTGCAGAGGTGATATACTAAAGGATTTTCATGCCCCCAATAGTTTTATTGGCTTTTGTTTGTCATTACACCAAATCAAAGGATTTTCATTGTTAATCCATTCAAGAATCTGCTTTTATTACATTGCTCTATGGATTAATGCAGGTTATACCCATCTGCACATGCTGTCCTGTCTTACTACAAATGTAAGATTTGATCATTATGTTTGTTTGCCTCCAGATGTCACTGATCCCACCACCTCAACAAATGAAGATACAACTCTCCCCGAGTCCACAACAGCAGAAGACTCCGTCTCCACTGACCCGACCTCAGCCGCTCCCACAGAGCTTCCTCCAACAGCGAGCACCGCAGAGCCGGAGGCACTAGGGCAGGAAGACGTATCTCCTGATGCACAGACGACTGAAACACCCGAAGCCTCCTCTGATGAGCCAGAGGCTTCAGTCCTCACACAGGACGACACAGATGCAACACCCGTCCCCGATGCAGATGCGACACCCGTCCCAGATGCAACTACTGTGAATCCCAGTCCAGATGCAGATGCGACACCTGTCCCAGATGCAGATGCGACACCCGTCCCAGATGCAGATGCAACACCCGTCCCAGATGCAGATGCGACACCTGTCCCAGATGCAGATGCAACTACTGTGAATCCCAGTGCAGATGCAGATGCAACACCTGTCCCAGATGCAGATGTGACCAAGCTGGAGGACGCCACCACAGCAGCAGCAGAGCCCGATGCCCTCACTACCGACATCCCCTCACCCACAGCTGCAGCACAGGAGGAAGCCACGACACAAGCAGCCAGTGATAAACCAAAGGAGGAACAGAGCAAACCCAAACCCCAGGAGAAACCTGAGCAGCACAAGCCACCACCAGCCAAACCAACTCCTGCTAAACCAACTCCAGCTAAACCAACTCCTGCTAAACCGCTCTCCAAACCTGAGGCCAAGCCGGTTGTAGATGATACAAGAGGCTTTCAAGCAGGTACCTGAAGAAAACTGATAACTGACCTTTACTTTAACAAAAAACGTATAAAGACTGAGGCCTCTAGTTTGTCTTCTTTTAAACATATTTTTCTTTTACCATTTTAACATTGCAGTCTGGTTTATGGGCTCAGTTGTTTTCTCACTTTGTCTCTGGGTGAACTAAGCTTCTTTCGAAGTGCTGCTCCACAATATTAAGTGACAGGCGTGGCTCTTTTCAGGCTTTCAGCCTTTCAAACTGGAATTTAGGTTCAGATCCTTTTTAAAGAGTGGGAAAAAAAAACCTCAAAGTAGGAAAACTCCTGGAAAAACTAACTACACTTAACACCCAGCAACTCCGTCTTATTGCTTGTTTATCCCAAACAGATGGTTTCCTCATGCAATTTGTGGCCTTTTTTTTCTCTTCTCTCTCCTCCCCAGATGACAGTAACGATACAAACCTGTGCAGCGGACGGCCCGTCGGCGGAGTCACCACACTCAGGAACGGCACAGTTGCGGTTTTCAGAGGTTAGTGCAAAGAGAGTTATTATACGTGTTAATTAAAATACAAGAGAGCAGTGGTGGAAAGTACCTTAGTTACTACTACAACTCAGCTATTTAACAATAGATTTATTCTGACAGCTAGAGCTACTCGTTACTATTAAAACTACAGAATTCAATACAGCTTCAGAATCATTTTTTTGTTTTGTTTTGTTTTACAGGTCATTACTTCTGGCTCTTGGACAGAAATAGGATGCCAGGTCCAGCTCAAGGCATCACACAAGTGTGGGGCGTCCCCTCCCCCATTGACACCGTGTTTACTCGCTGCAACTGCCAGGGAAAAACCTACATTTTCAAGGTACACTCGACCAGGCTCATGCATCTGATAAAGCAGGATTTGAGGGATTTAAAAGATGAGACCCTCTGGACTGTAATTCTTCTTGGCCCCTGAGCTCTGCACTGTTTTGTCTGCCTGAGGTTTAATGTGTTAATGTGATGTTTGCAGGGACCCAAGTACTGGAGATTTGACAATGATGTTTTGGACCCTGGGTATCCTCAAGTGATTGAAACGGGCTTTCAGGGGCTCCGGGGCCACATCACAGCCGCTCTGTCTGTGCCTCAGCACCACAGGAGGACAGAGTCAGTCTACTTCTTCAAGAGAGGTGAAGATCGATAGTGTCATGTGTTTTTCCTAACCTCATAAGACTCAATAAACTGTTTTGTTTAAACATTTTCATTTCTTTTCCTGTTTTGCAGGTGGCTTGGTTCAGAAATATTCGTACCAGTTTGGCACCAATCCAACATGTGGCAGGAAACCCCAGGTCGAGATCGCGCGTCCTCAGGGTGGTATGGTTGTAAGCGTGCCCAAGGTCACCGTTTACACTGTCCGCCACCGGATGGTTCGACAAGCAGGTTGCTACCACAACTTTAAAATTTAAACAAAATACCATTGTGAAAACCAGGGTCGACCTTGTGTTGCATAATCTGCCTTTTCTTTCCTCATTTGCTCCCGTGCTGTGTATGTGTGTGTGTTTGCTGAACACACATAAACATGTTTACTTTACTTAGTTACAACATATGTAGTTCTCTGAAAAAGTGAGTCATGTTTTTTGCAGAGGTTGAGAGAGGCAGAGAGGTCTTGTAAACAAGCCCGGGTGACATTTATGGGGTTGAAGCTGTTTGAGAGAAAGTGTTGTCAGAAAATATTAAAAAACAACTTGATCTTTTAAATCAGATTAAAATGAAAGGGAAAGAAATCAGAGAAGTTTCCTTTAAACACTAAATTCACCCTGTTTTGTTTCCAGTGTCCGCTCTGGGTCCAACCATTAACATCCGCACGTCCTGGAGAGGTTTCCCCTCCACCGTCACGGCTGCTGTGTCCGTCCCCCACAACACAGAACCAGACGGCTACAAATACTACGTCTTCTCAAGATGTGAGTCAACATGCACCAGCACGAGGGTCATAACTCATTTGAACACATATAGGGTGTAGTTTCACTAAATTTTCTTCACTAAAATTCAGATTTCAAGCTGTGAACTTCACACTGATGTGGCACATTGTGGTTTACAGGTTACATATCTCCTGTTTATAATAATATTTATTTGCCCATTTTCCAAAGAGCAAATTATCCTTCAATTGTCTGTCTGCAGGACATTTGTTATTCACATCAACATGTCTGAAAGGGCCTAAGTGCAACCATGTGTGTGTTAGGGTGGGGTGGGGCTTGGCATATGTGAATGTGATTGAGGGTGGTGTCCGTTCATCTACAGCTCCAGTTTACAATGGAGTGAACACATTATACCTATATTACTGTGGTTGCTGATGAATCACTAGAGTCCATGTCTTGTTAATGTCTTGAAAACTGCACTTCACTAAAATGGAAACTGGCATTTGCATGAAAAAAAACAAAAATGCAAAATGTCATTCATGAATTAAATTCTTTATTGAACCTAACTTATTCCCATTCTGCTCGTTTCGCAGCTAAATCCTACAATGTGAGGATGGATGGTGCACGTCCCGTCGTCGTTCCTCCCAGACCCAACACGCCACCTCAGAGCAACGGCGTCTTCAAATGCCCAAAGAAAGTTTAACTATTATGTAGTGGTTTTAATATATGTATTAAAAAAAAATCACCTTTCACATTGTTCCTCTTACATTTTTAAACTTTATTACACTCTTCATAAAAACACACAGCGTCAGCATGGACCGTGATTACAAAAAAAGTACTTTACAAGTACATTAAAATAACAAAAGCCAAACAAAACACAACAGGCTTCAGAATAAGAGAAACAACTATCGGGACTGAATCTGAACACTATGATTGGAAAATATGTCATGTGGTTCTGAGGGGATTAAGGAGTCGTCCAGTCATGGTTGTCAAGTTTTCTCATTAGTGCTTCATCTGGCGAATCGTCTCGGAAAAGCTTGACCTGTTGATAAATAGAGAGAAGATATTTTTAATCAAAGCCAGCAACACTGATGTAGATATACTGTGGAGTGGCTGTAGAAAACATACAAAACACATATTGAACACTATGACTTGTAATTAAAACACAATAAATCATGCTGCTTTGTGTACACATTGTACACGATTGGTCAGCACATAAACATTTACAGGAGCCATTAAACTGCATTTAATGTGCATTACAACTTACTGAATAAGGGATGTAGAGATATGTTTGCTAAAGATGTTTTTAAATATTATTATATATAGCTTTTTCTTTTTTTGTACACGTCAGAAACATCAAAAATGACTATATCTGTGTTAAAATAAAGATGGCAGTGTTATTAAAGTCTCCGTGTCCCTTTATCAGTGTGATAAAACAGGACGACTCACCTGCAGCTGAGTTTGATGTGAAAATTCAGTGTGAAACAAGGTCACTTTCAGTACGCTGCCTGCTTCACACAGATTTAATTGGCATTGCAAGACAAGCTGCCCAGCGCCAACCACGCTCATGAGCCAGTCACTCACTTGGCATCTCAGCTTTCAGTTACCTTCTCCTGTCTACCCTTATTTTACATTTTCATTGGAGATGTTTTTTTTCACAATACACATTTCTGGGCATCATTTTTGTTTAACTTCCCCTGGTTTCATTCACAATATCATGAGAAAATGTCCGTGATACATCTATGATGCCTTTGCCATTAATGTTGATGAGATTTTCTTGAGCTTTTTTTTGGGCCACTTCTTTGTTTTATTAAACTGAAAATGATCCATGGACTATAGATGCAGGCATTATTGACCTTCACTTATTGTAGTAATACGTGTAACTTCCATAGACACCAAATCAGGTGTGTAGGCTTTTACCTCCTCTCTTAAAACGGCCCCCGCGGCTCTCCGGCCAGCGCTGCAGATGCCGGCTCGTTCCCGGTCTGGAGGGTCTAGGTGGAGCACTGCTTGTGTCTAGAAAAAAAAAACACAACATAGCAATTAGAAGTGAACACTAGACACTTGGTCTTGGTTCTCGGGGGCTGGCTGGAGGTCAAAGAGACATGGTTACAGCACTACTACTACTTTTTCTTCCCTAGTCTCTCATCCATCCTTTCCTTCCTTTCTCTCTCATTTTTTCTTTAGTTAACACTGACTACTGCTTTCTCTCCTTGTCTCACCCAAAATGTGTCGTGCGAGAAATAAATCACTCACACAAAAGAAAAAATCTAAGCCCTTCATTATTTCTTTCTTTATTTGTTCTCTTTATTTTGTGTTGTTCACCCATGTTGCACCCCTGTACTATTTGATTATGTGTCCTCACCCTGTATTGCACAATATAAAAATAAATAAATAAAAAGTGAACACTAGAAATACAAAACATGAGAAGTTAAGTTGATGAGAAGACGCTGCACAGCACAGTCATGAAGCTTTGCTGTACCTGCAGAGCTGGAGGAGGGCTCCTGGCTGGTGGAGGGGAGGCTGGCCTTGTCCGAGGGCTGACCTGGCTCCTCCACATCCGCCTGAGACACGACTGCATCCACTGACACCTCAGCACTCGGCCTGAGACAAACAACAACACACAGAACAGACAATATAGGTCAATTGTGTGGTCATGCCATCTCTAAATCACCTGCACAGACACAAGAAACTAAAATCCTACGATGCACCTTTTATATCTTAAAGGAGAATTCTGGTCATTTTCTAAGTAACGCTCTACAGCTCTAGGTCCCTGAGTGCTACCATAGGAAAAGACCAGAGATAAATATGTGCAGACCGGACCTATAGCTCTCCTCCTGCTAGCTGCGCTACACTGCAGTTATTAACAGCGAAGTAATGGGGGCAGTTCTTCTAACCGCGACTTTGGCCACTATACTGTATAATGCTGAAAATATCACTACAAATGTGTCTTGGTCAGACTAGTGCGGACTAGTGAGACCGATGCGTACTAACTGATGAAGCCCCTTGGATAAGAGGCGAAACGTCTTCCTAGACAAATACAAGTCCAGTTGCCTATGATTCAATTTGAGAGAGAGAGAAAGAGAGATAACTACAAATGCTTTGCAACATCCAACAGTTCCCTACCACACAACACTGAGTGTGCATAACTCCATTAATATGAGAGAGCAGTGTTAACTGTGTGTTTTTATCGGGACTGTTTCCATATCAACAAAGACAAAAACGTGATGAAAACATGGATTTAGGGGAAAAAAGAAGATTTTGGATGGGAAAAAAGCAGTTATCTTTTTCCTCCTAAATCCACGTTTGCCTCACGTTTTTGTCTTTGTTGACCAAATGGCATTCAACACTGAATGGTGCAGTCACAGGTCTGAGGTTTTGATTTTACCAGCTGGAAAAAAAACAAACCCTTAGCAAACTGCAGCGAGGAGTGAGTCTCACCTATCAGTGTCAGGCTCCAGGAAGACGTCGTCTCTCTCCTCTCCTGTACCGGCTGCTCCTGGCACCACCAGGCCCGGTGTGGACGTGCTCACCATGGGAACCGACTGGGAGGCGTGATCAGTGGTGTCGGACTGAGCCACCTCTGAGAAAACTGTTACTGGAAGGAGACGGACACAAAAACAAGATTAGTACTGAGTCAATCACCTGATAAAGCGAGCAAATGTTTTCCTTTAACTGTGCTGAGTGTGTTGATAAAAACAGAACAGCTCCCTTCATATCGCAGTGACAGACACAAACAGAGACGGATACCTGGCGCTGAAACCTGTAGTGGTGTGGTGGGAACGCTGCGTCCACCCGACTCCTCTTCATGAGTTGTGAGGAACAAGGGGCTTTCATACATCCCAAGACCTGAAGACAACAATTAATATGTTAAAGAAATATACAGTATCATTGGGTTACATTTAGCTGGTGAGGTGTTTGAGGCAGTTTTACAGGTTCTCAGTACAACATGTACAACCTCCTTGTGATGCGAGCTGTCCCAGGTCAGAGTGTGAGGAAGAGCTGGTCTGGGGCATGTCGTCCGACGGACCAAACCGGAAGCGAGGTACGCCGGCCACCTGGGGAGAACTGACAAAAAAAACACACACACACAATCAGACAGACGGTGACAGGAATTTTGACTTTTTCTGTTTTTATCAGAAATATCAAAATATACACTCAAGCATCTGAAAAAGTAGAATCCATAGTTTTATTAATGTTTACCTCAGGCTAATTAAAGCAGAAGTAAGCAGAATATTTGTGTTATATAAGTCTTAAATAGTTATATCTTCCGACAGCAATCAATACTTGCTTAGTAACAAGCTTATAAGTTTTACAAATCAGTATATACTGGAAAAATATTACTAAAAACATGCACATTCAAGCATTATGATATTATTATATTATGTATATTGTTAATATCATAATATATGGGAGTGGCCTAGAGGAAAAGAGCTATTTATGTTTAATGTGTCAAACAGCCTATTGTGTTGATTATAATATAGAACAAATTATCGCTGGTGTTTGTGGATTAAAGAAGTTATAAATATGTCCATGTTTGTATATGGGTCACATTAGAAGTAATAACATCTCAGGCTAAAGGAGAAGTGTTTAGGATGTTTAAACTGTTCTCAAAACATTATTGAAGGGTTAAATAACGCCAACGTTACTTCAACATTTTTGCTCCCAAATATCTTACTTTAGGAGCACATGTTAGTGTAGAGCCGTGTAGACACCAAACAGCACTATAATATTATAAGTCTGTAAGTTTTAAGCTTTTGTTTCCTGTCTCCTCTGACTTCCTGGGGTGTAAAACTTACTGGATGGCCTGGTCGAAACCATCACGGTGTGGTACCACCAGAGTGGGAGTGCTGGGAACCATCCTGTCATCCTCATCGAAGAAGTGCTGCTGCAGAGAAACAGACAAATTAAACATGTTTGATAACAAACTCTCACAGAAAAACAGCATTCATAAAAGAAAGAGTAACTGTAGCAGTGACTCACAGCGCTGACCGGCACCCCGGGAGTGAGCTGAGGGACCCTCCCCACCGACTGCCGACGAACAGGTATACGCTGTGAAAGTAGATAATAAAAAATCATTTTAGCAGTGGCTGTGATTTTAAGGTGATGTTATTAATCATTCTGTCTGGATATCATTTCTTATAGACTGAGGTGATGTCTGGAAATGACTCGCTTCGTCTGAGCAACAGTTTAAAATCCAAAGATATTCAGCTGTTACTGTTGTGTATGACAAAGAACAGCAAAGACCAAATCATTTTCACCTTGACATTAATATTTGAATACCAATATAGTTGTTAAGCTGGTTATGGAGAAGATATTTTCCATCAAAACAAACTTCACTTCAATCAAAAAAGTGTTTGAATGCAAAAAAAATATTTGAGACCCAAAAAAGCTTGCTTTTGAACCCTTTTTTTCTTTGATTGAAAAGTTTTTTTTGATTGAAGTGAGCCATTATTTGATTGAAATTATCTTTTTTGTTTAAAACAACTTTTTTTTTGATTGAATAATAAAGACACAAATGTATCTCCATAGATTATCTGTTTGAAACTGATGTGATATTTTATTATGATAAAATGTGGTTATAGTGATGCCCTTCATTTTCATTATTATCATTATAATAAATACTAAGTTCTTTTTTAATAAACACAGATAACTCCTCCTTTGTACCTGAACTTGAGCAGGTGGTCCTAGGTCTGACGTCGGTGCGTTGTGGATGTTCAGGCGCGGGGGCAGCTGATGTGATGGTCTCCGTGGCGACTGGGGCATGCGTGTACCAGAGCTTGTGATAGGTTGTTCGGAGGAGAAGGCTTCCATTGCGCTGCTCTCAACTAAAACAGTATTAAAATAGATACAACGGATCAGAACTATAAAAAAGAGTTAGCAAAACTACTTTAACTCAGCCTAAATTAAGTATGAACTCATAAATTGAATATTAAGTACAAGTATACAAAATCTGTTTAAACTGAGACAGTGAATATGATTTTAAGGGTGTTGAAATGATCAGGACGCATGTCACAAAAAAGTTTTTTATTAAAAAGAACAAAATGTGCTGCATGTTTTGTTAATTCTGGACAAATATAAAAGTGTATGATTCGAATTGCAGCTTGCTGTTGTCAGGAGAGCTGTTTACAATGTTTGTATGTTGTTGTTTTGGCTGTCAAACATGTAGTATACAATATACAGAGTGAGTGTTAAAAGCTGTAGCCGTCATCAACCTTACAATGAACATTTTTCTGGCGAAGTTACATTGTGCTCCAAGTGAAATTATTTGTTGTTCATTCCAGATTGATTATTTACAGACTGAAATGAGTTTAAAATTTAATTTAAAAATCTAATTACATTTGAGAACTTGGTTGGTTTCCTAATGTGCAAATATATAGTTCATTCTTAGGCTTCACACCTGCCAGAAAAGTTGAGTTTTACACTTAAGATCCCCCGTGGTACAGGGTTACAACATGAGCTAAATAACTACGACTGGTTCAATCCTCAGAGTAACGCAGCCTTCATAAAAAGGACCTTTATTCTGGTGAATAGTAATGCTCTTCCTTTCAGACAGACAACAACATATTACATATTTCTCAGTCATCGTTTGAAATGTCAGATAACTAATGGGATGGCGGGACAGTTTGTGAGCACATGTGGAGACTTTGAGGTGGATGTATGTTTGTGCGTTTGACAAGAGTTTCCTGGATCTTACAGCTTGGTGTCTGGGAATCTGCGGGCCTCTGGGTGGAGTCAGACGCCCCCAAACTCTCCTCTGTCTCCGTGCCCGGGTCTGTTGCATCAGCTCCCTGAGAAAGGGAAGAACAAAAGGAAATAATTAAAGGAACAGGCGGTTAAAAGAAACACAGAAAACCATGAGTAGAATTGTAAAAAGTTAAATGAGGTCAAATTAAAACAAAGTGAGAAGAAGAGGAAAAGTGAAGAGGAGCTGGCCAAAAAAAAAAAAAAAAAAGACAACGAAAAACAGCAGCTCAGTAAAATTACAGTAAGCAGGCTATGGGATGGTTCCCACACAGTATAGATGCCAGGATTTAAAAAAATGGCAGAACACCAGACGTAGATTATGATTCATTTTCTCCCTATATGTTACAAAGATGCCTTTTAGAGATTTCCTGAAAAATTCCAGTTAGAAAACCCTCATCTTTCCGTATATGCCGACTTAAATATGAGTAAATGTATGAGGGGAAAGTTTTTCTTCCAAATGCAGAGGTCACCACCCGACACCTCTGGCAGAGAGGACAACTACACAAGCGCCTCCTGCTTGGGAAAGGAAGCAGCCGCTCAATCACCCTCAACAAGAGACCATGTATGGAGCCTCCTCCCTGCTTTGATGTGGACGTTACTGTCTTTACCAACTATTATAGTTTTAAAATTTCATTAGTTTTCTGTTTTATTTAGTTTTTTAGTTAGATTTTTTATTTCAGTTTAGTTTTAGTTAGTTCAACAAGTGATTAAGCAATTTTAGATTAGTTTTTATTTTTGAGGAATTTACTTTTTTTTTTGTCTTAGTTTTTCCGGTATTAGAAGAAAGCCTTGGTTAACTATAATTACCCTGGTCTGTGCAGCTATATTAATGATTTTTTTTTGTTTGTTTTGCTTTGTTATTTGTGTAATTGCTTTTTATTATAGGTGAGGTTTGAAAATAAGCCCAGACTGGGTTTCTACCTCACCCGCACATGTTTTATTTGTTTTTTTATTTCACTTATTTTGTTGATTCTGTACAGTTGTGCAAATAAAACTTAAACTTACATGAGAGGCGCTGGATAAAAAGATGGTTGCAAAGACCATACATGTCATGTATTTAATTATGAATAGTGGAAGTACCAAAAACTGAGCATGTTTGACAAGGTTTAGTCGGACTACAATTTTTTTAAATTACCCTAGAAAAAACTGCTTGCTACTTGCTTGAAAGAGACCACCCACCTCCCATTAAAAAAGTTGCTTGCTAAGTAACTTTTAACCTGAGACAGCACCTGTTTTTTCAGCAAATGCCAAAAAAATAAACCATGCGTAAGTCGAGGTGACGCGTTCAACCAGTGGGTGTAGTAATTATGAGGGGATGATTTGTCACATAATGTCTGTGTAGGGAGGAGGTCAGGGCGCCGTTTCACACTGATACTTAGCACAGTTTCCTTTAACCATCACCACAATCAAATTAAAACATTAATCATGTTCATTGTC
This sequence comes from Trachurus japonicus, assembly GCF_045865225.1. Classification (NCBI taxonomy): domain Eukaryota; kingdom Metazoa; phylum Chordata; class Actinopteri; order Carangiformes; family Carangidae; genus Trachurus; species Trachurus japonicus. The sequence continues at coordinate 23,514,961 of NC_140910.1, forward strand.
TCCATGATGACGACTAATCTTAAACACTTATTTCAACCTAATCCTGACCAAACCTGCCGCTCCTAGGAGACGCTTTAATTCAGGAGACACTCCTATTGGTTGTATCCTATGGTTGCGTAGGTTTGAGGAGTTGTTGTGAAAAAAAACCTCTTTAAATAATGATTAACCGTTACAGAACTAATTCAATAAGTTGAGTTTTTTGTCAACATTATTTAATAATGAAGTATTTGTTCAAGCTGCACAGTACAACCAAGTTGTTTTTCACTGATTTCTCTTCTCTTTTCTACTTTTTACAATTTCTTTTTACGAGATAATCAAAATTCATTTGGTGAAATGTTTCAAAAACTCATGCCTTTGATTTGCCTAAAGTGTCTGATATTAACACTGCAGGCAGACGACACACTTACTATTTATATTCTATTGCTTGGTATTAAACCTTTGCCTCTGTAGCAGCTGGTATGTGCCTTTTTCTCTTAACTGCAGCCTTCAAAAGAGTAAATTTATCATTTAATGGCCAAACACACTTTAAAAACGACACTGGACAGCGGAGGTTTTGCGGACTCGACCGACATCAAACGACTTTCACAAGCACAGATTTCAAGCCCAAGACCGTGTAAACTGTACGTTTGTAGACACTGCCTCATCCACACAGAACACGTGCAGCCACGACTAGAGAGAAAAGGTAAACAACCAAAGTCAACACACACACGGCTCACACACACACACACAGCTCACACACAGACCGAATGTTACGACACAGGGGTAAAATACAAGTGACAGTGAAATGAGACGGTGTGGAAAAACTGAGTGCATGAGCTGGAAAACGGACTTAGATCTGTGACCGAGAGCGTGGGAAGGGTTAACGAGTCGTACTGGATGTGAGGGAGTGTGTGTGGGAGTGGACGTATTAAAACACGAAGGTCAAAGGTGCAACTGTGAGTACGTTATGCGTCACAATCGGTAATCGAACCTCTGTGTCGTCCTCTTCGTACGCCTCGTTGCCGTCGCCGCTCCCCTCGTTGCTTTCCTCTCCTTCCTCCCCCATGCCCCCCTCGTCCTCGTCCTCATCCTCGTCTTCTTCTTCCTCCTCCTCTTCATCTTCCTCTTCCTCCTCCTCCTCATAGTCCTACAATGAGCAGCAGAGAAATCATTAGCAACAGGAAACACCAACGAAACTCTGTGACTGGTATCCAATGCCACTTTACATATTTGGCTTTTCTACCTGCTCTTCCTCTTCCTCCTCCTCGTCTTCTGCGTCTTCGTCACTCTCTGTGTCTGTTATTATGACGATTACTTCCTGTGAAAGCTGCTCAGGAGCGTCACTCTGGGTCAAGGTCACCTCTTGGTCCAGTGACATGGACTGGGAAGCTGCACTGTCTTCTCCTTCCTCCAGAGTTTGAAACTCCTCCGTCTGCAGGACGAACAACAGACATAAAAAATGACGTTTATTCTGCATATTGTTCTGCTACTTAATCATCATCAATAAATCACCATCCTGCCGGCAGTGGGCCTGATTTTCTCCTACTAAGAACAAAACATAGGGAGGAGATGATGGAAAAAGCTTGCAACATTTATAAAAACCAAAAACATTCCAGCTGGAAACATCAAGGTTAATAGGAAAGAGTGAAATATTGAGAAATATCAACAGTGTTGTTATTGAAATAAACCTGGTTGACCACTTTGGCCTCATTTATTTGCTTTAATCACATCAAAATAATATAATGATTTTGAAATGATGAACTATGAAAATCTAAATCCCATCTCTTATGGCTGACCTGGCTCACTTCTGCACCATCTTGACTGTCTGAGGGCACCACCCCCTCCGCCTCGGCGCTGTCCTCGACCAGAACCTCCTCCTGACGAGAATACACGACAATCAGAGCTGCACCAACACACTCACGTTATCACAAACTATTTATTCATCTGTCATCCATTCCTGACCTCTGGGCCGACTCTCTGAATGATGCGCAGCTTCTTGGGGATGGGAGCCCTGGCGGGGTCTTCCTGGGTGGTCTCGGTGTCGGTGACCATGCTGGTGCTTTCCTCCTCCTCTCGAGGCCTCTTGGACATTGAGGAGGTTCCTGGTGTTGCTGAGACTGGAGATAATGCACAGTAAAATTACTATTTTAAAGGACAATTCCATGCAAATTCAAGTTTCCTATTTTAGGTCTAAAAGAATGAATCTGGAGATTTTCTTTTTAATGTCTCCTGTTATGCAGTAGTTCTGTCTGTCCCTGCATCGTCACAGCAGTGTATAATGGGAGCAGACGGATCTTAGGCTGTTTACATCTCACAAAACCGCTTTTTCTTTTTTCCACAGATAGCATCAGATGGATATTCAAACATACACCGAGGGGTTTGTTTACTTCAAGAAAGAAGACGTGTTTGTAAACCGAGCTGTAATACAAAGTCCCGTGGACTCTCGTGGTTTTGTGGGATGTAAACAGCCCAAACAGCTTAAGATCCATCCACTCCCATTATACACTGCTGTGGCGATGTGGGGAGAGACAGAACTACTGCATAACTTTAAAAACATGAAAAAGAAAATCTTCAAATTCATTCTGTTAGACCTAAAATGTTAGGAAGCTATATCCCCAGGTTGAAATTTGACTGGAATTGTCCTTTAAGCCTTTCAAAACAACAGTTTCTCACCGGTGCCAAACACAGAGGAGCTGGAGGAAGTGGAAGGCCACTCCACCTGCGAGCTTGGCGTTGCCTCAATGACCACGGGAGGCAGCTGCTCCTGGCTGGCCGGCTCTGTGTGGGTCACGCTCTGCTGCTGCGTCGGCTGAACGAAGGCCGTGGCCTGGGTCTGGGTCTGGGTCTGCTGAACAGTCAACATGGGGCTGGCTAAGGTGGTCTGCACGTTGGGACTGGCAGAGCGCACCGAACCGCTGGCGCTGCCGTACACCGTCACATGCTCCACCGGCGGTCCCTCGGTAGACTGCATGGCTGTGAGAGAGATTGAGTTAGTGAAAAAGACATTTGCATAATGTCCAATCAAAGTCGCCTTCCTCCCCAAAGTGGTGCTGATGGGACTCACCTTCCTGCGTTTCCACCTGTGTGGTGGGCATGACCGTGGCTGTGGGCGTTGGCGTGGGCACAGTAGCCGGGGTGATCATGGGCCTGATGCTTGCTCTGGGAGTGGGTTTGTTTCCTGGGTTGACTGGCTGCTTGCTGGCCGTGGGCGCTACAGGCGTGGGCTTAATGTTGGCAGTTGGAGGCTCAGAGGTGCTGGCGCTGACGGACGAAAACAGCAGCACGTGAATAAAAGAAAATCTTGAACAATCCAAAGCAAGTGTACAAGCGAGCATTAGAGAACTCTAACTTTCTAGTAAACTTGTTCCTTTTTTTTCTTACTTTATTTTTAAGAAGTCACTAGTTTTAAAGTATATATGAAAAAAAGAGGGAAAGGAAAAGAACATTAATAAAAAAGGCACAGATGGAAACAATAAAATACACAGGGGGAAGATGAATCATAATGACAAGTGTAGGGTTAGGTCCAGGGTTCGGAGACATAATTTTTGTTTGGCCCACAGTCTTTCCTTCATATCAAAATAGGGCAAAAGCCTTCTCATTTAGGTGTATAAGCATTGAGAGAGTACATCGAGTAGGAAATTAAGGGACATTGTACTCAAACAAAAACATAACACAATCAATCATATTAGTAAATGTTAACTGTGTCCTGTTGTGATGAGGAGCCATTTATTCCTCCAGTACGTAGTGAATTTGTCCATGCACAGGTTCAAGTGAGTGAAAGTCAGTTTTTCCATGTCATGTATTTCTTTCACAATTGCAATCCACTCCTCTTTCGACTGGGACTCTTTTGATAGCCATCTTCTTGTAATAACTTTTTTACTGGCTACCAACATAACAATAACCCTGTTTCATTGCAGTTTAAATCTATAGATGATTAGTAGTTTCACTGGTTGTGTATCATACCTGCCCCTGTCTGCAGCCGGAGTCGTCTTGAGACTGATTTGTCTCTGCTCTGTGCTCCTCTGCTGCTCCTGGGTCTGAAAATGAGGATGGGAGTCACGATTGGAGATCAACAAGACACTGAGTATTGTTTTATTACTGCAGTTTAACAACAGTGCTGCAAGCCTCCGATGTGATCTATTGAATTTGTCCGTCATGATGAACCTGAGGTGTTGCCAGTGGACAAATGATCATGACAGGCAGGTTATTAAGAAAGTATCTGGGCTGTGAGATCTATAAAAGCGGATTCCCACCTTGCTTGGACCTGCCTCGGGTGGCTCATCCCTCTGATCTTGTCGCTCCTGTTGTCCTCGCAGGTCTCTCAGCTCTCTCTCCTGCCGACTCAGCCGGCCCTCGTATTGAGACTTGAGAGCGCTCACTCGAACCTCCAGCTCCTCGCGCTGCTGCTTCAGCTCGTCGTTTTCCTTCTTCAGCTGTTCTTTGGTGCCTGGACATAAATTTGTTTGGTCTTAGGTCTAAATAAAAACAAACAAGCAGCACTACAACTCAAGTGGAAGACAAGAGTCCCTGTGGTTACAGGACACCCCTCTTACTCATGAGCTGGTTGATCTTCTGCTTGGCATAAGTAATGGCTTTTCTGGTCTTTTCCTCCTTGTCGGCCATTTGCTGCCTCAGCGTATCCTCCTGGGAAGTCTTATCCTGCAGCTCCTGCCTCAGCCTGGTCAGCTCTGTCTGCAGCCTGGAGGACTGTTCCTGGGCATTACGCCCCTCGGTCTCACGCTCTGTGACCACCTGTGGCAGTGCACAAATACAAGAGACAGATTATTGAATGTTTAAAAAAAACAGGGCATGCATGTTGATACAAATACCGTCCAAATCCTGTCTCTTTTATAGATATTTTAAAGGGGACCTATTATGCTCATTTCAGGGGCTTTTAATGTGATATTGGATCGATCTGTACTTATCGCATCACTGTGTGCTTTGCTCTGAAACGCTCGGATTCAGTGCTCTCTCTCCCCTTCTCCACCTTCCGCACCAACTCTGCTGAGATTGGTCAACGTATCGAGAGGCTGCTGCGTTGTGAAACGCCTCCTCTTGCTTTACCACTGGGCACTGAGGCCAGAGCCAGGCAAGTTGCCATATAGGGGACTTATGCTGAAGTTGTGACGTTATAAAAACAAACTCTAGAAAAAACATTTCAAACTTGAGCATTTGCAGCAGCTCAGAGCTCCTGAAACTTCCCCCGGGGATTACTTCATCACACACCTACCTCATGATATGGTACTTCGACGTCCTCTAAAGCAAGTATCCAACATTTTAAACATATTTCTAAGTCTGAAAAGCATAATAGGTTCTCTTTAACAACAGATTAGACTATGTAACCTAGGTGTGTGTGTGATGTTCAACCTTGTTTATGTTCTCCAGTTGTCCTTCCAGCTCTTTGGTCTTGGTTTCGGCCTGGCCTAGAGAATCTCTGAGGCTCTGCAGCTCCTGAACTGAAGCCCGACGAGCCTCCTCCTCCTGGGAAGGACCTGCTGCTGCTTCAGCTACCATCTGAAGGAAAAACATAGAACAATGGTCAGTTATGCCTGCGCCAGCACAGATGGTGACAGTAAACTGTTGGATTAAAAACAGCATCTGGGCTCTCACCTTGTCATGTTCCACCTTGAGTTCGTCATACTGAGTCTTGTAGCGGCGTCCAATCTTCTTGACCTGGGTGATAGTTCGCACCTTCTCCTGGATGTCCTGGTTCTTGGTTTCCAGTTCCTTCTTTAGTGAATTTCTCTCCTCGGTTATCTTGTTCATACTGTCACGCAAGTTTTGTATCTGGCCTTGCAGGGATGTTGCAAGGTTATTGGTCCTACAGAGACATGATAGGATTAATGAAGTAAACGAATAAACTGGTCAACAACATTTCAATTAAAGCAGAACTATGCAGGATTTCGGCTGTAATTATTGTGGCTCGGAGACACTGTGATGGTTGAGTGACCTATTATGAGGTGAATGGGGTCTACTCTAGGCCAATGCGCCCACCCCCCACCACCCCACTGGCTGAAAACCGCACTTGCAAGATCAGTCCTCAGTCTCGGTGTCACAAATCTCGTCAATGGATAGAAGTTTCGCGAGAAACTGCCTTACGGCAGTACGAGATAAGAACGCATATGACGTCATGCATGTCATGAATCGTGATTGGTTCGGCTTGTGGCTAACACGGAGCTAATGCTAACACGGACACACACACACCATGGATTTTTTATAAGATAATGTAATACATCATGACACACACACGCCTTCGCGTTTTGGAACCTTTATTCATGTGTGTGTATGTCTGTGTCTTTGTGTCTGTGTGTGGCTGTGTTAGCGTTAGCTCCGTGTTAGCATTAGCTCCGTGTTAGCACTAGCCCAACGTTAGCAGGGCTTAGCAAACACCGCTCTCTACCTTCAGCAGCTTCCTTGTAAACACAAGCACGTGTAGGGGGTTGGAGGAGGTGGTGGTGGCGAGTTTTTTTTGTTTTTTTTACGACAGTGACATGTGCCTCCCAGAACTGTGGGGGAGCTCCGGAGAGGGGAAAAAAAGAGAAACCAACGAAGGAGCGAGCTATTTCCGGCCGACTTGCATAGTTCTGCTTTAAGTTCTGCTTTTTTTATTTTTTATTATTATTCCCCACCTGGTCACTTCTGCTTTCAGCCTGTTCGTCTCCTCAGAGAGCTGCTGGATGCGTTTGAGATGTGCCTCCTTCTCAGAGTGAAGACGCTTGTACTCCTCTGGATCTGAATCTTTCTGTTGACTCACCAAATGCTAAAAGAAAATGAAGAAAGGTTAATGGTGTCAATGGGGAGATAGATGATAGAAATTAAACTGTCTTATAACTTCTCTTAAAGAAAACAATCAACTTAAGGAGGATGACAGGTATATACTATATATATATATATATCTTTCATAAAGGCAGCAGTTTGGGTTTTTCACTGACCTGTGTCCGAGCCTTCCAGCGCTTTATCTCCTCTTCCAGGATCTTCTTCTCCGCCTGCAGCATGCCACTCTTCTCACTCAGCTCAGAATTAGCCTGCTGCAGTGGCATAATGTCTGACTCCAGCTTTTGCACCTGAAACATACAAGAGGATGAGTTGAAACCATGTCAGCCCAAAAGTTCACCTTCTAGCTGCAAAACAGCATGCAACAGAAGTAAACAACAACAACAACAACAAAAAAAAGGGAACAGATACCTTAGCTTGGGTTTGCTGCAGCTCCTGCTCCATCTTGTCCCTCTCCTCTCTCAGCATCTTGTTGGTCTCCATCAGGATACTCATCGTCTCCGTCTTCTTCATCAGCTCATCGTGCTGAGTCAGGGTCTTAGCCGTCACCTGAGTCACATTAGCAGCATTTAGACTTTTTTGTTCATTGGTGTCATTTTAGAGGGAAAAAACCCTTGACCTCATTTGTGGTAGAAAGTGAGCAAAAGAACAATTTCTCTACACAGATACATAAAATCTTTTATGAAAAGATAAAATCAACTTGCTGATAAAATAAAACCCAGATCCTGATAAAAGGAGAGAATCAGCAGAGTAAGTTTGCAGTGGAGAGAAGTCCACTAAAGAAGCCAATATATGTTCATACATCTGCAAAGCAGCAACTGGACCTTGTTGAAGACAAGTGGTTGTTGTAAATAACATTATTGTTGAATAACACAGTATCAAAAGGTATAAAATGTGTAAGAACACACCTGCATCCTCTCTCTTGCTGCACTCAGGCTGTCCTGCACCTCCTTCAGCTCTCGCTCCAGGTGCTCCGCCCTCAGACGGTAACGCAAACTCTCACCTTGGGCAACCTCAAAACGAGACTCTGAGATCTCCTTCTCCCGACGCACAAATCTGTGTGAGGTAAAAACAAAACAAAACATGATGTCTACACTAGAAGAGAATTTGGGAGGACAGTGACCACAGGTTCAACCACCTTCTAAAATGTAATGCTTGTTTGTTGGATATTAATCTGAATTCACTGATAAAGACTTGTATGATTCTATGATTTCAGGTGCGTTACCTGAGAATCTCAAGGACTTGGTCTTGAGATTTGCCCTCTTCAATCAGAGGGACACTCATGGTACTATCACTGGCAGCACGCTGCAAGTTGTCAGCCATCTTGCTGCTGATCGTCTGGATCTGCTCATGCAGGAGGGTGTTCTGTCTCTGCAACTCCTCATGGCGAGTTTCCATCTTTGACATCTCCTCCTGCAAGAGGAGGAAATAAATTAAGAATAAAGAGTTTCTATCCAAAACCAACAAAACCAAAAACTGTGCTTAAGATGTAATGGATTGCATGTTAATAGTGTTACATTATGTTAATATACGGTACCTAATACCTAATGTAGTCGAGGCCATTTATACCAACCTTAAGGATCTTTTCCTGCTCCTCCCAGGAGATCCGGGCCTCCAGCAGCTCGGTGCTGACCCTCTGGACTTTCTCCTCCAGCTGGTGTCTGAGCTCCACAGCCTGCAGGGCCTGAGCCTTAGCAGCCTGCAGGGCCTCCACGTCTGCTGCATGCAACATCATCTCCCGCTCATACTTATCCTGCGCTTCTGCTGCCAGCTTAGCCTTGCACACGTGAAAAGAATACATTATTAAACTTGTCATAGCTTTGGTCAGTGATTCATTTGGATCAGTACGTTAAAATCTAAAAATACTAAGCAACTACAGTTTTCGCTGTCCGTCATGCTGCTTTTTCTTAAAATACAAAATCCAATAAGGTGCAGACTGTTGTTTCTGTCCAACACTGCATGTTGTTTTTTATGGTCTGTCATGACATCTAATTGAGTGATTTAACAGACATTTCTATACCTCTCAGACATGTGCTAAAAAAAACAGAGTGGTTCCAGTGAAGGGAAAGCAGTAATTTGTGTTTAACCAACTATGACCAGATGTAATAAAGCCTTGCTTTATCGTAAAATGGCCCATTACCTTTTAAACACTATGCTGTAAAATACATTAAGTAAGACATGGACATGAGCAGGTATGGCTTTTAAGTAACATCTGCATATTCCTAAAGATATTTGAGAACAGGAACGTTGAACATTTGATAATTATGCTCTAACAGTTACATATCTGTAATAGGTGCTTACCTGCTCCTGACTGTCTTGTAGAGCCTGCTGCTGCTGAGCTTCAGCCACGGCCACTTGCTGCAACGCCGCCTGGTGGTCTGCCTGGGCATTGCTTAAATTTCTCCTTAGATTGTTCAACTAGCAAAAACACACACAAATAATGATTAATAACAAAGAATCATCAACAAATTCAGATTTTAATATTGTCAGGTTTTAATATACCTGTTCCTCCAAAGTGACGAGAGCGATCTTCTTCCGCTCCTCCAAGGTTTGTTTTTCTTTCTCGGCCTCCAGAAGCTTCTCCTCCAGCCTGCGTTGCTGCTCCTCAGCCTCCTTCATGTGGGCTTCGATGGATGAGCGTGCCTGCTCCGTTACCTGATCATTAGACAGGAGGAAATATATTAAGCAGGGGTATAATTTTAGCATTTATCAGCTTCCCACTATGCTCATATAAATAGTAATCTTCAACCTTTTTGTAGTTGGGGTCAATGGGCTCGATGCACAGCTTCACTACTTTCTGAACTATTGGACAAACTGATTAATCCAGGTGTGTCTGAGTCAGACACACCTGGATTAATCAGTTTGTGAGACAGGAAATAAAGGAGCTTGTTTAAATTCAGTAAGTAGTGGAGCTGTGCATAAAGCCAATAGATTTTTAAGACATGGGACAATGACAGGCTCTTTGTGTTTGTTTTGCACCTGTTTCTCTTTGTCCAGGGATTCCTCCAGGCTCTGAGCCATGGCTCTGTACTGCTCCATGGTGGAGGTGGCTGCCCTGAGGTTCTCCGCCAGCTCCTCAGCCTGGGTTTCAGCCAGCCTCAGGCGGCCCTGCAGGTCCTCTCTGTCTTGATCCGAACCCTGCAGACCTGAAATAAGAAACAATTGGCGGCAGAAGTGAGCGATGCAAATTTGACAACAGTGCAATTACTATGTGCTGTAAGAGGCAAAGATGGATTGTAGACAAATGGAAATGCCATTATATAGTTAACGGTCTGTGCTTAAAACCCACAGAAAGAATGTGACTTAGACACGTCTGAGCATTTTTACTGAATCCTGTCTTAAATAAACTGTTACAACATAATGAGATAATGAGAACATAGCATGCTAGTATATTTAAAAACAAGTGGGTCAAGTGTAAATCTGGGTCACAGGACCAGGATAAAAAGACAAACCCTGTAAAATCTGAGCATTTACTTCCCTTGCGTGCAAACAAACATGTAAATGTTCATTTAGGTGAAATATAATTAGAAAACGACTCAAAAGGCCAAAAAGAATCTCACTCCCAAAGACGTTGCTCTGTAAATTGCACTGCCTAGTTTTAAGGTGATAAAATTTGACTTAAAACCAGCAAATATACTGTTCATTTTGTTCAGTTCATGTATGGATTCATGCACATGTGTGTGTTTGTGCCAACCTCTGATGCTGGACATGGAGGGAGAACCCAGCGTGTGACGTGCTTCGCTGCTGCCTTGCTGCAGCCTGTGGGTGTTGAGCTCTATCTCTGCGGTGTTCAGTAGCTCCTTGGTCTTCTGGTGTAACGCCACCTGAGTCTCCAGTTGCCTCTTTGCCTCCATAAGCTGGATCTGGAGAATGAGAAATTGGTCACACTCTGAAAATAGTCTGAGCAAACCATTCAATCCTCTTGATCTCCATTATAATTTTTAGCTTCAAGCACAAGAGAGTGAGGGCATCTTCCATCAATGGTAAGTCAAGCTTTCTGAAAACAGGCCACAGAGGATATGTTTGAAAAATCCAATTTCTTGGCTTTATTGCCTGATGTGTTTTTGTGGTGGGAAACCACTTAAATCTGTGCTTACCTCTTGGTTTCTGCTGAGCAGGTGGCGCTGCTCCACCTCGTTCTCCAGCCTCTTCTGCAGCTGGGAGATCTCCCGTTCCTGCTTCTCCAACTGGCTGTTGAGACGCTGACCTGTGTCTTTCTCTGACCGCTCCAGAGTGGCCTGAAACAACAAACAACCGGTTAACATCTTTGTGTTGTGGCACAGACAATTAAAGAGAATTTGTGGCATTCACAAATTATAATACTTATGTTTTTGTTTGCCGAAGCTTGCAATGTGAAATTACTTTTACTCTTGTACAGGCGCTGTTGCGTGCTGTTCACAATTTATAAGGACTTTATACAGTTCAGAGAGTTTTTGGTGAATCTGACTTGGAAAAGTTAAAATTTTAGGACAAGAATGTGATAATGTTATTGCATTGTATCCACTCTCCGATTACCTGTATAGTCTGCAGGTTGGACAGCAGCAGATTCTGGCTCTGTTGTTGGCTCTGGATCGTTTCTTTCTCCTGAGTCAACCTGGATTCCACCAGCTTCAGCATGTCTCTCTCCTTACGCAGACCCTCAGCACGGCCCTGAGAGAGAGGAGGAGATACGTCCAGATGGCTCTGTGATTCTTTTTTTGTTCATGGTTTGTTTATTGAAGTAAATTTTTTTTACACATACATTAACAGAAGATACAAGATTGGACAATGAGGGAACCATTTATCCGTTTACAAGAATGATGACAGCACATACATACAAACAAGAAAGAAAATAAGAAATAATAATAATGAAAATAAATAAATAAATAGATAAATAAATAAAAGGAGGGGTGGGGGTTCACATATATATCAAAGCACATGTACCGGAGCAGTTACATGATGAAGTTCACAGTCATAGTAGATGTACAGTAAACTCACAGTGTCTAGAGGTTGTAAGACAAGGCCCTCTACATGCAAAAGAAATGGCCGCCAGATTTCATAAAATTTAGATACAGAACCTCTCTTTAAGTGTCGAATCTTTTCAAGTTTTGAAAACAATATATCTCTAATCCACAATGAATGTGATGGCGGGTGTTGTGATTTCCAGTGTCTCAAAATTAGATGCCTGGAGTGTGTGGAAAATCTTGATACGTCTTTCTGTAAAAGTCTCTTACTTGAAGGTATCTAAACAGATGAGAATTTGGAAGATGAAATCTCTCAGCCAATTGCTGAAGTGAAGTAAAGACACCTTCAACAAACAAGTTCCTCACTGTACGTATGCCATTCTATAACCACAAGTCAAAGGCTTTGCCTTGCATTGAAGGGGGAAATATAGGGTTTTTACAAATTGGCATGCATAGCGGTGGTATCTGAGCTCCAATATTTTTTACAACACTTGTCTCCATATACGCAGAGTAGAGTTTACAAGTATATTGTTGCCGGATTTGAGAACTACCAGAAACAGGGAAGGAAGCAATAAGTGCAGAGAGAGAGAGGCTGGAGCGCAAGATGACGACTCCATCAGACACCAAGCAGGGGAATCATCATCTGCTCGTATCCAGTGCAGGATTGGTTGCATGTTTGCAGCCCAGTAGTAGTATAAGAAGTTGGGTAGTGCCATACCGCCGTCCTTTTTTGGTTTCTGTAGGACATTTTTACGCAGTCGGGGAACCCTATTAGCTCTGTGATTCTTAAAGCAATCCTAAATCCACTGCTGCAATTCCCCGCAGTGGTGACAAAAGGCTAAGAGAAAAAAACTCAACAGACACAAACAGAACCATGAACAAGGGGCAAAGAGGATACACACCTCAGCCATAGTGAGTTTCTCTTTGGCGGCTCTCAGATCCTCATTCAAAGTGTGGATGGTCTGCTCGTGCTTCTGTGTGGCAGCAGCCATCTTCTGTTCTTTCTCTCTTAGGGAGGCAATCTCCTTCCTGTATCCCTCAACGTTGTCCTGCAGCATCTCATACCTGGTTGACATGGTTGAGATGGAAGAAGTCAGTTTTAGTAGCCTATGGTCTAAGTTTTTTTTTTTTAAATGCAGTAGTTTTACAAGTTTCAATCTTACCTCTTGGAAGCAAACTCCAGCTGGGTGGATATTTTGGCGTTCTGGGAGCGAAGGTCAGAGAGCTGCTCCTGGAGTTTATCACTCTGCTCCATCAGTGCCTTGTCACTCTCCACACGCTCCTTCTTGTAGGTGGTGAACACCTCCTGCAACTGCAGAAGCAACCAGATATTATTACCATGAGCTGCTGCTGTTTGAGAAACACCATCTTCATCAGAGAAAACAAAACCTGGATCAGTAACTATATTTCCATCCACTTTACTGCTGAATACAGTGCATATTGAACTGAAGAAGCAGATAAATCTGTTTTATAGGGAAAATTGTTTATACTAAAAAGTTCACACTCAATCTGACCTCACTTTAATTCATTTATTAACTCATTTAAGATCCTTCCAAGGGTCACATAATTTAAGTAAATATAGACACATTGCCATCTAGTGGCAGGGACATGGGAAACAAACAAGCCCAGCTAAGGAATGCAGTGGGTGGTTGTTCATTAAGACTAATCCACAGATAGATCTGCTGATGTTCAGTGACGAGCATTAATCTGGATGACTCAGGTCAGGGGAGAACTTTACAGTAAACTAACATCAATCAAAATCAGACATGGAAAGAAATTCCATGACGTCTTTCATTGAACACACGTTGAGCAAAGCTTGACATACATAAGTGTGGTATAAAAAAATCTATGTGTGGCTAAGATCAATACACTTGAAGATGCCTTTTATCTTTTGATAGTTAAAGGGATAGTTCAACATTTTGGCAAATTGGACCATTGCCATAATCCCTATTGTCACAGCAGTAGGTTTGTTTTTTCCCTCATCAAACTCATCAAATACATAATCCAACAACTCCAAAACCCTCTCGTGGACAAGTTGTGACCTGCACATTCACCACGCTATGAGATGGCAAATGCAGAGACTGCTTGCTGGAAAACTGCCCCTGACAGGAACGTGCATCAGCTGTTTTGCATGAATTTGCCTCTAAAACAACTCTGTCTCGTAACATTCAGTTATTATCTCATGGCGTGGTGAATGTGCAGGTCACAACTTGTCCACAAGAGTGTTTTGGAGTTGTTGGATTGTGTATTTGATGAGGGAAACCAAGAAATCCCATGAGCCTCCGTAGTGTAGTGTAGTGTAGAAGCTCGTGGCTCTGCTCCGCTCTGCCATTCGAAAAACAGTTTGCACCGACAATTAAAGGTAACGAACCTACTGCTAAAACTATAGGGATTATGGCAATGGGCCAATTGGTCAAAATGTTGAACTATCCCTTTAAAATAGCAACACTGTCTGGCTAATGTGGCCCTCACCTGCCGCAAAGCCGCCTTAGCCTCCAGTGCTTCTGTAGACTCAGTTGCCATGGAGACAAGAGCAGTGGGTGTTCCTGTGGTGGGAGTGGCTGCAGGTGAGCGGCGAGGGGTGGTTGTCAAGGAGAACTCCTCAGGTGGTGTACCTTGGGGGAAAAATCAAGAGGAATATACATTGTTTGGCGCCATGAGCCGAGAAGTTCAATGTGCATGTGTCAGATGTTCAGTCCTGCGTTGATTAGTCGTCACTTAGTTTTTGTTTTATCTGTGTTACCTTGCTGAGGGAAGCTCACTCCGGTTGCCTGAGCCAGCAGCACACGGTACATGTCCCTCTGCCTCACGATGGACTCCGTCATTTTTATCTGTTGGTTGCGCTGCTCCCTCAGGGACTCGAGCTCGACCTGAGCTTTCTCCAAACTCTGCTCCAGCTCACCGTGTCTGCAACAGTTCAACTTGATTAGACAGCTGACAGTAATCACATCAGGGTTTACATGCAGCATCTGACAGTGCCTATCTTAAACTCTTTAAATAACTGACCACAAAATATAACATGAATTTAAAGTAAGAAGCATGAAAACAAAACAAAATGAAAAGCATGTACAATTTGTATTTTATTTACAGGGAATATGTGGGTTTATTTAGTTTATTTAAAAAAAGAAAACAAATCTTAAACGTACTTGTTGCCTGTGGTCTCGAACTCCTCTTTCTCCTGGGCATCGCTGAGCTCCCTGAGCGCCACCAGAAGACGCTGGTTCTGCTTCTGCAGCTCTTCCACGCTGCGGAAGGTCACCAAATGTTGGCTGATCACCTCCGACGTGCTGCTGACGTCGGCTGAGCTCACGTCCTCCTCATGAAGCACATGGTTTCCACGAGCCTCTTCCAGCTCGATTAGCAGCACACGCACCTGGGAGGAAGGAAAAAGTACGACTTGAAAATTAATGCACATGTGGAAGAGAATAAGAATTAAGCTAGAAGAAGGAGAAAGTGAGCCCACCTGTTGAGCCATGTCGGCCAGTTGCAGTTCACACCTCTGATTGTCCCTTTCCATGACGGAGGAGCGCTTGTTGGCCTCATCAGTCTCCTTCTGCAGACGATGCACCTCCTAAAGTAAACAAGCATAAACATGCACAAATAAATGACCAACTCAAAAGCAGAGGATTTGATGTAATACAGCATTTTATTATCCATGCACTATGAAGCTACCTTCACAGCCTGCTCCAGCTTGGCAGAAAGACTAGCCACTGACTTCTGCATGCGCTCATGCTCATCCCTTTGTCGTTTGAGGATGGGGGCCTTTGCTTCCACTTCCTGCACTATGTCATCCAGGTATTTGTTGACTCGCTTGTTCTCCAAGCGCTCCAACTGCAGCTGCTCCTGGCTCTCCACATAGGCAGTATACAACTGAAAATATATGATAAAGTCTCAATTTTCAATTCTGTTTATTGAGCAAATACAACAACTGTGTAATGCACAAAAGTAAATATAGCTGTTCAACAATGAACAGTTAAAAAGGCATTCCCCCTCCAATCCATTTCACAAAATTAAGTCTACATTTGAAATTCAGTGTTTAAATTCAGCTGCACATACCTCAGTCAGCTTCATACCAGGTTTAATCTTAGACACAGCCGCTGCTGTTGGAGACATTGTTGTCATTTGCTCCTCAGTCAGTACAGATGGTGCCCCAACAGGACCTGGACAGAAAAAGGAGGCGACAGAGCATTAGACATTTATCTTTATAAGGCTCGGGGTGTACTTTGTTTTTACACTTTCCACATTACAAGACTAAAACCAAACACAAAAACCAGCTGACCTCTAAGTTTTGAACTTGACAGTAACTCATTGGCATTGTCCAGCTCTTTCTCTAGAGCCGTGATCCTCTCCTTCAGCTCAGCTACATTCTTGTCTGTGGCACCGTTCATCTCCTGTAACTTCTCCTCAAGGCCCTTGTTGGCTGTGGTGGGAAACAAATCAATCAATATTGAGGAATATCGGCGACTGGAAACTAAATTAGCAGTTAGATGTGGCCACACACCTTCTCCTGCATCCTTCAGCAGTTTATGTAGCTCCTCCACAGCCCGACTCAACTCTTCACTTTTGGCCTCAGAATCTGCTGCTGCTCCCTGCCATCACGACAACAGCAACAGGTTTTGTAAATTTAATGCTTGATAGAAAACCACAGATGAGATTAATTTTGCACTTGCATTGCAGATTTAATATAAATATCAAAAACACACATGTTAAAATTACTGTAAACTGGGAGTAAATGTTCTGGACATCCAACCATGCAGGTTGCTTTCACGTATGAACATACCTTATATAAATTGGAGAGTTTGATGTGGGCATTCAACTCATTTCTGAACTTTTCTTCCACGGTGGCTTGTTGTTCCTTGGCCTACAGGTGAGTAAAGATCCAGTTAACCACTTACACACACACACAACTATTAAACTCCGACAATACGGATAAATTCAAAAATGCAATGGTTTCTGTGTGAAATAAGCCTGGATTAAAAGTTAACGTAGGCGATAAGAGATACAACACATACGTCTTTGAGTTTGCTGATCATGTCCTCAGTCTGCTTCTGAAGGTTGTCATTCGATGTCTTCAGGCTGGCCACTTGGTCTTGGAAACGGTTCAACTGGAATTTAGAAATAAAAGAAGAACATTTATAAGATGACAATGAAATGTTGGTAATCGCTTAAAACTAGATGAGATCCTTACATGAAATGAACAAGAAGAAAATGCCAAGAAAACAAGTCAATGTAAAATAAAGAAAAGAGACTTGCCTCATCTTCTTTATTCTCCACGGTGCATTTCAACTCCAGGATCTCGTTACCCTTCTGTCGAGAGAGGGACAGCAGCTCCTCGCTCTTGGCCTTCAGCTCCTCGTTCAGCCAAGATGTCTGGCCATGTAAAAGCTCCTTCTCTTGTTCCATGCGTTTCTCCTTGTACTGTTATGGCAAAACCCCGACAACATCGCTCAGTTCATTACAGGCAACAAATACAGTGGAGGGTACACAGTTACTTTCTCTGCTGACAAAGTTGGAGGTAAAAATAACAATGTAACTCACTTTAATGTTGACTTCAGCTGCTTCAAGCTCATCTAGCTTCATCTGCAGGGCCATCTTCGAGGTGCTGACCTCCACCAGTTTATCATTGAGTTGCCTCAAGTCATCTGGGGGAGCAATAGAAATAACCTCAGTGCCAATGCAAAGTGCAATTCAAAGCAATGGTTCAAATATACAAAGAAAAAAAACGACTGTGTCCACACAAGTTCAATGGACTGTACCATTTAAATGCTCAACTTCCAAGGATCTCCTTTCCAGTGTTCGCACAAGATCTCGCTTTTCTGCCTCCAGATCCTCTTTGGCTTTTGACAGCATGGTCTGAAGGAAAAAAAATATTCATTAACTGATGCTGCTCAACATGGTGTACAAATGAAGTACTTTGGAGACATTAGTCAGTTGATTTAGTGAGAATATCCAAAATATTCATACGTCAAAAGGCAATTTGAGAAAGAGAAAGGTAAACAAATGCACCTCTTGCACTATGATTATTTACACTGATAGAATTTGTTAAAATCTGATAATTATAGTAAGCAAATAATGTCAACTCTACATATTATGCTCATTTCTGCTTCTTGACATGGTACCTTGATGTCTGAAAGTAATGTAAATAACGTGCTTTGGTCAGAAAAAACAAAAGATTGAGCACAGATGGGTTTTCTACACACCAGTTTCACAGCCCTGCTCTAAACGGTCGGTTAAGAATCTTCGCTCTGGTAGCTGAGGTAACCATGGTAACCATGGGAGCGAGAGCTTGAATATTCACATTTAAATTAAAACGGCTTGTTTAGAGACACATTTTCTGACTATGGCAGTTTACAAAATGTTGACGTAGTTGTCAAAACTTACGTTTAAGGGGTGAGGAGGCACTCTGGATACGCATATACACATACTAAAGCAATGAAAAAGTGAGTTTTGCATAATATGTCCCCTTTAACATCTGGCATTTACAAAGCACTACCCGAGACACAAACCATTACTACAACTGTCAGTCTCTGTGTCAATTACAAATTTAAAAAAAAAGGTTGATTAGTTGATGGATCAGTTTAGAGAAGACTCCATCACTGTACTTATTGCTTCACTGCCTCACTGTACACAGGCCGGAGCAGTAGGCAGGCTGTAAACGTTATAGACCAAGTCCTCTCTTAAAAACACTTAATGTGATGAAAGGTGAGATAGTTGATGGAAACAGAGAGCAGCACAATGTCAGATTTCATGTGGCGGCAGAAACATGTGATGATGCGATATGATTTCATAGATGAACTTTTACTTTCATGAGCTTCTCTTTTGTTTTCACATCTCACATAATGTTTGTGAGTAAAACACAGGAGACCAGAGTCAGTGCATCAGTTCAACTCTTTCCCTAATGTGACTAACCTGAACAAATTCCCTGAAAACAAAGCAGCAAACAGTGATAAAAACATGAAAATTATTGGTTTTGTTTCACTTCACCTGTTCTGATGACAGCTTCTCCTGGGCAGACTCATTTTGCCTGTTCTTCTCACGCACAGTTTTAAATTCCTCCTCTACAAGAAAAAGTCAAAATCATCAAGTATGTGACTTACAACCCAGCGAAGCTGTCAGAGAGAAGAAATACTGCAGTAAGTTTTACTCTTACCAAGTTTGTTGAACTCATCTTTGAGTTTTTGATGATCTTGAGTCTGGGACAAAAACTCCTCCTGACATTGGGCAAGTTGTTTCACTTTTTCAAAGAAATGTTGCTCTGTATAAAAGGTGGGCAACAAAAACACAACATGTTACTTTTTTTTCTCTTTTTACCAGCTTTACTTTGTTGCTACCCTATTGAGTCATCTCGAGTCATGAGATATGGCCACAGTAAAACAATATATGGAGCACATAGGACACGTTTAATGGGTTTAATGTTGTTTTCTTGGAGAAAAATTAACCTAATGACCAGTAAGCCGGAAAAAAAGAAGTTAATCGCTCAGTAGGTCAACTTAGCTAGCATTAACGTTAGCATGTTAGCCTGACAATGTGGTCAACGATAACCTGCGGCGTAACCCACTCAAAGCCTTTAATATACATTTTACAAAGCGGTCAATAGACATGTTAAACAATAAATAATGTCACGTTCATGTTCAAGTGCGTTCAAAGTCTTAATATTTATATTAACTTTGCTCCGTTCACTCCCTTCATTCATGCATGGTGCGTAGCAGAGCCAAACACTTTAGCTTCGCTAACTCGCGAAATAACAAACGACAACTTACCGCTGTCAACGCGAAATTGCTCTTGTTGTGCTTTTAAAGAATCGATTTCATACTGCTGATCGGAAAAAATCTTCTCGAGTTTGTTCTGAACCGCTTTCGGCAGTTTGGATAACTCGGAGCCCTCAAACTCCTGCAGCAACAGTGCCGCCATTTTTCCCACAACAAAGCTAGGAGCAGGCGCAGTTTGCGATTTCAGTTTGACGCAACGTCACTGGTGCATCATGGGAAATGTATTTCTCTCAGGTAGACCAAGCTCATGACACTCTCAGGTTATCTGTGTGTAAAGTTTGTATTTTTTTAGCAAGAGCTGAGTTCACATGTTGTTGTTGCTTTTAAATGATTAATACTTTATAGGGATTTATAGGGAAATATCACACATTACAAGTAGATAGGCTACATGTGTCAGATGTTGGTCATGTAACAATTAATGTTGAGACATGTACAGAAACAGATATCTAAATTGTACAGTGCTTGCACTCTAGCAAACAGAAAAAAAACAAGACAAAAACAGTCAGATATTAACTGCTTAGATAAATTATTCATTGACAAACTCAGAAAGCGACAATTTCTAAATTTTCCCTCTACTTTACAGCAAACTTAATAATTTAGACTTTTGTTCATTTATTAAATAAAACTGAAGACGTCACTTTTAGATCTAGGTGAGTTCTCGCTTTTTTTAAATTTTCTTATATTTGTTAATATTCTTATATTTATTTCAACTAAGATGTAAAGAAACTTGATTTAAATGTTTATTGGTTTATTTACTGTTATAGGATTTAATTGCATTTCAATTGGGACAGTTGATTCGGTGATGTTTTTTGTCCCACGCACCCATTCAAAGATGGTCAGCAGGTGGCGCCAACACACACATTAAAATACAACTGTATACCTATGTTACTTTGGGGGAGTTTGGATGAACTTGTGTTGTGCACTCCTGGGAAATCCAGAGATGACAAAACTAAGACAGATTCCTGTTACATTACAGTAGATAGGTTGTCACAACAAAGCTGCACAGAGCAAACAATGAAAACAATCGCAGGATTAATATTTGGATATGATTCAGTCCATTCTCATGAAAAAAACAAAAAACTGAAGACTTCATGTGAAAAATGTCACGCCATACACAATAGAAATCAATTAGAGGTTAAAGGTGTGTTCTTTGCAGAGTTGTAAATGCTTGGTATTGTTAAAAGTAGTACATGTCCAGTGTCCAACTCATGTCACGTCCTCTGTAATAGTCCTTCTACTGCTGCTGCTGCTGCTACTACTACTACTACTACTACTACTACTACTACACAAAGAGGAGTTTGCAAATACACATAGAGTAAAAGACCAATTCTGATATGTTTTAGGCTAAACACCTTTGAATGTGACAATTTTATGGCTAAAATGACACAAGCATAAACAGTACAAGTTCAGACAACATTTGCAATGTATCAAGTTTAAGTTTATTTAGGATAGCCCCTTGAGATGCAGCATCTCGTTTTCGAGGGGGTCCCTAAAGTGAAAATTCACAGATCATAAACATTTATTTCGATAAATAAGATGTGAGTGTTTGTGATATTTGGATTATCAAAAATGATTGACTTCAACTAATGTTAAATAAAACTATTCATTCTGCCAATTAATAGTTTGTCCTTCTACTTAAAATTATTATTTTTTGTAACATTGTCCTCGTAGCAGCAGACCAGACAAGAATGCTCCTGGAAATTTCCAAAGGTATCCTGAGGAGTTCATCATCACTTGTCAAATGTACAGTATCTTCAAATTAAAGTTTCAGTTATTCCACGTGTTGGCTTTAATTACTTCCACTGCTTCAGTTTCAGTCATTTATTAGCTTTGTCCCTGGTGACATATGCCTCAAAGGTATTCAGACCCTGTCTGGGCCAGTTTTGACAAATACCTAAGTGGTTTATTGGTTCATAACCAAGGTGATCCCTCTGGGAGACAAAAGTCTGACGGCACGAACACAAGAGCTGCTGAGGCAAAGGTTCACTCCAGGCAGCAGAGATATTTGTCTTACAGTGAGCCGTCCCGCCTGGATACAAATATGTACAGTAACCTATAGCAACATCGCTGTGCAAACTCTCTAAATCTGAGTCAGCTGCGTTGATTATTGCAAACACGGAAATCCAGATACGTGGACACTTCCACACTGCAATCACTGCTGAGAGTGAGGCGTGATTCATGATGACAAGTGATTTCCTATTTTAATCTCCCTATAACACCATGTAAAAAAGTGATCAGTCTTACATTCAGCTTGTGTAATCATTCGAAATGTGTAATGATTCAGAGATTTTCATCCATTCACCTATCCCTTTCCTCCTTCTCCATATTTGTCGATTCATTCAAATGCACTGAAGTAATCTCAGAATGCACAACACCGGTTCGACCAACCCAAGGGTGGATTTATATGGGGGTGGACATAAAGTGTAATTTATTTTTTCCTGCAGCATGTACAGCTTGGATACACATTGCTATCCTCATACTTCCGATTCTTATCTTTTCTCTCCTCCTTCACCAACTGTTACATCACGGTGTTGTCGTCATAACACAATAGTATGCTTATGTTGCGGTTGCATTATATCTAATCTTTCCATCCAGCAGCGGTTTGTTGCGTGCATGTTTAATGCCTTAATGGGTGAATGAGTCAAACAAAAACATTTACATTACCTAATTAAAAACACTGAGTCATTAGGAACTTACAAATATCTAAACATACTGGCTAAAATGAGCACAGATTTAATGATGACAGCCCATGATCACAGTTTGTAGTTATGTCATCTTCCCCTCCGCCCCACTGACCATATATGGTCATAGGGGCCAACACACTTCAAACCAGGTCTCCACTGCCCTGTCATGACATCACCTCAGTGAAATTGCTTTTTATGTGGGTGAACTAGAGCGTGGTAGCTGGGCTTTCCAAGAGTCCAAACACAAAAGTTCTCCAATTAGCGAGGCAGTATAAACCGAGGGTTCAAGACGTCACAAATGAGAGTTGGATCAGGTTTTCAGCGCAGGGGTAAACATTGAAGTAAACATTTGTTTGAGGGGAGCTATGAGTCAACCAAGTTGTGGGGTTTGTTCCAAGAAGGAAATTCACTGAACTATAACTATACGGTTGAACTGTGCTGAGCAAAACAGGACGCTGTGCACACTGGTCACAGTTTTACTCAGCAAAGTTAGTAAGTTTACTTTGTAAACCTATTTCTTGGAAAAGCTCCATGTTTTGATTATGCTAATACAACTTTGCAATTGATAATGGTTTATCTATTCTTCTGAGCTTCTAGATGAGTCATCTTGTATCGAAATGAATCTCTCAAACTGTGTTTGGACTCCCAATGGCTTCTGCTGCACTCATTGAACCCTTGTCTCTTCTGGATCAATGCCATATACTCTATATTGTACACAGCCAGGATGTGTGGCTGAGGCTTGTAGACAAGTCTGAAGAAGCTTCCTCAGTTGGTGTGAACTTTATGGCCTGGCAGTGAGACTGCATGAACTGTCTGAGGAGTGAAAACGGGATGTTTTGGCTAGTTGGCTGACACTTTTTCAACCAGTCTGGCTGACATGTTTGGGCACCTCAAAAGAACCTCTTGCTGTTGTTGTGGGAGGTCTCCAAAAGGTTTTGATAAACCTTAGACACGCTACTATGCAAAAGTAGCGTGTTGCTTTGTGTTGCCCGCTAGAGGCGAAGCAAGCCATGCCAGATGCGGTACTGTGGAATCACAAACACATGTATATCCCCAGAGAAATATGTGTTCGCGCGTCACAGTTCTCTAACTCTTGATTTTAGATTAATTAGAAGTCAGGAGTCCATTTGGAGGCAAAATGTCAGAGATTATTGGAATTTATTTACAGAAAACCACATCAAAGTAGACACTTTGAAACATGTTTGGAGGTGCATTTGCTCAAGTATACTTTGTAAGATCCTATGTTATCCAGTTTACCCTTCAGTTCCAGACGACTGTAGCCCTTATGTCTATGGATGTGAACAAGTGTAAAAGCACTCTGTCTCCCAGTATTGCGAAAACTACAACCTTAATCCTGTAAGAGGATTAGCCTGATTACCACAGCATAGATCTCTCGAGTCGACTATGCGTCTTCGAATGATACCCTTTGATCAACCATTACATGCTGTTGTCTGATATTATGACTATGTTTAACACAGTGGAGGAGGTGAAGTGAGATGATTGCGGTGACTCTTAATTCAGTTGAAGACAAGGAAGAGAAGAAAACCACTAATTAAACCGCCCTGGTCTGATCTGCCTGCCCAAACCAAGAAATATTACTCATGAGTTTTATGAAAATAAAACTGAAGTGGCTCTTGGATAGGAATATAGAAATATACACTTCTATAACAATTTGTTAGCGCCAGTTATAAGTCTTTGTGACAATCTGTTTCCTGCAGCAGTGGATGTTTGATTTGAGGCAACTTAATTTAATTCACAACACATCAAATTGTGGGTTAGTACTGCAGTCTGAAGCAGGTTTTATGTTGTGGTTTTGGCATGCCTGCAGCTCTCTGGGGTCATGGGGGAGTCAAGTCTGTGCCACAAGACCAACAGATGAGGTTACCTAACATGTGACAACCTGCTTTGGCAGGAGAGGAGAGGGAAGCCTTCTGCAAAGGTATGCATCCCTGCATGATGTGCATTTTGCAGTTTCTTCCCCTGGTAGCCTATCTCTTCTGCACAC
Source organism: Trachurus japonicus (assembly GCF_045865225.1). Taxonomy (NCBI): domain Eukaryota; kingdom Metazoa; phylum Chordata; class Actinopteri; order Carangiformes; family Carangidae; genus Trachurus; species Trachurus japonicus. The sequence goes on from NC_140910.1 coordinate 23,539,115, forward strand.
ACTAAAGTACAGAGTAAATTCAAGTGAAACACCAACAATGCTGGCCAATGAAAACAGCTGGTTATGTAAGAACCCCCATTTCTGGAGCATTAAGATGGTGCAGCCTCCATCGTGGCTGAATCTTCTGAGACAATCTGAAGATAATGTTGGTGGTGAATGAGGTGTAGGTGAGTTTTGCAACACTCCATCTGAAAGAAGAAAAACAGATTGTGCAAAGATGTTTAAAGGAGCGATATGGTGCTTTGAGAAAAATGTTCACTTGTTTTATTGTTGTTACACAAGAAGATAGATGCCACTGTTATGTCTGTATGATAAATATGAAGCTACAACCTCTAGCTCATTAGCCTAGCTTAGGTTAGTTTAGCTAAGCACAAAGAAACAGTTGGTCTGGTCTGTTCAAAGGTAAAAAAATAAATAAATACAATAAAATCGACTTACCGGCATATTCAAAAAGCTCAATTACATACCTTATGTTTAATTTGCAGCAAAATTACTGTTGACTGTACTGAATTAATAAAACGGGGGAAAAAAAGAAGCAAAAACTTAAATAGTGTTTGTAATTTTATTATTCTTTTTAGTCTGGACAGTGTGAAGTTGCTTCATTGTATTCTGTACACAGTTTAAAATAGTAACAATCCTTTACAAACTCATACGATGATGATGATGATAATAACACTGACCGAAGTGCTGAGTCAAGGTCTTATTGGCTAAGTCAGAAAAACCAGTACCCACGGTTTCCTTTTCTTTTTCCTATTTCCATGACTTCTTCACACTTTCACAATATAAAATACACACAAATGGATGAACTCTTCTCTGATGACGCTTTGCTGATGATGTTTTAATACCAGAGGCTCCTGAATGTTTTTTTCCAGACACAACAAGTACCTCCCACCGCACGGGCTGAGGAATCGAGGGAAGGTGATGTTGGAGCTGACAGCTGGAAGATGTGTTTACACGAAATGTTTCCACATCCAGAGTGCTTTGGCCTCTTGAGTCTGCAGAGTCCCTGCTCTATTTATCTCCTTGAAGGTTTTTCTTTAGTTTTGGCAAAAAACCATAAGACTTTAAGTATACATGTATTTAAATATTCACATTAGGACATGTCACTTCTCTGTGAACCCTGGATTTATAAATAATGTGTACAGATAAATCCAATCCAGATAGCTACAAAAAGTCTAGTAAATAACAGTTTTTACAAGTACATACAGTATGTAATGTTCCTAGCATTACAAAATAAAACATTGTAGTTATAGTTAGTTGTGGGGCCTGGGCCCACTCAGTGAGCTGGTTTGGCTGTTGTTTGGGTGGTAACTGTAACCCACACCCATATGTGTGAGCACCTAGATCTGGGACATTGAGATTTCTTTACCGATGTGATATAAAATTTCTGCTTGAGAGCACAACCCTCAAACACCAGTGAACTCGTGGTCATGTTTTTTTTCTAATTGCAGAAGCCCAAATATCTTGTCTTGTGTTGTGAATTGTCTTTCAAAGGTTCTCTATCCAGGTCTTTGAGACAGCTTCCTTTTCTCCTTAGCAGCCAAACTCTTTGTTTACTCCACGTCGTTTTCCTCTTCGTCTTCCACACCAGGCAGCTCCTTCTCAGGCAACAGGCCATAGCTGTTGAGGAATGCCTCCACATCAGTGGCGAAGAACTCCTCGTTCAGGTGCTGTGTGCAGGCCAGGAAGTTCCCCAGTAGTTCTCCAGCCTTGTATACCAGCAGCGTGGGCAAAACCTCATCTGAGAACCGCTCAGCAGCTCCAGATGCAACAGCATCGATCCTGCAGAACTTCACGGTGGGGTACTCAGTGGCCAGGCAGTCAATGCAGGTGTTGAGCTCCTCGCAACCTTTGACCCCAACCTTGTAGATGTGGACAATGACCACTGTGGTGTGATGCTCCTTCTCAATGACTTCCAGGAAGGCCTCTCCACTGTCCAGGTCATGCACACCTTCAAACTTGGGCCCAAAGCTGAGCTTATCGTGCATCTCCTGCATGCACCTCCGTCTGTACTTCTTTAGACATCCCTCGTCTTCCTCCTTCAGCAGTTCATACTCTTGAACGCTCATCTGAAAAATACAAAACACCAACAATCACCATCCTGTCTGCTGATTGGATTTGGATTTTAATATCTAATGATGACAATAAGGATTCGTTCATAACCATAGATGGTGAATAATGATGTTTGCTGTTAGCTCTGGGTTCTACCTTGCGGTTCAGGTTTGATCTGGAGTCATCTTTTGGCTTGTTGGGTGAGGACATCTGTCTAAGAAGTTCCTTTTTCGCAGGTGGGAGATTATCCTGGTCCATACTTTCCAGCTTGAATCGCCTCCAGTCATTGATGACTCCTTTTGGACCTAAGGAGAAAACACATAATATTCTGTATTTAGTCACTGAATGGTAGTGACTATTGGATCTCTGACCAGCCACCTCTGTGGCCTCTTTAACATCTGTTTTCTTGAAGCATAAATAAGACTTTATCCTGTTTTTTTTTAAAATATGATCTTCAATCTTTAGGTCCTTACTGTCATTTAAATGTAATGTAAATTAAATGTTTGCGTTTCCCTTGTAGCTGTTTCAATTTTACAAATTTCAGACATTATTATTATTATTATTATTATTATTACAGTTCATATCTCTGACTATTTAGTAAGACAATTTAAATACTTATAGGGGCAAATACTATTCAATCCTAATCCAGCACGAGTTACAGGGTTGTGGTTTCATAAAGCAGCATTCTCAAATTTTACTTTAAAATAACCAATTATTTGTGGGCTTTCAGGCTGAATGACTGATTTACTTGTCAAATGGCACAGTGCCGCTATGAATCATTGATGGGTATTGTGGCCTGTTTTTATGTGGGGATTAACACTTCGTCTCAACCTTCTAAGAAGTTCAGTAATTGCACCAATGCTGTCCAAGAAAGAGAAGATTAAAGCATCAGTTAAACTGCTTTGGTATCACAGCCAACAGTTCTGTCAACGATGCTTTTGTCCTTATAAAAATACCTTTAAATGAAGAAAATTAGTAAAACATGACATCAGATTTTAAAACTATAATTGTGTGATACTTGAAAGCACCACTTCTACTCACCCGTGTGGGTTGCGGTCTCCTCTAAGTCGATCAATTTGGCAGACATTTTCCTCTTGTTAGCTACCTGTCAGACAGAACATTGAGAATGAATTAGGGTTTCGGTAAGAAGGTCATTCACATGATCTGCACAATGGGTGCTGCTGATGTTAGAATGAATAATCGAACTGAACTTTTTCCAAGTGTTAATGACCAGTAACACATGAATGCTTTCATTGTTCGCAATTAGACAAGTGTAAAAGTACAGATGTAATATACCGTGTCAGAGATACTGGATACCGAGCGACTCCCATGATATTTAATCAAATTAATGGTCTAAGAGGATTACTGCACACCAACAGATCTGTCTTGCTTGCTGTGGCCACTCAGGGATTCTGTTTTAAGGTGGAAAAAAGTGGCAAATAAACTCATGAAACTGTATTAAAACTGAAGAACTATAACAGTACATTTATTTAGTATGTAGTATAATTAATTAAAAGCTAAAATACAACAGAGAAAATGAAATATATTTTCAAATTATAAACCTCAGTTCGATCTGCACATGAATTGAAATTGTATATTCAAACATACTAACAAATCTGCACTGCTTTGCATTGGATGCAGTATATTTTGGTCTCACTCTGCTTTGTGTTGTGTAACAGAGCTAATATCTCATTGGATTAAATGGCGTATCTGCATTGTCTCGGTTAGTACAGTTGCCCTTGCTCCATGCAGTCACGCTGCTGATCTGGTCTGATGATCTTTGTGGCGACCTTTAACCTCCTAAATCCAAAGGCGGAGATTTGTCGTGATCAGATGTACTATGAGCAAATGAAGTCACATACACATGTTGTAGTTCTTTATGTTTCTGTGCGTGTGCATGAAACAGACAATAAACTGTTGTAAACAGCTGACTCTCAATTAGACACAGAGCCAACCATGACTAATTTCTGCACCAAGAGAAAGAAATCTTTGTTCTTATACGTTTGAGAAAACTCTGCTTTAGAATAAGAAATAGAATTGGTAAAATCTTCATTTAATATTAAAACACAGTGTAAATGACAAATTACAAATAACGAATCAAGATGGCCCCCAAAATCCATATCAACTGAATAGCTTATCTCTTTATATCCCCTTACAGCTCTTATGCCATCCACTCAAAACTAAACATAGTATTTTTTCTGTACATTTCTACACAATGTTCACTGATTTCACTAAATTGTTTTAAATATATATATATATATACGAGAAGCCATTGCAGCTGTTCTTACCTCACAGGATCACAGTGAAATCCTCGCTTCGTGTCAGTAGTTAACCTTGCTCTGGTCCACACTCGATCACTTCACTGTACTATCTGTTGCTGGATGGTGTGTGTGTGTTTTTGTGTGCATGCGTGTGTCTTTTCCAGCCAATGAGCTTGGTCTAATGGAGATTTCAAAAATGACCCTATAGACCAAACAGAAATAGAGCATAGATCCTAAGAGGATTTCACTTCAGGAATTAGAAGCCTCTAGTTGATAAAGGCCTGACTGCACACAATGAAGAGTGAGAGAGGAAGATAAAAAAGAGAAAGAGTGAGAAAGAGAGAGAGAGAACAGAACATTTCTTTTTTCTTTTTCTTTTTTTTTTCTGAACTTTAAAAAGTTTCTTTTTCTTTTACCACAGATGAAATACATCACTTGACTGGGCAGTGGATAAAAGCCTTGTGTATCCAAAAGCAGTACACAAGAGCTATTGTATTGCATTTTGCCATCATAAACAGCACATTAGGAGTTAACTTAAGCGAGGGCACCAAATCCCCGCGAGATGAACTTTCAAATAAAATGATCTTGTCTGGAATTCAAAGTTCTTCCAGGCATAGAGCCTCACACGAAAACGACCACATGATGGGAATCTTTCAAAACACAAAACACCCCTAGCTACGGGAGGGGAATATCTAGTGATTCTTTATCATGTGCTCCTTTTTGTTATTAATATTGATACAAATATCCTCCTCTTACTTCTTAAATTAATATTTTCGTTTTCACAAATAACTTTAAGGTTAAATTAAAACTATTTTACTGTAGCAAAGATGTAAAAAAAAAAAAAACACTGTTAGACTCTAAAGCACTGCCCTTCAACAAATACAGATAAGAAGCAGAAAGCTGAACCATCTACTGTATCTTGTTAGGGTTTAATGAGACTTAACTGTGTTGTTTTAAGTACCAAACATCACAGAAAATCATACCATAGTAAAGCTGTTGAGTGATTTTGCACTTTAGTAAACCAAATTGTGAAATAGTTAAATGTTGAACCAAAAAGTACATAAGAAAACATTTTAATTCTTGTTATAGTTTGTAATCAGATGCCTGCTGTTGTCTCTTTGTAAGTCTCCATCACTCAAGAATGGGTTCTTTTCAGCGGTGAAAGGAGTATTGAGATGTTTTACTTCAGTGAAAGTACTAATACCACAATGGTCCACAAGGGTCCTGCATTCAAAATATACTCAAAGTGTTAGTCTTATACTGTTGTGTTTGTCATATATATGCATTTTAATGTTCAAAGTGGAGCTGTAGCTTTGTTTACTGTAATCTACATTGCATAATTTGTAAACCTCTGTTTTAGGCATAACACATCGATATCAAAAGTAAATGGAACTGTGAGGTGAAATAAATAAATGTACGTAGTGGACTATTAGGGACAACATTTTCTCCTTTTAAAGTAGTTGACTTGAAGTATGAAGTGTCAGGATAGTGATCTCAATTTTTAGCATCTCTGCAAAAGTAGGATGATTCACCATGCACGTGCATAACTGTGTATAAAGTGGAGGACCGGGAGATTGCACTGAGCAGCAGCAGTTTCATCTACCACCGTGAGAGCAGGTATTAATTACCTAAAGCTTCGCCTTAGAACAACATGAACTCAGCCAATAAGTTAAAGTTGGTGTCTTTCCTTAAGCTGTCGTGTGAAAAGAAACCCCTCAGTCACTCCTATGTCTTTGTCTCTCCCTGCATGCCTTACTGTGAGCTGCCCTTTAGCCGCGTGCTGAATCATTAAAGAGCAAATACGAAGGGTAAATGCGTTACACACCCACACCATATTTTCAGGGACACCTCATGCAACTGCGTTTGACTTCTGTCCTTTATCTCTGTGTCTGCGTCCTGCATTTATTGGATTAAAGGATTAGTGGACTTTTTTATTCAGGCACACAGAGTATACATGTCAGGTGGGGTTTCATTATTCTCAGTCCCTCGATAAGCATAGGTTACTTAAAAAGGGATTCAGCAGATTATTTAGCACCTTCTGGTCTAAAAACGTCCGTCAACAACAGCTTACAGGTTCAATATTAGCCTTCTATATATCTAACCATCTGTTTATCTATAGGAAGTCTGAAATAACTGATGTATTTCTGGCTGTGCGTTAAGCCACATTATGACTGTCATTCCCTGAAAGTCTTAAGGTATAAGGGACATCCATGGAAGAGACAGTTCACAGTGTTAAAGATGGATGAACAGAATCATTTCCCTGCATGTACTTCATTCAGAGTTGCTCTGTGAGATAACCGGGTGACACCAGGTCAGCTCTCTCTCTCTCCCACACCTTTTTCTAAACACTAGAGGTCAGCCTTCTGCATTCTTCATAGTCTCCACATGCACTGTATCCTGTCTAGTGCAGCGAGACATATTTGGGAAAAACACTTTCATGCATTGGTCAGTCTTGGGATTTCGTGACTATGGATTTTTGCTTCCATAAAATGTGACTAGTGGAGATAAAATGTCATTTTACCGTCTAGCAGCGTTCTGATGCAACATGGAGGACCACACACTCAATGTCATCACCATGTCATCACCTGTATTGTTATTAATCTCTCTCTCTCTCTCTCTCTCTCCCACACAGTCACCAGATGATCCAAACATGGTCATTTCCTGTATATTAAATACTGTACCTGTAGCTAATGGTTTAAAATAAAGGCAGTTTTCTCAAAATGATTTTCATTTCAGTATCACTAACATACATCAGACCTTATAGTTATACTCTGTGTTTACAGAGGAGTTTTGTTATATTTACGTATATTTGATTCACTGTCCAATTTGTAATTGGCTTCTCTCTCCTGGCTGAGGAAGAGAGGAGGTTGGCAGCCAGGCACACACTGGATGAGGGACAGGCTGGAGGTCGTCTGGAGGTCATCATCAGTAGAAAGTTGATGACTGTCTGGATTGATGGTCTAAGACTGGACGAGAGGATAACAGAAGATCCTTCCAGAATGTAGAGTCACAGACTACATCTCTCAGGAGGCGATGCAGGCGGGAAAACATGTTGCAACATGTATTTAGCAATGTCTTCAGCAGATGGTAATTCGGTAATGGCAGGAAGTGTGCTAAAGTGGAGACGCACCCTCTGAGGATGACCATGTTACTGTCAGATGGTTGCAAACCGGTGACAAAGTCAAAGGAGATGTGGGACAAGTAGTAGCTTGATGGGTGATCTTTTGTTCGGAACAGGCAGTGCAGGCGACCACAAACTTCCTGACTCTGACCTTTAATCTCTTGGTGAATCAGTTAGTGGAGCACCAGAAGCACTAACATGGTTGGGACAAGGTGCAATCCTTGTCCCAACCAGAGTGAAGACAAAGGGATGATTCTCGCTGGTTCTCCAGGAAGTTCTCAGACTGGAGCTTCCAGGGCTGCGGTTTTAGGAGAAAGTGACACCAAACCAGTTGAAGAGCAGGGCCAATCTGAGGTTTCTAGTGCTGGTTAATGACTGCTATCATCCTCCCTATTATAGACAGATAGATAAACTTTATATCGGTGTCACTTCACAGCACACATTAAAAATACAGAGGCGATATAAAAAGACAGTATTCATTGCAAATTACCCTCCTCCCCCTTGACAAAATTAAAAATGTTGGGGACCACTCAAAAAAAGAGTTGTGAGACACCAACTAAAAAGTCATGAAAAAGATTTTAAAAAACGTACATTATGGTAGCATAAAGACAAAACACAAAACAGTTGTTTTATAAATTGAAGCTCATGAAAGACAATCTTCTGTTAGGGATGAGGTCGCAGGCTTTGGCACATTCATTGATGCAATGTTTACCAGCTAAAATTACACACAATTTATTTGTATCATCAAGATCAATCACAATATACTTAGAAAGTGTACTGGTCTATGTGAAGCGAGGATGTCCATATAAATATCACAGCAGCGTCTCTTCACTGGGGTGTTCGTATATGGGGATGTCAAGGCGGTCTGGAGATGTCTGAGTTCTGAGTGTGGTGATGCAGATTTCAGATAGACAATGTGACAATGCTGGCTCCATCCTGGAAGACGCCCCTGGGGCTAACTCGTCATGTGCTTTATGACTGCGCAACCAGTGTTTTTATGTAATATATTTACATTTCACTAAAAAATCTGTTTCTGTTTTTCTACTGATACGTATTTCCTTTCCTGAATATTTACTATTTACTAATTGTATTCATGTTGTGTGAGCTTTGACATTTTGGTGGTGTCACCTCCTGTAGATTTGTGCTGTTCCCCTCAGTCGCCGTCAGGCCGGTGGAGAGCTGAGACTAACAGTGCTCCTGTCAATAGTTACTTATGGTAATGCCGCAAGGAAAAATTTATCTGCAAGCTATTTCTGGTGGACTGCAACGAAGTTGTGCCTGAGAAGCACATTACTGGCTATTATTAGATACAAGATTGGGATTTTCGATAAATCTTTTATATACATTGTATCTTTTTCTATATATCAATCCGACTGAATTCACATTTGGTGAATTTGGTTTATTCTTGCAGCTACCAGGATTTAATTCTTATCTTGCGTCACATGTGAAGTGTTGTGCCCTGATACAACCTATTATTCATTCTTTATTGTCTTAATCTTTTTTGGCAGTGGGAAATCATACAGTTAAATGTGAGGACGACATAAACCGAAAGAGAAGAAAAAGAGCTGTTGAACTTCTAGACCCCAGACACCAGTATTATCTCTCTGTTTGGTTTACAAATACTATGCATTTACGTCTACCAGTATGTCCCCTTCACACAGGGGCTGGAGAAAACAGAGAGGGGCCATAAACTCGGAAACTGTGGCAACCACTCTAATCCAGTCCCATTCAATCAAAACAGCACACAAACCTTAATATCTTAAAGACTGGTTGGCAGTTGGAAGAGTTAGAAATTTCTGGTCGAGGACCATGAGAAACTTTCGGTAAATGAGGTGGTCTCAGACAGGTCTGTGTGTCATCATCCATCTCTGAGCTAAAGGCTCCATGACGTACCTATATGTGGTATTTAAAGTGTATAGTTACCCATAGTTTTCGGAGAGCATGCAATTACAACCGCCCACAGCTTTTCATATATTCGCGTTAAGGTTTCTGAGCAGTGTGGCTCAGATGAATCACATACATGAAGGTCAACAATAAGATCTGGAATGTAAACACCCTCCCCAAAACCTACTCTCAGTCTATATGTGGGAGTATGTATTACACATGTGAGAGATCTTAAGTGCATCTCTCAAGTGCTTTGATGTCGGTATGTCAGGTGAGTCCTTTACACCTCATATCCTTCAGGTGACTCAGTCATGTGTGCATTCCTTAGATAAGGTGATGCTTTGCCCCTGAGGCTATTTATCATTGACTTACCGATGGTGACAGCCGGAAATTCGAAGTAAAGTGGCCTGTTGACCGAACAAGTCTTATCAGGCAGCTTCCTTTTCTGGAACACATTTCAATTTGCTCTTGACAAGTTTCATTCCAGTATCAGGTGCAACAAGTCACATGAGTTACTTGGATCGTTTCTTGTTTTTTATTTGATTATTTTATTTTAACATGCGTCACGGACTGACAGAGTGACAAATATTGACAGTAGAAGAGGAAACTGCTTCTGTTTCTTATTACAACAAACTTTTAACAAGCCTGTTTATTTGAGTGTTTACTCCTGACAAATGCACTCAGCTTTAGAAACTCTTTAAAGCGCTCATAGTTGCCATTTTGCACGCTTCACCTTTCCACAGTTAATGACAAACACACACGCGCCTGATGTGTTTTGATTGTTTGAAGGGAAAGCATTTCTGTAACTTTCCTCCAGCCAGGCTCTGACCGAGAAGTGTTTTTTTTTTTTTCTCTGACATTTTAATCACCCTCGTGAACAGGAACTAAGAGTCTTCCAATATTATGACAGCTGTAGGCTGTTACACAGTTATTTGAGGCTGTCTGAAAGTCCAGCCTTGCTTTACTTGAGGCCCACTGCCAACGCGTTTCTGCTCCTCTGACTCAGGAGTTTTTGCTGTTTCATGAAGCAGAAATCATAGCCTGGCAGTTGGGATGACGTCCCGTCGTAAACTGGCTGAGTAATAATTTTGTGAATTCATAATGATCAAATAGGCATATATGACTCTGACATAGTGACTATAGGGTGAATCCGTCTCCTGTCTGCTACTTGTTTTTTTGCATTAGGTGAATCACCACCACAGAATAAACACCAATACAGTACATGCTTTTAAGAGTATGCTACAAATTCACCTTAGGTCCACTTTGACCAGATTTTATGACAAGTACACAAGCACACAAAGGCAACAACAGGCAGAGCTCCAAGTCCCTCAGTAGTCAGGTACAAATATGACTTGACCCTAAACAAATTCTAACAAAAGGTTTCTCAGTTGTTTTTTATAGTATTAGATGTCCTTAATAACATACTAAAAGTTTACCAAAATTTGACCACTAGAAAGGTGTTATTTTCAAGATGGCGTCCAAGATGGATAGGAAGCCTGAGGAGACACCACAGGTGAATAGGGTAAAATTTTTAACTAACAGATATCACCATGAAACTTCCCAAGTTTATCACTTACATTAAGACAAATATTTTTTGTATTACAAGTTTTGTCAAATTGTGTGTTTAAATATGTAAATTAGGCAATATCTCATTAAATATGCGCTCATTTGCATATCAGAAATCTGAACAATGGATAAAAGCCACTTTCAAAATTCTTGTTTTATTTTGTTGACATACTAGAGTCAGAAGTTTTTACAGAGGGGATTTTGGATATCTCTCTTTATCACTCTGTAAATGAGAAAATACTGTCACCAGCCCTAAAAATTCAAGTTGGTCGTGTTTTTAGGAGTAAAATGTTGTATAAATCAGGCTATGAATGATATATCAACAATCCCCTCTGTAAAAACCTTCAGAATATAGAAAGGGATCAAACTGGAAGGTTTGGTGTCTGTAAGTGCTGCTGAAGTGGAGATTTCGGGCTCTTATACAACATTTTACTCCTAAAAACACGACGATATTTGAATTTTTAGGGCTATAGTATTTTCTCATTTACAGAGTGATAAAGAGAGATATCCAAAATCCCCTCTGTAAAAACTTCTGACTCTAGTATGTCAACAAAATAAAACAAGAATTTTGAAAGTGGCTTTTATCCATTGTTCAGATTTCGGATATGCAAATTAGCGCATATTTAATGAGATATTGCCTAATTTACATATTTAAACACACAATTTGACAAAACTTGTAATACAAAAAATATTTGTCTTAATGTAAGTGATAAACTTGGGAAGTTTCATGGTGATATCTGTTAGTTAAAAATTTTACCCTATTCACCTGTAGTGTCTCCTCAGGCTTCCTATCCATCTTGGACGCCATCTTGAAAATGACACCTTTCTAGTGGTCAAATTTTGGTAAACTTTTAGTATGTTATTAAGGACATCTAATACTATAAAAAACAGCTGAGAAACCTTTTGTTAGAATTTTTTTAGGGTTATGTGGTTTTTTTTCATATATGTACCCGCCTACAGCTCTGCAAATTGTTTTCACCACATTCCTCATTGCTGTTCTACGGTTCATTCATTTCTCTGCCACTGAAATTGTGAAACTCTCCCAGACTTAGAGGAAGACCTGTTGGTGGAAAATCAATTCTAGAAGATATAATAGACAAAAACAAGACAGATGTAAGAATATAATGTAATTTAAGTGTTTTTTCTAATATTTATAGCCGCACTACTGAATAAATCAACAGTATGACCTACATGCGTGTCTGTTTGTCTCCGTGTCTGCATGTGAGCAGTGGAAACGCACGGCACTTGTCTGATCTTATGGAGAAAATTAGAAAACAACCTTTTGTCTCCTCAGTGATTCATCGTGGGCACACGTTTCTCTTTCCTAAATGCACTGCCTGCGTGTGAAATTGCACGAATGCCCTGGGTTCAAAGTCGAGGCAAAATGACAAAGGACAAAAACACCACAAATGCCCTTTCAGAAAAAAAACTAGTATGTTGGATTTGTGGGGCAAAACATTTTAATTAATTATCCACTTTCTACTCATGCATGTCTTGGGGGAAAGTTTAATCATGTCATCGCACACTATCATTAATGCACCACATTTCCAGTTGATGCATCACTGAAACTAAAAGATTCCAGGTGATCTCCAACTATTCCTGCAGTGAAAGTCTTGATGGGATGTAGATAGGTTTGACCTGAATCTTATTGTTACTTTCATTATCATCAACATTATTTATATTCCTAAACTTGTCTTTGCAAGAGTAAATATACTTAGAACAAACATGAGCACGAGACAGAGAAGAAATCAAAAACAGCATGACAGGTTGTAGGTCGAGGCACCTTAAGATTTATGGCTGGAAAGATTTCTCTTGTCTGATTTACAGTAAAAATAATTAGTCAATTTGTCAATCAACAGAAAATGTATCAAAGGAAAGCTCAGCTGAATGAGCTCCAGTCTGAACCTTGAAACCACATAATTGAATCCACATGTGTTTATGTGGACTCCAGATGTTTAATGGGATATTCCAGCACCATTAATGCTCATGCAATCATCTTCAAATTCATCACCGTCATTCATAGCGTTGAGAAAGAAGAGAAATTCAGGGACCACTGGGAGATTTTGAATATGTGGTTCCATTGTCAAATAATACCATGACCCCAGACTCACTCAGTATGCAGGTGTGTGTGTGTGTGTGTGTGTGTGTGTATTTGGGTCTGTTGCGCAACACCACAGCTTGTCCAGCAAGTTGTGCGTAAGAGGGTGAAGGGAGGGAGTGACGAGGCGCCAGTCCACCCCCCACCCCCCTCCTCTCTTTCCCCAGCCCCTGTTCAGCCACTGCTGCCTGCTACTATCCGGACCCATTCATAAATATTACTCATCCCACAGCTATGTTGCTGTTTCTGTTTGCAACTGAGGGGCCCTACCTCACAGTTTCAAGTTCACTGGGAAAAAGTGACGCACACTGTAAAAACATTTATGTTGTATGATAATGAATAATCTAAGCTGCCACTAGGAGGGGCTGCAGGAGCTGCAATCACAGCCATTCAGTGAGCAGAACACAACAGGTCATGGGAGGGTGATGATGGGAGGACGCGGGAATTTCTGGACCTTAAAAAATGCAATATCATGAATTCATAAATATCACTGTCTATTTTTGAAATGTGCCAGAAGGCAGTCGGGAAAATGTTATAAAAATATGTAATAGTTTAAGTATGTACTGATACACTCTGGACGGTTATTAATCAGCATTATTGCTTCATATGATATTAACAGTAACTGATCAGAAAAAGAGATGACGGTGATTTAAGAAGTGAAAAGAATTCAACTTCAACAATGAAACCACGAAAAAAGAACAACAATTAAATGAATAAGATATGTAAAAACAGTAAGTGGCAAAAAAATTGAGTTTTAATTAATGTTCCTTTATTCAATATACTATATATACTGCATTTAATTTCAAGACATTACTGAATCAACTTTTTTTAAACTCTTGTGACTTCTTACATACCAATTCCCACAGCTCAGTTTCTGCTTATTTGACAGTGGCCTTTCTTTACACTACCAACTGACTCCAAGATAATGTGTTCATATGCAGTCTTTGTCCTGCAATGAGTCACCACTGTAAAAATGTAAACAACTGGGCTTTTGTTGTCTTAAGCATTATATCATTGGTTCAATCTCAAGGAAGTTAAAGAATGAGACTTCAGAGAAGTTATTTCGTTTCTGTCTTTGGTACCATATTAGTTGTCATCTTACATGAATGGACACATTCATGGCAGAACGTAGTAACTTAAAACTGCTTTTTGCAACTTTTTGTCTGTATTTTATTTTGATTGCCACAGTGAAACTGAGACAGGAAGTAAAAGGGGAGAGAGGGGGACTTACATGCAGAAAAGGGCGTCAGGTTGATATGGAGCTAACGTTGTCACGACTAAGCCTTCACGGTATGCGCTCTGGCAGGTGAGCCACCACCAGGGCACCACCATGAGAAGGAGATTAAAGCAATGTGCAACCCTCTCTCTTAGTAATTCAAGTTGTATCACATTGCAAATGGATTGACAGGACAGTGACCTTATCAGTAAAAATGTTCACACGCTTTATGTTCACACAAATATCTGATCTTACAGAACAATAGTCACTGGCAATGTGTGCAGATTTATTAAACTCTTGAATGGTAAAACGACGGTGGTTAAATACAGCAAGAGATGGCAGTGAGAGTGACACACACAAGGTGTTTATTTACGTTTAAACAAACCCACAATCACACTCTCCTGAACCTTAACAAAAGCGCTCTTTTGTTGCCAAAACCCAACCCCACAGATGCGGTTGCAAACCCCAGTCACTTGTGTGACAGTTGTGTGCTCTGTATGGCCTCCATCCAACCGCCTACTGCCTCCGGGGGTTAGCGAGGCAGTCAGTACCTTGCCACCACAACGCAACCAGTGAAACTGGTGAGTTTTGTAGAGTCGGTTCAACATACACCATGCTGCTACTGTGGATATTCACTTGTCTTCCATGTTTATCAATCCACTGCTGAAAATAGTCCCCGATAAGTGAACTCTCTACTCTTGCATGCATTGACCTTACTTTGCTTTTTTTTCAGAATGAAACCATACGTAAGTACTGTAAGTTATGAGTTTATAAGTGACTCTGATCTTTTTTAAGATTCATGTCTTCACTAGGAAGGAATGGGCTGGAGCTGAGTGCCACAGACAGGGTAGGGAAGTCAGAGAGTCTTTCCAGACTGACAAACACGCTGCTGGATTTGCTGACAAAAACAACAGTAAACTCAATGAAACTTTTAGCAACCACTAAAAAACAACTGTTAAGTATCATGTTAATCCTACAAAACGTATCAAAATATAGCAGCATAAAGCAGCTTGCAAAATATTTCATATGCAATTTTATGTATTTTTGCAAATTTGAGACATATTTCCCCCAAAAATATGGCACTGGTCATGGCGACACACAGCAAGAGTGTGTGGGAGTGAATGTGGGAACTGTGGTTTTAACTGGTTTCGACCGTTCCTCCAATCTAAGAGGAGGTATACGTTCCCTTGTCAGGCCAAATCAAATAGATATTTAAAATCCTTTGTCCCGTCTGCCATTAGGCTGTAGGCGAGCCTGTTGGGAGCGATGTACAGTATTGTAATTTATACAATAACTATGTATTTATATGTATTATTTGTGTGTGCTATGTGAGATCTTACTGTCTTTTTCAATTGTTGTGCCACTATCTTCTAAAATCTAATGTGACGTGAAAGTGTATTTTTACACTCATGACAAGCATCGGACACAGACTTCTACTTTACCTGTTAACGTGTGTTGTGACAACACACTACAAAGATTACGCATCATGGAAACTTCGGCTTCTTCTTGTGCAAGGTCACAAATTAAGTCTCTGTCACATACACACTGAGGTTGTACCCGCATGGTGACAAACATGACTGACACATAATACCTCACCATACCTTTTTGATTTCGCAATTGTCTTTGGAGGAAAAGTCATCTCCAACCTACAGTAACATTGAAAATAATCAGGAATAGAGAGAAAAATATTGTATTTTCATTATCACAGAACATAGTTATTGTTTCCTTTCATCTTGTAACTGACTTTCCTTTAGTGGCCCCATTGGGCTGTTGTCTCTAAAGGGCCCTTTGTGCTACCTCTATATTGGACCGGGTGGGACCGGTCTGCACAGCAGCAAAAGTAAACATGGGAGCTTTGGTTTTTCTGGATAAAAAACATCATTTTCAATTATATTTCTGAACCAATTTCCATGACTTGTTTTTATTTTCTAGGGTTTATGATTATTCAGTTACTCTTGAAAGTAAGACTATAGTCACTTATACACAAGGTGTACCAATGTAAGGCTTATTTGAATGTGTAAACTTAATAAAATAAATCAAGTTTGATTTGAATTTGGCTTTCGAATGGAAAACCCCATCAGCTGTTTGTCAAGGGAACTGAGGTGATGCTAATTTCCAGGTAATCCCTGCAACGCTCAATTACAATGGTGAAGCTGACCCCTGACTCAGCCTCCGCTGTTCTGAGGTCATTTCTGATACTGTTATGCTCTTATGTAGATGTGTGTGGAAACGATACATTAGAGGATGACTTCCGGGTGACTTGTTTTCATCCCAGCATTAAGAGACAGCAGCAACAGGTGTCAAACTAAGCTGTGATTTATGATCTCGCTGGGGCAATAAATGTCTTACTAATCACTTCGGTTGACATCTCTGTGACGATGTTGAGCTGTGACTCAACATAATCTGGCATGTCTAGACTTTATTTTTTTCTAATGACACCATATTGACATTTCATTTGTTTAACTGATGGAACATAGGCTAATACCCAAACCTTTAAGGGTAGTGAAGCAGCTGAACTATCCAAATAGTTTCCACTCTAAAATCAGCTATTTGTCTAAAGGAAAAAACATGTTTGTCCATGCCCGCAAAAAAAAACTGGCACATTTCCTTATCTGATAGAGGAATTAGCAGGAAAACATTAGTTGTTCCATGTATACTAAAAGTTAAAAAAAAGACACCCTTGAGAAATACACCTGCACAACACTACACGCACCCCATCATGACTACTGATGCTGGGTTTTGTCACCTGAATAAGAACTAATGCTAATCAGGGGTATATCATTTCTCCCGAGAAGTCTTGCTAAATTCCTTTTTGTTATTTGAACTATTCTTAGTTCAATGGTAGTGCGGGAAGTGAGGAAGAGAAAGCTACTACAGTGGAAGATAAGAAATGCACCATGGGGCGTAGATTTGAATTCTACTGGAGAAATATGGTGTGAGAGGGTGAGGATGACTAACTTTGATGATAGATATCAATTCTGTAAATAACATTGATTTGTTTGAGGTTACTTGAGTCGTTCAAGAAACTGTTTAACATGAACAAGTCCTAATTGGATTTAAGTAAAACAAACTTTATAATCTTTGGTGACCACTTAATCAATAATCAAATTAAAATTATAATCCTTGAATTTGAAGATTATTGACAAAAACACATTTCTGAACATGACAATTGATCAATAATTATGATGGGAACCACAATTTAAAACAAACCTGCACAGCTAAAACAAATGTCATTGACTGTATTATTATAAATCAACCAATTTACATGTTTTTGTCAGAGAGAGCCTGTCAAAGCTTTGAAAAACAAGCATAAAGATACATTTTGACAAGGAATTAAGAATGTATGGTTCACTTTTCAACAATAAAGATTGTAAACATATGGAAATTGTTGTAACATTTGAAACTTGTGTTTTTATTCATATTGCCTGTTAGAATATATAATGTATTTAAAGCAGAAGTAAGTGATATATTTGTGTTAATATAAGTCTTAAATAGTTATATCTTCCGACAGCAATCACTTACATAGAGTGTTTGGACTGAAACACGGGTCTGTCAGTCCCTCTGCTCTGCTCTGAGCCGAAGAGAAAACATTTATCGTATCCTACAGTTTTTATCCAATGAGGAGAGAGAACGGCATGCAGGGCTGTGTGTGCAGCCAAGGAACGCCGTGAATGTGGCGACGTAGCGACGAGGACTGTTATGGTGCGTTCAAGGAAACTCGTATTTTTCCGACCGTGAAGTGGTACCAGTTCGATCTGGTACGAGTTCACCGGTCGGAAGTTACGAGTGGCTGTTATAGTGACTTTCACCGGTAAAACAGGTCGGAAAAACACGAGTGGGTTGCCTGGAACACTACAAAGTCGTAAGTTGTGACTTGAAGCTGTAATTTACGATTTCAAAAGCCTGCCTGGAACGCAGCATTAGCGAAAACGACCGGACCACTTACTTCTGCTTTAAGGCAAGGTATGAAGAGCTAAAAAATTTTATCTAGCATCTTCAGTCATTTTCAGTCATTATTTTCTATATTTCTCTTTCGAAAAAAAAGTTTTGTTTTTGTATATTGATATCTTCTGGCATTCATTTGGAAAATATAATAAGTAGTAATAATAATAATAAGTAGCAAAAATAAATTACTAATAGCTTGTCACTGCTTCTATGAATGCCATACCCCCCTTTATCTCAGAATTTGCATCATGAAATGGAGGAAATAAAAACACAAACATGCCTAAGCAGGTGATAATACTTCTAAGAAAATTCACCAGTCACCAGTTGTTCTTAGTGCTGCACACCTTTTTTTTTCCTGGTTTCTCAACAACTGATGATAAACATAGATAAGCCCCAACAAGAAACATGATCTTTGAGTAGAAAAGTGAATTGATGACTAATTCAACTTAATTTAAAAAACCCCACAATTCTAAGTAGCTTCACTGGATGACACAAATTACTGAAAGTTAATGTTTCATGCCTCAACACTGAGTAGACTAGTGAGCTGTCGAGGGATGTGAACACACTCACATCCGCAGTAAATGTTCCCGAAACATATTAACACTCATCTTTCTAACAAAGTTAGAGTTTGTTTAGAGAGGTTACTTGTTCCCAAGCACCTGCCTGAGAGAGTTTCGAGAGTCATTAAATCTGATAAGATGGAGGGCTACTGGCCCCCAAGTCTAACACACACACACACACACACACACACACACACACACCGACACTCTCCCTCTCTCATCAGCTGACACCAAAGGTACGTGCTGAATCTGAGCACTGCAATTAAGCATCACTGTGCTGAATGTGCTTCCAGCTCAAGTCTCTGTGTATGTGTCTGTGTGCTGTGGCTGTCCTGCCAAGTCTGATCCCTGTGAAGTCCAATTCATTGAGCTTTCCAACAAACACAACTGCGTCATTACGTTTAGTCGACCGGGGACAGATTTGAATGAGAAACACATGTTTTATTCTTTGAGAGGGAAAAGTACTGAGAGAGTTTTGTAGTTGGGAAAATGTCTAATGATTTGTAACAAATCCCACAACACACCGTTTTTGTTACAAGTTGGCAATGCTCTTGTCTATCTTTAGTCTTTGCTTGCCCTTAGCTTTTTTGATCATTTACTCAACTGGTTTAATAATTACGTAATCACAGTTCCCTTATACCTTCTGTCTGTGTAAACGTGACTAAAGCCATTCGTGTCATTATTGCAATTTTTGTTTGTTGGTTATTCAAAATATGTTTCCAGAGCAACGTATGGTTGGTGGAATGTGAAGAGGAACTAGTGAAAGGGATGAGCACATGAATGTGACAAACATGCAAGGTGTGTCAGTGAGAGCTTGAGACACCCGATTACTAACATGGGAAAGCATTTGAGCCACCGCTTCGAGAAACTGAAGTTTGTAAGGTCAATTGTAAAGTGCTGTTACTCATTAGAGAGACGTGTGAGAAAGGGCCTGAACAACCATTGATACCTGTCTGTCAGTTAATTACCCTTATTTGTATGATTGACATCTGGTGGCATGAATGCAGTTAATGAGTGTCTGGATATCTGTATGTGGATGCCTGAATAAGGAAGAGGAGCATTCCTTAGCTTGAAACAAATACGATTTCACTCTTTAAAAGGCTAAA
The DNA here is from genome assembly GCF_045865225.1 of Trachurus japonicus. NCBI lineage: Eukaryota > Metazoa > Chordata > Actinopteri > Carangiformes > Carangidae > Trachurus > Trachurus japonicus. Next base: position 23,558,924 of record NC_140910.1, read on the forward strand.
ATAGTGTGAGTTTTCAAGCCTCGCCCAAGAGGAATTCAATTGATTGATTTCCTGTTTTGTTTTCGCTCATCTGTAGATCATAGGGGGTTGTGTCATGGAATGAGCAAGTGCGTGTGTGAATCTGTGCGCAATGTTATTTGATGTTACAAGAGCAAGTCCTGACTGTGTTTTTGGACAAAATTTATTGTTCTGTCGTCAATCTTCAATGGAAGTTGTAAAAGAAAAATATGCCCTCCAGCGCCTCTGAGGCTAAAAACAATAATCAGGTTCAAGAGAAATATAAAAAATGTTTCACTAAGTGATGGGAAACATGCAAAGTTTAAAACAAAACATAGAAATTAGCTTGACAGATCCTAAAACAAACATGTTTTGATTTGTTTGAAATCGATCTAGCCTAACTAAATATTCAGTGATATTGTTGAAGTTTGCGTGTCTGTTCAAGGACAGTAGGGCTTATAGTTTGAGGCCTATAATGATCAATAGAAAACAAACAAACATGGAAACTGTTATTATAAATATTAATATACGGGGGGTGTTGTGTTGTGCTTGAACAGAACTTGTTCATTCGATCCACAGTTTTGACACTTGTTTGAATTAGCCATGCGGGGGGGGTTTGGGGGTTGATGGAAAAACGGTAGGGCGGTGGTCATTCTCATTTCTAATTTCTATATGTGAGTTGAACAGCACGCATGTTCAGACAGCCTCTTCCTGGAAGACATTACACTCAATGATGTCATAAAGGTGTGCTGGGGGGGAAGTCTTTCAACTGATGAGCAGTTCTGCAAAAAAATGCACTGACAGCCCTGATATTGGCGACAGGAGGGCACTGCATGGGGACAATACTTGACACTCAGGTGTTTCAGGTTTCAGAGATTTCAATCTTATCACAGGTTCACAGGTGCACAGGTATGAGAGAGCAGTTGAGTAAACAGAGATCATCTCTCACCTCACATACTCTGGTATGTGATGTCATCCTGTGTCTGCTTCTTTAGGTTGTCAAATGTGAGTGATGTGTGGCTGATCAATGCGTAAGAGGGGCCATGATGAGTTTTTGTGGTTGATATGATATGACTGTATGTTGCTGTGACAGGTGATGACTCCTGAAAGCAGAACAGCTGTTGTGTGTGTTTTTATTTTGTTGCTTTATTGTCAGGCCACATAGTGCTGTTGATGATGCCTGCTGTGTGACCTTATAAGGGTCTGTTACTACGATACTGTAGGAAGTTTCTGTTGAGGCGACACTCTGTAATGTACAGGACACGTCATACGGTTGGTGGGAAATAGGAACGAATCGATGCCAAGTATTGATCCTCGCTGAGAGTCACAGAGTTCCAGAGCTCGAGGGTCACGCACTGGCAAGAGTGATATAGATTTGTTCACTTTGTTTTCTTTCTTTCTTTCTTTCTTTCTTTCTTTCTTTCTTTCTTTCTTTCTTTCTTTCTTTCTTTCTTTCTTTCTTTCTTTCTTTCTTTCTGTCCTTCACTGTCTCTTTTTTCTTCTTTCCATTTTTTCCTTCCTTGTTTCTTTCTCAGCAAAGACACCAGATTTATCTGTTTTGGGTGACACACTTCCTTACTTTATGAGCAGTTTGGTAATACTGAAATAAAAAAGAAAACCAATACTGACTTGTTTATGTCAATGACTAACCTCAACTTCCTTTAAGCAATGGCTTCACAGTAAAATTTTTATTTTTATGTACCGTAACTGTAACCGTAACCGTAACTGTAATGGTAGATCAGAATTCAGTGGAAGTTATCCCTAACTTTTTAATAACCAGGTAGTCACAGAAAAGCCAAATGGAGAACTTGTTAATGTTTGTGTGTGTGTTTGTGTGTGTGTGCGTATGTGTGTTTTAAATAGGAATCTTACCTGACAGGCATTTCATATGCTCCAGGCTTACTGTTCCCTAAACAAGTGTGTGGTTACAAAAGCATGAAAACAATTTGGTGTGAGTGTGTTAAGACTGAAGTGAAACTGTCATCATTAAGAAACTATGACATCACTGACAATGACAAATGCAGACATTCCCCGGAGGTAATTGAGTTTCCCTAACAGCCGCAAAACACACGACACAATCCCTGGATTGGACGCCAGGATTCAACAGAAGCTCCCAACAACAATGTGGGTGGATGCCGTCTGGGCAGAGTCACTGCCGCCATCCATTGAGGCTGTAATTATGCGTTTTTCAGAAGTACTTAACTGTATTTACTGAAACACTGTTGCAATTCTCAGCACACAGTCACCACATCACTTTGTACAATGCAGAACAAACGACAGGACACGATTGAAACACCTCACTCATATGGAGCTGAATCAGTTACTTAGCTGTCAGCTGATCGACACCAAACCAATTGTCAACTACTTGATCACAAACAAAAGCAACAAACTTTCACCAGATCCAGATTTTCCACTGTATGCATTTGAATTTCTCTTGTTGAGCACCATCGTTGTTCATTCGGGTTTGTGTGTCTGTACACCTAGAAAATTTCAGTCCAATATTCACTCTACTTTTAGCTCACTATCCTGGCTATACTGGCCGTACAGGTTAACCATTTATCTGTGCATGGGTCTCCAGCTGCCACAGGGCAATGGGCAGGTTACACCCTGGACAAGTCAATAGTTACGCGTTCACATTCACAACTACAGGCAATGTAGACTAACCAATCAACCCTAATGTGCACATCTGTCGACTGCAGGAGGAGCCCGCAGAACCTGGAGAGATGCAGTGCTGGCACAGTGCTAAACACTGTACCACTGCACCGTGCCCTCCTGTTCTCGCCGCCACTTCCACCATTTTTCACTAGCTAATGTCTGTTTGCGTTTGGTGCTGAGCCGGTACTTTGCCAACCTGTTGTACTCACTATAAAACCGGTAATAATGGCGCAGTGAAGCTTAACTTGCTATAGAGCTTGGAGAGGCTGAGAGGAGCTATACAGATTTTGTGATCATTTGCTGCACGTACATCACTACATTGTCAAATTGCTTACTGTTATTCTTATATCCACTTTAACACGCTGTTTCCAGAATCATGATTTCTTTTTCAGCAACTGATCTTAGATAATCCACACTGTCGATTGTGTCATTTAAACCTATGTAAGTGACAAAAGGCATCCGGTGGGTCAGCGCCAGTGCCTCACGTGCTGAGGCGGCTGGTGCCAGCTCTCAGTTGACCCCAGGTCCTGCCACCTGCAAAGTGTCACGTAATTCTGATCTTGGATCACGGCGCCCACGGCGGGTCAGCTTCCAAAAAGGTTCAGAGGCGGTCAGAGGGAAAACACACACTGAAGTCTCCTGATCTTCTCCCACACCAGGGCCCACGGCCTGCTCATGCTCATTACACCCAAACAAAGCAAGATGTGTTCCCTGCTCAGTCTCATAGATCAGGACCTGAGCATGCCACACACTGAAGCACAATGGCATAATAATACTCACCCTCGGGTGAATGACAGTGGGGAACACAAATAATGTGCACACACAATTAGGTCATTTTCATGCTGCGATGGGCCAAGTCCCTCTGACAGGGAATCCCATGCTTGGTCTTTGAAGTGCGGGACAAAAATTACGAGACGGAGGAGGAACTGTCCATCAGGCTCAGTTGAGATGACAACTGATGCACATAACTTAATTAATATAATTTCCGCGCTTGTTTGTGTTTGCGGTTTCGGTTTTGTGTTGGAAAAACTCTAATCATCCAGTGGGAGGCGAAATGTTCTCTCTGTATCAGTTGAAAAAGAAAAGTGTGAATGGATGGGAAAATGTAGCTTGTCATTGTCTGTGTTTAGATTGGTTGATGCCTGGCGACCTGACTCACCACTTTGTGCAGCCAGTCACGTCAACATTCCTTCCGCCATGTTTGTTTTGGAATGGGTACCCTAGAAAAATAACACAACTCTTCTGTTCATCTGCCAGCCTATAGTCCTGAGGCCAGGTTTCCTGTACGCCTTTGGCCAGGGTGCTTATATTCACACCTCATGTACAGTAAAAGAGCCTTGTTATTACTCCGCGTCTCTTCCCGGCAAAGCATACTGTATATTGACTAATGGAAATTTTCAGGGATGTGCCGGCGGTCGCTTTCTCGTCTCTCTCACCCACGCAGCGTGGCCTATGTTGGTTATCTAAAATCAGACAGTGATGATTGACTTTTGGTATTACCGCTATTGCTATGATTGTTTTTTGTTTTGTTTTTAAACCAATGATTGTACAGCTGCTCCTGATTTATTTATAGATTTTTTTTCTTCTCTTTTCTGTATCTATCAATATGTACCATTATCAGTGCATTCTACTGTATATCATTAGCATCATTTCATCATTCTTTCATGATCATACATTATCACACATTATCATTATTTCATTGTTATTTCATTATCATACTGCAGCACCACAATCAGTATCTACGTGACATACAAACAGAACACTCTGTACATAAACAGCCATACGCTCCATAACCACAACACACAAACAGATATACACACCACATAACCAGCCATACGCACCATAAACACAGCACATTACTAAAATTAATTAAAATTAATTAATTAAAACAAATTATCACAATAATTGAAATAATCAGCCTCTTCAACTGACTCCCACCGATTGGGTCTGGGGGTGGTTCCATGTCGGCTATAGAGCAGGGTTTGGAAGCGGCTGAAGAGGGAGAGTCCCTGTTATCAGTTGGTATGAGGAGTGGGGCACAGGTAGAGAGCGAGGAGGGGAACCGGAACAGGGAAGTGTTTTTTTTTCTTTAATTAATTAATTTTCCCTTTCTCTCCACTTTTCTCTCCACTCTCTCTCTTCTTTATACTGTATATATGCATAAAGGGGTCTACGACCCACCCTTTTTTTCTCTTTTCCCTCTCTCTCTCTCCTTCTTTTCTTTTCTCTCCCATCTCGCACATATCTTTTTTGCTTATACTCTCTCTCGAGCTCCAGTTCATCCCCATTATTTCTTTTTTTTTTTAAGTATATTTTTTGGGCTTTTTTCACCTTTTTCTTTTAATGGATAGGACAGTTGAGAGAGAGACAGGAAATGGGAGGCAGAGATGGGGGGGAATGACATGCAGGATAGGGCCGCTTAATGCGGGATTCGAACCGGGGCTGCTTGCAGTGAGGACTATAGCCTCAACACATGGGGCGCGGGTGCTCTACCAGCTGAGCTAAACACCGCCCCCATCCCCATTATTTCTAACACAGACACCCATACACACGTACAACTCAACACATACGCATGCACAGACACGCATGCATGAACACATACACATTCACGCTTTCCACCACAACATCTATTCATATCCATATATGTACAGCACTGTTTGCAGCACTTGTCTTTGTTTGTCTTGTCTAACCCTTTAATAAGTTGTTGTTTTTATACATTGTTTTTTTGTCTTTGCATGCTTTTGTTGCTTCCCACTTGTATTGTATCGTCATCACTTAATAAAAAAAAAAAAGGTACGGTAATCTAAAATCAACACATCGTACAGTAAAAATCAAAACAGAACAATACACAGAAACTGTTGCTTGGAATATACTGTATTATGACTCAAGAGAGCTCGTACTTCGCCTCGGGAAGATGGACTAATAAATTTCTTTCTTTTAATCTGCTCAAGTCTGCAAGTGTCTACATGTTTAATCTGATGTGCGCAAAAGTGAAAGCACATCAGCTGCATAAAGTGGGACAGTGTGTGTGTTGAGGGAATGTGCATGGCTGGAGATTAAACAACAACCCTTCAAGCCCTTTCAAAGGGGTCATGGAGAGGCTAAAGGACACATGTAATTTTACATTAATCAAATTCATCTCATTATTAAGATATGATCTGCTCTTCATTTTGGTGCGATATTGTTTGTTGTTGCTATTACGTTTTTAATACATAATAACCCAACCAAAACTTGAACGCAAGTGCTTTAACCATCTGATAGCCAGAATGCTGGATTATTCTGGGTTAAATAAAACCCATACATTGTGTAATTGTCCTGTTACTATGATATATAAATCAATAATAAATAATACCATGAAAACCCCTGCTGCAGAAACTTCCAGGGTGTGGAGGCATTGCATGGTGTCATTCACGTCAAACAGGAGGGAAACAACAAACACCTACAGCAAAGCGTCTGTTCAACAGCATGGCCTGCATGAGATGATGGTTAAAGCCTGGCACCTCCAGCCATTCTAACTATATTATGTACTGTATGTGTAAGAGGGCTGGAGCCAGTCCCAGCTGACAAGGGCGGGGTACGCACGCCCTGGACAGGTAACTGGTCCATCACAGGGCTGACATGTAGAGACACACAACCAGTCACGCTCACATTCACATTTTTATGGAGACTTTATACTCGCCAATTGAAATCTGCATGTCGTTGGACTTTAGTTTAAGGAAGCTTGAACATACTAGCTGTGAGGCGACAGCGCTATCCAGTGCACCACCACGCTGCCCCAGTTCATTCCCATGGCACAAATGCGTGGGAATACTGGATTGGTCCCTGGATTTTGTAAATAGTAAACGATGTTGGTCTCCACCTGTTAAGTACACATTAGTCATTTACTGTTGCATTGTAACTGTAGTAACGGGTATGAAGCTCTAAACCAAACAAAATCAACCCAAGAGTGTGTTTATAGAAATAAGCCATCACTTTTGAGAGTAAGAATATGTTTATAATGAGTGTACACAACGACAGCTTATAAAGTTTGAGCATGAAAGTTCATTCTTGACTTTGGGAAGAGAGCTCTTAACCCATCCACTCAGTTTTTCCAGAAGTTTTTCACTTATTTTCATGGTCCTCTGTGAGATTTTAAACATTTACCTTGACCTTAGGTTGACAACCTAGCAATGCTTATCAGAGTCCTCTAACAAGAGAAAACGATTATTCAACCTACTTATTACAGATCATGTAAAAATCTTCTGAAAAACTTTTTTCCCAGCTTTCAGAGGACTTATTTGTGAAGGCTGAATTGTGCAATTTTATTAATATACACCTAAATATTATACATCATGCGTTGTAATTTTCAAAGTAATTAAAAAATCTCCTCATCCTACTATATTGTGTCTTTTAACTTACTACCAAGAGAGCCGTGCACAATAATTCCTATGTGCCAGGACTGTTTGCTTTATGCACAAAGGGAAAAAAAAAATCTCTCTATATATACTCTTATGTTAAAACCCATAAAAAAAACTATGACACTGAAGTGCTCTATTTTAAATGTGTTTCAAGACAAAAATGTCTGATTGATTCTTTTCAGACGCTTTCTTTCCAGCAAACATCGGCTGAGGGTTCTAATAAAAAATAAAATCAGAAATATCATGTAATGTACTTCACCTTGAGGCAAGTTCATCTGCATTCGTATGAGACAATATTGTCAGCATTAACATGTCTGGGATGCAGCGGATTTAGAAATTCGTGCAAGCTCATGACCGTTGTGTGTTATTGACTGTAGTGACAACAGACTGAGTTTTAAAACAGCTTTATTTTTTAATTAATTTTACTAGAACAAAAGACAGAATTGCATTTATTCATCAACTGTTGAACTTCCAGTCTTATCCACTGCTTGGAAAAACAGACTGCTCTTGAGGCATCAAAATAGAGTTTATGGCCGGCTGCTGGCAAAAACACTCTATGCAGTTGTTCAGGGCCACAACTGCTGTCGGGAGGTGTGGGGCATGATCAGAAATGTCCCAACCAGGGTTTAATTCAATTCATTTAACGCATAAACATGTATGTGTGTGTGTCTGTTCATTCGATTGTAAGCAGTGTGTGTGATTTGGTGTTTGCCTTTGGAGTATTTTGGTGGCCGCAAACACAATCATGTTTAGGGCCACCAAAATCCTAGAGCCGGCCCTGTGTATCAGAGAATAACAGTCACTATACTAAAAAAGATGAAATGCCAGTGGATTTCTGAGAAATGTGTACCATGTTGTGGTAGTATTTATTAGTGTCAATCTTAAAAGGCACTGATGACAAATTGATCAAAATATTTTCCATACAATCAAATGAAACAATTTCTAAACAACCACAATACAATCCTAGACAGCAGTGCAGCTTAGAAACAAAGTTATTAATGCCATTTCAAATGACCCACACCATTAAACAGGATATAGTATAAAAAATACCTGTAAAACAATACTGAAATAGGAATGCACTATTGTACGTTACATCAGATTGAGAGAGACAAGATCAGTCATGTCGTCAACAGTAGAATATCACTACTATAGTGTACTCATGATTCGCTGTTTGCTAAACAGCTCAGTGTGGTTTAAAGGGACAACCAAAAATGGGAGAGCAGCAGTGAACCCAAGGAAAATAATGTAACATACTCCATCCACTATGTAGCTGAGACTGTAAACTAATCTTCAAGTATCAAAGTCACTGCAACTTTGACATTTGAACTTATCTTCAAGTATCAAAGTTGCGGTGACTGAGGTCATAACATAACTCTTACAATACGAGTCTTATTATACAACAAATCTTACATTAAATAAAAAAACACAGACTTTCGTTTTTGAAAACCAAACATACACAACTCTGTAATATTTCATTAAAAAACAACTTTTTCACTTTCTCATTTACTATAAATAGAATTTTAAATAAATATAAATATAAATAAATAAATAAATACAAATTTCTATGTGTGTATGCATGAAATAGAAAACAAATTAGAGCTCAGTAGTCCTTTCTTTCAAAATGACTGTAGGGTTGATGTCACTGCCACCTGAGTGGGACGAGCTCGAGTTGATGATCATGGATCCCGTCTCTTTGATATTGGGCACGTGAAAGGACGCCACGGGACATGGACCCTTCACGTTATTGCAGACGAGCCTCTGTAAGGAGGCGGTGTTGATGATGTCGAAGCCCACGGTGCCTCCAAACGTGCTTGGCTTCCAGTACTCCGGGGAGCAGATGGCGTTTCCCATTAAGCCCTTGAGGGAGTAAGGGGCCCCCATCTCCACCATGGTCTCCCCAAAAATGGCATTAGACCTGGGTTTCTCCACCAACAGGCCTGGGTAGAGCTCCACAGCGTCTATATGTCCGTACATCTCCTCCAGCACTGCAGCCATTTCTTTCTCTCCTGAAAAACACAAATGGAGAAATTGTTTACTTAACAACTCAGTCTCGACTCTATCACTGGTGGAGTAGTTAGTAGCTGCAAAGCGCATGTGAGAAGAAATACTCTCTCTTCTGGCTGATTTTTTTCTCATCCCTCCAATGCTCTCATCTCGCTGGTTTTAAATCCTCTGCTGTGTAGCGGGAGGCCTCCCCTGTCTGTTTATGTCTAACTCTCTGTGATGACAATTTGCTTACATTATCTCAAGATGAAATGAACATCTGGTTCTTAGAGTCACGGAAATAAATTCCTAACCTCCAAAGCTGGTGGAGACTTAAACTGCATCCAAAGTATTTCCTTAATCGTTCCTTTTCGTGCTTACCTTTAATTCCCGCGGTCAAGTTCATGACAATGCTATTAATACAGCACTGATTTGGCCTGAGGCATTGCTTCACTTTCACTTATGTATTTGTGAAATAAAGTTTTGTGGATGATCTTGACTTTGTCTCACCTGTCATGTCCTCGAAAGAAGTGTAGGCCTTCATGTTGAATCGCTTCCTATAGGCATTCAGGGACTGGTAACGCATTTTTCTGCTGTTTTCTATGGACTCAATGGCCACATACATGATAGGTCCAGGGACATTACGGCCACCAGCAACCTAAAGAATGAATGAAGAGTTAGTTATACCACTTTAGAGCAACAACAATTTTACAAGCTCAAATGAATTGCTGTCAGGGAAGTGTTAAAAGTTCTTACCCGTCCTGCAATCTGGTTGGAAAATGATTCGACCAGGTTGCTGATGCCATGCTCGGTCACGACAGAATTGTTGAAGACAAACTCTTTGTAGCTGTAATCTTTCTCCTCAATGTGGAAAGAGTCGGGCATCAGCGGGTGCCAGTGGTACAGGGTGTTGAACTCTGAAGCAATGCGGTTCTGGTACTGGAAACGCTGGTTGAAGAGCAACTCGGGGTCAAACTTGAGCTTGAAGTTATAGCCACTCAGGTGCTGCACGTAGTCCTCGATCACAATCTTGATAGTCTCACCTACAGGACAAAGAACATATTTTATATCATTCAGTGCGGTGTATTTTTTCATTGTTATTTCCCTTTGAACATTTGGATGTTTCGGTCACAGAGTTTGACACTGGACCATTTCCTCTTTCCAATGCTGAAAATAAATTCTCACGCCTTTCTGTAAAGTTACTGAAAGTCTTCCCTGTCTGAGGCAGGGTTCTGTTAATTCATACCAAAATAAAAAAGTACAACTTCCTCATTTGAAACTTCCAGATGAACATCATCTTGTTATTGTTTAGATTTGACCGTCACAGCTTTAAATTTGTCACAAAGACCTTTCTGGAACCTACCGATCAGGATGAGCCGTGTGGTCTGGAAGAGTCTTTCGTCATCCCAGTCAGGGTGCACCTCCTTCAACACGTCGCACACCCGGTTGTGTTCCCGCAGCCAAATGGTGGCGTACATCATCAGACCAGGGACCAGGCCGAACGCCTCGTGGCCCACAGCGAAGCGGTGAGCTTCAGGGACATGAGGAGGGTAGTGCATGTCGACACCCACTTCCTTTACTGTCGGGGGGTACACTTCTCCATCCACAATCTGCAGAGTTACACAAGAGAGGAAAAGCTGTAAGACAACTGAGCTGTGGTCTGAGGCATGTGGCTGCCCGAGCTCCATCTGTTTCTTCCCTCACCTGATGTCTGAGCTTGCCATCCTTGAAGAGCCTGAGCTTGTGCTGCCGCTCCAGGTTGTCTCCATAAATGTGGCTGAGGTCAACCTGAAAACAAAAACAGCTCATTCAATAACTCGTTCACCTTTTACCAGGCTGAAATCTGATGTTTTTCTGAAATCTGCTCGGCTTACCCCATGGCCTTTCGCCAGAGTAAAAGCAGGTCCTTTCTTCATATCAGATTTGAAGAACTGGTGGGTGAAATGCTGTGCGAAGAATGCAAACATCAGACTGGTACCCTGTGGGTCCGGGATAAACTGTCTCCTCATCAGCAGCTTCTCAGCCAAGATTTTTGCATCGGGAAGCTCCTTTTTACCTGGAGAAACAATTAAGAGCATTAGAATAAACATACAAGGATATACAACAGAATAAAGCCAGTCTAACGTGGATAAAACACACTCATCTAACTGAGGAAAGCTGCAGCAATTTAGGTGTACTTCATATTTTCAAAGCAAAATGAGCAAAAAGTGGTTTCATGTTGTAAGTCTTGGCTTGCTGGGGCAGGTCTCGCTGTGTTCTGTCAGCATATTTCCACTCTCACTCAACCAGAGGAAATAATTTTAGTATGCGCATATTCCTGTGATGTAATGGACGCTCTTGCTCATTATTGAAAAATCTGAGAAAACTGGTTCTCCATACGCAGAGAGAGTGCACTCACCTGCTACTCCCATGGGGGTTGGGCATTCCTCTGGCACAGGGGGAAGGGTGCGGGTATAGAAGGAAAGGTTCGAATAAGCTTCCCAACTTTTGTAAGTGTAATCTGCATTGTAAGTTGGAGGACTATCAATCATATGGGATCGGGCTGCAGAGGGAAGGAAAAGAAAAGAAGTAATTAATAAGAGTAATTAATATCATAAATGCTGCAACGGATTCTCTAGAGCTTGCTTTACAAATTATTCAACATGTTATGAAGCATTTTCTGAACCATCGCGTTGTGCCTTCAGCTAGACTTACATGTCAGCACATATCTCATGATGGCATCACGCAGAAATGAGATGTTGTTGACGATGTTCCAGAAGCCCTTGAAGTGTGTGAGCAGGTAGTGGACGGTGTTGGGCGAGGGCTTCAGGGACAGTTTTAGCCAGGTGAGGAACTCAGCTGTAAAATACCAAAAGGGGAATTTAGTACTGTAAATTAACTGAGCAAATAACAATTTTAAATGTAAATGTATGATATCATATGTTGCTGTAATCCAAACTTACGTTTTGTGCAGTTTTGTCCATAAAACCCTGTGCGTGTGCAGTCACACTCATAATTGTCTGCTCCCATCGCTGTGCAAACACCCCTGTTCTGGCATGGATCTGAGCAACATGGGTTACCTGTGGCAGATAATGTTGGGTGGTTAGATAAGAATTCACATCAGATGCTGGTAAAAATGTGTTAGAAAAGTTTTCATAATATTCATTAGACTTCCATATAATTCAAGTATGAAATTAGTTTCATGGTATCTTTCAGTGTTTCAGGCTATAATAGTCTTACACAAATTTAGCCTGTCCCTTTTGCTGTATAATAACTGCATTGCATTCTGAAATAATACAAGGATTATAACTCCGCACTAAATCAAGTCTAACTTTTACATGAAATCAGTCTCTGGTTTTTCTACTCACCTCCTTCGCAAACAAGACAGCCCAGTGCCAACAGGAAAACCGAAAATGTGAGTCTGTTCATACTCCAAGGACTTTGTCGAGGTTTCGTCTCTATCTTTCCTTCGCGCTCTCTCTCTCTCTCTCCTCTCCTCCGCAGTTGTGCGCCGTGGAGCTGCGAGTTGAATTGTGACGACCTGCTGCTCTGCAACACCTTTATACAAGACGTGTGACGTCATGGCGCACAGGGGCTGTAACATAAATCTCTGCACTCAACTGACCATCATCATCACGATTCAAGAGAAATACCTGACGGAGGAATATCTCTAATTTCGCAACCTGTTTGGTTGAATATTTGATGATTCGTATGCGGTTTTGGTACGCTTTTTTTTTTTTTTTTTTACCGACTTCCTGGACGCTTTCCTGGTTCCCCCTTCCCCATTTTTATAGAAATCTTCCATTAAGTGTCTGTGATTTCCCCGTTTTAAGTATGTGAAGCTGCTTTTTTTGTCCCATGCAAATAGAAAACTCTTGAGCATGTGATTTTATAGAATTGCATTATCTTTTACGTCTATTTTAAAAAATAGCTATAAACAAAGATGTGTATTAAATAAAATGATACTTGAATCCCATACACAAGAGCACGTCTATAGTAAATTCGGCAGCTTTGAAGATCTTTTCATGAAGCAGTCACATCTAAATTAGAATTAGACTTGCATAAGATTTAAATTATTGCTAAGAAATTACACTTCTGATTTGTTTCTAAGAGGCTCTGATGGGATTAGTCAAAACCATAACATGTATTAAATGTGTCAGTCATTTTCTGTGTCGATTGAAGGTATTAATGAGAATACATTCTTTTATATATATTATCTTATTATTAGCTTTTATTTAACCAGGTCGGTCCCGTTGAGATATAATCACCTCTTTTTCAAGGGAAGCCTGGCCAAGACAGCAGCATAGGACAATTGCAACAATTAGAAGACACAGAGAAATCACACAATTAATAATAAAAAAAACAACAACAGAGCTTCTTCTCAACATTTGATGGCTGCAGTGCTGCATGGAGCAAGACATACTTTGAGAGGTCATTAAATTCAAATTATCTTCTAATCAATTCCTACCTGAAAATAAGAGCCGGAAATTACCAGTAGACTGGAAAATTTGACTAATACCAGTTACTGGGAACCTCGCAGCATGGTGTGTGTGTGTATCTCTCTCTCTCTCTCTCTCTCTCTCTCTGTGTGTGTGTATATCTGGTCAGCGCCCTCCTGTGGACGTGTTTGTGCACCGGTGCGCGCAGAGGGAGAGGTGGAGGAGTTGCAGATACAGCTTCCCCCTGCTGAGTCAAACCCCCTGACTCACGGCCGGACTTTTGGAAAGTGTGTCCTGGGTGTCCGCTCAATTCACGTCACGTCAAATTGTAAGCCGTGAGTTATTTTTGCCATCTCTGTGGGGTTCTTGTTTGTTTGAAGTGGACGTCTAATCCCTGCTGACTGCCGGGTGTGCATACTTGTACGGACGGGAAGCACCTCCTCCATCTCTCTACTCCTGCTCTGGTGGAGCGATACTGTCGAGCAGCATGATCCATTTGTCAGGATTTGTGAGTTGATACCGTGCCACTGGTAAGGTATGTTTCCACTGTCTTGTCCTTATACGATAAGAGTATTGTGTGTGTGTGTGTGTGTGTGCGTGGGTGTGTGGGTGTGTGTGTGTGTGTGGGTGTGTGTTTCTGCAAATAGGACCGAGAGTTGGGGCGGAAGGTCGGTGCCAAAAACTGCGGTGGTTTTTAACCAGCGGCTTCTTGAGCCGTTCACTTTCCGCATGAGGATAGGGAAACTGAAAACACGCTAAACAACACTTGTAAACACAACTAAGGGTTCATAGAGCAGATCAGTGTGAACAGCAGAAGAGATTAAGACAATTACAAGACCAATGTTTGTAATCCTAAACATTTAACGTTTGTGAATGTGTCATATGTCAACTTTTATATGATTAATACCTATCATCGCCTGCTCTCTTGTCTTACACAATCAGAAGCAGTAATAGTATGTGTCACACCATGTTTCGCACTCATACTGTACCATCAGGCCTAGTCAGATGTGACCTAATTCTGCCTAGCTTAAAGAATCATGAAAAACCTGTTTATAGTGGCTTAATAACAAGTCTTGAATGAACCATGTGGGTTAATCAAGATAAGAGTTGGGCTGCAATTACTTTTCACTGTAATATGTCTTTTGGGTAATGCACTGTGATTCATAGAAGAGGTGTATAATCTTGTGAGATTTTCTTATAGCTTTCATGTCTCAGGTGGAGGTACACCAGTAGATCTACTGTACTGTCCTCCTCTAAAACCTCTAATTACTGTTGCTGTTTTGCATCATGGCTGGTTGCTGTGTGCCTCTTTCACATCTTGTGTGCTCATATGAAAATTTAGTGCTGTGAAAGTCTCTGGGTTTTGCTGGCACACACACACAGACACACACAGACACACACAGACACACACACACACACACACACACACACACACACACACACACACACACACACACACACACACACACACACAGGTCTCAGCAGCCTGCATGCACTCATTGTACACAGAACAAGGCCAGAGTGAACTGGCAGTTCGAAAAATGTTGGACCACTGCAACCTACGTGACCAATGCTGTGAACACACAGACACTACGTGCTCTCAGTCCCCCCAGTAATGACACGCTTTGGTGAACAGCTGAGAAAAGGCTCATTGACCTTGATATGCTATCACTGGCACACACACATTTTATCTCCCTGTCTCTCTCTCTCTCTCTCACTCTCACACACACATCATTTGCAAATTTCTTTTCACCACTTAGATTGGAAATGTTAATGCAAACCCAGTTATTACATGTATTTCATATATCATCTTAATAATGCAGATAGGCGACAAATTAACAATACAATTAACCAATTAACATCCAGTAATGCTCTGTGGGAGGTATAGAAACGCTGAGCCAGACTAGTTCGTTATGAGTTATTACCAAAACTGAAAGAGAGAAAAAAAAAATCTGAGTGACTTTGAGAGATGGTTCACTGTCAGGGCACATGCAGCAGCAGCTTCAACAGAAACTGTGACCAAAGTGACATCTGTATTTAGATCAATGGGACAAGTTTGGTGACTGTGGGTGACAGTGCGCATGGTGCTCATGCATTAGTGTGACACGTAAGGACAAAGTTGAAGAGCAAGAGCAGCCCTTCAGTCGATGCATAGAGAGGGATATTGTACAGTACACTAAGAGAGCAGTGCAGGCCTGAATCCTTGACTCTTGCATTGACGGCATGCAGTGGCTCTGTCTTGATGTGGGTGGCATCGTAGTGTGAAGCCTACTTGGTCTTTCGAGGGAGCGGCCAATGCAATTCAGCACAATGTTATGATAAAACATTTCCTCTCTGTAGGGAGTTGGCTCCTTCCAGAGCGACAATGTCTCAAATTCATTCAAGGGTCACTGACGAGTAAGACTATGTTAACACTATGGCCTTCATAATCACTAGGTTTTTCTCCTTTTTTTTTTGTCACGTGTCAATACTTTTCTTACTACTTACTGGGCGACCTTTTTCTTCTCTTCCTCTCTTTCTCAGACCGCATACTGTACATGTGGTGTACTTACATTCAAATACACACGGGCTCTTATCATGGGTATAAGGCTGAGCACACTTCCTCTTCCCCCCCTCAAGATGTGAAGTGATATTCCCATTGCCGCTATAGCTTTTGTTTTTGGAGACAGTGTACTGTACACATATCCCCTCTCAAGAGGTTTTAGTAATACTGTAAGCCTGTTGCTGTAGTGGATAACTTTGCTTTTACGTGTTGACAAGCAGGCACTTACCTTGCTGAATGCAAACCCTGGAAATTTTAGTGTGATACACATTTTCTTTTTTCAAGTCTATCTGTCAAAGCTACAATCATGACATCAATACTTAACTTCTTTGTTTTGTCTTGCAGGCTCTGAATGCTTCAGTTCATAACTGAAATGTTTGCCTGAGTTAAATTTAACATTGCAACAAAGGCTTTCCTGAGAATTACTCACCTGACAACACATCATGGCTTCCAATATCATCGTGAGTATTAGCGCAGTTCTTTTTTCCTCTATGTATTGTTTTTGTAGTAGACAACAGAGTTGAGATTCTAGCACAAAAGCAGGGCTTACCCTCTGTTAAAAAAAAAAACAAAAAAAACTTGCAGCGGGGGACAAGGTCAAATGAGGGTGGTTGAGATGAACATGTGATATAAAGTGCGTGATATCTGCCTTCATGGCTGCTCAGAGCTACTTCTTATCGGTCTCATAGCTTTATGTTTCGATAGTCGTGGTGTATGATTAGTTGAAACTGAATTCGCTCCCTCTCATCTAATCAACACACCATCACCAGCAAACAGCCTTTTAAGGCTCCTTGTGTCCTTCATGAGTGCTCACACCTTAAAACCATGCCAAACGTTCACACAGGGTGAGATTTCTCAAGAGAGGCTGTTAATGAGGCTGACACAAAAACAAAGCAGCAAAAATGCCAAACAGCCTCCATTCTTAATCCAGCATGTGGGTTCACTGGTTCAGTGATGAGTATCAATGAAGGACAAAGGGAAAACTGTTTAGACGTGATTGCCCTCTGAAGATGCTGTATCTCGGCTTACATAAGGAACATTTGGTGGAGATATTAGAACACACTGACCTGTATTTTCTGCAACAGAATAAATTCTACCATTACTACTTGTGCTACTTGATCATGTGTGGGAGTGGGAAACAACATTAAAGTTTGGGGGAAATCAATTAGGACTAATATTGGAAGTGCAATGTACTGAAACAGCTTCCTGGTACATAAAATAATAACAATAATCACACCAAATGTTGCTGCCATTTTCCCACAGTACTTACCAAGTAGGGTTTTCTTTAGAGAAAGTCTGGTGGGCGTCTGACAAAATCTGAGTGTTGCCCATAGTCTTCCACTTTTCTTCCATCTTACCTGTAGGAAGAGGTTGGTGATTGATTTATTTCACCCAATTCATTGACAAAATCACACTTAAAATCCTGGGTTGTATCATTAAGTGTTACCATATGCTTTAAAAATGAACAGTGTGAACTCTCCAGAAAGCCACTGTCAACCTGCCAGTAACTCCAGACGTCCCCACAGACTGACACATGAATCTGCTGTGAACCTGCTGACATTATATGTTAAGTTAATTTATCTCATACTGTATAGGTCCTGCATTTACTTAGCTGTGTGATTTGTGTTAATGCAGGTGGAACAGCAGTTTTCTCACAAATTCACAGTGACAGTGGTTCGAGCTGAGAACGTCACTAAGGGAGCACTGGGTGATCTACGTGAGTGATTCTTTTCCTAATACCAATGTGATTTGAAGATTCAAACATACAGTATAAATATATGCATATTAAGTACAGGGATACTTTGAGATCTGATCTTAAGCAATACTGTTGAATGTGTGTGTGTGTGTGTGTGTGTGTGTGTGTGTGTGTGCAGTGGACACCCCAGATCCATATGTGGAGCTGTTCATCCCAACAGCCCCAGAAAGCAGAAAGAGGACCAAGCACATAGACAACGACATCAACCCGAAATGGGGCGAGACGTTTCACTTCATATTAGACCCCAACCAGCAGAACAACCTGGAGGTTAAACCTGCTTTTCCTTGTCTAGTACAGTTCATAGGATGACACGCAGCAATGTGGTGGAACGGAAACCCTTTATGAGCACAGTACACATTACCATTTTTAGCCTGATACTGTATGATATAAGAGGAGATAAATTGTATTGTCATTGACACTATAATGAGTTATTAGATTAGAGTCAACCCTACAAAAATATTTTTTTTGCCAGTTTTGCATTTATAAATGTTGAATATTTTAACTAAATTGGTTAGAAAAAAAATTAAACATGGATCAGAATAACTCATTTGTACCTCTCTATATTTATTTAACCATAAAGTGATGTTGTTTATCCCAATCAGCTAACATTAATGGATGCCAATTATGTGATGGATGAGACACTTGGGACAACATCCTTCGACATCACCAAGCTGAGAGTGGGCCAGACAAAGATGGAGACTTTCTCCATTGGCAAAGTATGAGTTTTAATACATTTGTTTGTATTCATCACAATAAACTCATACATATGTGTGTGTGTACTCAACTGATATGTGGTTGTTTTTGATCATGTATATTCTTCTGTTGACAGAATTACGAGTCACACTCAGCTGCTATTTTGCAAAACAGTAACCACACCTTTTGTTTTGACAGGCAACGAAAATATACTTGGAGATGTCACTCGAGATTTGGTGCGTATTTTTTTCCAGTCTTTTATTACACAGTGATATTTGTTACGCACACTTACTGTTTAACCTGAGGGGCTTCACGAGAAAGGATTGTACTGGTTACGACCTGTGCATGAATTCAAGAAGAACCCGGAATACAAGAATACACAGGAATTCCAAAATAAGAAGGAAGTCTTTCATGGCAGTTTGAAATGACTCAAAAGTCAATAATATGTAGGGTGGAATAGTATCTGGTTAAAATGCATCATTACAGTATACCACAACATAGTTGTTAGTGGGAGTCAGACATGTCTGAAAGGTTAGCAGGTGAATAGTGTGAAATGGGAGGTCATTACTGTTTGTCTGTGGATGTTGGTTTCTCACGAGATCAGAGGAAGATCATTTTCAACATCAATTGCTGTCTCCACTTGTTTGCTAACCCTACTATCAGATTTTGGCTCATCTTATTTTTGTCATTTTGTACCTGCAGTACTAAACTGGACCTGCGGTTCAGCCTGGCTCTGTGTGACAAAGAGAAACAGTTCAGACAGACCCGCAGAGAAAGAGTGATGCTGGGCATCAAGAAGCTGCTCGACATGGAGAAGCCTCGTTTCCTACCCAGCTCTCCACAAGAGGTGAGAACAGCCATTACATGTTGATTCAATGTATGGCAACTGTAGTTTAATCGTATGTGTGAATCTGTGAGGTGAAACCTAAATTCATTCAAACTGGTTACATTTGGCACAAAGACGGAAAGGCTGCTGTCCAGTTCTGTCCTAGTTTTTTTGTTCTAAAGTAATAGTTAAATAGTTAAATTTAGTGTTAGGAATGAAAATTGGGTAAAAAGCTAGTGGGCTTTGTCTAAACACAACAAAATCTACATTGACAGTTTAGGTTGCATCATGTTTGCTCAATAAGAGCACCCAGCATATCACATACAGCTTCTGCCAGCAACCACCAGCGCTTACAGTATCTTGGCATCATGAATGGAGGTGAAGAAACAGTTAACCCACTTGGTTTTTGTGGCGGTGAACCCAGGGGCACAGCTATCACTACATAAGCAACATTAGTTCCTCTTGTGTCTGTCTTGTCTTTTCTTCTTCTGAAGTCAGCACATCCTGTTGCCCCTGTCCACTACTGTAATAGTGACTAACTGAAGGCTCTAATCTTTCCTGAGCACCTAGCACTGCTCAGAAGATGCATTTAAACCTTGTATTGAAGATGATAATGAACTCTTGTCAAGCCACAAACACCATCACCCTATCCTGTCAAGAAACCATGTTCTGCTCCTTTAAGCTGTCAGTGCTTTGCATACTCTTCTGCCTGCTGCTTGACTTCCACTTTATACAGCAAGTTGTTAGCACTATCATCGTACCCCACTGCCTCTTGTGCTAAAATTGGTCTTTGCAAATCGAATGATCTGAAATATTTACTATTGAAGATTAAGATAAATGCACAAAAAGATTGAGTGAAGATTTGAGGTCTGTTTTGGGGTCATGTAATCACCCTCGCTGAAGATGTGCTCACTTGCTAAATGCAAAAACGAATAAATGAAAAAAAACATTTTTCAGGTTTCACAAAACTGTTATCTGTTTATATTAGCATTTAGACATTTCTCACACTGATAATCTAGACTGTGAGAGAGGAGCCTCACAAAACTTCAACTTCTCCTCTGCTTTGACTAAGTTTCAGTTTCTCCCTGGTGTGGTTTTGGCTACGCTGCCTTGACGCTTGCCATAAGGGCTTGTTAATGTCTTCATGCCGGAAGCCCCAGAGGAATGAGATAACCAGCTAGCGCCCTCCTCTATGCTTCAACATCCCTGCGTCCATGTCTAGGACGACTTTCCCTTACGGAGTAGATATCTCAGAATAGTCAGAACCGTCCCATAGATAAACACTGACCGAAGGAGGAAGCCACGTTGCACAATGAGAGTTATGAAATAGTCGAAAATCTCATGGCACAATGGTTGAAAGAAATTGCAAAGGTGTGACACAACTGGCATGGCACCCTCACTGTATAGACGCACAGGAGAGGAGGGACGCAAGCTGCAATAATGAAAGACAATGAATGTGGGGCTCTTAGCTGCCTAGTATGTAATTATGTGATTAAACACACCCCGGTCTTCCTCTTCTTGACATTATGACTCTGTGTGTGTTTGCATTGCAGGTGCCAGTAATAGCTATTGCAGGCTCAGGGGGAGGTTTCCGGGCCATGGTCGGCTTCGCAGGTGTGATGAAGGCTCTGTTTGAGTCTGGTGTCCTGGATTGTGCCACATATGTCGCCGGCCTCTCCGGATCCACATGGTCAGTTCTTAGTTCACCCATTCTTCTCTCTGTTTTACACCCTGTCTTTCTCTGAACTCTTATTTCTAAAGACTCCTTCTCTCTCTCTCTTTTTTTTTATCTATGTCTTTTATATCACTGCTGCATTTCTTTTGTACTTTCTTTCTGCCTGACTCTTCCTTGGTGTCTCCTCCTCCATGCTCTGGCAAACTTTCCAGTCTCCTCTGCTGATATGAAGCTGTCTTCAACCAAGCAAGCAAGGTTTATTTCAGTCTCCATCTTAATGTTTGTGGAGAAACCCTCTCAAAATGAGTGGTGTTGGTTTTGAGTTTGTGTGACTTGACATTTTACCCTACTTGACTAACTTTCCTCCTCTTAATCCCTGAAGGTACATGTCCACTCTTTACTCCCACCCTGACTTTCCAGACAAGGGTCCAATGGACATCAACAAAGAGCTGATGAAAAGAGTTAGCAGTAATCCTCTGCGGCTGCTGCTTCCCCAACATATCACCAACTACATCCAGGCCCTGTGGAGCAAAAAGGCCGCAGGGCAGCCTGTTACCTTCACTGATATCTTTGGTATGCTCATAGGAGAGACGCTTATTCCCGCGGTAAGAGTCGCCGTACAGCTGTTGTTTGTTTTCACTTTGAAGAAATTCCTCATTTCTCCATTTCCTTGTTGCTCATGAGTATATCAATCATTTTCTTCCCTCAATCTTTCATATCCGCTCTTTTCTTTTGAACTGACGTCTCATACTAACTCATACTAAACTAATTTCAGCTTCAGATTTTTATCTCACATAACCAACACGGTCACACTGAAATAAATGTGTAAATGATTCAATGACTGTGCTCTCTCCCACAGAGGATGGACACCAAGCTAAGTGAAATCCAGGACAAAATCAACCAGGCACAGAGTCCCCTTCCTCTCTTCACATGTCTGCATGTAAAGCCAGATGTCTCCGAGCTCATGTTTGCAGGTAAATTGCAGTATTTCTGTAAGAACCTGCATGGGATTATATTGTCAAATTGAACGTTGACTGTATCCAGTGTCACTCTTTTTTTGCATGTTAAAGTAGTAACTAGAGATGATCAGATCAGTTTGACCACATTCAAATCAGCCCAGCGGTACATATTTCCTTATAATGCTGCTCTGCCATCACACACAGGATGTGTTGTGACGTGGTGGGCTGTCATTTAATACGGCTGTGAGGTGTCAGAAACTGAACTATAGCTAGGAACTGAGAAGTGTGCACAAGGCCACGATACACTTTGGGTTAGTCCTACGTTGTACAATACTTCCTCATTGTTGGTGGCAACTAAACATTACCCTTCAATGAAACAGAAAATACGAAAAGGAACAAAATCTGGAGTGATTCTTGGACAGATCTCAGAGACACTTTCTGGAGATGTTCTGTAGAGAATAAATAAGAGACGGTCTCATGTTCCATAAGATCAAATCTATTTGATATTGATCTACAAATACCACAGAAAGATTTAGTCACGATTGCAGTTTGAATTCTCATATAGTCATTTAACAACATCAAATACTTCAGCTGCTTCTGTTCTTATTAAAAGATTGCGAGAAGATCACAAAGTTAACAATACTGTAGTGAGAGATCCATATTGACAATATTTTAGATGTAGGAGACACGATTGATGCTGTGAGGCACTAATATTGTGCAATTTCATATGTATCAAGGTGAGATTGCTAAACTGATTCCTCGTCAAGAATTATTGCTATTGCTACCTAAACTTACAAAATGCACAGGAAGTGCAAAGTCATTCAAAGAGTGATCAAAATAAACCTTTTCTTCTGTTGTTCTCTTGACCCTCCCTTACTGAAACTCGCCAGTCAACGGAAAACGCTGTAATCAAAAGACAGGTTAAGTAAAGTCCAGCTGTGAAACAATCTGAAGATTAAAGAGACAGCCATTGTCTAAAAGGTTGCAGCGGTTTAAGGACTCCTGTTGTACTACCTATTGTCCTGTTGTAGTATTGTATGCATGTTTGTATGCATTCAGGTCACTATTTGTGTGCACATACCTGTTTGTGGATTACAGCTTGTTTCTGTAAAAGCTGCTACAAACCTGTCATAATGGCTTGTTGAGCTGAGGTTGTGTCATAGTTTTTCCATACATAATCTCTAGTTAGGGCCATTACATGCGAGACCTTTTGTTAGTGTTGCAGTCTGTACTTCACATATTCCCAGACAAGATTTGTATTTCTGTCAAATTAACACAAAACTGCCCTCAAGGTTCTCTGGCTCTCATTATAATGATACCCTTCTTCATTTTAAATACCATATCAAATGACACTAAATGGATGAGCCACAAAAAATAAATGCACTGGCTAGAAGTTAAGGTCAACCATTGCATTAAAGCCTTTACATTTACCTTTACATTGTCTATGGACATGTTCAGATATGCTTAAAACTGCAAAACTATACTTAAATAATTACATCTATGACACAAAAAAGGCTGTGAGTGTGGTAATGTCTGCTTCGCATCAACATGTTAGCAATTGTTATTGTGAATATCTTGGTAACATGGAAGTAATTATCATGTTGACCTTAGCCCCAGTGTGATTATGACAAGGTGCTACCTGAACATTATATGTTGTAGGATGTGTTTGTTGATTTCTTTACCATTAACACTGAAATTCCAATCTTTAGACTGGGTGGAGTTCAGCCCATATGAAATTGGGATGGCAAAGTACGGCACCTTCATGACCCCAGACATGTTTGGAAGCAAGTTCTTCATGGGGACGGTTGTGAGGAAATACGAGGAAAACCCTCTTCATTTTCTGATGGGTAAGGGAGGATGTTTGCACACACAGCATGGATAAAATTTCCATCACCCTACTGACAGTTTGTTTTCGGTGTGTCAGGTGTGTGGGGGAGTGCCTTCTCGATTCTGTTCAACAGAGTGCTGGGAGTCAAAGACACAGTTGGTGGCAGCACAATGGAGGAGGAGTTAGGTAACCTTTCTCTGTTACTGACTAAAATAATGCCTCTTTGATGGTTAAATACAATCACATTTGTTTAAGCCACTAATTCAAAATCAAATCACAAGATCGTTCGAATAGTTGTTAAGGAGCTTCTGATCATGTTACATAATTTTTTTGAGCATTGTAAAGACTTGTCGTCCATACTGGCTTCAACTTTGAGAATATTTGATTCTTGACGTGCTGAGACGGATCATATGATGTGGCTGAAAGCCCTGGAAAAGCCACTAAATGGATTGTAGAGCCACATATTTGGACTAGGAAAAAACCTTAATCCACAAATGCTCTAAAATGTTATGAAAATAAAAGAGACATGCCACCAATTGAAAAACAATAAACTACAATGAAAATGATGTACAGTAGCAAGACTGAACTATGGAAACATTTAAGTGAAAATAAAAAAATTGTCTCAAAGATCATTTAAAGGGACAACGAGCAGTTTTGGAAAAGCAAAGCGTTTTCACACTACATTTATGAGCCTCCGCGCGCACCGTGAATTTCTTTGACCGGCGCAAGACAGACTCATGTTTTCATTCATCAAGAATTAAAGTCAGAGGTTCGAAGACGATCAGATACCGTCGTAGTTCCGACCATAAACGGCGATTCGGCGGCGTTATTCTCATGACTTGCCGCGAAACTGAAAGTAAGGAAACGCTGGTCGGCTCGCCCAGCATTTCCGCCACCACTAATAACGATAGAGACAAAACGATATATTTATCGAAAATGGGCCCATTAACAAGTGTGGGTAACGTTATAGATTCATCCACATTAATATGAGACTTTTTTATTGTCGCAGAATTTTTTGTTCTGCCGATGGAGAAGCTCTTCGTTGTCCCTTTAAATAATAATGGCTTGGATTTATATTGTGCTTTCATGATACCCAAAGCGTTTTACACAAACCATTATTCATTATTATTCACACCAGTGGTTAGCTACGTCTGTAGCTGCAGCTGCTCTGGGGCAAGGGTACTTAGTGGTGTCAAAGTGTAATAATAATACACACCTATTTACACTATCTCTAAATATAGCCAGTCTAAAATTATCCCACCAGACTCACAATTTGAAGCATTAATGTGTGTGTGTTTGAGTGAAATTTCCACAACAATGGAAAGGTATCAGCTTCCTGTGATTACTTTGACAGCTCATTGGTTGTTTTATGGTTGAAGGCTTTTCTATGTGGTGACCTTTCAACATTCAGACACAGTCAGACAATGCATTGATTCTACAGAAGTGTTAAAGAGGTTCACACCCGCTTAAAGAATGCATTAGTTTGTTGGGTGTACTGCAGTTCCCGCGGGACTTGCTTTGATAGGAATAAACAAGTGAATTTGATAATGCCACATGACTGAACACAATATTTTGTGGAGCACAGTAGTGAATGTGTGGTGTAAATTTAGACTAACTAGCTTCTTTTGAAGTTGTAATGAGATGAGTGAAGCTGTTTTGTGCCTTACAGAGCAGATCAAACCACAACACATTGTTGGAGAAGACAGTCTGGACAATGACGACGAGCCACGCAAAGGTGAGCTGCACGAGGAACTAAGATAGCTTTGTTCAGTACTGTAAATTTGTTATGCTGCAATTGTGATGTGTGACTGCAAGAGGTGTGAAAATACTGCGTGACACATTTTACATTTTTTTACACACCTTGTGGTCATGTTGCTGCAATTTGCATGTTTTGGTACATCAGACCAGATGCTGTGGTTACTGTCAAGTCATGAAAACATGCTCATGCTACTTCTAACTATTTGATTTGCATAGAAAGCTTGTTTTGTAAATGTAAATCCCTACTCATTGAATTTCAGGAAGTAAAGGTTCTATTAGTAGAGCTCTGGGTTAATTAGTTTATCTACGAACTTAAGATAGAAAGAGGAAGAGAGAAAAGGGTGGAGTCAGAAGGATGAGAAGGAGGTGAACTTTAAAGCCCACTTTAATTTTTAACTGTGATAGGAGCACAGGCATACGTCATATGGTCTGAACACAGTTCAAGTCGAGTTTGACCTTTTAAAAAACTCTCAATGCATCTTTTCATTTCAGAAATTTCTGAAGTTTGCTGCATTTGATTTGACTTATAGATTAAACAGTTCTTGGTAAAGTAAACAATTGAAAATTAAAACAAAAGCTACATTTGGGCTGCAGCCAGTCAAACTTGACAGCTGGCCACAGTACCTGAAAGACTAGTTTTGGTTCAGCATTACAATTATTTACAAGTATTTAATGTAATTAAGTTTGGAAATTCCTAGTTTATATTACAATGACCCAGATCCTGAACCATAGTAAGTCTTTGTTGGACAATTTTTTGTTTCCCATTGTTTTGGTGTTCAGGTGGGACAGAGAACCAGGAGGCAGAAGATGAGTTTCATCGCACTGCTCAGGCCAGCTGGGTTCAGCGAATGTTCACATCGCTCTTCAGCGACTCTGCCTTGTTCAACACAAGAGAGGGCCGGGCTGGGAAGGTAGCTGAATATGATTATTCATTGCAAGCCATTAAAGTTATGTAACACTTCATACAAAACACTGCGTGTGCTCAAGCTGCACTCTTGGTCCCATCTTCCTAAAGTCAAATTCACAACAGCCTGTTCCTCTCTCCATAACCCTTTACCACTGTGTCACCAGGTGCATAACTTCATGCTGGGCTTGAACCTCAACACCAGCATCCCATTCTCTCCGGTCACTGAGGTCACGTATCACACTCCTCCACCTGAGGAGGAGGTGGATGCTGTTACAGGTAAGAGGTATAAAAGGTTGTAACAATTGTATGCCTTAAGACTTAAAGGATAGGTTCAACGTTTTAAAAGCCAGGTTCCTGTATTAACAGTGAAGTTTTCTTTTCTTTTTTGTTTTTTTAAATAATCATTCTCCCTCCCTTGAAAGATCATTTTCTAATGCACTTCCAGGGTAGGAGATGAAGGTTACTATTTATACAGTACAGCTCAAAAGGGAAACATTATATGGGGAAGTGATTCAGCATTTTCTTGATAATCCTACAAGTCACTACAGGAATGACAGTTAACTATTTAGAAAGAGATAAGAAAATCTCTACAGCACCTTGTGCCTTCATTGGCTCAAACACTTGTGCATTTACTTAAAGTATTCTTAGAGCTGGTTATCAAACCTTTCAAATATGAATTTTTGAATGAATGATGAAACCAAACTGACCAAATTTCAGTAATTTTATTGATTAATTCTGTTGCAAGGAATTTGTATGTCTCTAAGTCTTACTGTTCATTTCTAGAATTTACAGTGACATTTAGTTGTTGTGCTGGGGTTAGTGGTTAGAGCCTCTTAGCACTTTTGTGATCTATGCTAATGTTTGATGGAAATATTTAGGTCTCATTTTGATCCCAGCTACACATCTGTAAAATTTCCATTAATGTATCTTACACAGTTGTGATGCTTTTGCTGTAAAAACTGTACTCATAATAACCACCGCTGTGGTAGTTCCTGGTAGAGTAGGTGTCTCCAGGACCACATTTTGCCATGACGACACATACAGTACACAAATTCACAAAGTGAAAACAATTACAGAACACGCCATTGTGGCTTGTAATAATACCCAGCCCTACCTCCTGCTTCCTACTTCTGTAGGTGAATCATTTCTGCTGTTAAATCAGTCTGGTCAGTTGCGTTGAATAAAATTTGCAGACAGTGGAATCTGTCCATTCATGTTGCATCAATTACATGTGATTTTTCTCAGACCCAGATGAATTTGATCGCATATACGAGCCTCTGGATGTGAAGAGCAAGAAGATCCACGTGGTGGACAGCGGCCTGACCTACAACCTCCCCTACCCTCTCATCCTGCGGCCGCAGCGTGGTGTTGACCTCATCATCTCCTTTGACTTTTCTGCACGACCAAGTGACTCGAGCCCCCCGTTCAAGGTCAGACTTTGCATGGATTGCTTTTATAGATTGATTGGTGAGATTGAGAACAACATTTCCTAATTGTTAAAGTCATGCCACAGGAGCTTCTGTTAGCAGAAAAGTGGGCTCGAATGAACAAGCTGCCATTCCCCAAGATCGATCCCAAAGTCTTCGACCGCGAGGGCCTGAAGGAATGCTACGTCTTCAAACCCAAGAAAGGAGAAAAGAACTGCCCGACTGTCATCCACTTTGTCCTGGTCAACATCAACTTCAGGCAGTTCAAAGCACCTGGTAAGTATGTGCATATGTGGAGTTTTCCACAGTGTGACGGGGAAAATATGCCAGGGCGGACCCCGTATTATTATAATAATCCTCGTTTACCGTCATGGCACATGAGGCATCTCTTCCTCGAAGTTGTGCTGTGTAGTTGAACCATATCCAGTGTACACCAGACAGTTGTTTTATGTTTTGCTAAAAGTTGGGCCCCTCATCTGCGGGCCCCCCGGGGAAAAAAAGCCTCGGATCAGGGTCACTGTGGTTTTCTGCTGGAAATGGTGTGTCTGCAGATAAGCCTTCATTTTACACTGCTCTGTAAGAGTGTGAGTATGTACGCACACATGTGAGCCCCAACGTGTTCAGAGTTTTATGAGCGGCTCGGGTGAATTATGGTTCCCTAAGGAGCCAGGTGCCAGTAGGGAATCTCTCACTTCAGTGGGAGAGCCCAATGCGTAAACATGCCATACATCACGAGACATTCAACGGCACACCGACTTTACATTTAGTAGGTCATCAGCCCACATACTTCCGCGATCTGTTTATGGATGTTACATAAGCGTTTTGCACTCAAACCCAAAGAGATCTTAAGGACTCATACCTTAAATGGACTTTCCATTTGTGAAAAAGGGAAGTTATACGGGTCTTTATTGAATGAGCTCACTGCTCCAAGCCATAACTTCTTCCTCTGTGTGGCCTCACATGTTTACACCTGTAATTATGCAACAAAAACTATTTCAGAAGGATCTGCATCGAAGTTTCCCTCCAAAAGCAGATGAGCAAGAAAGCTCATTCTTTACCTCATAAATAGTTAATGGGTTTATGAAATAATGCTGAGAAAACACTGAGATTATTTAGTCAAACTTTTTTTATGTGAATATGGATAGGTGGAAAAATATATTTCTGCATTTCTGCACCATTCGTTCGTTGTCAAATGCTGTATATTTTTGTCCTAGTTTTGACACCAAGATAAGTGTTTTCTTACATTATTATTAATTTACTTAAATTCAAATTTTTCTTACAGGTGTTCCCAGGGAGACCGAGAAGGAGAGGGAGTTGGCAGATTTTGACATTTTCGATGACCCCGAGTCACCTTTCTCCACTTTCAACTTCCAGTACTCCAACGAGGCCTTCATCCGACTCCATGACCTCATGGAGTTCAACACACTCAACAATCTAGAGGTTAGTCAGGTCGCTATGAGTGCACTACAGTACGATCAGTCACTAGCAAAGGGTATATCACAGTTGGTCAGAATCAACATTGCCAACAAGCTAAAAAGTGATTCACAACCTTACCTACACATATTACAATCATCCATCATCCATTTCCTCTATCAACCATTGTTTAACGACCCTCCTTAAGTTTTGTCAGCAGGGAAGTTTTTGATTCAGTTCATCATCAAATAACAATTCATTGAGCAACATAAAAAATTTCAAATCCCAGAGGCCCATCACCGGCTAGTACAAGCCTTAACGAGTTTACAGGAGGTGTGTCAGTGTGCAAGGTCAGACTGACTTTCACTTACTGAACCTGAGTCACTTCCCTGCTGAGTAAGGATTCAGAAGTTATGTAGTGGATTTAAGTTCACCTCATTCATACAAATGTATTGTGCATAAATCAAAACATATTTTCCTAAGTAAACAGTTTCACAGCAGCACTATCATATGAAAAAATCTGCCCAGCAACACCAAAGTTTGCACATTTATACAGCATTGCACCAAACGAAACCTCAAACTACTTTGTGCCTTCTGATCTCTGATGGTGTCAAAGTTGCTCCAATCAAGTTTTAGCCACACTTAGAGTGAAGCTGTGATGTGTCAATGTAAAATATAAGCATTTAATCCCTGATCTGTCCTTTGCAGGTTATCAAAGATGCCATCAAAGAGCGCATTGTCGCTCGGAAGGAGAACCCCTCAGGTGTCTCCCTTCCATTCTCCCTCAGCGAGATCCCGAAAAAGAAGTTTTTCAGAAGAGATGCTCACCCAAAACCTAGGAATCACTTGGGAAATGATAACCAGTAGCCTTGTTGGGCTAAATTGGAGACTATGGATAAGCAGACCTTAGGGATTTCTGGAGATGCTATCTTTAAAGTAAATCGTTTTCTTTTTGGAAAATGCAGTCATGTTGATCTCTTATATCTCTCATAGTCTTAATCAGGAGGATTTGTTAAACTCTGATTTGAAGTGCCTGTAAAGAACTCTCATGTTTACTGGTTAAAATCCTTAAGACTGCATGTGCATACAACATTGTGAGAATTTTCCATTTGGCTTTATTTGCACCAATGCAACTGCTGGGAAAACTGTTAAGTGTTTTTTTTTTAACTACAAACAGCTGATGGTTGCTTCCCCTGTCAGCTGTGAAAAAGACTGGAGGTTGAAAACACAGCAGTGCAACTGGATTGTTACAGCTAACATCTGGCTCCATCACAAACAGGACATTGTTTGTGAATCCAACTTTTTTTTTTCCTAAACTATCTTTCACTTCCTTCTTCATGTCTGAAAGTAGTGTGCTCGCCCACCTCACTTTTATTGCATCATGTGAAATTTCTATGCCAGCAACAACATTCCCGATTCATGTGGACACCACTTGGCTTCACTTTGAGCTGCCTGGAGCGGAGCTGCATTTGAATTTTTTTCCTAAAACTTTGTATGGTGCCATGTCATCTCTATATTTTGCTCTGAGCCATGTTAAAAAAGCCTCACCTGTTCTGTATCAGTTTGTGAGCTCAACTCTTTCCATACTGAACACACGACAACAGAGATATGCAAATCACTTTTTTTTTTTTTTTAAACCGAACGGCTCGTCTAAACATGTAATCCTGTTTGAAAACATGGAAGAGCAGCTCGTAACCATTGGATTGGTTTTGTTTGATGGCAACTCCTACACACACCAAGTGCACCCCCTCTGGATACCTCAAACATCTCAATGATGTTTACCCACCTACAGGGAAGTAGCACTCCCCTGTAGGGAGTGTCTCATATTAGCCACCATTTTGGAAAACAATACTTGATACCATGGAAACAGCTCCACTTCTTCCCTCCCTCTTTCTCTCTCTCTCTGCCCAGGAAGATAAAGCTCTGTATTTATCTTCCTGTCAATGTTTTTTTTTTTTTTTTTTTAGGTCTACAAAGAGTTTCTTATCAGGCTATTTCCACTTCAAACAAAATTAATTTTCTGCAGAGAGGCTCAGAGGCCCCTTTATGATGACTCAGAGATTAGGTCAGAGCAACGTAAAGCAGATTAAAGTGGTGGTGAGTGCAATCACAGGATCCACTTTTAGATGAAAATGGTGGCTCTCTGCATTACCTAGTGGAATTTAACACACTACACCTGCATTAACAGAGGCCTGGAATCTGACACACTACACCTACACCTGCGGGGCCCGAAGCCTGCACACAGAGCAGTGGAATTTTACACCGAAGCGCTTCAGACCCCTATATATCCTACTCATGTTACAGCCCCACTGCTTTAGATATAGAGTGTTCAGGTAAGGGGTCTGCAGACTAGCCGCAAGACACAGGTCCAACAAAGCTTTGCAACTTGTATTTGATTTTTTTTTTTCTTTTGGCAGATGTTTTGTCTAGGTTTTTCTATTTTTATGTTTTCTGTAGTTAAGAAATTGATTGGGAAGTATTGTGATGTGTTCACTGTTGTTTATTTGATACCACTCTCATGTCTGTTAGAGACAGAGCTTCAGTCACGATGCCACATCTGGGCTAGCCACGTGTTCAAGCAAATGTAGCTCAATGCATTTTATTTCATTGTGCACTGCGCTCTAGATGTGGAAGGAAAATCTGCATCAACTGCAGCACTGGATATGAGAAACAGACAAATCTGAGCTGACCGTGGCCCCTTGACTCATTCATCAACTTGTCTGGCTTTGTAAGAACAAAGAAAACTAAAATGTACTGATCTGCAGAGGTGCTGGTAGATGAGATGGAACCAGCTCAGCCGTTTCTCCTTGTTTTCAGTCTTTAAGCTAAGCTAACCTAACCGGCTGCAGTTATGTAATATGTTCTGTACATCTAGGTCAATTTGCAAAAAAAGGAAAAGAAAAAAAAGGCTATATGCTTAAACTTCCCTAAATGTTGTAATATAAAAGACAATAAAACAAGCATTGATCGTTTTGATTTTCATTTGAGACTCAGTGAGCATTTGTTACACTTTTTGTCTCTATAACGTTAGGTTAATAAATTCAGTAAGCATACATGAATGGTTGTTTCTTTTTACTTTTTTTGTCATATTACATATTTTGATCGGTCACAACGTTTACAAATGTATAAGATGCTAAACATGAAGCTCTAAAGTCATGTACAGAAATACTGCAAAGATGTCTGTCTGTATTATAACTGGCAAAGCATGACATACATAATGTTTATGTGAATAGTAAAGAGACGATAATAAAGGAGAGACATTGTGTGTAATGTTTTTTGTGCAAATATTTGACATCCTTCCCCTTTATCTGTGATACCCCTCCTGAAATAACAGCTGCAGCTGAGCAGAGAGTTGCAGTACCAATGTGTTTTGTTTTCTTTGGTTGGTTGGTTTATATTCCAAAAAGTTTGGATTACAACATGGATTTGTATAGATATTCAAACCAGTTTTAGGGAAATCATTTCACCTTTCAATGTAAGGTTAGGTTAGGTGTGTATTTCTTTAAAGAGATTGTGTTTTTTATCTACCAAAGAGATGTCAATTCTGTTAGCTATCTTGCTAAAATCGTATCACTTTCATGGTATTGGTATAACGTTACTTTCAGTTGTATGTTCCTGTGAATAAACACCTTCAAAAAGCTGGTTCACAGGGAATACAAAAAAAGCATAAATTCTCACTCACTCTTGTGTAACTATATCCGCCTCTCTTACAGTGGGATTATTTTAACTTGGACGCACATCATTTTGCACATGAGTGGGAGTGAGGATTAGTACTTTTTATGAACTGTTGTGTCATGTCTTCTGTGGCTCTGGTTGGAGTTTTCCAGTTTCTGAGAAGATAACAGTGACGATGCCATGACATCAGACATGTTATATCACAAAAGTATTTTAGTATTCTTGACTGAATATGAGGAAATCAAGTACAATCACTATTATTAAAGTGTGCATTTAAACAGCTGGTTTAGTAGGAGCATTAAAAAAAACCACATTTTCTCATTTCTCTCCACCGGTGTTCAGCTGCCCAGCTCTAGTTTTGTTTTTATCTGAGGTCTCTGATATTTGTGCTGCCACCTCAATACAATGGACGTTGACAAGAATTTTGTTTGTGGTTGTTATCAACATTTTTCACCAGGCCTACTTCCTTTTAGAGTTTCCAGATCTACTTAACAAAAGGAAACAGATCCAATGAAAGGATCATGAGCGAGGCGAATATTGATTCTGGGAAGGGGGGACAAAAAGTGCAGTCATTTTTCAAACGTATTCGCATCACATGAGGAATTTCATTATGTTTGTGGTGGAGACTAACAATCTACAGATATCACAAAGCTTAAAGCCGAAAGAGTAAAGCTAAATCTAGTGTATCTAATGGTGTGGATATTAACAGAGATAAGCAACAAAATCAGTTTTAATTCAATTTAAATTGGTTCAACCAGCCTCCTAAGATAGTCCAATTTCCCCAGTGTTTTATTTCGCCACTTGGGTAAATCTATTAAAGCAACACCATGTCGTTTCTTGGCCTCAAAATAATGTATCTAAACTCATTTAAGTGGTAGAAAATGGTTAATGGGATGAATCATGTCACCGCTGCAGTGTGAGCGGGGATGCGCCAGCTGCAACTGTACTCAGTAACTTTCCAGTGCGGGTAAAAAAACAGCATTTATACGCGTAGATATCTACACTCACCGACATTTGAGATGTTTATTATTGATGACAGCGGCTTGTGGGTGTGTGTGACTCTGGTGTTAGCTCTGACTAACGTTAGGTTGAGAAGCTGAAGTTGAGAGAAAACTTTTTTTGAATCCCAAAGTTTTTAAATTACAGGTTTATACAGCTCTGGTGTTGTTTCAGCTTTCAGCAGGAAACTCTGCTGTGGCGAGATTTTGCCGTATAAAGCCAATAAAGCCATACTGTACATCAAGACTAGACAATAGCTAATGAATATGAGCACTTGCCACCAACTGGGCAGTGGTGTTGATTGAAATGACCGACAATGAGAGGCGGTTTATCATGTTTGAAGTGGGAACTGTACATTTTGGTTGTAATTGAAGCTTTTCATTGACATTCATTAATATATCCCGCAAAATACTACTTTTGTCCTTTTGGTGACTTCTGAGTCACATCTGAATCTGATGTTGCCAAAAATCAAAACATATTTGTCTGAGTAAGTGGAGGGGCAGAACTTACAGTAGCCATAGGTCAATTCTGTGAGCGAGAAAAACATGCGTATTCATCAATGTTATGAACTTGTTGAACCCACTACATTCTTTTTATTCTTGTGATTTCTGTAGCTACAGTTTTGAGTTGCCGTCAAATATTTTCTGGTGTCCTGAGCACTTTATTTTTACGAGGTATCATATCATACTGACAGTAGCTTCAATAAAACTGCCATGCCCTGCTCCTCACTTCCTGTCCGGATGTGTCTCCTGACAGTGAGATTATCTGTCCCGCCCTGATTGGTCTCACCTGTGCCTCACTTGAATTATAAATACCACTGTGCTCATAAACTGCACATGTAGAATATGCAGGTTTTTTGTTCTGTTAAAAAGTTTTAAAATGAGTGAACGGAAAATGTTAATTTAAGAAGGGTAGGCAAAATAAGCTTATGCTTCAGCTTGCCCTACACCTTTTCGATCAAAGTGCATTGTTGTATTGCTTTGTTGTGTTTTTGTTTTGTTTGGTATCTATACTTTTATATTTGTCTATTGTACTTGTTTTTATAAGACCGAAATAAACACACTAAACTAAACTGTCTTCCCCTTTACAGAGAATTTAAATCTCCATGTGGCTCTTTACCTTTGACAGTTAGCCACTTTAGCATTAAGCAGCATTTCCCTACATTTAGCTTTCCCAGTACTCATTATTCCTTATTAATATACATGAGAACATCTCAAAACTTGTGTAAATATAACCAAAGTCGTGGAAGCTGTGTACTGTAGTATGGTGGATGTTATACATCATTTGTCTGTGACTGTGTTCAAAACTATTTCTAACTTCCAACTAATGAGTGACGCTGTGTTCATTAATAAACCTCAAAGCCAAGCCGTATGCATCACTAGTACAGTAAGTTCAAAAATGGTGTGAATGGGTGACTTTAAGCTCAGAGTGATGATGTTACAAAACAACAACACACCACAACCACTCTCATTTCCAGAAAGGAGCAAGCCACCCACAGCTTCCCCCAGTCTGTAGACCTGCTCCAACACAGCACCCACTAAATCATTACATTCCCCAATTAAATCATCATCCAAGAGCAATATTCCTCTCATGTGAAAGTGCTAATTATGTGCTCAGGATACTCTGCTGTGATGTTATTGGCCCTCTCTGGCACGGAAGCACCTGGCCCAGTGCCTTGCAGATTTGCTTCGACATTAAAAAGTAGGAGTATACAGATGGTTTTTAAGAGGCTATTTGGAGTTTCACCTCCTCTGCAGTCTGCCTGTCTGCCCAAGTGTGTGCACTCACTCACTGTACAGCAGGATGGGAAATGGTCTTCATATCGAAAGTTTCCAGGGCTTGTTAATTTGCACATTCACGTGAAGCTCATGTATGTGCCTGTATTCTTGCCTTTTGATGTGCTGAGTCATTCACATAGCACAGACGGGTTGGGGCACTCCACAAATCCCGCAATGAAGACATTCATGACCAATGCACGCAACGCTGTGTGTGTGAGTGTGTGTGGGCATGTGTGTTTTTGTGAAGGCGTGGAAGTAAACTCAGAAGGAGAAAAAGGAAGAGAAATGTGTATGGATATTTTTATGCATAAGTGTCTGTGTTTGCAGAAGAGCAGTGTGTGAGTAGTGAGTGGAACAGGAGATTGTGTTTCACAATCATACAATCTTACTATTCTTATAGCCTTCGTATGTGTCCACTGCGGTGAGCAATACTTTCTCATACGAACAGTTCTCCCTGAATCAGATATGGCAGATATGATTGTGTGTGTGAGAGAGGATGTGCAAGTGTATCGAGATGGGAGGTCTCCAGTGGGAAATACTTCAACTGTTATCATAGCTCTTCCTCAGTTAAAGGGTCGGCAGTCTTGAAAGGGTGGATAACAAATTAAAAATTCCAATCCTCAGAAGAAAAAAAAGGCAGCAGAGAGTAGTAGGTGTGTCCCATTTCCGTGACTTCCCAGAAAAAGCTTGTGTGTTTTGGACAAGCTTTTATTGGTCAGGAGGACCTACACAAATCAACTGTTCCCGTTACCCATGACAACAACATGAGCTCATATACGTTTTGGGACAAAAAGTCAGGAAGGGGGTCCAAAACGTTCAAACATGTGTCGGGTAGTTTGACAAGGATATGTGTCTAGTTGTGGTCATTCCAAATAGTCTGTCTGATTCAAATAACGATGAGTGTGTGAATTAGCGACATGGAAAGTTATGTGATGCTTCTTGTAAAGAGAAAAATGTAGTTTGACGCAGGAAAACCTTGACATCATAGAGCTTACGTGGTGGTCTGTGGGATCACTACCCCATTACAGACCCAGTAAAATAAATACTTTCACCACAACACTGTAGTGGTCGGCAGACAGTGTGACTCAGCACACACACACTGAAGTAGTTGCATTGGGTCCTATCTGACTAAATGTCAATGCAACCATCAGGGATATCACATTTGACCCTGTGTGCATGTGAGTGTGTGTATTGTTTAGTCTGTAACAGAATCCTTGCATCAATCTGTGTCAAGTGTCATTAACACTCACTTGTAAAGTCAAGCTTCCTGGATCCCGTTAGTAATTGTTTCTATTTATAATGCTGAACTAATTTGTCAATTGAATATCTTAACTGTGTTTGTCTGTGTTGCACATATACTGTACATTTAATATTTTTCCTGTACATTTTAATTAAACGTCTCGATCTGAGACTGTGCATGCTTCTTTCATCAAATAAAGCAATAACAAAACAATACGTGTTCTCACTGTCCAGTTAACAATAAAGCCATTACAAAAAGACAATGTCAATGTTTTATATGGAGGTAAAATGAAGGAACTGGATTATTCTTTTTTACAGATTTACATCTCAAGGATCTACATTTTAATTATACCTAGATGTATTTTTATGTTTTGTTATATACTATGATTATACCAATATGGGTCTATGTTTACGCATGATAAATGATGGTAAACATGCTGGGCTTTAAAAATCGATAAAAGTATAAATTAAAGCAGAAGTAAGTGGAATGTTTGTGTTAATATAAGTCTTAAATAGTTATATCTTCCGATGGCAATCACTTACATAGAGTGTTTGGTCTGAAACACGGGTCTGTCAGTCACTCTGCTCTGCTGTAAGCCGAGGAGAAAACTTTCCTTGTATCCTACAACCTTTATCCAATGAGGAGAGAGAACGGCATAAAGGTGCAGTCCTCTCTGTGTGTGCAGCCAAGGGATGCGCGTGAATGTGGTGATGTAAGGACGAGGGTGGGGACTGCTAACTCCATTGGCTGACAAAAAGTTAGCCAAAACGACCGGATCGCTTACTTCTGCTTTAAGTACATAAAATACCTGGTTTATGGATTTTCTTTTTGTTCTTGAAGGGTAAAATTGTTTTATTCGTGATAATAATAATAAAATACGACAAAAAATTACCAAGAATATAATCAGCCACAACTGTGAGATGCGCAAAAACAAAATAAAATACTGATGTTGTTTTGGACCTTGTAGGTAATTAAGGTATAGGATGAAAAACATATTCATAAACATTAAAACTTTTGTGTTTTAAGCACCAGAGATGGGGGAGGGGGTAATAGGAATATAATACCTATTAGTGTGGAGAAGGCACCGATTTAGATTGTGATGTGTAGATTACTTTTCAGAAATTGTATTTGACTCCAATTTCTTTAAGCATAGAAATTCTCACAGAATTTTTTGATAAAAAAAATTCTTAGATGGGTGAAATTGACTCGAGACAGTTATGAAACAGATGCAACCAGTCTTATTTATTGGGTTTGACTCCCCTCTAGCGGCCAAAAATGGGAGTTACAATGCAAATCACTGCAATTCCAGATGCTCGGCACTGGGCGGCGATAGCGTGTGCACGGTGCACGGTAACCCACACGACACCGAGGGAAGGGAAGGGGAGGAAGTCAGGAAGCTGCCTGCCTCTGCTCTGCTGTGACAGCCGTATCAAAGGGAATCACTGTAACAGCAAAGGCCCCTTTTTTTCGTGGTAGAAAGAAGACCCCGAAACCGCCGCCGACATGTCGAAGAACACCGTGTCCGCCCGCTTCAGACGAGTGGACGTGGACGAGTACGACGAGAATAAATTCGTGGACGAGGAGGACGGAGGAGAAAACCAGCTGGGACCCGACGAGGCAGAGGTGGACTCCCTCATCAGACAATATCCTTTGCATTGTCAACCAGCCTGCACGGTGACATACAATGATCTACAACAGTAAAAACAGCCTCGGTTTACCAGTCGGTGTTTGTTTTGAAATGCTACAATGTGTCTGTAGATTTTCTGGATATATGTTTTTGCCTAGTTGCAAAGAAAGCGAATTGGCTGTTTGCAACTAGGCCAGTCACTGTCCAGACTTGCCTGACAGTCACATTCCTGGGATTTCTGCTCCAAGGCACCCCAGGCTGTCGATGTACAGTATTTTTAACTGCAAAGTGCTATACAGTTGTCTTAGCCCTCATTGGTATCTACAGGGTCTATAGTTGTATTGTGTCTCTGAAAGATGAGTGTTGCAGATTTACCCAGTTGCATCATGTTGGGTTCAAGTACCCCAGAGAGGCTTGTGTTGTGTTCATGTGTGGCTGTAAAACAGAGTAGCCAGCTGAGTCGTATAGGCCTTATAAGGTATGAAAGTGTTGCACTTCCTCATTGAATAAGATAGTAACCTCCCACCTCATTGCAGCAGAATTTAATAATAAATACACATGTATATAATCCTATGTGGTGCAGAGCTTGTCAGTGTTAACTTGTACTCAGATGCAATAGATATCAAATATTTGTTTTTTATTGTGAGAGATTGAAAGATATATCAACTTGCGTTTGAGGAGTTATTGGTCAATGTAATGATGGTTCCTGTTTATTTTGGCTCCAGTCTTGTGTAATTGGAATAGCCGGCTTAGTATTACACAAATATGCATTTTAAAGTTCAGTTACAAATACTAATAAGCTTCAGCAAGATAAATTGAGGAGATATTTCCTTCAGTTAAGAATTCACAATACTTTCTACTAACCCTCCACTGGAGCTCAGTAATAATGTAGAGAGAAATCTGTATGAAAAGCGTCATTACTGTGCCTCATTTAACTCAACTCCTATTACCTCCTGCTAAACCATAGCTGCACCAAGATGGTATCTTCTCACAGCCGGGATAAACATGAGAGGTCGTATTTATGAGAGCGTCATCACTGTGACTAAACCTGGATTCTGAACAGCAAGCAAAAATGTCTGACTGAACTGTACTCAGAATCTAATATATTATTAGTGATTGATTTGTGATTGACACTGGGTGTTATTTATCATACTTGGGCTATTTGGTGCAGTCTGTGTTTTTTGGGTGGGCTGCCCTGCTTTACCATGTTGCGTCCTTAACCTCCTCTGCACAGGAAATCTCATGGAGGCTTTACATGCAGTACTGAAGAACCCACCAATCAACACAAAGAACCAGAATGTCAAGGTGGGTTCAGATGTATTCATCAATCAATCGTCAACTAATTTCTAATTTATCATTAATACTATTTATATACTTATTATTTATCTGAGATCTGTTGAACCTGGCTAGTAATTATACAGTAGCAGCTCTGGTTTTCAGTTGTCCTCCCTTTTTCTACCAGGAACGTGCCGAGGGTTTGGTGCTGAAAGTGCTCAGCGCCTTTAAGAGCAGCGACATCGAGAAAGGGGTGCAGTCTCTTGATAAGAATGGCGTGGACCTGCTGATGAAATACATATACAAAGGCTTCGAGAGGCCATCAGAAAACAGCAGCGCAGTCCTACTGCAGTGGCATGAAAAGGTAAATGTTTGATATGACTGATTATTATTGCAAAGCCTGAGCTTGGAGTATACTGATTCAACATCGGTGCAATGTTTTCATTCACACCCCACTGTGTGGAACCTATTAGGTTGTGACATATTAAATCAGTTTGTAACCTTTTTAAGGTTGAGAAATTTCTAAAGATATTATTCTGAACAGTTTAGGAAATTATATAACTGTGATGCATTCACTTTAGGGATTTTTTTTTTTTACCACTTTCAGACCTGGGGCAAACATGTTCAGCTTGATCAATTAAAAGTATTGACACCAAAACCCTGTAATTAAACGTTTGATTGGCAATTATTCCCATTGTATCCGTGCATCCCTTTATGATTTTTGGCAATTAGATAAAACTGCATTGATTTGGGAAAGAAACTTCTTAGAAACTTTAGAAACAAACACATCATGGAAAAGTGATAACAGGTTTGAAGCCAAATGATCTTTGTCAACGAGTAAATGTCTGAGACAAAAAGTGGCCACAAAATGCGCACAGGATGAGCTCACAGAGATTTTTTATATTTGCCACAGTACTAAAAATATAGTCCGATAATATTTTTCTTCCTGTGTGTCCAGGCTCTGGCAGCCGGAGGAGTGGGCAGCATCGTCAGGGTACTAACAGCGAGGAAGACGGTTTAAACGATGAACAGAAGATCAGTTCCCTCCACATCACTGACAGAAACAGGGAGGAGCACTTTACTGTACTGTTTATGTACTCTAACAGATGGCATAGGGGCTAAAAGAAAAAAACTTATTTTCAACTCAATGTGATCCTGCTGTGTTCAAGGCTGTACTTTAAAAAACTTTAAATCTGGGTCACATTTAGTTAGTAAAAATAGGTTTTCTTGTTTTAGCCTATTATTACAGCCTACTAAATCATATTCCTCACAGGGTGCTACAGATAACTTCTCACTCCATGTGTCTGTGCTGCTTCCCTGATTTTGTTTGTCCTCCCTCTCCATGTCATTCCTACACAACGTGTGCTCATTCTTCACACCAGTGGTTCCCAACCTAAGAGTTGCAGTGTAACTTTAATGGGGTTACAACATCACTAACAAG
Organism: Trachurus japonicus; assembly: GCF_045865225.1. Classification (NCBI taxonomy): domain Eukaryota; kingdom Metazoa; phylum Chordata; class Actinopteri; order Carangiformes; family Carangidae; genus Trachurus; species Trachurus japonicus. The sequence continues at coordinate 23,600,193 of NC_140910.1, forward strand.
ATAGAGAGAGAAAAAACGACACAAAATCCTGTTAATTTTATATATCTGATGTTCTGTTATTTACTTTTTTATGAATGACTGAATCATTTTACTTGCAGGCCTTTAAAAATAATTCAGATAAAACAACGAAAATTGTTCTCTTTCTTTAAACTGGGCAGAACAAGAAAAGAAAGGCCCATGTAACAATTGGGTGTTCCTTTGTTTAGAGAGGGAAACATGCCAAAAAGGTTGAGAACCACTGCTTTAAACAGTAACACTCATATAAACTATAAAATATGTGCTCAAACATGGGCAACACTTCTGATAATCTATTCTCCACTGACTCTACACAAACACATAGATGGTTTCAGCTTTGCTTCACTCAGGAAACCTCTCTCTTCTTTGGTTTTCCATCGTTCTCCTGTGTTTTCTCTGCAGCAGAGATTTCCTGATGGAATACAAGCCAGAATCCCTGTCAGTAAATCCTCTCATTGCGTCTCGCTGTAACGCTTTAGCAGTGGGAGTCTCCTGAAAAGCACAGTCGCAGATGGAGGGTGGTGGATTTGCTCACAGGGGTCGTCATTCCTCCCCCTGGGGAGTGGGAGGAGGGGTGAGGGGTAGAGCTGGTGTCATCTATTCCTCCATCCAACCATCTTTCCATGCCGCCTGCTGCCCCAGTTAAGGATTATTACCCACGATGCATCTCCACTACCACTCTAATTAATCCTACTTTACTGCTTCTCACATCCTGTTTTTGTCTGACTTTCTGACGCACCCTCTGCTACTGTTCAGGGCATCGTGTGGCTCTGTTGGTACTGTTTATACTTTCAGGAAATGACATCATCCTGAGAATGCTTTCTAGGTTGGTTTTTTTTAATTTTTGGTATTTAACAGAAAAGATAATCTAGGATTACACATTTTCCTCTTTTTGTTATTGTTTTATAGCAATGTTTTTTTGTTTTGTTTTTTGCCATCAAGGCCAAACCCCTACTCAATCAAAATGAAAAACACTGCTAAGCGATTCAACAAAATCAGCATGCTTGCTTTACAGGAGAGATAAGATGATATAATGAATATTTTGGTCTCTGAAAATACATATAGAGTTCGCATGAACCCATTTTTGAGATTTTGAGTGTTTTATCGAGCATTTCATACCTGTCTTTTGTACGTGTTTTATGTGTCTTCTGGGGGAAAAAATCTGTGATTTTTGTATTGAAGCTGTTGAAATTCATGCTGTTGGATTTTTAAAACAAATCCTCAATACACAGTATTGTCTTGCAGTAGAAAGTTATACTGTTATGACCGCATACACTTTTAAAGCCCATACATTTTATATAAGTAAAGAGGAGGAGAAAACTGGAAAGTTCTATCTGCCTAATGTGGTGGATCATGTCTGTTGCCAAATGATTTATTTTGCTTTTATGGAGGTAATGTATCTTAACTAATTGATGACTTAGTTACCCTTTATATCAGAGAAGAATAAAAAAAGAAGTTGTGGAGTTACTGTATAACCATTAACATTACATATAAACACAAAAGCAAGGTGTGTTACAATTTTAAAAAGTAGCTTTTTTAAATAAGCAACCTCAAGCCTTGCTACGAAAGTGATGAGGGTAAATCAGACAAACACTGACTTAAAGTTACTCATGGATTTTGTCAATGGATGTTGTTTTTTTTTACAAAACACAACAGTATCTTCAGCATTGTGTTTTAATCACGAGTTATTGCCAGTCGGTATTCAGACATGGGTTGTCATGTTTGAATACTGTCATCAGTGATGATGCATCCAAACATTAGATACCTTTTCTAATGCAGTAATGGCTAGTTTTACATGAGAACAAAAAGGAGAAATTCTTCTGCTTCATGTTTTTCTAGTCAGAAATACTCCCCTAGACGAGGGCGAGAAGACGAGGAAACATACCAAACTGATGTACAAACTGCCTTACTCAAATATTCCTTTTTTATGTTTGTGTTTTTTTGACAAAAAATAAATAAATAAAAAGGTATGAATGCTGATCATAACTCTGTATCGTGATGCTTGATGGTGTTTTGCATGCACAGACATAGTATGTTGAATACAAGCCAGGGCCTGTATTTATCACTCCTAAAACTGCTTAAGATTTATCATACATATGGGGAATAGTACAAGTCACGGCCTGTGTTTATCACTGATCAAATACCGTTTTAGATGAAATTTTACATTAATATGAAGGAAAACAAACAAGTACAATCCTGACTTTTCACCTCCTGCCTTTGCGGATTAATAAAGTCATTCTTATTCATTCTCTTATTAGGGTAAAAGGCATTTACTCTAAAGAGCAGATCTTAGACAACTACAGCACAGAGACAGATGGACAGTGGGCACCATCCTATACATGTGTACTGGTGGAGTTGTGATAAAACGTTAGCTGAAGCAAATAATTTGATTAAAAATAAGGTAGTTTTAGCTTATAAAACCTGATTTGAAGATTTCACAGGCTGTTACACAACTACACTGATCAGGGGCATCAGGGTATCAAAGCAGCACAGAATTTTCCTTTTAGCACCAAATGTACTGTGGCCAGATCATAGCCCAGAATAATCCCAGCTAAATCACATCGTCATTTTTATATTGTTTTGTGATGTACTTACATTAAATCGTCCTTGGGGAGTCTGCAGGGGATCGTCATTGACACTAATAAATGTTGCACCTCCATACCAACAACAGCACTTTGGGACCAACACTAATGCTAACTCAAACACAGCCTCCGGTCTTCCTTCAACACTGTGCTAACTTCACACCATCCGTCGGCCAGGAGTCTAAAAGTGGCCAAATACAATAAACACATTATGAGAAACAACTTTTACCACAGTCACAATAATTACAGGAGAGACAACAAACAAAGAGAAAACATACCGCCAACTGTTAGCCAAGCTAGCTCATTGATAGCAAGGGTTGCTAACAAAATTATTGTATGTGTAACAGCAGCCAGTTAGCTAATATTAGCATACCTTTAGTAGCAGGTTACCAGTGTAGTGGTGGAAACGGGAATCTGACTTTCTGTCCAAAATGCAAGGACCATCTGTCTGTCCCTCTTCTCTCTCTGTAAATGTCTGCTCTGCTAATAAAATGGCGCGACTAAGCCCAGCGCTGAGTTTAGTTGTTGCTAGGTTACTACTAACTGCACGTGCAACAAATAGTACCCCAGTTGGAGGAGATAGACCTACAGTAGCTACTACAAGACTACACAGTCCTATATGCTCAGGACATTTAAAAACAAGTTGGGATATTTTCCATGATGGCACACATAAAATAACTAAATTCATGCACTTCCTGATTTTTTGGTTAGTTTTCCAGATAGGTTAGATGGGGCTGAATGTCCCAGGAAGGCTGATGATGCAGATGCAGGATGTAGCCTAGTAAATCTTCACTGTAGGGAAACTTTGATGTTGCACAGATTGATGTTTTTAAAAAAGAAAGAAAGAAAAAGACCCAAAGTTTTGTCACAAAGGAGACAGTTTAGCCACAATCTATCTGGAGCTATTAGAAGACCACAGTGTTTGATTTGTTTGCTTCAAGCTGTTTAAAGCCAAAAAAGACCAAGTCAAGGCAAGTTCCAGGATCCCAGACTTGTCTGTCTATATATCACCACTAAACCACTAAGTGAAAGCTAATTTTCTTTCTCTGATACTGTAAATGTCAAATATAATTTTCAATTCAGCTCTTCATCCATATCAACCCCGCTGGCACCGTTGTTGAACTCATGCCCTTCATTGAACATGTGAATGGCACCTGTGCTCAGGTTATATTTCTTTGTTTGCATTGATTTTTTTTTTACACTCAAGAAAATCACAGAGAAAAAAAGAACTGGATCTTTAGGTCACTTTTAGAAGTTTGATAAAATGAGCTTATTGATCAGAGCTGTTTTATGCTGTAGTGCTGCAGACATGCATTCCCCCTTAATTTCAGTGTATATTCATTTATTAATTTTTTATTACAAAATGGATAGAATAAGTACAGTATGCAAACAATTATGAGAAAAAAACATATGTACAAGCCATAAAAATAAAATACATCTTGGTATCAACTATTGGATGGAACATTATGCCACACTAACGATGTAATGGGTTTCTGTCTGATGCACTTTTAAGTATGATAGGCCGCTACCTGAGGATGTAGAATATGTGACAGTCAAGTTCTCTCTCACCATGTTGAGCACCATGTCTGACCAGTCACACCTCCACTTGGTGACTGATTATACGAGGGCTAAAACAAGGGTTGGAACCAGGCCATTTTTCACGTTCAAGCACTTCCCAATAAGTTAATAATAGGTAGATGTAAATAAGAGACTGGCAAAGATTTCTTTGGCAGGGTTGAAACCTACTCCCTGAGCCAGTCGCGGACATTTTGGCTTTGAGGAGCAAAATCTAGTCGATCTTATAAATAACTCTGAATGGGACAAAAATATCAAATATTTAAACAAACAGTCCTGACAGACTGAAGTGAGGTTTACCGAGATTAGAGCCAATTAATAGCCAGTTTCATCCAAGCCTCCTGTTAACCTCCAGTGGCTTGTTTAATATTCTACTTCCTTATGTCTTCAGGGCTGTATGCACTCACTGGCCGTGCTCGCACACTCAGAATAAGTCTTTCTGCAGTCTGTTTACTGATGTGGCCTCTTTTCCACAACCACACCCACTCACTCGCACCATCACTCTCTCATTGGTGCTGCATGTGGAGGGTGAGCTTCGTCACTGCACCTTCTTCTTTACATCGTTTAAAGTGCTCTCAGTAGGGGTAGGCAGAGACGGCGATATAGACGATGAAGGTCGTCTGGTACTCGATGCCTCCGTCTTCGCTGTAGGAGAGGGCTCGGACCTTCATGCGATACGTGTGGGGCTCTCGTAGCGCACGTGTGGTGAACAGCACGCCCTTCAGGTTCTCGTCTCGCAGGGCGAAAGGTAACATTATGTCCTCGTCCACCACCAGGAAGGAGGTTCTGGGGTGCATCACTCCGTCCTGTGTGTAGGCCACCAGCCTGATGAGGTCCTGATTGGCTGCAATGCCAAAGGGAAGAGACAGCAGCTTGTACTCCAGAGCATAAGGGCTCAGTGTACACTCCAGGTCATTCGGTGGACAGTTCTTCAGGCAGAACCTACAACAAAAAACAAACAAAATTGAAGATGTACTACTATTCTAACTCCAATTAAATGATAAATCTATTTCTGCGGAGGTCTACCCTGTGGCTGGATCCCTCTGGTAGTTTGATGGACAGGGCGTGTCGATACACTGGTAACTTCCTCTCATGTTGAAGCACATTCGGTTCGCTCCACATTGGATGTTCTGCTCCAGACACTCGTCCACATCTGGAGATACAACGAAACAGCTTATTACAGAAGCACTGCTGTGGGATAATAAGCACAGGTCATGGTGATGATGACAGATCTGGCTGGTCCTTACCTTGACAGGTTTTGCCATTGGCCATGAGCCGGTAACCAGCAGGACAGAGACACCTGTGGCTCCCTGGTGTGTTCATACACTCATGTTGACAGGCATCTCTCACCTCACATTCATTGATGTCTGTTGGTATTGCACACACACATACAGAATGATACAGACAAAAAAAACAGACATAAATGATGTATTAAAAAACTTTTTTAAGTGCACAGTCCATTATTATGTTACAATCCTCGATCAGCAGCGACACAAAGAGACAGTGTCGCTCTCTCCCTCATCTCAACCCTGCCTGTCCTCCATAGTTACCTAAACAGCGGCCACCCCTGGACTCAAACCCTTGCTGACAAGCCAGGAAGCCTCGTTGAGAGGAATGTGTGCGAGTCTCTCTGCGGCTACGGCTCCTGTAGCGCCCCCTTGTGGCGGCCGTGTAAGAGTGGTAGCTCTGAGAGGCCAAGTTGTGGTACAGCTGTTGGTAGGAGTTGCGCTCAGGAGAGGATTGAGATGTGCGGTAGCCATATGAGAGACTTTCATAGCTGGGCAGACGCTCCAGGCCAGCGCAGGACTTGCCGTCGCCCAGCAGGTGGCGCCCCGGCGGGCAGGTGCACTTGAAGCTGCCAGGCGTGTTGATGCATTGGTGGGCACAGGGCTGAGGAAGCCGCTCGCACTCATTTATGTCTGCCCCCAGCACAAAGAAACACCAGCACCAGGAAAAGATAAAGGGGGCAGAGAGATAGAAAAGAAGGGTGGAAGGAAAAAAGGTACAAAAACAATGCAGAGGGGGAAAAAGGAACCACAGGATGGAATATGAAAAGGACAAATGGGATGGTGCAGGCCATGAAAATAGAGGAGAAAGATGAGGATGAGGGGGGGGAGAAAGGGGATATGTTAATTACCCCACTGCACAACAATACATTTTCATGTCTCTAAGACAGAAATGTATTGAGACTATATCTTTTTTTGTTTAATTTGAATGAGAGACGGATATTATTTCCTCTCATATCAAATAAAAGCACTGGCATGAAGAAAATAACTTCAGATCTAGTTCACATTTTATCTGAAGACATGATATCAGATTGGTTGGTGATATCAGGTGCAAAACCCAGTTCATAGCAGCTGCTCAAAACAGTGTTTGACAAAGACAGACATCAACGTCCAGGGTTAATGATGTCACAGGGGTAACAGGGAATTAACGCCAATACAAAGCAACACCAGGAAATAGCCAGATTCAAACATGAATGTAATTGTTTGAACGATCAGAAAGGGAAGAGACTGAAAGGAAAGAGAGTGACAGACAACTGTGAGGTAATGGTGCTGGTATTTTTATGTTCAATGTGTAAAAGGAGGAACCATTTATATTTATTTTCCCTTCATGTAGTGCTCTCTCACCCTTTCTCTTACTTGGACAGACTTAGAATAAACCTAGAGCTTCGGACAGCATAAACACCATGCATTTGATCTGTGCAGTAAAAAAAAAAGGTATTTGGATTAAATGTTAGGGGTTAGTAAGATGTTCCCAAAGCAGCATTTAAAGATGTAAGCAAGCAAACAGCAGGATATAGTGCCTGAACTACACTGCAGATGAGAGCAGAGTTATTTTAGATTTTCAGCGGGGGTGAGTCGCCCACACACAAAGAGAAGCAGGACAGGTGATGGAAAGTGCAGGGCAGCAATGTTTCAAAATGCGTGACATATGCATTGCCAATCATCCTCAACTAAAAAGAATGACACATTCGGCTGTGTAAGTATGACCTTCTTATCAGTACTAGAAAATCCCTCTATACAGTATATCATTTTTTATTAGTCTTCTGTTTAACTTTTGTTCCTAATGAGGTGATATACGTACCAACACACGGCCGTCCAACTCCCTGAGATCTGTAGCCACGTGGACAGGTGCAGTGGTAGCTGCCTCTCGTATTCTCGCAGATCTGGTTGTATCTGCACTGATGTGTGCCATCTCTGCACTCATCGATGTCTACAACACAAACCAAAACTTGACTATGAATCCAGCTTTAGTAACTCAGCTTAGAAAATTATGTCATCTCTCAGTCTGTACAGTTTTATAGTCGTTCATCAGCTGAATCTTTCTCGCTGGGCACTCACCTACACATGTCCCGTTGGCACCTTTGGTCATACCATTCGGACACAGGTCGATACAGGTGTAACCTCCCCGTGTGTTTTTGCACTGTTGATCTGAACGACAAACCCTCTGTCTGCACTCGTTTATATCTGAGGTGTAAAGAGAGAAAAGTGGTATAATCAAAAGATCCAACAATATTATTAAATTATTTATTGAATGAAAGTTTTTTGTGAAGAGGGCAGGTTGGAGCTTAGAGTAAAATCTAAGTAACTTATTTTTGAGGTTGACCACTCAGTTACAATGCACAATTGTTTTCCCAAATGTAACATTAATATTGAAAATGACAGGTAAGGAATTTTCACCTATACAACGTCGGTTCCTGAGTTGAAATCCTGGCTCGCAGGCACAGCGATAACTACCAATGGTGTTGAGACAGTGTTGATTGCATGGATTGGACTCCTGGCACTCGTTCACATCTGAGCAACAGGGAACATGTTGTAAGTCAGCTTTAGGAAACTTGAAGAAATACATTTAAAACATGCTTAGTTAATCAAAAAAGCTTGTTGATGTACCTGTGCAGCTGAGACCATCAGCTGTTCTCCTGAAACCACGCCCACAACGCATGACACACCTGTAAGAACCAATAGTGTTCTCACAGTCCTGCCCGTCATGGCACACGTTCCCACCCAGAGAACACTCATCAATGTCTGAGAGAGAGGAGAGTGGCATGTTAATTAATCAATCAATCACCTATTGATGTTATAATGATCCTTAAATTCGATCCAGGTCCAGTATGAGTGTGTGTGTGTGTTTGCTGTGTACCCTGACAGGTCCTGCCATCAGCTGAGATGGTGAGGCCCCAGGGACAGGAGCAGTAGTAGGTGCCCATTGCATTGTGACACGCATGAGAGCAGGGGTTCCCAACTTCACACTCATTTTCATCTGCAGCACATAAAACATAACTTTTTTTTTTGCAATAATCAGAACAGTAAAAACAGTAGTAAACAGTAAACATAAATAGATTCTGGATAGGAACAGCATAATATGTTTGAAAAGACCCTACCTGCACAGTAGGGCCCAGCAGACACCAAAGTGAAGCCCTGTGGACACTGGTTACTGCGGTCACCTGGAATCAGGCGAACATGTTATTATAATTACATTTAAAAGATAAATAAGACAGAGTAACTGTATGACTAACAAAAGCAAAATCACAGACAGTAATTTCTTAGCCCAGTTGAATCCCCCTATCACCCACAGTTGAAATATTATTCCCACAGCGAACTGTATCCTCACCCTTGGTGATACTGGCTTGGATGCTGAACTCCAACACCTCCTCCAGGGGGTGGTATTGAGAGCTGATGGCTGTGGCCTGCAGCATCTCTACCAGGTAGGGCATCTTGCCCTTGGACGGGTCGTAGGAGATGGTGTGGTTCCAAGAGTAGGGAACGCTCTGCCTGTCGATGCTGAACATGCGTGTTGACTGAGCGTAGAGCTGCCCTGGACCCGTCTGGATGTAGTCCTCTGTGTAGTCCTGCAATGAACCAACACAGTACTGGATTATAGCACCGGCTCAATACTGGAATTAGATTTTTAAAAATTCACCTCATATTGCTTATTTCTGTACCTTGATGCTAATGTCAGCATGTGAGGGCAACTGTAAGATGTGTCCATTTACTACAATGTCCAATAACAACGCTCCATCTGAGTCCAGGCCTCTGGCAATGTGGGTCATCCTCAGGATTTCACCTGTTAACATCCAGAAAGTGTGCGTCATACTTCAGCCTACTAACACTAAATATCAGGCAGTGACTGTACAAAAAAAACTTCACAATTTCTGAAGCAACTAACAGGCATCACACTGGACCAACACTGAATATAGGAAGCATAGACAGAAATGAGCCTGTTCATTTTTACCTGTAGCGAACTCCACCTGTGTGTCTCGCCTGAAGACTGCTCCTGTTAGCGTGTAGCCATTGACTGCCTCTCCTACTTCTTGTGCTGTGGTCCAGTAAATAGGATTCAGGATAGAGATGAGCTTCCTCATTGCAGGGCCTTGAATAAAAAGGCAGGAGAAGGGGACATTTCACTCATTGTAGGATTTTATAGAACATAGTAGTAGACAGTAGAAGTAGAAATTGTTCAAGGAAACGTACCTAATGCCCTCGGTATGTTAGAAATAGTGGCTTTGATGATTCTGCCACCAGACTTGCTGTCTGTGATGGTGCCATTGAGGACAGCGATGCCAAATTCGATGTCATTAATGTTGCCTATGATGGTGCCTCGTGCCTTCTGGGGTCCGCCTGACAAAATGAGATGGTATTAATATGTGTCAAGTGTACACAGAGCCACACACAATTACAGTAGATAATTTTTTGAATAGACATCTTACCTGGGCAGGCCTGAGTGTTACACCTGGAGAGCTGTGAAAAGTCTCCTGGGCATGGCCGGCCACCGTTACTTGAAGACGGGCTGTTACAGAGTCGGACACGTGTTCTCTCTCCACCTCCACAGGAAGCAGAGCACTCCCCCCACGGCTGCCATGGACCCCAGTTACCATCAACTGCAATGATGTCAAGTTAGTTAACCACACATTGAGCAGTGCATTAAAGGGATAGTTTAACTTTTTTTGGCAAATTGGCCCATTGCCATAATCCCTATAGTTTTAGGAGTAGGTTTGTTACCTTTAATTGTCATTGCAAGCTATTTTTAGAACGGTGGAGCAGAGCTGTGAGCTGCTCAGAACTACACTACGGAGGCTAATGGGATTTGGGATTATTTCATAGCATGGTGAATGTGCAGGCCACAACTTGTCCACCAGAGCGTTTTGGAGTTGTTGGATTGTGTATTTGATGAGTTTGATGAGGGAAACCAAGAAATCCCATTAGCCTCCGTAGCGTAGCTCTGAGCAGCTTGTGGCTCTGCTCCGCCGTTCTAAAAATAGCTCGCACCGACAATTAAAGGTGAACCTACTACGAAAACTATAGGGATTATGGCAATGGGCCAATTTGCCAAAAATGTTGAACTATCCCTTTAAAATTGTGAACACAGTTTGTATTACTGAGCTTTTCATGAATACAGTAATTGAATTGTTGCCATTTTTCTCACCCAAACAGTTAAGGAATACAACATGAAATGCAAAAACAGGTTTGTTCTACTGATTTAGAGTGCACTTAGAGACATTTCTTGTTTCACTTTAGGAGCTTTTTAAACATTTCTACGAGCATCTACACCCTGACCCTCATTGACGTCACTTCAACACAGTTACAAACAAGATTACTCACCCGGGCAGTTTGCTGTGCTGCATCTCTGTATCTGTGTATCTGCACCTGCACACGCTCTCCCTCCATTAGCAGGTCTGGGGTTGTCACAGGTCCTGTAGCGTCTCATCTGACCCCCGTTACATGTCTTGCTACAGCTGCCCCAGCTACTCCATGGACCCCAGTTACCACTGACTGACAGGCAGTAGAACAGAAAGGAAAAGAGAGAAGCCAAATGTTAAGTAGGTATCCATTTAAGCAGACATTCTTTACAAATAGTACAGATATAGAAAAATGTTTTTCCTGTCATGCATTTGTAAAATCTAAAGCCAAGTAATAGCTGACTCACTGGGGCATGGCTCGCTGTTACAGAAGTCAATGTGCACGTCGTTGCCCTCACACTGCCTGCCGCCGTGCTGAGGGGCAGGGTTCGCGCAAAGACGTGTCCTCTGTCTGGTCCCACCTCCACAGGAAACACTGCAGGCTCCCCAGCTCACCCAGGATGACCACTTCCCATCCACTGAAGAACAAACAAAAAGAAGATACAACACAATCAGTCATCTAGACCTTAATATTTGAACCATTCTTTTAGTGTTGACACTTAAATCTGCTGAGGAACAGACATATATATGAACTAAAATCAGTTTCAATGTGATTTTAGAATAAAGGACAATCCTTACCAGGACAAGGCCTCTCCTTGCATACTTGTGTTTGGGTGTCTGTGCCCTCGCACTGCGGCCCGTCAAAGGCTGGAGGAGGGTTGTTGCACAGCCTGATTCTGGACTGCATACCCTTACCACAAGTCTCACTGCATGGGCTCCATGGTAGCCAAGACCCCCAGTTACCTGCCACTGCAGGAGCATACATACGGAGACTTAGCTTTTGCATTATATTTATAAAGTTTGATTCTGGTGGTTATGCAATCTATTATAGGTAGTTTATATTTGTGTGAGTCTTTAAAGATAGAATAGATGAGTTGAAATGGATACAATTTTGTTTGCTCACCTGGACAAGGTCTGACACTGCACATGATGACTTCCACTGCCTTCCCCTCACATGGCCGGCCTCCATGCTGAGCGGCGGGGTTACTGCAGGTCCGGATCCTGGTTCTGTTGCCCTGACCGCAGGTACGAGAACACTCCTCCCACAGAGACCACTCCGACCAGCTACCATCCACTGCAGAAGGACACAGGTTACAGATTCTCTATCGGCTCACAGTCTGAAAGAACATGCTGTGACATGAGTCCTCTGCCTCTCAGTCTTAAAATCATCCTTACCTGGACAGGGTTTTCCCTGACAACTGCGCGTTTCTGTGTCCAATCCTGCACAGTGGCGTCCTCCATTGGCCGGTAGTGGATTATTACACCGCCTCGCCCTCTTCTGTGCCCCAGCACCGCAGGACACACTGCAAGGACCCCACTCTGCCCACTCTGAGTAGCCCCCATGTACTGAAAAAGACATCGATCCACATTAACACGAGATACAAATTTCCATTTGGTCATTTGGGCTGTTTGATTTATTTCCTTTGGGGGTTTTTTCTTAAAGGATTAATAGATAAATATAAAGAAGATGAGTAAATCTGAGATCTCTGATTGAGATTGTAACGGACAAACTCTCAAAAATTCTTTGTTGGTTTTAACTACACTTGTTATCGTCCAAAATGGAAACTGACTCAAAAATAAGGTGCAATCAAAAAGATGCATAAAGTAGAGCTCACCTCGTACAGTCAGTGTGACCCGGACCAGCACAGATCCAAGGAGGTTTCTTGCCACACATTCATATTCAGAAGTGTCCTCCTTCTGAGCGCTGCTGATCCTGAGGGTGCCATTGGACAGGGTGGAGAAGCGGCTGATGCCCAGCAGCGGGCGCCCCAGGCGAGACCACTCTATCATGGGCGTGGGCTCACCCTCTGCCTGGCAGTTGAGCACAACTGTGGTGCCAGCGTCCACCACTGTCTCCACTGGCTCCACGATGATGGTGGGTGCACCTGGAAGAAGACGGGTGGTGCCATGTGCTTGTCTAATTATCATGTAATTATTATGCCAGACAACTGGAGAAAATACCACCTGATTATGTCACTATGTCCTTTTAAATAGCAACATTAAATCAGATGAGATGAGATTCACATTCTGTTCATGTAGAAAAGCCAGATAATGAATAGGATTGATACAGAGGAAGACAGACACTTACTTTGCAAAGTAAGAGTGACACTCCTTTCCACCACCCCAGCATCGTTTGTTGCCACACACATGTAGTTGCCTGCATCTTCACTCTGTAAACAAATCATAAAAAATAAGCATAGTTCATTGTTATAACAAGGGAAAAATGATGATTATACTAGAGTAGACTCATTTCATGTCATGTTTTCCTACCACTGTGCCATAAATGGCCAGAGAGCCGTTGTCCAGCTGACGTATTCGGTTGCTGATCTGGATGTTTATTCCACTTTTGCTCCACTGGATGGTGGGCAGGGGGTCACCGCGGACCTCACAGTTCAGGATGGCGTTACCGCCAAGAGGTTCAATCCGATTAGCATGAATGTCTCCATCAATAATTGGAGGCTCTGGGACAGAAAAAAGATTCATACACATCTGCCTTGACCTAACGTGTGAGCTAAACAGGTGAAATAACATGACACTGTGGTGTTGTTCTTACCTTTAACATACACAAAGCCCAGTGATTTGATGGTTCCCACATTGTTTTCTGCCACGCAGGTGTAAGTGCCTGAGTCTTCTTTACTCACTCTCTCTATCACCAGCTCACTTCGGCCGTTCATATGATCATAATGAACTACAGCATTCAGAGAAAGACATTATGGGAAAAACATAGTTAAAATGTCAATTTTATCTTTTAATGTATGACACAAAGCTACATAAAAAAAAAGATTTTGTGGTGTGATATGTGGAGACGTTTCCTTACCTGGGATGATGTTGTTGTTGAGGGCCCATGTGATCCTGGGTGGGGGGATGCCACTGACTCCACAGGCCAGCAGAAGGCGTTCTCCCTTGTTGAGAGCCACATCAGTGGGCAGCTCAGTGAAGACAGGGTGGGTATGAACGGCCAGGGTCACTGTCCGACTGTCCTGCCCCACCTCATTAGTGGCAACACAGGTGTACCTACCGGCGTCATCAGGCTGGTGCCAAGTAGAGACACAAGATATCGGCTTAGTATGTGTTAAAAATGTATTGTTAGCATTCCCAAAAGCTAGTGCAGATAAATAACTTGCTGCTTTTTATTTTCTAAACATAATTCTTACCTGAACAATGTCTATAACCAGCTCTCCAGAGGGCAGGATAGTGTACTCCCCTGTGCTTTCACTGATAGGACTACCATCCTTCTCCCAGGACAGGCTGGGATGAGGAACCCCCTCTGCCACACACACCAGCTGGGCCTGGCTGCTCTCCACCACTGCCACCTCCTGCTCTCCACCACGGATGGATGGAGGAACTGCAAGGGTAAGGGGTGCAATTTTCATTTCCACTTATATTACAATATAAATATATTGGTCTGATTGTGGCAAATTAGCTGGATCACTTTATGGAAAAAGGCATTGGTAAAGCAGCAGGAACATCATCTTTGTGGTTTTAAAATCAAGATAAATTTGTGAACACACCAGAAATATACAAATAACAGTGAAATGACCACAACCTACTCTGTACAGTGAGGCTCATCTCGAGGCTGACAGTTCCCGCTGCGTTGGCAGCTGTACATGTGTATCGTCCAGTGTCACTGGGTTGGATGAAGGCGATCTGCAGGGAGCCTGAACCGAGAACCCGCTGTCGCACAGATTCACTCAGCGGCTGCCCGTCTTTATGCCATGAGACGGAGGGAGGAGGGGAGCCGTCGGCCTGGCACTGCAGCGTCACGGAGGAGTCCACGGGTGCCAGGTACTTCTGAGTCTCTGAGCTGATCACAGGAGGCACTGCAGGACACAGCGCAGGCAGAGATGTCACATGCAGTCAGTATAGGGCAATATTAGCAAGAGAATGAATCAGTGTTGATGTGCAAAACTTTACATGTGACCTACTGTACCTTGTACTTTGAGTTTGGTCTTCCCCAGTGCAGTGCCAGCTGGGTTTTGAGCCACACATATGTATGTACCAGAGTCTGAGACCGAAGCCTTGGAGATCTGCAGGCTTCCATTGGGCAGCACAGTGAAACTTCCACCTAGCATAAAGCAAAAGGCATGATGTTATGACTCACTGCTGAGAGTTTGATCATCACCACACACGGACACGGTGATTTACCTGTGGTGGGTATGTTGATGCCCTCCTTCTGCCAGGTGATGGTGGGCCTGGGCGAGCCTGTGGCCCTGCAGGGCAGAGTGATGGGGTTATTGAGGATGACATCCAAGGCAGGTGGGTGGGACTGGATCACTGGAAGCTCTGAGGAGGCAGATGGGAAATGGTTGTCATTCAGAATGATGACAAAAATATAAACAACAGATTTTATTCAGCAGTAGGGGCATAAAATTAATATATATAATCCTAAATTAAAGAAAAAGCTTTTGAAATGTATTAAGTCTGATGCTGAAAATCCTTAATGATGTTCAGTATTGAGGCAAATAATGAGATCTCTTCCCCCCATTTCTATGTCAGGTGCTGGGAAATGGCCAGATTTGGTTATTTTGTTCCAGATGCAGGAAGGTTTTTGGACATCTGTCACCACAGCTCCATTAGGAACAAAAGCAGGAACCTTGTCAGACACAGCACATACAGTAAGTGATTATTTTACTCTTCGTGTCTGGCCAAGTCTCAGGAGCCATACACAATCAGATCTCAATCTACTGAAAAAAAAATAAACATAAGCCAAAATGTTTAAGAGTAATTTCACTAAATGATATACTGTACCCATGTAGAGACTTGTGGTCATCAAACAAAAGAAAAACACAATTAATAAATTAAGGTCAGAATTTGATGCACCGTTTCCTGACTTATTCTTACCCTGCACTGTGAGTTGTATGTGGCGTTGGGTGGAGCCCGCAGCGTTCTTCGCTGTGCATGAGTAGCGTCCAGCATGACTGAGCTCAGCGGAGGTTATTTCCACTGGTCCTGAGGAAAGAATAACAAAGACCTCATCAGCATAATTATTTCCCAAGGTCCCACTCGTAGGACAATAAGACACTGTACTGTTTTCTACATGGATCTTATATTGTCTTTTTTTTTGTCCAAAAACAGGCCAGGCCAATACAAACATACATTTGTGAATGTTTGTGCCTGTGTAACATTTTGATTATAAAACATGAATATTAGTCTCCTTTTAAATGAGATCAGAGTTACAATTGTAACTGCACTGGCAACTTATCCACAACTACATTTTAATTATCTTCACTGAACAGTATCTGCATCATGCTGACCTGAGGGCAGGATGCTGTATCCTTGTCCCTCTCTGGGAATCTTCATGCCGTCCTTGGTCCAGTGGATCGTGGGCTCAGGGACACCAGATGCAGTGCAGGCGATGACCACCGGGGAGAGTCTGGTTACAGTTAACTCAGTGGGCTCATCTGCTATTGATGGAGGAACTGTGTGGGAGAAGAGAGGAGAGTGGTGAGAGCAGGGCATTAAAATTATGTGTTTTTTTCTCATTGATTGACACACTTTTTAGATGTGGAAATAAATGTGCATGATAAAAAACATTTTTAATGTTGAAGCTGTTAAATAATGCTGTGTTACTGACCGTGGACGGTGAGGTTGATGGATCTGGAGTTTTGCCCTGCCTCATTAGAGACCACACACTCATACACTGCTGTGTCCTCCACTGTGGGAGCTATAACCACCAGGGAGCCTGATGATAGTAATCTGGAAACAATGGAAAACAGGTTAAGTCAGCATTTGAGAGTAACTGCACTGAACATTTTATTTGGTTTACCCATAAAAGAATTCTAAATTTTGAGATCTGTTTCTTTCTGTGAAGCCTTGAGATGAGTTTTTTTTTTTTAAGATCTTGAATTAGGAAACGGAGAGGGAGAAAACCTGGATCAACCTGTACATATTCTGGTTCTGGTCAGTATTGAGGGCTCGACCGTTTTTCTTCCAGCTGACAGTGGGTTTGGGAATGCCGGAGGCGTCGCAGGACAGGGTGGTCTGAACGTTGACTGTGACCGTTACATTGGTGCGACCGTCGGCAATAGAAGGAGGCACTGAAAGAAGAGAAGCAGGGATCATAATATTACTGAGAGCCTGTATTTGTGGTTGATGGAGATTAAGTTTTATTTATTACCCACCGTAAACCTGCAGATCTACTCTCTTGCGTTGCGTCCCGGCCTGGTTTGTCGCCATGCACAAGTAGCGTCCCGTGTCAGTCACATGAGCAGAGTGGATGTGTAAAGACCCATCCTCTGCAAACGTGTACCTGTACACATTCATACAAATAGGACCAGAAATGTAACAGTTGTATCATAATGATAGTAATAGTGTTTGAGGATACAGTCGGTGATAACATCAGTACTGTGGGACATTTGTCTTTACCTGGGGTTGTTTCCTGCCAATATTGCACCATGTTTCCTCCAGGTGACACGAGGAGCTGGGACTCCACTTACAATACACTCAAGCACTGCCGGCTGGTCAATGTGGACTGACACCGTCTGTGGGCCGTCCTTGATAGTTGGAGCCACTGAGGGAACAGTTGACAGGTTGACAGATATATGGATTACATTTATTTTTACCTTTTTTTTTTCTTTTGCATTTTTTAAAGATTTTATAACGTAAAAAACAACAACTACCAAACATGTGTGAGAAAAAACATAAAACAGAATAATCAGACAATGTTATAACAAAGTAAAAAAAAACAAATTCAAATAATTACATAAGGTTTCAGTCAGAGGACACATTTTCATCAATATATGCACAACTAACACATCTAGACTGAGTACTTACTTACAGTTGCATATGCCTATATACTGTACATATATACTGTATATATTTGTCATTTGTTATTTGTTATCAGCACAATATTTAAGGAAGGAATTGTAAAAAGACAAATCCTCTTCTTCAGGGCTATTAGAAAGGGTATAACTCAAAATATTCAGTATGTATATACATTGAAAAACTATAACTGTACCATTGACAGCCAGGTTAAACTGCCGTGTGGTCTTGCCAGCAATGTTACTCGCCACACAGGTATACTGAGCCCTGTCGCTGAGCTCAGCCACGTTGATCTGCAAGTAGCGGCCAGCAGACAGAATCCGCACTCGGGCAGAGGCCTGCAGAGAGATTTGAAAAAAAAGTTATCTGTGAATAAACCTAAGGAGAAATCACATATTTTATGGATAATTGTGTGTTTTATGTCTTTATATTTCTTACCTGCAGCGGTTGGCCATTTTTTAACCAGGTCAGAGTTGGAGGTGGAACGGCGTCCGATTTGCACTCAAGAGTCACCTGTCTGTTCTGCAGCACTGATATATTCTGAGGTGTACTCTCTCCCGCAATGTTAGGGGGGACTGTGACAGAGAAACCAAACAGATAAAGGTGTGAGCACATGGATTTTATAACCAAGACAAATTTCAACTAAAATTAAATATCTTATTTTTTCTTTTTCTTTGATAAAGAATAATAGAGAAAATACAGCTATGTACAGTATGAATCTGTATGTATGTATGAGTATGTCTCTATATATATATGTAAAAAACAATAAAGAAACACACTGTGTATATACAAATCTATGTTACCTACCATGCACTCGAACCTGGAACTCCTTGTCATCGTCTCCTGCTGGACTGTTGGCTAAGCAGCTGTATCTGCCTGTGTCCTCCAACTAAGAACAAGTGTGAAAGAAAAAAGGATAAGAGCTGCAGTTATAATAGGTTTATTTCCGTCGGTTTATGGAGAAGTGATGATGAGAAGAGGGATTTCACTCCTAATTATTCCTGGTCACTGACCTGTGCTGAAGCCACACGGAGCGTTTCTCCTCCCCGGAGGAGGCGCAGACTGTCAGTCTGCGGGAGAGGGCGTCCGTCCTTCAGCCAGGTCAGAGAGGGTGTGGGGATACCTGTGGCCTCACAGTGAAGCTCCAGGACGTTGTTGACCACCACCGATACTTCCTCTGGTACACCTGAGCCCTTGATGTGTGGAGGGTCTGAACGAGAAGATGGTATTGTCTTACTTGGCCCGTGTTTCTTAAAAAATGACACCTGCAAAACGTCTGCATCACTTTCCTCTCTTTATACTCACTCAGCACTTTCAGGTTGAAGTGGCGGCTCGCTTGACCGGCGGTGTTGTTAGCCACACAGGTGTAGCGTCCCGTGTCGTTGACCTGGGCCTGGCTGATCTGTAGAGTGGTGTTCAGGTTGAGGAATCTGAGGTGAGAGTCAGGGACTAGGGTCACTGCCTCTTTGATCCAGGACACAGTGGGGGCCGGCGTCCCGTCGGCAATACACAACAGAGACACCACATTTCCTCTGACTACAGTTACGTCCTCTGTGCTCCCTGCTCCATCCAGACCAGGAGGGACTGAGGAGAGCAAGACGAGATAATTGATTATCATGCATTGGCAAACAGGACAATAGTGTTTGAGAAAAAACATTTTCCTACTCACCATACACCTGCAGATTGTAATGTCTGTTGTCCACACCTGCCCTGTTTGATGCAACACAGGTGTAGGTGCCGCCATCAGACACCTGGGTTCGTGTAATTCTGGCAGATAGAAAAAAAAAAAAGATGGTAAAAATGGTACAAGATGTGAAAATCCTGATGTCTTTTCACTCTCACTAAGAGGTGCAAACTCCATATAGATCTTACATTTGCACATATGGATATAAACAACGTATTTGACCAATTGTCAAAAAAGCATTGCAGTAGCGGAGGTGAAGTGAAAGACTGATCCACGTAAGGCCCAGTTTGTCTTATACTGTATAGTGCAAAGTGTCATGAAGGAAAGATGGATGCAACATGCTCTGAGACAGAAAATTGGTCATCAAATATGATAGTGAGGGTTCTCACAAATGAGATGAAGATATCCTGATTGGCCGATATCATACCCATATGATGTTATTTAGCAATTATTTCAAATTAAAATGTCTTAAAAGGGTTCTGACACGAAACCAGCGTTTAGACTTAGGGATGTGCATGCTTTTTCTATTTTTTCATCAAATTAAAATGTCTGACCATCATCCCCCATGTATAGGAAACAAGAGAAAGTTGTTCCTAAAGCATCACCATGTGTTACACCCTGTCCACTGACCTACCGGAGCACCTGTCCTGCAGAGAGGAGCCGTATGTGGGAGGAGACCGGCAGCGGGAGGCCGTTTCTCAGCCAGTTGAGTTGAGGAGGAGGGGAGCCAGTGGCGACGCACTCAATGTTGACCGAACTGTCCAGAACTGTGGTCAACTCCTCGGCTGACTCCGTGTTGCCGTCTATCACAGGAGGCACTGACAGGACAAACAGAGAGTAAAAAAATTAGTGACGGACAAATGAGATGAATTATACTTTAAAGTTGGCAAAGTTGCTTAAATGTAAATGAGAATAAACCCACCATACACATTCAGATTGAATATCCTGTCCTCCTCTCCTGCAGTGTTGCTGGCCACACAGGTGTACTTGCCACTATCGGTGGTGTGAGCTCTGATCAAGGTGAGTGAGCTGCCATCTGGACTGATCCTGAACACAAAGGCAACATAGCATCATTGTTATGATTATTATAGCATAACTTTTCCTTGCATTTAATTCTTTTTTTGCTTGTTTTGGCAGACTTAACTGTACCTGAGACCTTTGTTATCTGCATTCTTGATGACTTCTCCGTCCTTCAGCCACTGGACGGTTGGAGGTGGGGTTCCCTGGACTCGACAAACCAGCTGGATGCTTTCATTTAGCAGAACTCCCATCTCACTGGGCAGCTCTGATCCAGAGATACTGGGAGGGACTAAGACAAAACCACTGGTGTTAGCAGCAAATTATTATCTGGTAAGTTAACACAGAAGTTACATATGAATTAGATGGCATTACACATTACGCATTATTATGTCTCAAAAAAGTTTAACTAATTTTTCCACAGTGGATTGAGACTTGAACACATGCAGTTACCTTGTATGGTGAGGTGGTAGCTCTTACGTGCTTTTCCCTCCACGTTGGAGGCCAAGCATGTGTACGTGCCGCTGTCAGAGAGCTGTGACCGTGCGATCTGAAGCTTGCTGCCTCCTGAGAAGATGTGCATCTCCAGAGACTCTGAATTCTCTAAAGAAACAACAAGTTCAGACGTTTGGCATCAAATTAAATGACACTGGCAGAGCTACTTGCACCTAGTTATATCACAGGCTGATAATAAATCATAAACGCATACCAATGCGTCGTCCATTCTTCAACCAAGTGAGGCTGGGTGGCGGGATACCAGTGGCATCACAGGAAAAGATGACTGGGTTACTGATGGTTTCCACCACTCTCTCCTCTGCTGGGCCATCAATACTGGGAGGTACTGAGGAGGGAAAGAGGGAGAGATTTCTCTTTAACATTAAGTGTTAAATGTTGTTCCTTTTTATGAGTTTTTGATATTTTGAATAAACCAATATTTAGAAAGACGCTACCATAAATATTCAAGTGGAAGTTCTTGTCCACCTGGCCAGCAACATTGGTGGCCTTGCAAACATATTGTCCTGTGTCAGACACCTGAAAAAGAGAAACAACACATAAAGCAGATGCACAAAAAACAATTCACATGTACTATCATTTGTTTGAAGGGATTTCTCCATCTTTTATTCATCTACTGATTAACCATTAGGACTGTACTTTAGACTGTATCAGGTCATATTTCCCCACAGGTCAAAAACACACATGTCCCTTACTGTAAAAATTGGTGTATTATTTATTTCTAGAAAATATGACAGTGTATAGCTTCCCAATCACTAATGGCAGTTACCATAGCAACTGTGGTCGAGATAAGACCCTCAGAGACAGGATGAGTCTATAAAAAGCTGTAAAACACCTTGTAACCATAGCACCCCCCAGCTTCATGATTAAATACACATATTCTCTAAGTTAAGTATTGTGATATACAAATAATGTGAGCTAATGTTATTGAATAATATTCACACACGTATGGATAAAATGTGGCTCCCTGAAGAATAGACTAAGTTATAAGGTTAAATATGGACAGCTAGAAGAGTGTTGACTTCTACTGCTCATCGCTCTTCTCCTTGACCGATCAATCTTCACTAAATGCTTCCGCTTTTCTCTTGCACTAAAAGCCACAAAATCTCACACAAAAACACAAATCTCACCTCCGAGCCTTTGATCTGAAGCATCTGTCCCTCTGCCAGGATGCGCAGGTTGGCCGATTCTGTCACCACCCTCCCGTTCTTGTACCAGGTGATGGTGGGAGGAGGGACAGCATTGGACTCGCACTCGAGGGTCACTGATTTACCTACAAGCACGTTCACCACCACCGGAGAGTCTCCGCTGCTGTCCCTGATACTGGGAGGAACTGGTAAACAACGGGGGACAGGACAGAAAAACACAGACTGTCAGTTTATTAAGTAAAATGAGAGGTGAAAGTTAGACGCTCAGTGTGCACATGTAGACTGACCAAAAACTGTGAGGTAGATGTGTTTGTACGCCTCTCCAGCTGGATTCATGGCCACACAGCTGTACTTTCCTCCATCGGATACTTTTGCTTTCAGGATCTGCAGCGTGCGGCCACCTGAGGGAACAAATGGGCACAGATGCTGTAGTCAGTTTGTACTGGAAATCCTGTTTATTCTTTCAATCGCAATACCACTTGTTGCCTTTTGTTACATGCTATACCTGGCATGATGAGTGCATTTGTGTTGCCTTGAATGGGGCCTTTATCATTTAGCCAACTCAAGGTGGGAGGGGGGAAACCAGTAGCTTCGCAAGAGAGTGACACAAAGTTGTTCACCACCACTGTCACGTTCTCAGGGCTCAGGCCGATAATGGTGGGAGGAACTGAAAGGAAAACATGAGAAAGCATAGTAATAGTAGTAGAAAAATGACAACAGGAGAGAACTACTTCATCTTTTAATTGGTGTCTCTTTTAACAAACACGTGACTCACCATGAACATTGAGATTAAACGATTTATCTGCACTCCCAGCCACGTTGTCGGCCACACACACATAGCGCCCAGTGTCAGAGACCTGAGCAGTTAACACCTGAAAGATGGAGATGCAAACTCAATGCAACTCTACTGTACATTATATGCCTGTAAGACAGAGGTGTCAAACATAAGGGATGAATTTGCCAAGTGTGAAAATCACACTCGCCAGAAGATGTATTGTTGAAATTGCAAGTATTTTTCCTCAAGAAATTTTAGGTTGCTCATAACACGTTTTGTAAAAGGAGGATTTATTTGCTCAAGAACAAAGGAAATATTTAGAGTTCTTGTTATTCATAGGTGATTATGCCATTATTTTACTGGTCTGGCCCACTTGAGATCAAATTGCGCCGTATGCACCGTTGCAGTTAGATGTAAAAGTTCACTGAATATCAAAGACATAGGTTGGATCAAGTGTCAAGAAAATTCACAATTTCACCTAAGATTTGATTTGATAGCTTCTTGACTGTGCTTCCTGATTGTTACCTGAAGTGTTCTCCCATTGGACAATATTCGGTGTGGACCATCAGAGCTGATTGGCTGGTTGTCCTTAAACCAGGTGATCTTGGGGGCTGGGTTTCCATCCACCTGACACTCCAGGTGGGTGGTTTTGTTAATGAGAACTGTGACCTCATCAGGTAAGTCGCTGTCTGTTCCCCGTATGGACGGAGGCACTGTTGCAGAGTAG
Organism: Trachurus japonicus; assembly: GCF_045865225.1. Lineage (NCBI taxonomy): Eukaryota > Metazoa > Chordata > Actinopteri > Carangiformes > Carangidae > Trachurus > Trachurus japonicus. The sequence goes on from NC_140910.1 coordinate 23,623,670, forward strand.
AAATGGCCAATTATTACAGGCTGCTCTGTTTTAACACAGTGAGTGATATCTGTACCACAAGAAGTGTTTTTACTCACATAACACTCTAACGTCGTACTGGATGGAGTCTTCTCCTGCTTCGTTTACAGCCACACACGTATATCTGCCTGTATCTTCAGCCTGGGCCCTGGGAATCTGCAACACTCGCCCGCCTGAGGATAAAACGGTAAAAGATGAATACGCATAAAACACCTTTTTTTCTGTCTTGTTCCGTCTCTTTCTTTCTGTTTTCTTTGTCCGTCTCACCCGGCATGATCAGAACTTTGTCATTGGAGGTCAGCAGCTGTCCATCTTTGTACCAGGTGAGTGTCGGAGGAGGGACAGCGTTGGTCTCGCAGTACAGAGACATGGGATTATTGAGTATCACATCCCGAACATCCCCTCCAAAGCCTGGGGGAGACGTTGCATCACCAACTCCACCGGGCCTGTTGAAATTTGGTGGTACTGAGGAGAAGAGAGGAAAAATATCTAAACCACTCTTTCAACAATTTTTTAAATTTTATTTCATTCTGTGATTGGAAACACAATTTTTTACTATTTTACTTAATCAAGTTTATTTGTTCTGCATCTCAAAGGAAATTAAAAGTTTTAAATGCACTATAGATTTCTTCAGGTATGTTACATTTTCAGTAAGAGAGCACGAGATCAAAGGTTTTTTCATACTCTTCGAGCCCTTTAAATGCACAAATAGTTTTCAATTAACACATTTGCATCAGTCAACCCAGTTCACCTTGTATATTTACATCAAAGTCCTTCTCATCCTCTCCGGCTATATTAGTGGCGACGCAGGTGTAGCGCCCAGTGTCGGACACCTGGGCATGCTTGATCTGGACAATACGACCGTTGGCTGTGATGGACACATGGTCGTCTGCTCGCAAGATCTGTGCAGGAACAGAAGGAATCAGATCAGGGAGAGTCAAGTGACTTTTGGAGGTTATTTTTTTTAACAACTAATTAGCAGACGGATTTCAAAACATTAGAGACAGGGAGTGGACTACCTGTCCATCCTTGTACCACTGCAGTGCTGGAGTGGGGAAGGCCTCGGCTGCACACTCCAGGGTCAGCGTGCTGTTGACCTTAATCTTCACCTCTTTGGGGGCCAGTCCTTCCCCTGGGATATCATTTTTGTTGATCTGTGGGGGAACTGGAGTGAAAAACGTATTAAATATTGATATAGGTATGTTATATGCATTTATTTTTGAGTATTTATAGTTGATTTATAAACACATTAAACAATATGAATAGGTGGAGAACTGAGATTTCAGACTTTCTCAGAGATACAGGGAAACAGTAACAACAATTTACAACCAAATCATCTCACCATAAACCTTGACCTCATAGTGCTTCAGTGTCTCTCCAGCCTCATTAGTGGCCACACAGGTATATCTCCCAGCATCCTCTTCTTTAGCGTTAAGGATCTGCAGGGTTCGCCCACCTGTGGAAGACGATGGATGAAGTCCATTTATTTAGCTCTGTTGAATTCTGTTCAATTCTTTTTGGCTCTTTTCGTTACAAAGTTGTGGTCTCGAACCTGGAAGCACTCGCACGTTGCGGCTGGATTCAAACGGAGTGCCGTCTTTGAGCCAGGTGATGAGAGCGGGGGGGTAGGACTGGACTTCACACACCAGAGAGGTGGGGCTGCTCAGAGTCACTGTCACCTCCTCTGCAGAGCCATCAGGACCCGACCCGGCTATGGTGGGAGAAACTGACGAGGAAAGAGCAGGAAAACAAACCAGAATGAAGAGTGTGACTTTAATCTATTTCAAATGTTCTGGTTATATTTTGTTTGTGAAAGGATTAAAGAGTTGTGTCTGTACCTAAGACATTGAGGTTGAAGTGCCGGCTGCGATCCCCCGCACTGTTCGATGCCAGGCAGCTGTACCTGCCGGTGTCTGCAACTTGGGCGCCAGAGATTTGGAGGAAACGGCCGTGAGATAAGACTTGGTGGCGTCTGTCAGGGACCAGCGGCTGTCCGTCCTTCAGCCAATTAATCTCTGGTACAGGATTACCTGGGAAATTTACATGAAGAATTGAGCAAGATATTTCTCATTAACAAAGTTTATATATATATACAGTATGTACATATATTTATACATACAGTGTGTACATTAAGTCACTTACCTGATGCCTCACAGGTGAGCGTGATGTTGTGTTTCTCCTTGACCTTTGTATCCACCACTGTTCCCTCGTTCACAATGCTCGGTGGGACTGTTGAATTAGACAAATTATCGATTAAATGGTTCTCACTCTCTGTCAATGTTCAGCGCATCTATTTAAACCGATGTACTGTATAAATGTAAACATGTGAACCATTAAAAGATTTTAGCCTTGATTCCAGGTATTTATTGTCTTTACCGAGGACGTCGATGTCAAAGTTCTTCCTTTCCTCTCCGGCACTGTTAGACACGATGCAGGTGTATCTCCCAGCATCCTCTACTGCAGCGTGCATTAGCCGCAGGCTTCGTCCTCCTACAGATCGAACAAGATAGAACATAGGTTTTTTTTTTGTGTTTTTGTTTTTTAAACATTTATCTACAATCATGTGTTCAAAAGTCCTTTTTTCACATCCCTGGGAAAACATCCCAAGAAGGTGTAAACAACATTTTAAAGCTTGTTGAAACTAACTCAGCCCTCTCTGAAAAGTGGGATCAATTAACAGAAAGAATTTGGGCTTTGAGGCTCACAGCTGTTAAAACATTTACAAGCCGTTTTAGTGAGATTTAAAACTGAACGTGTGTCAGTGGAAACAGCTTTTGTTTTTCAAACAGGGATCGTGAGAATCTCCTGAGCAAACAAGGAACAAATGAAGTGAATTCTGCAGTGCATTGTATTTACCTTCTGGACTATATCTTCTGTATGAACCTAGTCCTGTGACTACACATATACATACATTATACATTATACATTATCATCTCTCAAACAGCATGCATTAATCAGACTTATGTGGTCAGCCCTCACTGAATACATTTGATTTGCAGATAATTAATTCATTATCATAAACCCATGTACAAATGCCAAAAAAAATAATCTAACACTCTTTTCTTTGTGAACAATTTAGACAGTTTGTTAAAGTTCAGGGGCCACGGTTTCATTTGGAGGCACCCAATACGTCTTGTGAAATGTGTAAAAACACAATTCAGAGTAATTGCTCCTGTTCGTCTTCTTTCACAGATCTGTCTGTTGAGTTTGGCCCCAGCTGCAATGATCCCATTACATCCTAGGCTATTACTGGTGATGTATTGCAACTATTTGGCTTTTGAAACCTCGATTCAGAGCAAAACAGTTCAAGTTACTCCTGGGAACATTTTGGGTTAGGGTTAGTCCTCGAGTGTGCTCCTACATAGTGGCTTAGAAAACAAAGGTTTTTAAAGAATAACTTCTCAACAATGTCAGAGAAAGCTCAAAGAAGTCCAGGAACTCACCAGACAGGATGCGCACCGAGCTAGTAGCTTTGATTGGTCGACCGTCCTTGAGCCAGGAGACGGCAGGGAGAGGGATGCCGGAGGCCTCGCAGTTCAGAGCTACTGGGTTCTTCACAACAACACTCACGTTTTCTGGCACCTGCACCTGACCGATTATACTCGGTGGAACTAAAAAGACGAGATGGAATAATGGAAATGGAAAACATGAAAATGTAAGACTTCAACTCTACAATTAAAATGCACTAAAGCCTAAATGTAGCTTAGAAAACAATCAATAAATCATACCATGTACACTGATGTCGTACTTGCTGTCGGCCTGCCCTGCCACATTAACAGCGATGCAGGTGTAGCGTCCAGTGTCTGACACCTTGGCGTCTTTAATCTGCAACAGCCGCCCTTCGTTCTGGACCTTCGCGCCATGCTGGCCTGTGATAGGCCGTCCGTCTTTCAGCCATGTGACTGCTGGTCGGGGCACACCCTCGGCAGCACACTGTAGGGTCACATCCCCTCCTTTTGTCACGGTGACATCGTTGCTGTCGCCCTCGCTGAGTCTGATGGAAGGGCGGACTGAAGTGAGAAAAGCAGGTGAGTTGGTGCACATGCTCCCTCATTCTCTTGCATTGCATTGTTTATGTAAACCAGGTTTCTTTTTTCTTTATTTTTTTTAAACACTTTTATTTGTAATTTTCCAATTATCATATAAAACAATCATATTCTCTGTTTTACAAATAACTATCTACTGTACTACTAACTAACTACTAATACTAATTTGGGGCTGAAGATGAGGTAAAGTTGGAATGGTTCTTCAGAAAAGAAGTCTTTACTATAGCTACTTTCATAAAAAAAGTGCCTGGACACTAAGAAAAAGTGAATTGTTTATGTGAATTCCATGTGGTGTTTGTTTTTCTGTACCCTGATGATTTTGTTTTTTTGTCTAAAATATGAAATGTGTCTTGTAAGCCCTTAGAGGCTGGGCACCTTAATTGGTGCATATAAATTCATTCATTCATTCATTCACTAATATGAATGAGGAGCGCTATACGTACCATAAACCTGCAGGCTGTACTCCTTGGAGGTGGTGCCGGCTGCGCTGGAGGCTGTGCAGGTGTAGGAGGCTGCATCCGTCCTCTCAGCACTGGAGATCTGCAGCTGGCGACCGCCCGACAAAACTCTGAGCCGCTGGTCTGACTTGAGCTCAGAACCTGCATGAAAGATGTAAGCAGGTTTAGGTATAGTGTTCAAAACATATCACCCACACAGTGCTCAGTGCATCATACAATGTCCATACAGTATTATTTCTTTTGCTCTTGTTGTCACTTTGTGTTGTTCTTACAATCACAGACACACACATACCATCCTTCCTCCAGGTGAGGCTCGGAGGCGGGATGCCGCTGGACTCGCACACCAGAGCGATGAGACTTCCTTCGATCACCGTCAGAGGTGACACCTCCTCTGATCCGCGGATGCTGGGAGAAACTGTAATAATGAGGAGACGCCAAAGGGAGGCGCACACATCTCAGTCAGACATCAGTGTTGAATTTTCACCTGAGCTTAAAACAAGTACAGCAGATGCTTACAGTAGACTGCAAAACACTGCTTTGTGAAAATGAAAGAAAACATCAAACATCTAAACACAGCAGCATTTCAATCGTCTTCTTTTTTTTTCTTCTTTTTTTTACATAAACACACTCCAGTCATGTAATTACTCTGACTTGTACTGTACAAACACATGTAACTATGGTACCAAACAATCAATAACAAAACTGTCTCTTGTTTCAGCCTTGTCAGCAGTCAGTGCTTCACTTACACAGAGGAATTCAGATTAATATTTCCCTCTTGTTAAAATCAATTCAGATTCATAATTTATTGTCCCCGAGGGGAAATTCATTCATTTTCACAGTTTGTTCCAGACAAGCAGCAACACACACATACACCACCAGAAAAAAATAACAAATACAAATGAACAAAACATAACCAGGCAACGTACAACTGGTAGTTGCTCTTTATTAACAAGAACAGCACATGAATACAAATTTGACGTGAAAGAAAGAAACTCACCCCAGACATTGAGGTTATAGTTCTTCTCTGTTTTTCCAGCAACATTGGTGGCTTCACAGGTGTACCTGCCTGAATCCTGCACCTGGGCACTGTCCACCTGAGAGACACAATAAAAATTCATCTTAAAAACTAAGTTACAGAGTATTGGGTGAAAAGTCAGCAATTGAGGTTGTGCAACATCACAAAAAGATTTAGTTTAACTCTTCAACTTTACCTTGAGCAGACTCCCATCCGCTGATACAGTCAGACCAGGCTTCCTGAACAGCGGGCGGCCATCTTTGCGCCAGGACAGGGTGGGTGGTGGGATTGCATCGCTCTGGCAGTGCAGCTCCACCGGACGGCCGAGCATCACCGTGGCGTTCACTTCCTCACCCTTTATGTTTGGCGGCACTGTGGCAGACACAGAGACGAGCTACTGACGGTGTTTCCTCACTTTATTCAATTGCTCTTCTTTTGCACGAATTGACTTTGAAACTTGGCCCAATGAGCCACTTTCAACGCTGTAAACTCATCTTATTACCTCATAATTGAAAAGAATAATTGCTTCCTGAGATGCATCGACTCCACTAAGTTGGGCATCTGGTGCTCTTTAAGCAACTCAATGTCGGGCAATGACAGCAGCATTAAACCACTTCAACATTTTTTGTGGTATTAACAATCAGGGTAGCTACATTTCCAAGAAGTTGATGAAACCTAATCTGTATGGAAATTGCTAACATGCACTGAGATGCGTAATGACTCGGGAGCAAACAAAGTCCCACAAGTATGTCTCTTGGTCCCCTGTGACTGCACTTAGTATCATCACAGACAACATCGGGTGTTGCTGAGGCTGATTAACTAGATTTACTACAATCTGGATGAGTGGTGGACATGTTTCGCTTTTGGCACTGAACTTTTTTTTATGGGCTGAAACACACAGTTTTGAACCACAGAGAAGTAAACTGTGGGAAAAAAGTTACGTTACAACTTTGGTGCAACAGCTCAGGAATTTCATCCTGACTGCAACAATTTCTGGACTCCTTAAATAGAACATCTTCAAAAGGCGATTTAATTCATCCCACCATCTGTTCATCAGTATTTCAGTATTTCATTTGCCGCCGTTTTCTGGTGAATCTCGCCTGGTCTAGATAATAACTGCAGGGCAATTTCCTCTGCATTATGGTTATTGGACGGACAGAGGACAAGTCATCGGGGACGGACAGAAACAGGCCCTCTGCTCAGTGTTTGGCCAGACACAGGAAGCTGCCGAAGAATGGTAGCAATTACCCCAACAAATCTGCCTTTATTTCTCTGGACAAGTGCTTTTTGATCTTTCTGAGGAAATGCATGTCATGTAGATGTTTGTGTTCTTTGTGCCGCTGCGTTCAAACAGACACACAGGGACAAACGCACATCAGCACAGACTTTACAGTCTCCTATATGTAAACTACTTGTCTCCTATAACTTCAGTGACTTTAGCTTTGATTAGACTTGTATAACAACCGATCTGCCGTCAAGCTCGGCTCTGTGCAGGAAAGTGACAAGGTTTATTGAAATGCTAAACTCAGTCAGATCACACTTCCTCTTGCACAAGCACATGTTTCGCTCAAGGCCCTTTTCAAAAAAATTGTCGGTTCTTTTAATGTTTCGTGCTGGATCTGGTGCTCTGTTGACAGACATACTACAGTTGGCCATATTAGTTGGTAAAACAAGAAGTGGAACACGGAAAAGACATTAAAAGGAAAAGATTGTGTGCTAAGGAGAGGAGTCTGTTCCTGCCAAGAACCTTTAAACTGAGATAATTTACAACCATTTCAATATGCAAATTCAATCACATTTCAAAGCTTTCAAATATATAAAAAAAAAGCATGACATTACTGTAATGTAGTGCAGAAATTTTTCAAAGTCTGGGTCGTAACAGTGATAAAAGTTACATCATTGTTGGCTTATGAAAGGCTACATCTGTGATCCAAAACACTTGCTGAGAACATGTTGTTGCCCATCTTTTAATACTTAACGAAACACGAGACAAAAACTAAAAACATTTTTACTGTTTTTAAAGAATTTTAAAAATGTATATATACAAATAACACTTCAAAATGATTTTTCAAATATTTCCAACACATAAATGTCAAGAAACTAGTAAAGATTGTACCTGTGTGTACATGTATGCTGCGCAGCATACACTGTGATTCACTCACCATAAACATGAAGGTCGTACTCTCTGCTCTGCTCTCCGCCGGCATTGACGGCGACACACGTGTATCTGCCTGTGTCGCTGACCTGTGCACTGCTCAGAGACAGCACTCTGCCACCAGACAGCACCTGAGAGGGAGACAGTAACAGATCAGAGACCAGACTCAGCAGATATGAACCCACATTTATCCTAAAAACAAAATCTGAGTTTTTAAAACTGAGTATAATATACATGTACAATCTTGTTTTGTTGGTTAAATACATCAACGTTATGGATCACAAAGTGTTGCACAGTTTAATTCCAACATAAATTCATTCATTCAGTTCCTTTGCCAGCACCTGTATGCCATGCGATACGCTCGCCACGGGGCTGCCATCTTTGAGCCACGTGAGGCTGGGCAGAGGAACGCCGGTGGCCTCACACTCCAGCCTGGCAGCTTCATTCACCACCACTGTCACTGTGCCACCTCGGCTGGAGATGACTGGAGGCACTGTGAGACCAGAGAGAGAGAGAGTAATAATTGCATTAATCTGTGATAGCATTCATTTAGTCATTTTCTTATCATAGGGAAGCATTCCTGGATAAGGATAAGGATTGTTTTACGTATAATATGGCAGAAATGTTACCCACCGTACACCTGCAGGCTGTGGAATATCTCTGCAACTCCAGCCAGGTTGACCGCTACACATCTGTACATGCCAGCATCAGACAGCTGAGCTCGCTCAATCTCCAGCACCTGGCCGCGCTTCAGCATCATCACCCCAGCTGCGCTTGTGAGAGGTCGGCCGTCTTTGTACCAAGTGATAGCTGAAGCACAGCGGTAATTCAAAGCAAAACAAAAAACAAATACATCAAAATCAAATATATCAGAGTGGAAAACAAATAACTTGTTCAAGAGCTGTTACTGTGAAGAAACAACACAACAACAATTTAATAGGAAGCAACAATGTTTTCTTTAGCCTTGGTATAAATGAGTTTAAAGTTGAAGCAGATCTCCAAAAATAAATCTGTGGACATACAAACTAAAAGTGTCTTCACAATGTTTTGTTTTGATGCTCAGACTGTTTGACTGTTTGTGGTTGTGCAACGGTGATGGCATGAAGACACAGATTTTTATTTATGTGTCATGTTAAGTGATGCAGGACAGACAAAGCTAAATATCTGACAAACAAAACAAAACCTCTATGTTTTTGCTTGGGAGTTTATAACTGATTTCTGACGAGACATTTTTCACACGCACTAGGAGAAGACAGTTGGAAATCAACACCTGTTCTAAAAAAACTGCAGAAACAACTCAAGTAAAGTTCATTTACACTGGAATGCGACCGCTTATCTGCACCGAACTGTTGCACTGCGAAGCACATCCAACTGGAGAGAAAGGCAGTGGGAACAAAGCGCGAGGTCGCCTGTGGGGAGTCATCTGAGATCAATTTTCCGCTGCTCCGTTAATGGTTAAAGATAAGGAAAGCAGCAGTGGGGCCAATTCTGACAGAGCAGTGGGGGAGGAAACTACGCCCTGCGGCCTGTGAGCGAACACAACGGGACAGAGGAGGACGTTGGCGAGCTGTCTTACCAGGTAATGGGCTGCCTGTGGCCTTGCACTCAAGCTCGGTGGGAAACCCCGACAGGATGGTCTGGTTGATGATCTCTCCAGAGTAAGGGATGCTGGGAGGCTCTGAGGGACACAACGCAGAGTATTACACACAAGGACAACAATTTGGTTAGATGATGTTCTCATGTCTCCTCCTAGTCCCTTTGCACACACAGAACAAAGACAGAAGGAAAATGTATGACAGAAACCAGGAGATGAGCGAGGCGGGGGAATAAAACATGCAGGGAGAGGGGCTGTGTTTATCTTCACGTTACCATGGACGCTGAGCCGAATGTGCTGTTGAGCTTCACCAGCTGCATTGGTGGCCAGGCAGGTGTATCTCCCAGAATCCTCCAGTCTTGCCTCTGTGACCTTCAGCGTTCGGCCGGCATACTCCAGCTGTGAGAGAAACAAGCGTGAATTCACACTGGTAATGGTCGGTATAAAAGATATATGGATACTGTACATATGGCAGTGTTTGTGGGTTTGTGAGTTACGGGGAGAGATTTTTCACTGTAACTTTTCACATGTGCTGCTAAACATCAATAGATCAAACTCAAAGTGTCGATGGTCACTGACTGCCATTACAAATATAAAACAAAATGTGTGAATTTTTGCATTGTAATCCTCAAAAGATGAAATTAACGTTGGAAGACACCAAGAAAACAAACCGGGACCAGAGCATATCATCAACACATTAAAGAAATAAGAAAACAAACGGGTTCAAAACCATTATCCGAAAAAAAGAAAAGGAAAACAATACCAAGGTTCAAGGGAAATAATCTTCTTTTCCAGGCTTTAGAAATAAAACTAGCAGTCTTAAACACTGAAATTATGTTCATGTTTGACAATTTACGTAAAACGCAGGGAGCATTGAAAACTCTAAACTTAACTTTGGTTAACCTGAAGCTGTGCATAATCCGGTCGTATGTCATAATGATCAAAATAAACAAATCAATCAAGCAGCCGACCTTGAGGTGCTCCTGCGTCGTGTCGACAGGTCGGCCATTTTTAAGCCAAGTGATGCTGGGAGGAGGGATGCCGCTGGAGATGCACTCCAGAGTGATGGGCTTGTGGAGGACCACTGATCGTTCAGCCGGCCCAGTGGTGCGGATGGACGGGGGAACTGGGGGAGGTGCAAAGGATAAAATTAAATCCTTAAAAACACTTTACAAAAGTTAATAAGGAAGATGGGAATGACTAAAAGGCAGAGTAGTATTTACCCAGAGTGAGAGTGTCCCTTATGGTGGCATTTAAAGCATAAATCAGATTTATTACATATTATAATAAGAACATTCAACTATTGGTTGCTAAAAAAAATATTAGTGTTAATTTTGTGTCAGATTAGATGACAAAGCATTTAAGTGTTTTACCCTGGACGACCACATTGAAGTCCCTCTCGTGGTCTCCAGCTTCATTAGAGGCCACACACTGAAACCGAGCGGTGTCAGACACCTGAGCGCGGGACACGATCAGCCGTCGCCCGCTGGCCGCCACTCGCAGCCCTTCGCCCTGTCTGACTGGTTTCCCATCTTTGTACCACCTGGAAAACACCAGCTCTTACACTGAATATCTGTGCATGCTTTGTGTGCATGTGTGTGTGTCTCTGCATGTACGGATGGAAATTAGCTCCCAGCTAAATCCGACATATTTACTGCAATTAAATGTTGTGTTTTCTTGTATGTTCATGAATATGTGAGGTCCCATTTCAAATAAACCTTTAAATAAAATAAAAAATAAAAATGTGTGTTTTCAGGTTGTTTTTGTGCGAGGCATGAGAAGAAGCAGATCTTACGTGATGACAGGTGCAGGTGTTCCCGTGGCTTCACACTCCAGCTCCAGCGGGCTGTTGAGTATCACTGTGCTGTCTGTCACATCGTCAGCTCCATCGATGAAAGGAGGAACTAAAGGAGAGTATTTCAACATATCGGAGTCTGGAAAACCAACTAATCAAAGCATGTATAATTTTAAAAAAGAACAGGAAAACCATCTCAGAGTGAAATGGAAAAACAATATCACAGCTTTGAAAAATGTCAGCCGATTTTCTTTCTTTTCTTTTTAAATTTCTGCTGGATGTAAAAATAGTATCAGAATATTTTTTTCTTTTCTATTTTTTTTTTCTCAAATACCTGTCATTTTTCATTATATCACTTAATAAAACTCCACTATGAGGTGTTTATTATCTGTTTAACATGTATGTCGGTGTTCTCTATGTGATTGTTTTGTTTTATGCTATTGTAACAGTTTTGATCGTAAGTCTGGGGGGCCAGTCAGAGTCAAAGTCTGACAAAAACAAATAATAAAGTAAAGCATGAGATCAATCACTGCACAAAAAGAATATCGTAACAAAACCCAAATGTCCCCTCACATAAATTCCCACACAATCAACTACTGTACACAACTCGCTACACTATGTTTTCATCATAATAAGGCAGCGAACCTATGCTGTATGACATGTTGCAGGAATGTCAAAGACTGTATTTCTTGTAATTTCTTTTTTCTGCTTAAAACTCAAATAAAGAAATTGTGGGAAAAGATGAGTAAAATGTTAGAAAGAATGAAAAGATGAAATCCTCTGGGCGGCTCAGCTCCTGGTGCTTGTGTTTCTATCGGTCGGCTCTGCAACGGCAGGTGTCGGTTTCCCATGTGGAATGCACACATGGTGTCGATAACGACCGCGTCAGCAGCACAGAGAGAGCACAGCGACATCCACTCAGCCTGCACATGAGTTGTCGTGGCCGAGTGGTTAAGGCGATGGACTAGAAATCCATTGGGGTCTCCCCGCGCAGGTTCGAATCCTGCCGACAACGGCGCAGTGTTTTCTCAGCTGTCACAAGCTGCTAAAAAGAATAGACTCCACACACACACACACGGCTGCCTGGGGGGTTGTTGGTAAATAATTGAGTAACAACTTTAATAGATTAAAAGTGCAGAGATGGTACTAACAGCCGGGACACTACGAGCTGCGCAGTTTCACTGTTTCACATGCAGTAGGCTGCATAATGAAAGAATTAGAGGTAGAAATACACAAGAACAGATCACTTCCCACTAACATGAGTTATCCCACTTGGAGCCACATTCAGAGTGCATCTCAGGATAGCTTATGATTTACGGTTTTAAAAAAAAAATCATAACCTGGACCTAGATCCTCCTGAACAAATGTCTGAGCAGCTATAAAACACTTGCAGCCACATGAGGTAAAAATCCTCTCTATGTGGTCTTTTCTGTCTGATGTGTTGAACTTGGCAAAAGATTTAACTAAACTAAATGCTGAAGTACTGGTCAAACCACTTTTCCATTTCCCATTTTCAAGTTAAGTTAGAGTCAACGAGAGCTTAAGGCCACCATGTAGAAAGAGAAACAGTGAGGTGAGAACAAAGCAGGTAGAAACACTATATTTTATGAAGGATAAAACCATACTCTGTGCATTTTTGGATGCATAGAGATAAGAGGGTTAGTCTGATGCTGTTGATGTAACACAAGCATGTTTGTGTGTGTTTCTATACCTAAAACTCTGACGTCGTATTTGACCTCCTTCTCCCCGGCGATGCTTGTCGCCACGCAGACGTAGCGCCCCGAATCTGAGACGGTGGCCGAGAGGATTTCTAACTGTTTCCCCTGCTCGAGCACACGGACACTTTCGCCGTCGTGGACAGGCACTCCATCCTTGAGCCACGTGAGGGAGGGGGGAGGGTGTCCCCCGGCCTCGCACTCCAGGACCAGAGGCTTACTGAGGGTCACCTTCCTCTCAGTCGGCCCGTCGTCTCCTCCTGCAATGGTGGGAGGCACTGAGGAGTGGACAGAACAAAAAGTGAGTTCAAAGCTTGGAAGACTTTTCTGCTCGACTTAGATCTTATTTGCATCTCACACTCAAAGCTTTCATCAGGAAGCAACATATAAGATTGCTTTATTTTTCAAATCCTCCAATCTGTATCCGTTTTCTGTGCTCTTCATGGAGCAAGGACTTTAGGACGAGGATTTTTTTATTAAGTTGTTTGCCAAATATCCACAGCTGTTTGAAATTATTCTTGACTGCTACAAATGTCTTTATGCTTTGTGAGTCAAACAAAATGCCTTAAAGCTCTGATTAATACAATAAGCTTCAGAGCTCAGCGATGGACTTCAGCGGGATTACAGACACAGACAATAGGAGCAGAGGTTCAGAGAGTTCCCCAGCACCTACAGTTTGAAATTCAGACATTAATGTGCTTAATATTTTCTAAATCACTTGGTTAATATTTCAAAACTGACATAGGGAAGACTCGGAAAAGAAAACGCGTGCAGGTATCAGGTTCTTACAGTAAACATCCAGCTCGTAGGCCTTCTCTGCATTCCCGGCCACGCTGGTCACCTTGCAGGTGTACAGACCGGCGTCCGACGCCTGCGCACGAGGGATCTTCAGGTAGTGTCCTCGCTCTACGTACTGAGCTTGTCGGTGTGACAGGATGGCCTCGCCGTTCCGGTACCAGGTGATGGTGGGAAGCGGCACCCCACGTGCCTCGCACTCCAACGTGACCACGGTGTCCAGCAGGGCAGTGACCTCCGTGGTCAGGTTCCCTCCTTTGATGGACGGTGGCACTGGAACAGCAGCGGAAAAACATTCAAGTCTTAACGTGACGTGAACTTTCTTCATTTTAGTTAGGGAACATGTTTATTAGCAGAAAAGAGTGCAAACAGTGCACACAGTAGATGCATACAGGTAACATGCATGGGCCAAGCAGGGGAACATAATTATGAGGAGAATAAATAAGCAATGATGCATAAATAGATGAATAAATAACAGTAAATATTGCTATAGGTTCCCAGTTGCAATGCCAGGCCAAAGTTTAGTCACTGCCATCATCAGCATTTAAAAGTCAAATGACCTCGTTTAGCTCATTCCCCCTTTTCCCATCTCTCTCTCTGGACTATACTGTCATTTAAAGGCGAAAAAGCCCCATAATATACTTTAAAAAAAGAAAAGACAAAAAAAGTGTAATGGCCAAAGGAATAAAGGAGTTGGCAAATCTATTTGTTTTCCTTGGGGGTGCATCAAACAAAACTCCTATGTGAATGTTCAAAGCGCAGGCGTTTGTATACATGGATAACCAAAATATACACTCACCGTAGACACTGAGGTTGAAGTCCTTGGACTGTTTTCCAGCTGTGTTCATGACACTACACTGGTAGCGGGCCTGGTCTCCAAGACGGGCGCTTTTTATCCTCAGGACCTGACCTCTGTTGGTGACCTCCAGGTTGGGATCACCAAGAAACACCAGTCTGGGAAGGAGAAGAAGTAAGAATGGGAAAGAGAACAGGGATGGTTGAGAAGGAGGGATGTTTAATCTCGTTTAATCGTCTTTCAAGTTCAAGACAGCACTCACTTCCTGTCCTTGTACCACTGGATTGTGGGAAAGGGCACTCCTTGCACTTTGCACTCAAGACTGATCTCCTGTTTGAGAACGGCTGAGACGTCTCGAGGAGCGTCTGACCCCGCGATGGTCGGTGGGACTGTGGAACAAAGGGAGTGAATCGGTCTTTATTAGACAGGCCATCATAAAAATGAACATGATAAACTGTATTTCTTACAGCTGTACACTTGTTTTTTAACATCCTAGTGAGAGTCATTCATATTTGGCCACTTTCACACAGTAAAAAGAGTTTAAAGCTGTTTTGTTTTAATGTGGTATGAATTTAAGGTCTTGGTGTGTCCCGACGGCTGCACAGAGCTCTTTCTTTGTAATTCTTGGACTTGACATTGACCATTGCTCACCCAGTACATCCAGGAAGAAGTCTTTTTCTGTGCTGCCAGCGATATTGATGGCCTTACAGCTGTAGCTTCCTGCATCTGCCGTGGCTGCCTTCGTTAGTCTCAGGGTTTTTCCCATATCGAGAATCTGGACACCGCTGCTGCTGCTAGCAACTATCTGTTTACGAAAGCAAAAACAACAACATATGTTACGGTTCAGTTACGGAGAGACAGCAAATTATAACACGTCAAGATAAAAGGATCTGGATTTTTTTTTTTTTTTTTTAAAAGCTCCAGCAAGCATTGAAAAACAATCACTGTCTGTAAAATGTGTCAAAAACATGAAAGGTTTGCCAAAAACATTTAGAGAGCAGAGCATCTTGAGTTAGATTACTGGTAATTAGCAGATTAAAGTAAAGCGCTCTGATTTTCCCATCTGTGATTTGCAGGAAAAATGAAGAGGGCAGCCAAGGGAACAAAGAGACAACAAAGTGGCTGGGATGTTATTAAAAAGTGTATCCAAACTCTCTCTGTTCTCAAATCAATTCATCATCATTATTTTGTCATCACACTGCACACACATACACACACACATGGGGGATCCACAGTGGTTTACTGTCTGCTCTCTTGGACAGTGTACCCTGTGATCAGAGCTCATTCAGTCCTCATGAGCACTTTCATTAATACATGAAAGGAAAGGTCATTATAACTTCCCATGACTATTATCCACAGAGATGACTTCCAGTAGCAAAGCAGACCACAGTTTAAGTATAGGTTATGTAAATTATAAGGTAGCATGTCACTTAATCTCTCTGGCAGTGTCTTTGATGTGTGTATTTAGTGTTTACCTTTTATGGAAGAAGTAACAATTTTATAAACGTTGAAAGCAGAAAGATATTGGTAAAAAAAAAAAAAAATCACCTACAAGAGTCTCATCTTTGTACCAGGTGATGACAGGGGTTGGACTTCCTGTGACATCACACACCAAGCTGATTGGCTGGCTCAGGACCACCGACACATTGCCTGGTGTTTCGCTGTCACGAAAATCTGGTGGCACTGCGGAGGGCGTGAAAAAACGTGATTATTACATGTGAAGTTCTATTAAAAACGAAATGATACGTTGGAAAATGGAGCCCATGAACTGGTCGTCACCGTTGACTTTGAGCTGATATTTCCTCTCGGTGGATCCAGCGTCATTGACGGCAGCACAGACGTACTCTCCATTATCCAGCGGCGACACGGAGGCCAGAATCAGCAGCGTACCATCCTCCAGGATGGACACGCCGGGCTCATTACCGGTCAGTTCCTGGCCGTTGCGCAACCAGCGAATCACTGGCTTGGGAAGGCCTGGAGAAGAGATGAAGGCAGGGAAAAAGAGAAAATGAAACCCGATCTGTCAGCAGTGAGGAAAACAGTGTATTGTAAATACAGGAGAAAAGAAAAGATCAATTGTTTTCCTCTTCTTCTGCACATTTAATAGATAGAAACATTTCTGTACCTTTGGCAGGGCACGGGAAGGCGATACGCTGGTTTGCAACTCGCTCCTGCAGGGGACTGTTGAAGGGGGGCTCCAGTACCTCCACCACAGGGGGCACTGAAAGGACAAACAGTCAATATGACAAAGACACAATAAAGAGCAGCAGAAACAACTGTGCATGCATTTTAAGAATTGTACTTGCATGTGCACGCACGGTCAAAGTAAACATCTGTTTGCAGTTAAACTAGGATGTACATATTTGTCCTTTGGTTTCATCTCTATAAAACAGTCATGCACAACTCAAACCGTTTGTCTGACTGAAACCAACCTTGCACTAGAAGCTGAACTCGAGCTTCGTCTCTTCCTGCGCTGTTGGTGGCCGTGCAGGTGTAGGTTCCTTCGTCGTGCAGTCCCACATTTCTCAGTGCTAAGCTGCCATCGTGCAGCGCCGGGTAACTTTTACCATCCTTGGTCCAGGTCAGCGTCGGCTCTGGAACTCCTCTCACCACACACGGCAGCTCCACAGGGTGGCCCACCTGCACCTTTATTACCCTCGGGCCGGCCTGTATACTGGGGGGCACTGCAGGGCCCAGCACAGAGGACAATATTTAGTTTTTTTAGCTGCAGAAACTAAGTTGTCCAGAATGAAAGTGTTTTTGAGCTGCACTTCTCATTTAGCTAATGCATGAATGAGTAGTGGGTGCATTCTGCTTCTGTAATGCTGCTGTGCCATAGAATTACATGGAAGATAATGGGTGGATACAATTTGCAACCTTGATGCTTATTAATATTTTACTAAAACTTAACTTTGAGGTGACCCTTTAATTTACAGGCTGCTAATTAAGTGATATTGTCAAGAAATAGCCAAGAAATAACAGTCAATTTTCAGTCAAGATTACACATGCTTTTCATGCTTAGAATTTTTTTTGGAAAGGCCATTTTTCTCCACCAAGACCTTGCAATTGACGGTTATTTCTGGGCTATTTCTACGCAATTAATCGTGATTTCTTGGCTACATTTCTCTAGATTACTATGAAATTGACCGTTATTTCTAGACATTATCACACAATTACTTGTTATTTATTGGCTATTTCTTGACATTATTACATAATTAGCGGCCTGTAAATTAAAGGGTTACCAACTTTGACATATTTTATTACTTATTATTATTAACCAATTCATCTCCTGCATGCAAATTAGAGGAAAAATCAGATTGATTGTCTCTTTGTTACCACTGGGGCTCTCGAACGTACCCAAAACACTCAGCTCAACGAACTGTGTGAAGTTGCCAGCGATGTTGGAGGCGACACACACATAGAGTCCACTGTCTGAGACTCTGGTCTCCAAGATCTTCATAGAGCCCGAGGGAAGCTGAGTGTGTCTGCAAGAAACACACACACACACACACAGTTATATAGCATGAGCATGCAAATGAAAAATAAGCACATGCAGTATTTTTTCCACACAATGGCTTATTCAGTCATTACTGTAAACAGATACTCCTGTAATTCTTACTAATCCACCATCAACAGCAATTGCAGCTGCAGTGGCAGGAGCGTAGAGGGAACAACAGATCACAGGGCAGAGTATGATTACTCCGTCATCTCATAAAACCCACAAATTATAGCCTGAGGTCACGAACAGTCAACGTACACAGAGCACAGCAATCAAGAGGTTCCTCTGGTGTCTTAAAAGATACAAATTCAACTCTCACTTTATCATCACTGCCAAGATACTACGATTTTGTCAAATGTTTATTTGTAACGTATATGTTTGTGTTTGCGCCGAGGCTTATGCTTTAGTTATACAGCCGAGAAATTGTGTGTGTGGTGTCGTATGTGTGTTTTTACCTGGGAGAGAAAGGGGAGATGAGCTGCCTCTCTTTGGCCCAGCTGATGGTGGGAGGCGGGACACTGTGGACCTCACAGGGCAAGATGGCATCCTCACCTTCCACCACTGACATCCTCACCGGCTCTGCCGAGGCTGCGGCACCACCGACGTTGGACCTAGGACGGACTAAACACACATACACAGTCAGACACGCATAGGAATAAGCCAGTATGTGGTGGCAGAGATGTAGAGAAACACTGGTAAAAAGGGAAAATCTATTTGAAATATTATTTACGCACTCGACTGCTGCTTCTAAAGAGGGGCAAATTTCCTCCAGTAACTGGCTCTGGTTCTTTTACTAAAAAGCCTGTGATCCATGTACATTTATTTGTTAGAGATGACAAAAGACAGATGGATGCTACAAATCTATGAAAAAGCCACTTTATTTATTTATTTCAAGAGCAGCTGCCTCTGAACACGGAGTGAGAAGCTGTAAAGTACAGTGGGGATTTAACCAGAACTAATCGCTAATAAAAGTGATCAATAAATAGACGACAGAAAAATTTGCATTTATTGCCAGCACACAGACAGCTACAGTTTCTAGTTATGAGTTATGAGTCTGGCTTTAAGATTGAGGACATTGGGACGCTGTGTCTGCTCATAAACATGGTAAATGACAATTAAATTGAAATCATTGGGTTTAAATAAAGGAAATGAAATCCTGCTTTACATTGTTAAACATTTATCTCAGTGACGTGAAGTCATTTACTAGAAAAAATCAACAGCAGCATTATTCGTGTTGTAGTTTGCCAGCTGCAATAATGTCTCTGAGTGAAATTGGTAGGAAATTATTGGCATGAAATTCCACATATAACTTTATTTTCTTTTAAATCTGATCCAGGCTTTACCTGGAGATGAGACGTACCATAGACAGTGAGCTGGACCTTCCTGGAGGCGTAGCCGGCGGCGTTGGTAGCCGTGCAGATGAACTCTCCGGTCTCATTTCCAGAAGGCGAAGCGATGCGAAGGCTGCCGTCAGAGTCCAGGGAGAAGGCAGGACCACCCAAGTACAGCAGCTCCCCACCCTACAAAACAAATCCCAGCAGGGAGAGGCCAAGGGCCAGAGTTTATTTCATTAAGTCAGCTTTATTAACATTTGACATGGTGACAAAGAGAGAGTTAAGACTCGAAAGGATCTGTGGTTTGACCTTCTAAGTCTGCTTAAATTTATGACTTGATTCTCGTCCCTGCTGTTAAAAAATGGCCGTGAATAAAACGTTACAAGTCATGCAATCAAATAAACCAAAACCCGAAGCATATGTGATGTAAATGCATTAGGAATGTGTCATATCTGGACCGTCCTGTACCTGCCATGACTAACTTGACTCGATCGATGTTATAGAGAACAGAAAAGGAATCAGTGGTAATCTCATTTTAACAGCTGGAGCAAAACTTAGCAGGGTCCAGTTTCATACGTCCCTGTAGCGCTGTTCACTTTAACAGCAATGCTTTTACAACTCAGAGAAGCTAGTGCAAAGCGATGGAAAAGAGGGAGGGACAGCCCACATACACACACACACACAAACTCAGCTGTAAGTGCACACCATCACACAAAAGTGCACATGTAAAAGCTGAGCACACTGCAGGTAGAGCTGATTTCATGGAGGAGCACACGAGGCACAGATGAACGCCTGTCACACAGACACACAAGTATTTTCCTATTGCGTGCTAAAAAACAACAACACAGGGACCGGTCCAGATGAACAGGTCCCTGTGTTGTTGTTTTTTTTAGCACGGAAGCTCTGTGCTGCACAACATAAATACAAATAGTGTTACCAATCCTAACGAGGTGCGTAATAGTGTTCGGACTCCAGATGTGGGTCTGTGTTTGCGGTGTGAGTCTTTGGTGTGTTACTGTAAGTTGTCAGTTCAAAATTATAACTGTAGGATGGCAAGACGTTGTTTATTTTGTCCACACACACGGAGATTTCTTAAGAAGTGGAGACTGATCTGGAGAGATTTGGCCGAAATATGATGCAATATAAATTTTTATTCTTGAATCACTCACATCCGTCTTCTGTTATTTCCCTTTTATTTTATTATGAGTGCAAAGAATGAAATTGAAGATCTATAATGGTAGGAAGCCAGTACACCACACAAAGAAGGAGAGCATGAGATCATGTCAGATATAAGGTCAGCGCACACCTTGGCCCAGGTGATTTCTGGAGCAGGTTCTCCATTGGCACGGCAGGGAAGAGAGATGGGTGTTCCCTCGATCGTGCTGAACACCTGAGGGCCGTGCTGAATGGTGGGAATCACTGTAAACACCAGATACACAATAGAGTAAAGTTAGGTCACTATGTTCACACAGCACATTCACCAAGTGTTAATGTATGTTGTTGTAAAATGTTGATGGTGCAATTTTCTTCTAATATTTGAGTCATATACTCATCTAAGTTGTGTATATTATAACCTAATCTTATTTTGGATTCTAATAGATCCATTAGTGTGCCGTATGGTCTGTGTATTTGTGCATAGACCACCACTTATTCTGTTTTGTCTCAGAAACATCTGGAGCAAGTCTAAGTGAACAAAGCGTATTCAGAGCAGATATTCACTTATTTCATTCTCCTTTCTATCCTTCTTGTTTTCGTTTTGTTATGATCCTGGAGATGATCAGCCCTCGGAGGCTTGGAGCATCTTCTTGGAAAGGAAAAATGTGATTTTACTTAAACACAGTGTTCACTATGCAAACTTTCATTTCATGGTGCTCATCTATTTGTCTTTATATACTGTAGTATTCCTCAGGTTATGGCCAACTGAACAAACAATACACTGACCTACATAGTGTAAATGCCCAGCGTGCAGTGCATGTACAGCTGACCTAATTTCAGAAACTGAGAGAAAGAACCAGCGCCTTTTACATAAATGCTGCGGACGCTTCCTATTGAAGTTGGTTGACTCTGGCAACGACTGACTTTAGCATAAATGGAGAACACATTTTTCCCTCTCACTGAGCTCCAAACTCTGCCATTACCCTCAGCTGCTCCTGGTTTTACTGCAACTTCTGAGATAATCCTATTCATGAGGTTAAGAGCCTTCTACATCATAAAGGAGACATTTAAGGAGGGTCTTAAAAAATGGGGGAGGTAGGAGAATAAAAAAAAGAAGAGGAAAAGCCAGAGGGGGAATTACATATCTCGTGGAACATTTACAATGGGCGCTTTTCAGAGCAAATTTTATCACAGTAGGAAAAAACACAGGTGTAAATAATAATGTTAACGACGGCTTAGGTTCGATTCAATGAACCTGATGCAACTGGCTCCTCTAAACAGAATGAGGCCATCGTTAGTGTTAGTAATTACACCTGTGCTTTTCCTTATATGGCATGAAAAGTGTCTGCTTCTCCTTGTTTGTTGCACTGATTTAATGTTTTAATGTAAAATTGCTGCTATTTCACCTATCAAATTGTGGATAAGTGTTCTTCTTTCATGCATTATATGTTGACAGTTTAATTTATGATTATATGGTTTATTAGCTCTGGTTGTTAACTTTGAAATACCAAACTAACATTGCCATTTATTACACCATGTGCATCAGAAATGTGGTTCCCATCTGTCCGGTGCATATGCTTCTGCCTGCTTGTGTGCAGCAGTTGGATTCGTGCGCCTTCGTGCACCCTACCATAAACGTTGACAGTGGTGGTATGGTTGGCGGCCCCAACGACGTTCTCAGCCAAGCAGGTGTAGTCGCCGGCATCATCCAGCTTTACTCTCTCGATGTGCAGACTGCCGTCCCGCCTCACTGTCATGTACTGGTCTGACGTCACCTGGTTCAATAGGTTTGAGTTAAAACCTGGTTATGCAATTCAGATTATGTAAATAAAAGGTGTACAGAGACCAACTCTCTTTGTCCTCACCAGGCCGTAGTTGTGCAGCCACTGTCTCTCGGGCAGCGGATTACCAGCCAGAAACACACAGGGCAGAGTCAGCTGCTGGTCCTCGATCACACTGAGCACAGCTGGACTCATCGCAATGACAGGCAGGACTGCAGACGCCATGAAAACAATTATTGAAAGCTTGAAAGCGAGAGTGTTGACAGGATGATAGCAGAAGGTTTTAGAAAATGATATAGAAGATTCATATAAACAGAGAGCTGTAAAAGTTTTTATATTCATCTTTGTGTGACTGAAAGGGGAACTATGCAAGTCCGGCCGCTTTTCCGCTGTTCTGCTAACCTTCCTCCCCCCTCCCGGCCATGTGCGTTTGTTTTCAGCGAAGCCGGCGAGAAGGCAATCCATGGCTCGATGCATAACGTTATATATCACGTTTTACAATGTGTATTTATTTGTAGTCTTGTCTGTCATAACTAAGAGATTACAGATTACGTGGCGCGTTTGTGTCGTGGCGTCGCTGAGACAAGATCTGGGACACCGGGTCAGAGGCGCTGATCTTGCAAGATTGGTTTTCGGCCAAAAGGACACTAGATGGAAGGCAGAGAGCCTCCATTCTCCCCGTAACAAGTCATTTAACCATCACAATAACTCTGAAGCTGTTTCATTAAGGTGAAAATCTTGCATAGTTGCTCTGTAATGCACACAACCAAAGGAACTCTTCCAATGAATGCAAATTCAACTCAGGAAACATGACATATGACAAAAACTGTGCTTGTATCATCTTGAACATGTTTAGACAAAATCTCAGGCTTATCTCCAAAGCTCTTTTCCACTGGTTAAATTCAAAGGAAGCACATGTGAAAATCTTAGTGTGAGTACTATAACAGGGAGTTTTTGGTTGCTATAAACAGATCAACAATACAGTATACCTTTTCCACAGCTGTTAAAAGAGCATACACAGCAGCACCTACATAAACACACACACACACACACACTGTGATATCACTAATGTGTACTGGTTTTGGCTGTGTTTACGGGGACGTGGTGATGTCATGTGTGGGGGCGGACACAGACAACAGGGTGTCGACCAGAACAATTCAGTGACCACACACACAATTACAAAAACATGCCACTGCTGCACCACCTTCCCCGCTCTAGTCTCCGCTTCCAAAACAAACTACCGAACACGTCCCTCTGCAGCGGGGTGTGTACGTGTCTTTGGAGACACCGCTGTCAGCGGGGAAATGGGGCAGTGGGGCAGTAATATATGTCATCTGGGCGGGTCGGCACTTTCTAACCTTTGGCCCACATATAAGTTGAGCTCAGTGTAGGGAAAACATTGAAACAGAAACAGTGGTTAACAAGGCACATGTGTTCGAACACACCCACTGAGACGCGCTAATGAAATGTGTAACAGTGAACACATACGAACAAAGTCACGCTGAGAGATATAAGGACTCCGACTCAGACTGTCGGTGCTGTATGTTGTTTTAGAAAATACACTGGACATGGACGTGGAATGTGATCTTTGACAACGATAAGACAAACTCAAAAGGAAAGAAGGAATGCAGCCATGTGTGAGTGTGCGCCTGTATTTTATGGGTTTGAAGTACAAGAGTTCAGCTACACTTAACAGTATGTGTTCGTTCAATTCACAGCATCCAAACAATGGCCTTGATGGTTACAAACTTGACGGATCAATAAATTATCACTGGGAGCCCAGATTACAAATTTAGATTTCAGAATAAAACACAAATTCTGATCAGAGACGAGATGTTTTAATCGACCGGAGCTCTTACCCAGTCCAGTGACGGTGACGCTGGCCTGGGCCTCGATCCTGCCGAAGTGGTTTTTGGCCTCACAGATGTACACCGCCTCGTCCTCCACCCACAGGTCTGACAGTCGGAGGGACATCAAGGTGTAAAACAGAGCGCGTTTACATTACATTTGATGTATTTTTTCTCATATCTAACTCAAAAAAACTCACGGGTGATGTGTAGACCTCCTCTGCTCTGAGTAACGGTGCCATGTGTGCGGGATCTGTTGAGAACGGGCTGTCCGTCCTGCCTCCGCCAGGTGACCTGCGGTTCGGGGTAACCCTGAGCGCTGCAGGGCAGGATCAAGCTGGAGCCGATGTCGGCCGCCACGTCTGATGGGTCCTGGATGAACGTGGGTGCGGCTGGAGCGATCCGAGGTGAAAGACAGCAAAGGTAAAGGAGTTTAGAGAGCATCCCTTCCATCTGCATTGAATTCTACAGACAATCAACCTGTCAATCATGGACAACTCGGAGGTTTTCACCGATTCTGGCACCAGATGTAAGGAACTACGATTCAAGAATAAAACGATGTGTTTTGCACAGCAGCATAAATATGCAAAAAAGTACTCGCACCAGATTTATAGACCTCTAGGTATCCATAAATCGTGTGTACGTACAAAAATACAGTTTGTTAACCACACATGGATATTAGTGACACACCCATGTTCAACCTTGTTTACATGTAAACCAGACACAGTCCTCGGTCTGGCAACGGTAGTGCGGCACCAAAGCAGCCTTTGTTACATTACTCACAGCCATGTCACATTAGTTGGAGCCACAACAGCCAATTCATTGATGGTTTAAAGTTAAAAGCTTCAAATAAAGTGTTTAATTCATGATTCACTCTTTGCCTTTATCCCTCTGATGTAAAGCATGTGTGATGGTACAAATATTCTATTGCACCCATATTCTCCTTTTTTTTTTTTTTGTGGTTATAGACATTGATCCCAGAACTGGGTTTCACAGCTATGCATGAGTTCACTATGGGAATCCCTCCCAGCTGCTTAAAAAGCTACTAGAGACTAGAGAGAGCTGAAATCCCACTTAAACCGTAGACTTTTTGTTGGATTCTTTGTGACATTGTGACATAAACTATATTTTTACTGCACAGAAAAGAAGCAAAGGCCTATTTATAGTAGCAGAAAGAAATCCAGTCTTGGGATGCTGGTGGTGGATGAAACTGCGGTAAGTTCCCCCTCCTGTTGCAACAAGCAACATGGAACAAGCCATAACTCAGTCGTGCTTTTTACAAGGTGCCGCTCTCACCTCCTACATCCAGAGAGATCTTTCCTGACGACGTGCCGGCAGCATTAACAGCCACGCAGCTGTAATCTCCAGCATCGGCCTTCTGGGTCTCCTTGACGGTGAGCGTCCCCCCGAGTGTGTCGACCTCCAAGAGGGATGATGAATGGAGCTGGACATCATCTAGATATTCATACACATACAACGGTGCAGTGTGGTTAAAGGAACAGTTCAACATTTCGGCAAATTGGCCCATTGCCATAATCCCTATAGTCATAGCAGTAGGTCCGTTGCCTTTAATTGTCGGTGCAAGCTATTTTTAGAACGGCGGAGCAGAGCCACGAGCTGCTCAGAGCTACGCTAATGGGATTTCTTGGTTTCCCTCATCAAACTCATCAAATACACAATCCAACAACTCCAAAACGCTCTGATGGACAAGTTGTGACCTGCACGTTCACCACGCTATGAGATAATAACGGAACGTTATGAGACGGAGTTGTTTTCGAGGTAAATTCATGCAAAACCACTGATGCCGTTCCCGTCGGGGGGCAGTTTTTTCCGGCAAGCAGTCTCTGCATTTACCTCGAAAACAACTCTGTCTCATAACGTTCTGTTATTATCTCATAGCGTGGTGAATGTGCAGGTCACAACTTGTCCACGAAAGCGTTCTGGAGTTGTTGGATTGTGTATTTGATGAGGGAAACCAAGAAATCCCATGAGCCTCCGTAGCGTAGCTCTGAGCAGCTCGCGGCTCTGCTCCACTGTTCTAAAAATACTTGCTTACACCAAACTTACTGTTAAAACTATAGGGATTATGGCAATGGGCCAATTTGCCAAAATGTTGAACTATCCCTTTTTGTCTGAAATACATTGTCTCAGATTGAATTTTATCTTCAACCGCCTCCCTCTTCTTCTATGGTGTTACCTTTGTACCACCAGATCTCGGGCTGGGGGACTCCAGACGCTGAACAGGCCATCACTGTGGTTTCTCCAATACCAATAAGGATTTCACTTAATGCCACCGTCACCACAGGAGACTCTGAAGGGAGAAGTGTTGGAGAAAAATAATATTAAGAGTTAATACCAGGTTAGATAAAGGGGCTCCATTTGTACACAACTAGGGCAATTGAAAGCAATAAAAATATTTAATCATAAGAAAGGATGCAGATATAAAATGTATAGAGTCAAATTAATGTCTAAATGATTTACACTTTAAAATCAATTCACTATTAAAACCAGTGAAAGGCACATTAAAGTTCTTACACTGAATTCTTGAAAAGCATGACTTTTTGGGGTTATGTGGTGACTTGTATGTTAACGTGGATGTCACGTGTACTGTCCATGTTACTATTTTCCACACACTCACCGATGTAACTGAGGGTGGAGGTCATGGTGTCTGTCCCAGCCTGGTTGCTGGCCAAACAGCCGTACACGCCTCCGTCCTTCCTCTCCATGTTTCTTATCACCAGTGTGCCGTCAGGAGTCATCCTGTGTCTGAACATGGAAGATCCACAGTTCACGGTATTTCAGCACATTGGAGAAATGACAGATATGGATTAAAAAATATAGATTTATTACTGTAAAATCATAAAACACAAGCTCCAGGACGTTTATTAGACCGTTGTTTTTCCTCCAGAGCAGTAAAGACTTACAATACTGTCCAGTTCCCACACCGCAGATTAGGATGAACATCCAGTTTGTTTGTTTGTTTGTTTGTTCACGCGAGAGGAGACGCACTTACCTGCTGGACGCCATGATGAACATGTCGTTGTGGGTCCAGACCAGACGGGGTGGAGGGTAACCGCTGGCTGAGCACCTGATCCTCACCTCGTCTCCCGTCGTAAAGGTTTGATTACGAGGCTCCACTGAAACCCTGGGCACCTCTGGAGGAAAAAAATAGAAAAAAAGAGTGAGGATGCTTTGATGATCTTTTTTTCCGAGGCGTAATCCACTCAATCAGCCTGTGATTGTTTGAAAAAGTCAATGTAATGTTGGTTAAGAAAGTTGAAATGTAAAATCTGGAGCCGTGAAGTCGGTCAGAAACACTTAAAGCAAGAACGTCAGTACGGGCAAATATATACCGAAAGCAATGTTGACGTTTTTGGAAGTGAGGAACTCTATACCCTGAAGGAATTCAAACTCAGCCACAAGATATAACAGAGCATAAACTTTTATTGTCACTGTAGCAGGAAGAGTGATGGCTGTTACTACAACTAATAATGTTTCACGGCATATATTTCACCCTCATTTCCTCTTTATTGGTAAAACAGGGAGGAATATTGAATCCAGACCCTGAGAAGCTGTGGAATCTTGGGAGATTTTCCAATTGATTCATGATGTGTAACTCATCCCTTCAAGGGTGTGTTGTCTCTATCCTATTCCCACAGCTGAAATCATCTCCAGAGTCTCTGAGCTTTCCAGCGTGTAGAAGAAAAAAAAAAAAACCCATGTGAGAATTAGTCGTCTCATTGGGAGAGAGACAAACACCTACAAAACAACTCAGCTCTTCAGTTGTGTCTGTTTAAGATGCCAAAGAGGGATTTTTTTTTTTTTACCATGATCAAAAGACAGCGAAGGAGAACTTGTCATTCCTCGCATGCCATCGATAAACGACTGTATGAAAGTGTCTGTGATACGGTAGGTGTGAAGGAATGTGTAGCTTTGTATTGATGTTTCTACTTCAATCATCAGAGATGCCACGTTTTGAAGGATATACAGCGCATTTACCAGATGCTCCCAATAAAGTACTTTGATATATTACAAACTGAAATACCTCAACCTGCCACTGTATTGATCTTAATCCTGGTGAGGCCCCGGGGCCGTACAGTGCAGCACATATAACACAGACGAGGTCAAAAGTGAGAGCGTCAGTGGGTCGGCGGGGCCCCTAACCCTCTTTTACAGTGAAGCCAAGCTCTCACCTCTCCGGCCTCCTCCCCCTGGCGAGGTCACGGCGCCCTGAGGAGGGTAAAGACCCCCAGAGTTCAGGAAAAAGGAGGTCCCTGAAAGGCAAGATGGGTTTTTCCACCCTGACTCAGCAGCAGCGACCTTAATATCTATGGAAGAAGCCATCATCCTGATCACCTGCTCCATCTTTCCTCTTTCATTCCCTTACTCATCTACCTTCACTGCCTCTGACACTGCAATCAAACTTTACTGTGTTTACTATTTTACCAACCAAGTTGAACAGACAAAAATAGATGATTATTGTTTGTTGTTAAAGGTGTACAGAAATGGCCGTTTGTCCTGTTTGTCACACCAAGTTTTCACGAGTTGCCGCACGAGTTTACCCGAGTAAGGAAAACAAATTTGATTGGTCGTTATCGAGCGGGCGGGATATTCAATGTTTGGGGCGAGACTGAGCTCCGTGTGTGTGTCTCAGATGTTTGATTGATGGATGACGGATCCAATATCAGTGGCTGATGAATCGTGAGCAGGCTGACGTATAATCCGTGCGCCTGCATTATCCAATGCGAAAAAAAATACCACACTTTCATCCCGGATTTAATCAAAAATAGAATTTTGCACAAAGTTTGGCCTACATCGTCTGATAGATGAGTTATTACACTAATGTTAAGACCCACAGTGGGCTCAAATTCAATTTTCTTTTCTGTACAGCTTTAACTATTATTCCTGAGCTGCTGGGGTGAGACATCAATAAGGTTTATTATCTATTTCAGATAAAGTCACCTGAATATTGTGATATACTGTCATTTAACGTGAGTGATAAAAAAGAATGAAAGGAAAAGGAGGTGTTTTTAAATTTAGTCATCTTGGTGTGGAAATGCACTCAGCTCCACCGTGTTGTAAGATGTCAGCAGACCTGACTCACTTCAAAGTGAAACTAATGACTAGGATGGGGCTGACCAGGGGGTAATTATGAAACCCCCAGGGCTTGCTAACAGCTGTTAGACAAAAAAAAGCAAAAAAAAAAAAAAAAAAAGATCTGGAAAAGTTAATACAAAAGTGTTACGTTAAAAGAAAGAACAAGAAAGAAAGTTGTGACAGGGTGATATGAAAAAAGGCGCACAGGTGGGGAGACAAAAAAAAAAAAAAAGAGAGAAAAAATTTCCAGTTGAAACTAGGGAAATGTTTTAGGGTCAACTGTGCAACTTATCACTCAGTGAGATGAGCCAAATGACAGAGTTCCCCTCCAAACCTGTCTGCAGCACTGGTATTAGACCTGCAACTTCTCAGTCTGTGTCACTGAGCTTTTGCCTGAGAGAGGCAACAGTTCGCTCCAGGTGAGAAAAAAAAGAAAAAAGAAAGAAATCACTGTGAAATGTTGAGAAATTTAGGTCAAGAACAAAAAACTGTTTCTCCTTCATTTTATTTTAAAAGATATTTTGTTTTTTAAGACCTGGCAGGACGCTCACGAGGAGGAATTCAGGCTGGAGCGAGCAGCATATGGACTCTGAGTTAACTTCTTCTGGGCTGAGTGGTTGTATAACAAAGTAAATACAGGATGTTCGTTTGGACAGATTGGATTATGTAAAACACAGTTCTTCGGCTGTCTTCTTTCTTTGCCGTCTCTCAGCTCTGTACCTCCGCAGGTCCAGGCTGAGATCATCTGCTAATGGTGGATTTTTAGTGGCAGTGATACATCGCCTCTCTCCGGCCAGGCACGGGCCCATGCTACGCAGAGGTTGCCAGATTGTCAGCGATACTCTCTTCCATCTGTACAACAAAGTGTTCCTGATTCAGTGTCAGCAAAGTGTGAGGAACAAGACTATAAGAGCTGTCCGGAGATGGAAAACCCGACTTTAGTGCTGCCTGAGAAGTCGGACATAAATAATTTTCACACATCCCATAAAGCATTAGGGTGAATTATAGGGAGCAGGGGAGGGAAGAAGGGTGGCGGCACTTGGGAGACGATCTCGTAGTTGGAGAGGAGGTTGCGTTTGCCAAGAGTCCTGCTCCTCTGGTGTAAATCACAGGGTAGGAATAGGCACACATGCTAAAGGCAACGTCCCATATGCAAGCACACATACATCAGTGACAGAACTTAAAGGGATAGTTCACCCAAAATTGAAATTTCACTCATTATCTACTCACCCTCATGTCGACTAAGGGCTGGGAGAAGTTTCAGAGTTGTCTGTGGCTTCTCTGAGTTACAGGGGGTCTCGGCGTAGCACTGCATGTCCATATAACGGTTGCAAATGGATACCAACTGTCTTCGTAACAAAAAGACACACCAAAAAACATCCAAATACCTCCATGCTGCTCGTATGTACAGTAATGTCCGTCTTGTATTGAAGCCCCGAAATGCGAAATTGTCCCGAAAAAAATTAAATAAGTCTATATTTCAAGCTTGTTTTGTAGCGGAAGCTTCTCGAAGCTCCTCTTCCCGGTTCGTCAAATTTGGACGAACCAGGGTCTGTCCTCTTCCCAGTTCGTCCAAATTTGACGAACTGGGAAGAGGAAAACAAGCTTGAAATATAGACTTATTTAAATGTTTTGTTTTTTGGTGTGTCTTTTTGTTACGAAGACAGTTGGTATCCATTTGCAACCGTTATATGGACATGCACTGCTACGCCGAGACCCCCTGTAACTCAGGGAAGCCACGGATAACTCTGAAACTTCTCCCAGCCCTTATAGTCAACATGAGGTTGAGTAGATAATGAGTGAAATTTCAATTTTGGATGAACTATCCCTTTAACACTCAGGTAAAATAAGCCCAGCATGCAGACATTAGCGCTCACTCCTCACCTTGCACAGTGAGGTAGACGCGCTCCGCCGTCACCCCTCCTTCGTTTATAGCGATGCACTCGTACCAGCCGGCGTGGTCCGGGGTCACCGTGGAGACCTGCAGGGAGAGGTTGGCCAGGACCTGCACCCGTGGGTCCAGACGGGCATCGTGACCTCCTCTCAGCCAGGTGAGGTTGAAGTTGACCGTGCTGACAATGTGGCAGGTGAGGACGGCGCGCGCGTCGGGGCTGACGGTCACGTTTCCTTCAACGGTGACGGCCGGAGGCGGCTCTGCAGGATGAGGACGTGAGAAAATGATGAGGAGAATTATAGGCGCAAAGTGGTAACTGAGACGCAGCATTTTATACACGTAAGGCACAATTTGTACAACTTTATAGTGAAGTCTTTAACAGTTTTTTTAAAACCTTAATTTTGCTGCCTTTACACCAAAAATGCAAAGATTAATGTCTATTCATGTTCTCTCTGTTTGCACAGCATTTGACCAATGGTTTCCAGTGTGAGGGCTGTGACTCTCCAAGTGGCTTCAAGGTAAATTTGAGGAGCAAATAAATCTGCAAGTAGATCTGAAAAACACATTTTCTCTATACGTAAAAAAAACAAAAAAACTTTTCCCTCTTTTTTCTGCCTCGTTCTGAAGTTGAATGCATCTGACAGCATTTTGGATATAACCTAAATAGGAGCATCACTCACTCACTCACTTATAACATGACATTTGACATACACGTACGTAAACAGAAAGTAGATTCTTTCTACTCTGTTGACAAGTTACTGAAAATACAACTTTTTTTGGAAAAGGAAGGCCAGTTGTAGGTTTAAAGGGATAGTTCAACATTTTGGCAAACTGGCCCATTGCCATAATCCCTATAGTCACAGCAGTAGGTTCGCTACCTTTATTTGTCGGGGAGCTATTTTTAGAACGGCCGAGCTGAACTGCGAGCTGCTCAGAGCTACTTGTCCACCAGAGCGTTTTGGAATTGTTGGATTGTGTATTTGATGAGTTTGATGAGGGAAACCAAGAAATCCCATGAGCCTCCGTAGCGTAGCTGTGAGCAGCTCGCAGCTCGGCTCGGCCGTCTGTTCTAAAAA
This sequence comes from Trachurus japonicus, assembly GCF_045865225.1. NCBI lineage: Eukaryota > Metazoa > Chordata > Actinopteri > Carangiformes > Carangidae > Trachurus > Trachurus japonicus. The sequence continues at coordinate 23,655,740 of NC_140910.1, forward strand.
TAGCTTGCATCGACAAACAAAGGTAACGAACCTACTGCTATGACTATAGGGATTATGGCAGTGGGCCAATTTGCCAAAATGTTGAACTATCCCTTTAAGATGCAGAATTAAGATGCACAGCAGCTGCTGGAGAAACGACTTCAGTGACACTTTGTAATTTAGACTGTGATGATCAAGAGACACTGAAATCCTCTCACGATGAGAAGACTATAAGAAAAAAGTAGGACATGAGCTGTTGCTGTTTTAACTTTGTATAAACGTATTCTATGTGTTTCATTAGGATAATAATCATTTATCAAAACTGTTGGATCCTATTTTCTTATTTCTCTTTGTCTTTCTCCATCTCCTTCACTTCTTCTCTCATCACACGTATCCCTCAAGCCTCAGTGTGACGTCAATCATTTCTTTTTTCCAGAGGTGAGCTACAGCTAAGCAGAGGAGAAGGGGGAATGGAGGGAAAAGGGTAAAGAGAGAGAGAGAGAAGATGAGGGAGAGGTAGCAGAGGCTTTGGCTCTGATAGGGGGAGGATGCTGGAGATTTCAGCGCAGCTCCTCGGGATTATGATGACATAAATTTGGCAGATGAATGAGTTTTATGTGCATGTGTGTGTGTGTGTGTGTGTGTTTTTCTGTGTGCAGCTCGGGGCGCCTGTCGTGTTGTAGAGAATACAGCGGGCCCCTCTAACAAAGGCTGGAGTTGTGGCTGAGCAGGATTAATTTCACCTAATTTTAGAGACGTTCTAAGTGGTAACAGTTGCATAAACTCACTCGCTCCTGCACCTTTACAGTTCTACTCGTACACTACACAGGTCCATGGCTTTCTCCAGTTACACAAAGTGTCTTTCAACTACCTCCCACTCTCTTTCTCTCCACACTCCTCCTCCTCCTCCTCCTTCCCTTCTGCTTGGCATTCATCATGTTGATGGAGCTCCAGTGAATTCCACAAGGCAGGAAGTTTTTTGGAAAGCAACACTTGGACACGGAGACTTTTACTGACTGAACTTGGACTCGAGTGGCATCAGTTCTGGTGTCTCATAATGGAAAAGGGGCTCTGATTGAAAAATAAATGCACCAGAGAGGATTTTAGAAAAGGAAAAATTATATTTTTGTTTTGCCCAGTGGTGAGACAGAAGTCATAAATCATCGTATAATCCCATTTGTCAGTGCCTAAATCTTTTACATCGTGAAGATCACAAAATCATCATTCAAGTATTTATTATGAGGATTATGAATTTGTGCTCATAAATTGTTGCGCTTTTATTATTGTGCTGATCAGTCAGTATTTGTGGTTACGCTCTGCTGTGCACCTGAGTCACAGACAGGATACCCCACCTAAACTAGCACGCCGCCGCTGCTGTTTTTTTTCCTCCGTGAGCGGCTCGGAGCTCGTTTACAGCTTTAAAAGTTTTCTCGTCTTACACCACATCTACGGTTCATTGCTTCACAAACCAGGCACAGAAACCATACCATAAATCCCAGGACATGATCGCTGCCTGTGAGGCACCGGTTACAACATCGTGCTGCTAGACGGGGTCAAATTTTCCATAAAAGTTGTTTTAACTCTGCCACGATGCAGGTTCTCTGCATGGGATCCACAGCAAGAGACCTTGACCCAGTAAAGCCACACTGGGCTTGGACTGGGAGTCTAATTCTATGTCCATAAGCAGTGTGTGTGTGTGTGTGTGTGTGTGTGTGTGTGTGTGTGTGTGTGAATCTAGCGAGCATGACATAAACCTCATCTTGCAGCACCATTTCACTCAAGCTATGTTGTGTCTTTCAATGCATGTGTGTGTCCTTTAAGTGTTATTTTCTAAACATGATACAGGACATTAAAGACGATGATATTTCAAATCACTCACTGCTGTGCAAGTAGATCCACCACACACCAATTATACTTCCAGTACAGTAACAGTCCTGGCTCATTACAAACAGTGATGGAGGGCAGCACGGCACGGACCGTTAATTAACATAAACTAAAGACTCACGGTCCTCTGACAAAGTCAACATGGCCGCCCATGTGGCACAGCATGTTGTAATCGTCTCTCAGTACGTCACGTCTGATATTCTGCAAATTCCTGTTAGCTAATTTAAACAAACTGTCTTTATTCATCATTTTAATTGAATTAGTGCAGTAAAAATAATCAAATTAAAACTGACTATAGCAGTCTTGGGATGTTTACATACCTGATACATCCATGAAGGTGCGAGCTCTTCCTGTCCCAGCGCTGCTGATTGCAATGCACTCGTAGAAGCCCTCGTCCTTCATAGTGACCTCGGCTATTTCCCACAATGCACTGTCAGACTCACTGCAATCAAAAGAGTCACAAAAGATTTGGAGAAAGAGAATCAATATCTTTACCTTGAACTGTTTTGAGAATAACATTGAATCCAAATGATCTACTATCTCATCCCTTGAGCTGGTGAAAATCTAGCCGGGATTTAGTGTCACAGTGTCGAGATGGAAACTCCAATAGAGTTGGAAGGAGGCCGTGGCTTTGATCCATTATCTTTATCTTTCTGCCTGCTGGAGAGATATAACATCTCTCTAAAATTTATAAACAGACTTGCATGGAATGTAAAACCATTAGTTCTTGGTGAAGGGGGCAATTGACATGGTTTCTCAGCATGTTATGACCGACTGTAATGTCATCAAACTTGTCTCTTGGCTGAGAGAGAAGGGGGTGAATCTCTCATCATCGGCCCAATCTGACAACATGGTGCATCTGCGGAGCTCGTTTACAGCTCGGACACATTTATCTTCCAAAAAATCCGGTAAGGCAGCAGCAGGGCAACCCGGGAAGCTGCTGAACACACACAGCTCTGATTGGTCACATGTTGATAAAACAAGGTGGCTGGGGATTTTACCAGATGTACCTCATGTCACGGTTCAGGTAGAGCCATAAAAACGGATTGCTCTCCCGACTCCAGACAGGTAGCATAATTGACATTTTGATGAAAATATGTCATATGGAATTGGCATATACTGATAAATTCTAGGTGCTACGGGTGGGAACATGCACTTTACAGCATGTGTTTGACCATGATATGTGACTTTTGGGACTTGAGGTTTTCAGCAGCTGCTCACCTGAAGAGCTGGTCCACCCCGAGTCGTCTTCCATCCCTGCTGAAGCGCAGAGTGAAGGGGATCAGGCTCTCTACGTGGCACCGAACTGCCCCTCTCTGGAGGTAGTAACCAGGGGTTGTGGCTGGCATCAGCACCTTAGGGGCATCTAAATGACATAAAACAGTGGTTCTCAAACTTTTTTACATCAAGGACCCCTAAATTGACACAAATTAGACCATGGACCCCCATTGGACAAAATTTTGAAGCAAACTCCAGAAATACACAAATATTTGTTCTGAGACGGAAGAACATTACTTTTTTATATTATTTATGTATATGTTCAAGTTAGGGCCAATGGCGTGAATAAACACTAGAAAAAAGTGGTAAAAATTCTCTCCCCTCAAAAAATATTATTATTATTTTTTTTTTTATAAAAAAAAGTGGTAAGATTTCTTTTTTTTTAAAAAGTAAAAAAAAAAATTCTAGGAAAAAGTGGAAAAAAAAAAATTCTAGAAAAAGTGGTTACATTTGAAAAAAAAGTAAAAAAAAAAAAACTACAAAAAGTGGTAAAAAAAATTCTCAAAAAAAGTTGAAAAACTCAAGAAAATGTTGGGGACCCCCTTGAACCCTCTCAAGGACCCCTGGGGGTCCCCGGACCCCACTTTGAGAACCATTGACATAAAACACATAAGCAAACAAAGTTAATCACTTTAATAAAGCAATCTCTCATATCTTCATCTTCTAAATACGTCAAAACCTGCATCACTGACCAGGAATAATACTGGAGAAAGAGACGCTGGAGACTCTTTGGAAGAGGAAACCATCGCGGTCGTATCCCGTCACCCGCAGGAAAAAGGCCTCGTTTGGCGGAATAAACTCAGTGATGTTCCAGAGGCCGTAGGGCTGACGCTCGGGATAGAAACGTATCGGTAACGTTTTCATCACTTCGCCCGTGATTGACAGGAGCTCCAGCCTGTCGGCCCGAGCCGGAGGAGTGAGCCCAGTGGTGTTCAGCAGGATGTGAGTGGGAATGCCTGGAAAATTGACATGAAATACAATATACTGTATTCTCTGCTGCTCTAAAAAGCTGCGGGATGTGAAGTGAAGACAACAGGTGAGAGGGAAAACATACAACAGCTGCTGCAGTGTCTTTTTCCTTTTTACAATTTGGAAAGGTTGACCTCACTGACCTTGAACCGGCCTGCTGGAGGTCTTTTTGAAGTCCAGGGTGGGCTTTCTGGAAAACCCGGCTCGGAAGTCGATGCTGCTGAGACCTGAGATACGAACAGAGTGTCTTCCTCCACTGGCGGTCTGCATTAAATAAGGAGAGATTTACTGTTCATCAATATTTATATCCAAGTCTCAGGTTGCATGTCTGTTAAATGTGACACAAAAACACACATTATAAGATTTTGTCATAATATTCTAAAGGAGAAAATAAGAAAATAATCAAATTATTTCATGTTGTTGAAAAAAAAAAGCTAAAACATTTGGTTCAAATTCTTTTTGATGAAAAAACCCTGACTTGACACTTGGTGGTAGGTTTTCTAGTGGTCAGAACAAAGCTCAAACATCTGAGGCAGCTCTGAGTGCTTTAAATGACAGACACTGCACTTGGTTTGTTGTGTAACAGCCTTTTGTGTGCAAACTATCCCCACATGTATGGACAAGCCACTTTTTGTAACCCTGACTGTCAACTAGTATCTTACACCTGAGCTTATAAAACCTCCCCAACTCAGAGACGACCCACTCAGTCTGGTATTCATTCATACTTTAATTAAACAAACAGCGATAATCAGAGAGCAGCTAATGGCGCGTGCGGTCATGGTTGTGCGGAGTTCTTTTGAAGCGTTGCACAAATAGAGACAGAGTAATTGCAGTGAAGTATAGGTTAGCAAGAGGTGGAAACTCCTCACCTTGGGTTAAACACTTTGGAGGTGTCACAGACATTGAGTCACAATGCACACCGAGGCATGCAAACATAAACTATCATTTGCAATTGCATGAAATCACAGAGATTGGCTGGATTTACAGTATTTGACTAGGTTCTACCTGACAAAAACTTCAGTTTCCCCAGAGGAGAGAAAAAAAACCTACCAACCAGGGCAGACAGATAACAATAGTTAAGCTAGACGTGAAATTGTTTAAACAATGAGGTAACACCGGGACAAAGGGAATCCACCGCAGCCCTAAATGCTAATGTCTGCCATCATTAAACACAATACATGTTGCTGCCATCAAACCTGCCCTAATGGCTGCCATAGGATGATCCCGGGTCTTTAGTTAGTTGTAAATGAGGCCATAATTAGGGGAGAGGTCCTTTAAAGGTCAAGCTCTTACCAAAAAAAAAAAAGAAAGAAAGAAAGAAAGAAGACTCCCTGTCATTAAAGTCACTCATTTCCCAGTTTCACACCCACCCAGACTCGAACCCGCCCTGGTCGTAGAGTCACACTGTGTCAAACTCTTTTGTGTCTAAGATGAGATACAGATATTTATGAAATAGTTTAAATGATGAGTGGTTAGACAGGCTTAGTATTCAGGTTGTGGTTATCTAGGAAAAGTTGAAGACTGTCGAGGTGAGGCAGACGAAGGCTCAAGAGCATTCAGTCTTTTTTTTAATAGAAGAAAGCGCCTTTAAATCCATGTTGCTCTTGGTCCCTTGAAAATACTGTTCTGCTTCTTCTCACCGTCATTTCAATTACACAATTTATTGATTTGGTTGTGTTCTGTTTAATGATACTTTATAGGGAGAGCAAAATGTGTGTGCCAGAGGGAGAGAGACAGAGAGTAGCTTAGGAAACAGTGAAACAGAAAAAAAGCAGACACACAAAGAATAGGACCAGATCACCCCCGCTGGTCTTCCTCTTTGAGCTCATTGCATGCTTTTCAAATTACAACCTTCCTAAACTGTCATCATGGGCTATAAAACTCAGAGTGAAGCTCAAATGCGCTCATCATTGCTGAGGTCACCGCAGCGCTAACATATCTCACCTGGATGGCTCGAACATACTTCAACGTCCTCACAACAACGTAATAAAGTGTCAATGTGTAATAACGTGATCACGAGATTTTATTATGTATAGTTTGTTCTTTATATTTTGCTATTTTATTATGTATAGTTTGTTTTTTATAATCTTATTCTTTATATTCTTATACTATATGTTGTTATCGTCACTGTGTGTCTGTGTAATGCTGCTGCTGCACTGTAATTTCCCAGCTTGGGATCAATATCTATCTATCTATCTATCTATCTATCTATCTATCTATCTATCTATCTATCTATCTATCTATCTATCTATCTATCTATCTATCTATCTATCTATCTATCTATCTATCTATCTATCTATCTATCTATCTATCTATCTATCTATCTATCTATCTATCTATCTATCTATCTGCACGAGCGTGTTGGGAACCGACACCTCTGTTCATTCACACATACATTTAAGCAGCACACAGTAAGGGTGTAAAGAAGTAGCAAGAAGTCTGGGTAAAAGTGAAGGAGCAGGGGGTGATAGTGGAGTGAACCCACCTTCTCCACCGCCACAATATCCAATTAAAGGCAGATTAAAAAGGATTAAATTCCTTTTCACACACAATCTATGGCCTGGGTCATACACAAGGGTGTCATGGGCCATTAGTGTTACTGAAAACCAGCATGGCAGAACAGCAAACTCCCCCATAAAGTATTTATCCACATTTCTCTGCATGTCCTGGGAAACACAGCTACGAATGAAGAGGAGATATTTTTAGTCTGAAAGCCAGAGAGAGAAAGAGAGAGAGTGTGGCGGAGGGACCGAGAGTGGAAACGGCAGCGTCCAAATGGAGAAATGGGAAAAACAAGACGTACTGTAGTGGGACCAGAGAGAAAGAGAACAGCAAATCCTGTTGTGCTTCTCCGAGGGAGAGAATTTGAGGAGTAAATGTGTTGGGAGGAAGATGCATGAGGATAGAAGATACTGTTAGTGACAGAGAGAGATTAAAGAAGACAGACTGAGGGAGGGGAGAGAGCACAGCAGGAGGCAAACGCAGGACAGGAATAAGACAGGAGGAGGATGCAATGACTCTCTTTATGTCTGTTTAATGTCCCTCATCACTTCTATGAGCTCTGTGAAACAGGTCACCACATTGGCTGAGACCCTGAAGCACAGAGCTCAGAGAAAACCTGCTGATGTGGTGTTTTAGCAGAAATTAATCAAACTGAGCGATGCAGAACTATTCACCACGGAGCATTTTTTATAACAAAGTTTAATTTTAAAAGTGCCTCATAGAGAAAATGGTGTTACGCAGCCAATTTAATCCGATGCAAAGAATCAATGACAAACTGAACGAGTGCATGGAAAAGTAAGGGCAGTACTTTGGGGCCAGTTTTTCTTCTTTTCCTGTGTGAACAGAGAAAAGGCTTCGTATGTGGGTGATACATGACGGAGCCCAGCATGAGATTAACCCGCAGGTTAAGTACAGACACAGCTGAGGAGGCCGCATTTTATCAGATACAGTAAACCAACCTCAGCGGAAAAACAAACACATGTTACATCCAAGTTACAAGAAATCAACAAACTCATTCAGACCTCGGTATCTTCGTGTAAAAGTTTGCATGTTGCAGTCACTCCAAAAAGGCAAATAATGTCATTAGTGCCTCCCAAAAGGGGATTAGAAAGGCATGAAAAGGCAGGAAAAGAAGAGGCATGGATTTACAAGTAATTAGGGCTGTCACCATAACGCGATAATGAACCGTTAATGCAAATTCCTTTGAATAACACTATTTTTTTGTGAAGCGTGATGAAGTTCTGTTACATTGGCCTTCAACCCGACCCATAGTTTGAATCAGCTTCCAGAAACGACTTCTCCGCTAACAGTCACCACCCGGATGGCGGCGTCAGGTTATTTATTATTTGAGCATATCTTTTTTTATGCTACATGCATTGAGGCCTCTGAGGGTTTCTGGACAATACTTATCACTGTTTTTGGTTCATGTAAAATGAAGTTACATGTTCATAAGGCAAGTATAAAACACATCAAAAATATCCCTTCAAGGCACAAAAATCTGGACCAACGATGGACACTCATGCAATTAATTCTGATTAAATATTTCAATCGATTTTCGATTTTGTGAAAAAACAAAAAACAAATGTAACATGTACGAGAGTTTATGATGTGAATGAAATATGACGTTAAGCGAAAAGTTCACTCTACATTCAACATATGTTAAAAAACACTCAGCATACATCCTCATGTCCTCATCTTCTCACAACTGTGAAAAAGATTTGCAGCGATGACACAGTTTCTCATCCAATCTGCTTTCCCCATAAATCAATTGGGAGCTAACGCGTAACAGAGATGAGATGAGGGAAAGGATCTCGGAGGGGGTCTGCAGAGAATACAGGGGCCACCGGTGGCCTCTTCAACAAATCACTCAGGTAAAAATGCTTGTTGTTTCCCCCAACATCTGGAATTGGCAGCGTGGGCCCAGTCAGATGTGTGGCCTGCTTGGCAGCAGGGTGCCAACGGCTTCAACTCCACAACAGGGAAAACAACAGCAGCAGCAGCAGCAGCAGCAGCAGTGTTGGTGCCCAAACAAAAATGTAACAGGTTGGTGTTGACAACAGTGAACTTGAACATACGATATCTTCATCTACTGATACTGTCTCAAGTCTCAAATGTGTCTCTGATAATGTTTTTGTTTGCAGAGAGATGCTTCCACCAGGCAACATGCGTGTTAAATTGATTACATATCACTGTACCTGAACATGATGATATATTACTGCAGTCAAAGGGACACAGCTCCCTCCTGGGGCGTGAGTTGTGGCCTACTTTCAAGGTTGTACTATTGAACTTACTTGCACTAAGTCACTGAGACACCTCCGTTCTAGGAATTGTTAGAAGACACCACATTTTCCAGGTAGAGTATGAATTGTTTACCTTGATAGTCCACATCCCAGGGTGCGGGTCCTTGATGTTGACCACTTTGGCAGAGTTGGGAATGTGCAGGAGCTCGGTCAGGCCGTCACTCTTCCCCACAATCTTACCTGGAGGTCAGACATGAACAAATAGACACTTATTCACTTTTTCTGTACCTCTGATGCAAATTCATCATTAGCACTTGTTGATGCATTGCTGCAAGTTACAGATAAGATACTGGTGTAAGTTATAAGGATGCGATGCACAATATCGTTTGAGGACGAACCAACATACAGTAAGTGTATGAATCATGTGTTAAATGTGTGGACCCCAGATAAGCCTGGAATCGCTCCAGTTCAATGAAATAATTACCACTGTGACTATACTGAGTCAATTTATCTCGACCTGTTCTGTACCATACAAGACATGTCTACTGTTTCTTCAGAGCATTTCTTAACTATTTCATCTTCTTCCTCAAAATCTTGTGTTCTTCCTGCGCGAGTTCAGTCCATCCCGAACTCAAAACAGTCTAGAAAAAGATTTCTGGTTCTTAATTTCTAAAGTTTACTCTACTGCATGAGGCTGACAGCAAAACCTGGAGTTCATGTTGGGTGTTATGATTCATTTTAATGCTTGATTTTACACTTGAGCTGCACTGAAAGCATCCTGACACTGCATTATCCCTACCCTTGCACCATTATCCTTAAAAATAATGCAACTGGTCAGCAATTTTCAATGGTCTTTCCTTTTCCATGTGAAAAAAAACACATGAGAAATTAAAAAAATCTTCATACTCATCACATTAATCAGTGACTCCTTGTGACATTCATTGAAACATCTGTATTTCCCACCCATTTATCAATTTCTCCTTTTTAAACACCTACATTAGCAACAATAGATATATTTCTGGATTCAAATTCACAGTTGTGTTGATAAATTGTGTGACACTTCACCTACCCTCTGGGTTTTTTATCTCAATGACAGGTGCTAGGCCGCTGAGGGCCACGGTGACTTCCTTCAGGCTGGGGTCAAAGGGCATCTGCCAAGTGTTGCTGAGCGCACTGAAGTGATCGGTGGACAGCAGGTGGACCTTGGACGACTGCACGGCCTCCTCCACCCATTTAAGGACCTACAGGAACAGGATATGTAAAGAATGCAGGAATCACACATCATTTATAATGCACACACACACACACACACACACACACCGATGCACACATTTACCCCCTCAGCTACATCCAAGGTCATCCCCTCAACATGTGCAGGAAGTTTCTAACAATCCCCCCGTGTGCTGCCCCCTGTTTCCTCCCCCGGTCCCTATGGAGAATCCCACTGCTACTGTGTGAGACTCACACACTCTCCACATTAGAATATAAGAAGGAGCGGCCATTTAGGACCTGATCAGGTACATTCATCTCAAAAAGTCATTGAGTGCATTTGAGTGCAGGGAGAAAAATAAATAATTTGACTTGAAAGCACAGACATGCTACGAAAAATGTGTTTTTTTTCTTGATTTATGGTAAATTTTTTATCCAGCTGTTCTTTTCTTACACCAATATATCATTTTTGAGTTAAACATTATTCTGTAACATCAGTACTGCAAACAGACCAAGATTTTGTTTCTCAAAAGCAGTTAATAACATTTCTAATCCACCATCTTGCCAGGTTTAAGAAGTGTTTATTTGTATTAAACTGCAGATATTTTTCCTGTGAAAAAGCGAAAACAGTGAGATATGTGAACAACGGAGACAAAGGAATGCAGAACTAGTAAAAAGAGGGAGAAACAGCAAAAGATTCTCACATAAAAAATGATCGAAATCTAGATTCCTTTCCTCCCTTGCAAAGAATCTTACCTTAGAGCAATAAAACAGCAACACTGTTCAAACTCTCAAGTTTTGACTCACCGCCCAGCCCGAGACTGCTGATTTACATTTCTTGGAAAGGTTAAAAAGAGCGACGGTATGCATCAATCAATTAAATGTTTCCTGCACATTTGATCTGGAGTCCAGACTTGAACGTGGGCACAGCTAAAGACACGAGAGGTTGTAAAACCTTCTACTGTTAAATTAAATTTACAAAGCTTGGAGGGAAAATCCGGCCTTGAGTTGAAATGATGTGAATGCTGTGACCAAAAGTGAGTTTTTTGAAACAAGGCCGGTTTTTCTTCTGAGTTTGAAATGAGAAAACGTACATGAAGAGAAGCAGGAGACCTCTGTTCAGTGAAGCTCTTACCTCATTGACCTGCTTCTTGTCTAGATGGAAAACCTGCCCGGAGCTGGTGGAGGCGATCTCCTCGTACACCTTGTAGCCGATGTGACTCCTGTCATCACAGTCGCCTGTCAGCACAAACACCACCTACACACACACACACATGTATAAAAATGTCATCCCTTTATCTTAAATCCTATTAATAAACATGATTAAAATGAAAAAAAAAAATCTTTAAACCTGTGACTGCTTCTGCTGAATGAGCTGCAGGACTTCATGGGTCAGCCTGTAATCTTTAGAGCGAGCGTCGGTGAAGACGTAAATGTACGAGCCGGGCAGGGAAATCTCCAGAGCAATCTTAATGGCTCCAATGCTCATCTCTGGACAGTCGCCCCCACCCTGAGAAAGACCGGGGTATCATCAGCAAATGGTGTTCATACACATGTCCACACACTCTTCATCCATCCAAGAAACATTTGACATGCTACTAACAGTTGCGTTTAAAGGGATAGTTCAACATCTTGGCAAATTGGCCCATTGCCATAAGCCCTATAGTTTTAGGAGTAGGTTCATTACCTTTAATTGTCGGTGCAAGCTGTTTTTAGAACGGCGGAGCAGAGCCGCGAGCTGCTCAGAGCTACGCTACAGAGGCTAATGGGATTTCTTGGTTTCCCTCATCAAACTCATTGAATACACAATCCCACAACTCCAAAACGCTCTGGTGGACAAGCTGTGACCTGCACATTCACCACGCTATGAGATAATAAGTTGTTTTTGAGGCAAATGCAGAGACTGCTTTCTGAAAAACTGCCCCCGACGGCAACACGCATCAGTGGTTTTGCATGAATTTACCTCGAAAACAACTCTGAAATCTTGATCTCAAGGGGATTGATGACATCTGATGAACTTAAAAATAGACAAAGGGGTGAAAATACAGCGTTGTCCTAATCATACTGACAAGGGCAATAAACAAAGGACCTTCTCTTTCTCATTTACTTCTCTCTCTGTCTGACTGGTGGGGTCAAAAGGAAATGTCTGCTATGGCACCCCAATAGGAACACATCTGTCTGTCTGAGGGGTTCAATAGCTCATCTTTGATGCAAAACCCCCCAAGAGTAACATCTGGAACGGAGTGACCCACTATTTTAGACCGGAGGGGGCGGAAGATGAAGAGACAGGACTCCTCTGTCTCCCCCGTTCACCTATTGCCCCCAAACACTCAGACTGATAACTCCCTTCTCCCAGTGCACTTTTGTTCTTCAGACTTAAAAAATATGAAGTGTTGCCTAACATCTCCTCCCTTTAACAAAACCACATTCATGACAGAAAAAAAAAAAATTCAATGTCACGAAAAATGTCAATCCAGAAGAGCATTTTCCAGGCGCTCCGGCCAAAACCTCTTCAGGGGTTGTACAGGTGAAGAGGTGACGGGAGGAAAAACAGACTCAGGAATGAAAGCAACAAGTGAGAGGGAACTGGATCGCTTTCACGCAACACACACACACACACACACACACACACACACACTGACACATCAGATTAACAGCAGGACATGCCAAGGATGCAGACACACTTGCCAAAATCTTTCTTCAAAGGACAGATTTCTGAATGCGACTTGTCTCCGTGTCTCTGTCATCCTTAAACTTGAAGAGAACTGGATTTGCAGTTTTTTGTGTTTCACTCCAGTGTTTCATAAGTAGGTTCCCGCACAGCCGCCTCTCTCTCTCTCTCTCTCTCTCTCTCTGTTTGAGTGATTACACAAAAATCTGATCTTGGCAGCGCTCTGTTGAGCTGTCTAGCCCTCGCATGTCTTTGTTTATACATTTGTTTGTAATGGCGCAAGCGGGAAAATAAACATGAGATGAGGAAAGGCTTTAAATGGCAGTGATATAATATAAAGGATGAAAATCAACATGAAACAGGAAATCTAATTGTTCCTTTCTTTCATCATGCCGATAAAACGTCTTAATCAGTTCACAAACATTCCTACCCAGACGTCTGGCATGACCATAGTCTGCTGCTTTTATCAAGGCCATATGACCCTCAGCGTCCAGGCTTCAGCTGCCGTTTCCTCGGCGTGATGATGAATGTGATCTCTGAACCCACCTGAACGTACAGCTCCCTCAGCTCATACTGGAACTTCTTCGGGTCTGTTGTGATTGTTACGGGTCCAATCTCTGCAGAGGAACGACAGAAAGATGCTGTGTGATTAATCTGGCCACAGGCTCCACTCAAGTCTGCATCTGATGAATAACTGAAAGCATTTTTCCTTTTTCTTTTTTTTTGTTTCCTTAAATTCTTCTGTTGAGCCAAATATTAGTTTTGGCAAAAGCTTACGGATGTCCAGATTAAAATGTCACAATATGAACTGCTGAGGAGAATTTCCGGAAAGGGGATATATTTATCTAACGGAGAAAGGAAAGGATAAAAAACGAAATGTGAGAAAGATACATACAGAGAGACAAGTGATGGAGGAAAAACATAAAAGGAGCGACAAGGGAGACATGACGACGGTGATTATTTGAAGGTCTGTACTTCTTCTCTCTTCTATTCAACCATCATTTACGCCAGAAGCTGTTTTTGCACCGATAAACAATCCGAGCTCTGGAAACACTTCAGTCACTGATGCATCAAAACCGTTATCGTCTAGTTCATGGAAAAGATTCAGTCTAACTCAACTGATGAAGCTTGTGAGACAGAGACAATGGGCAAAAGTTTAAGAGAAACTGCAGTGGCCGAATTACAGATTATAAATATATATCAATTTTGGTTCCTAAGAGACAGAGTGACTGATCCCGACTCTAATCAGAAACAGTCCTGCTTCGTTCGGTGGTTGGTCGAAACAGACACTGTTACCATTCCACCAGAATTACTCACTCTGCCATTTGTGGTGCAACTGTGATCTCTGTAAACCAACAGAAGAAACGAACATATACAGTAAATATCAAGAATGACACGACGACTTCAACTGGCTCCATTATGTCAAGTTGGGAATATTCATAATCACTTCTGTATCTTTACACCAAGGGATAAAAGGAGAAAGCTCAATATAACCCTTGCATGGGGAAAAGACAGAAACAGAGGATGGATCCCTCCTCCAGGATGCACAGATATTACATGCAATATAAGTTTCATATAAACCTGCAACTGACATTTACCTTTATTATCTAGTCATCTGCAAATTATTCACTTTTATACATTATTTTGTCAAAAACCTAAATCTGCTTGTTATCTCACAGTCCAGCACAAATGTGTTTTATCCCAAACCCAGACATTAAGCTATATAAACAGTAAATATTCAGTTTATTAATGTGTGAAACAAGGAAAAGCATCATATTCTCACATTTGCAAGTACATTGACACTTATGTAAGATTACTTTAGTGGCTGATTGGTTTGAAAACAGCTGCAGACGGAGCTTCGATCGACTGATCAACTCATTACTCCTCCGACCAGCTCAGCTCTGGTCGTAGACGCAGACAAACCTCAGTGGTTACCGAACAAAGACTTGTCATTTCAGTGAAAGCAAAGCAAAGCAAAGCCCCCCCCAACAACCCCACAGTGACAACACGGCCTGAGCTCTGCAGCTCTGCCAGTGCTAGTAGTCACTGCTGTTTCTCAGCTTACTTTGTTCTGTCCGTTAATGAGCTGCTAAGCCCCTTCTTGAGTCAAACTGTGTGACTTCAGCCACTGCAGCTGTGCTGAGGAATGAGCCTGATGAGGGGCTGCAAAAAGCACACACACGTAGGCTCGCATACATATGCACACACACACACACACACACACACACACACACACACACACACACACACACACACACACACACACACACACACACACACACACACACACACTGCAGTTCTGCACATGCAAGCAGATTGGAAAACAAGGGTTCCCTTGTTGAGTAGAGGGCAATTACAAAGGATCCCTGACTTTTGGAAAAGGATACAGTTTAAACTGTTTTACAACAGTCTTCAAATTTGGTCTAAAGGTCAGAACCCAAATGAGAAATTTAGATGTTTAGTGGCGTGTTGAGACTCCTTAAACACAAGTATTGTGGGGAACTTTCTGTTCTTCACTCTTGTGCAATTTCTGTTGAGTGAAGCCTTTAAGGTTGTTGAGTTTGACATAATTTACCTCCCAGTGCAGCGAGGAATCATGAGTATATTTCGCCTCTTGTCTTCACAACCAGCATCACCTTACAGTTCTACTTGAAAAGCACTCCACGAGCACTTTCAACTTCTATAATAACATACAAAAGGATAAAAGTCTTTTTCCAAATGACCCAGATTTTGGCATCCTTGTAAATCCTCAAGGTGGAGTGTAGGAACATTTGTGGCGATCAGAAACGCTTTTCAAAACTAACATGGAAATGTGTCTGGCTGCTCTGAACGGAACATGGATCTGGAGCCAAACTTTTCAGAGATGGAAAAGCTGACATCTCTTTCCTTATGGGAGAAGTTCCCATGGCTGTTGTAAGTATTCTTTATACTATTCTGGCTGCAGCGCCACTAAACCGCAGCCACCCTCTTTGCATCGGCACCGTGGAAAACCAGAGCTAATAGTCGCGACCTCTACACAGTAAGAGACGAAATAAATCAATCTATTCAAAGTTTACTAGTGTAACGATCTTCGACTTTGACATATTACGGTACAATATCACTGCCGTTTATTATTTCTTTTCTTTCAAATGCCTTTATCACATGAGGAAGCGCTTGTGTTGTGTGCCACTGGACTGGATCAGTATCACCACAGCAGTCAGGGTTTGAGGGCACAGTGCCTTGCCCACTGGCACCTCATCGAAACTGGTTAAGCACGGGGAAACCATTACTCCGTTGGTGCCAGAGGTGCACTTTCCAAAAAGGTCATGAGAGTCGCAGATGTCTCGCACAAAACAGCAGAAAATATTTTTTTAAAATGATGAATACACATTTTGGAAAACACTGCGATCTTGAAGTAAAAAATATCCCTCTGATGTACCTTTCTCCATTGTTGAAATAAAACATGTGTGAGGACATGGGATGGCTGGTCCGCATCATGTGAGCAGCTATATAAGGGAAATCTTAACACACTCTTCTGGCTGCCACATTGGAAATAGCTTCTCGGTGATGACAAGGAACACCTAAGTGGCACGAACAAGGCCAAGTGAGTGAAGTCAGAGTGAAGGAATGCTCTAAAGTCTGATGAAAGAAACAACAAAAGAGAGAAATTGCCCAAAACAAACACGTCAAAAAGGAAATTGGCATCTCATCTCATCCTGTTTTCTTAATCTGTTCGCAGTGTGAGCTGTTGACCCAAGTGGGTCGGGCTCGGGGGAGGTGGTGGTAAACAATGAGAACAAATGACTTCAGCCTCCACCTTGCTATTCTTACAGCATGCATCTGTAATGCCGTCTGTGAAAGCATGCATCTGCACATCACGTGCAGGCTTAAACACTCGCAGAAATTCTAATGGGATGGAACAAACTGGGCAAGTGTCCAACGGCAAACTCGGCTTCACCTCCACTGACATTCGGGCTTTAAGTAATTTGCAGGGAGTCACTCATGCATTCACCGTGGAGTGAGTTTCTCTTTCCTTACAACATCAGCAGCGAGGAATTCCAAGGCCAACATGTTGAAAGGTCACAGCCGTCACTGTCTTCCAACCAAATAAATTCTCAGTTTCTGGCAGCAATACAGAAGAGTTTCACAAGCTGCTACATACAGACAACTGACAGAGCCATTGTCATCCTTCTGCTCTGGATTACCGACAAGTTATGGCCGTGACAGAGTGTGACAGTTTGGGAAAGTTATGCTCTTTAATGTGCTCTGTGCTTGATTTCTCCTAGTTAGCACTGGCAGCGGTTACATCTACCATTCACAACCTGTTTTTAATTTATTCATTCCTGAAGAAAAAAAGAAAAAAAGACCGGCATGTTCCTGACTCACCATTACTTTTTGGTTTGGAAAAAAACAAAAAACAGATCTAGAAACCAAACGCTGTGTGAATATACAGACCAGGAGTGACCTGAAGAACCCCTGCATCATCAACAGTAGCAACAGTAGAGTCACAAAGCGTTGTGTTGTTTTTCCTTTATTTACAGGGCACGGGTTTATTCATGGGGCGCCGCCACGTGGTGAAGTGGTTATTTCTGTGGCCTCACAGTTCAAATCCGGTGGCCTGAGGCTTTTCTGTGTGGAGGTTAGCAAGTTGTGGGTTCCCTCTCAGTTCAAAGACATACACACTGGGTTATGTGGCAGTTCTGAAGTACTCATAGGTGCAAATGTGAAAGTTATTTGTCAGTCATGTGATGTCACCTGGGATTGGCTGCAGCCCGCCCTTGACCGTCAGCAGATAAGCAGTATAGACAATGCATGGATGGATGGATGGATGGTTCAGTATTATTATTCAAACTGCCTTAATGGGCTGTTTTATGATACAACCATGTGTTATTTACTAAAATAATGTTCAGGTAAATGAGTCTCTGTGGTTTTCTCCATTCAAAAAAAAAAGAAAAGAAAAGAAAAAGAAAAAAAAACAGGTTACACAACAAGAAGCTGTTACAGCACTTAACAGCAACAGAGGCTATAAACACACACACACTGCTTTTCTGTCATTCTGCTGACTCAGGCTTAAACCTGCCAGAATGAGAGCGGCTGTCATCCTGACCATCAGCTATGGGGCATAATTCACTTAATCAGCCCCACTGAGAAAACACATGTGAAACAGCACACGGCGCAATTAGTGCAGCTCTGTGAGGAAGAGTGTCCGGGACTGTGGCGCGTACAAAGGAGCAAACTTGTCTGCACACACATACTGTACACACACACACACACACACACACACACACACAAGTACGTGAGGTAACACATGTGCAATTACACCCTTGACATGTAACACACACATACACAAACACAAACATAAGCAAATACACTGCAGGTGAAAGGTCAACAACACTTATCTTAATAATGATTAGTAATGATCTTAATATGAGCAGCTGTCAGTCTAAATAGTGTTCACACATACTGTTATTTTATAGAAAACAATGTGCAGTGTTAAATTAATATTCACACTTTATTGACTTAATTATTCATTGTTAACATTTCATTCCTTCATTTTGTGTTTTTTTACTTTCCCCTTTGATCTGAATCCACTAATTAAATTAGCTCAAATTGGCCCTTTGTGCTCAGACACCAGCGGTGAAATCATCCTAAAAGATTTCCCCAAACAGGAAATTACTCACTCATGAGATTGATTCCTGCTTTTTTTTTTCTTTTTCTTTTTACCAAGTTCATATGTGTTGCCTGTTTCAGATGGGACAGCGCAGCAGAGAGGAAGCGGTTAGTGCCTCTGATGGGATAATAATCTATTACTGGTGTCAGGGATATTACCATGTGCTCCTTGTGGAGGTGGAATAAACAAACTCTCAACACCAGCACTGACTCAGATTTACGCTCCTTTAACAAACCGAACCCCCCAAATTCAAAACAGCATATTATCTAAAAAACTGCTTTTCATGTTTTTTTTTACCATGCTCTTTTACTTTTCCTTTGCATTCATGAGCTTTTAACTATTCTTTTCTGACTCAAGCCAGTATGAAAACTGAGTAGCAGAATAAAGCATCCAAATATTTGAATATAGCACAGGGAAAAGTCATTTGAGGAACTATTTGTACTAAGATGGATAGAGGATGGCTGGTTTACATGCATTTTTCTGTAAGACCTGTTGTCAGGTATTGTCTTTAAGACTGTCAGCAAACTGTCAACATAATGAAGATCATATTTCATGTGGATGTCTGTTTTACAAATCTCTCACTCTTTTACAGTAATTAAGGATTGAAGTGACATGTTTATATCTGCATTTTGTACAACCCAGACTCCTCCTGCTTTGAAGTCTCCCTATTTTACCCCTCGGTTTCTTCTATATATTTTTCTTTCCATCTCTTATTACAGTTTGTCTCCTTCTATGTTTCCTTTCTTGCTTTTATTCCTCGCCCCACTCCCCCCTTGCATCTTTTACCCCGCCTGACTTCGCCTTGTCATCTAATGACCGAGGTTTACCCTGCAGCAACAGAGCTAACAACAAGCTTGATTTTAAAACCACCACAAATTGAAGTTGTGATGGAAAATTCTCACCACAACCTGAGAAAAGAGAGACAGACCACCAGGCAGTTTAACCTCTGTGAGCCGAGGCCCTGCCTCTCCTGTTTCACTTCGCTTGATCCAATTGGATGTGTCTCGGGACGGTGGGCCGCAAAAACCACTGATCTCTATTAATTGAACTCATGAGTTCAAATGATCACACAGAGTCCTACACGCACACATACATGCTGGGACCCAACTGATGCACACACACCACACGCAGCCGTGTAATTCCTCCCAGATGAATGGCCTGATGGCGAGCATGTTCCAGAGGCAGACGACAGCTCTGAGCCACCAGTCATCTATCTGACTGGTAACGGGTGCCGCAGACAGAACACAGAGGAAGATGCAACCCGAGTGGAAGTCTTAATTAAGTAAGTGTGTGTGTGTAAATTCATGGATGTCATTTATGAGGATGTGTGGTTTTGCGGCTCTTCTTGCAGCCAAAGAAACACGGCGACCTTGCAGCGAATTAAAATCTCCTGCCTGTGTGTATGTATGTTTAACTGTGTATTTACTTGTGCACATGAGTTCATGGTTTTTGGTCAGTAAAAGCAACACATATGTACTGTTCATTTCATTGTGTATAATGATGTTCAATGCAAACCTCTGAGACATGCTCAAATACAGCTCTGACTCAACCCAGAATATCCAATAACCATTGTGGTCGACCAAAGACTTAGGGAGAGATCTGTCAACATAAACCATCTATATATTATCCCTACATGCTAACATAAACCACAGAAATAGTACAGAACTGTATGATAACTTAAACTTGGAAACAAATGCTTTACAAAGCTCCATTTCCATCTGGTGAGGAGAACAGCGTCGTCAGAAGCAACGATCGCAGTGGACCCAACAAAGATGTCTAATTCTTCTATAATGATTCACATAATCACTGTCACACGTGAGCGTCCAAAACCTTTAGTCTAGTTGTCACCAGGAAAAACATAAAAAGGGAGACTTGAACGTAATCTGTCTCTGTGGTTGGGCGACGGCCTAGACGTCCTGTCTGAATACGAGCAACGGGAGGAAAATGTAGACAATATGGAAGGAAGAAGAGGGTTAAAGTAAGTGGATAACTTATTGCTGAAAATAAGACAAGAGATTCCCATCTACTAAGAAGAATAACTACAGTATGTCGACTGGCTTTATGATGATGCTCGGTTTTTATCAGATAAACATCTGCAGTTAGGAGAGAAATTATAATACCTGTCTGTTGCCAAGCAGCAAAGAAGAAGTATATTATACGCTGTCCTTAAATTGATCCTTGAATTTGAGGAAATTGTGCCTGGAAAGTCCTGATAAAGTCTTTAAATTTGATGTTTAAGAAGGTTAGGGTACTCTGAATATTATGTTTTACTATAAGGGAGCCACACTAAAGTTGTTAAAGTTTTTTTACTTTTACTTTCAACTCTTAATTAAACTGAACATTTGATTAAGTACAGCAAATATCAGATACTTCAAGACAAATATTCTAAAAGGTGATTTAACTTCTACATTAGTCATTTTAAGATGAGATACATGTACTTTTACTCAAGTAGTTCTTACTTAATATAAGACTGTTGGGTGTAGAAAGCCTCATATGCTGCACAGTTTGTAAAGACGTTGGTGGTGTTTGATTTTGGCTTGTAGAGATAAAACTGACTTTGTGACTTGGGGAGAGATCAGGTGCCACGTGGAGTTATGACTCTTTTTTTTTTTTCCTATTCAAGTCTGAAATATCATGAATCAAGAAGCTAAAATCTGGTTTGTGTTAAGATTATCATACACAGTACTTTTTTTGCAGATGCATTTTGGTGCCGTATGCCAGTTTTTTCAATTGAGAACTCATTGACCCAGACGCAGTGAGGATGAACACAGTGTCAATTAACTTTGGGAGACTTCTGGTCTGTTTTATGATGAACTTTTCTTGTCTTTTCTCTGCTCAGCACTCATTCTACACTGATTGATAGCAGGGTTTCTGGGTCAAGCCTCCTTAACCTCCTCATCAATTTCACCCGTGGTGGCAAACGGTCAAGAAACACCAAAGCGAACAAATCGTGGTCGTAACTCTTGGTGACGCCTCCTGCAACAACAACATCTTATATAACCAAACTGCTTACAAAACTGACCCGACCCCAGATAGGTTGTGCTGTGCAACGCCCTCTTCACCTGTAATACAAATACTACATATTTCACTACCTTGACAACATGTGAAGGGTGGAGGACTGGAGAGGAGGATGAAAAAGACAAAGCTGAGACTTAAGAGGCACCAGGTGTTTTATCTCTGAATACCTCTGATTGAAAGAGCAAAGACCAGCGCAGACAGCAAAACCTCCTGAGAAATCTGCTGTCATTGAGGTTTCTACATATGGTCTCCATTGTAGAAATAAAAGCCAAAACCCTGAGAGTTGGACAGGATTGATCATATGATTCACTCTTAGAAAAAAAATTACGTTTGAATCAAATGTGGCCTTTTTAATTGCAGGGATTATATTAATTTACGCTAAAAGTTAAGTATAAGGTTTGAAAAAATGAATGACAACAACCTCAATATTACAACCACAAGACTGCATAGCTCATGACCACACATTTTATGACTGATGGCAGTGTAATAATCCCAGACTGCTCAAAAGTGACTGGGCGGCGCTTTTTGGTTCAGCGTGCCTCTTTTGTTTTACTGAGGAAATTCTAATTGTGCGTGTTGAAGCAGACGGAGGAAACCTCAGATGCAGCAGATCTGCACTGTCGACCACACACAAATGCACACTCAGATGTCTGAGGCAGCGATTTTCGACCTCTCGCAGCTCGCTCTCATCTCCTCAGGTATGTTGCGAATATCAAAATTCAAGTTACTGTATGTATATGGGAAGGAAGGTTTTTTTTAGCCTTTTGAGCTGACGATGACCGTTTTTTTTTCAAAATAAGCTTTGGTTTCACACTCAAATGTGTGATATTGACAATGATTTACTGTCTGTACAAGGATTTTTGGAACAAGAAAGGAGTGTTATGTCATTGCAAATGTGGGAAATACTAATCTAAAGTGGTCTTCATGAGACACAACTTCAACCAACGCATAAGGCTAGTGTCCTCTGCCCCCCCAGAGGCAGGGGCAGCAGCAGAGGGCACTGAGACTCTGGCCTTCAGCCTTGCAGCCTGTAATTCAGTTTCCCTCAACATTCGTCAGGTTCAGACACATTTAAAAACCATAAAGGCTGCAATGTCAGGTTTGTTATTGCATGTCAACTTCTACTCCTTGCTTCTGTGTATATTTATGGCCTTTCTTCTGGTGCAAACGTAGCAACATGTCACCAGTTGTCGAGCCTTTCAGGAAATAATTCAGCGCTGCTGCAGTACACACCGGGTTCCTCTGGGTTTGGAGGGGACAACAGGCGTGGGCGTTGTGGAGAAAGAGAGAAATGAGAAGCACAGCACAACAAATGGCACAGAGGTACAATGTTTCTTGCACACTTACAGACAGCATCTCGGAGACTTGGCTCGCCACCAACCAGCTGAACAGTCAATGTTAAATAATCAATCTTTCTGACAGAACAACATTCCTGCTGTTAAAACTATTCAACTGCACCAAATAAAGCCTTTGTCCACTGTGGCGCACACAGTACATACCGTCACTAAAAAACCTTTGCTCACATGTGAGAACCTGGGGTCCTGCACTGATAAGATCATTAACATTTTACAAGAATGCAATGTCCTGCTCGGAAAGGTCTTGTGTGTAATATAAAGCTCGGCAGGTAGAAGGATTTTAATTAAGGCAGCAGTTTTTGGCCACTTGGAGGCAGCATAACAAGCTATAATCACAACACTGACATATTAACACCTTATAAAGTTGTTGTGGGGAATGTGTCAGCAAACAATGCGCTATTTACACATCCAGCTATGGAACATTAACACCCATTTAGGAGAATATCTCTAGACAAATAACATTTATATCACATATTTATATATGTATTAGCTCTATTTTGGTCTCCACCTCCTGCTGAGAGTGGCTTACTGATTCAAGATGTTCACCATCTAGTTGCTAACTTTGTTTATATATAATTTAGTGCTAGAAATATAGTGTACATTGTGATTATCCCGGCATGCTGTCTGGAAAGAAAACTAAAAGAAAGAGTTGACAGATGCCATAAAGCTCTGTAATACCCAGAGGAACTAAAATCATTGGATAATTAGTGACTTCTTTCATATTTTTCACAATCATTTGATCCACTACAAATAAGCTGAATAATGAAAATACAACAAGTCAAGCAAAAGAAAATATACTTTTTTTGGACACACAGATACAAACAATAGATGCTATCCAGCTGTTCTCCTGCACATACAGCCCCGTGTGTGTTAAAAGAATAATCCAACTCAAGTAAATGCTTCCTTGTGACTGTAAACAATGAAATGTGACTCTAAACACACACGTGTTTCAACTAAAGTGTAAATGAACGGCTTACACAGTAAAGTAAAAAATAAAATAAAAACCTTGGAAGACACAGCCAACATGAGGTCATGCCATACCAAAACCATGGGAATGTTCAACTTTGGCACCGTATCTATAGACATAAATCTAATTCGCTCATAATGAGTCCTCCAGACACCAAAAGTATGATGTAAAACAATGACTGAATGAATCTGTGCAAAAAAATCCCTTCAGAAAAATGTTTCCTTAATAACACTGTCTAGACATCAATCTGTAGAGTCCAAATTGACTATAAAAACACTAGTTTGAGGAAAGCCCTTGTTGAAGGGGCAACAGTAAAAGAGCTGAGGTTGCTGCTTATTATTATGAGTAATAAAGCTAAAAAAATAAAAAAAAATGCTGACTGGCAAATACTGACATACAACATAGTGTAGGCATGTCTGCAGCTGGTATAGCTGGCAGTGAGCAGCTGGAAACCATCCACTTGGATTCTAGGGCAATGAGTTTGAGAGAGCCGTTTGGAGCCAAAACCTTTGTTGTAGAGAGGCATAAAAAAAAATGGGTCAATGTGTTATTCATAATTTTATATTTTATTTCTGAATGTGTTGGTTCTGTAGTCACAACACAGAATTGGACACAGCAAACTGCACGAACAGCATTTCAAGAGCTGAGCTGCTCCCCACCAACAACAAAAAAAAGAAAAGCGGCCAGTGGCAGCTGTTATCAAAATCACCTGACTCGCCTCGGGTGCTCAGCTCTCCGAAGTAAATGGACTTGGAGTGACTGGCTGCTGCTTATGCTGTGTGGACACATGGTAAGAGTTAGGGATAGGTCAGGTAAACATGTCTGCCCCTGGACAGGAAAAACACATCTCAGGCGTGCAGCAACAATTCATTTTTGACACATGATGCAAGCTGAGAAAATACACCGACATTGATAGCAGTCAGATTCCTCTGTGATAAATAAACATGTCAACATGAATCATCTTCCTCTGTCTTCAGACGTTTACTGCATCTTACATTTCATTTGTTTGTTTATCTTTTATGCCTCCAGTGTGACTTCTTGTCTTATCTTTCACTTCTGTTCCGTGTTCAGATCTCCATCCTCAAATGGGACAACACGCTGCTACACAAACAAAACACCAGCCACTGAAAGGTCGAGAGGGTATCACCGAGAGCCCAGACAGCCATGTCAAAGAGCCCCGAAGGTCACAACCGGGGTACGTGAACCCCCGGGACCTCGGGAGAAGGCTCGGAATTCACCAGAGGTTGGAAAACAAATCCAAAGCTTAGAGTTAAGAAAAAAAAAAGGACCTAACATGGTCAGAGAGGAAGGAGGAGCAGAAACCTTTGATGCCTCTTGAATGGTTCATTCATTCCCAAATGGATCCATGTCAGCCGGTGCAGCGGAGGGTCAACTAACTACCTGTGGCTTTTCTTAAAACAGTAACAACATCCTTTATCCATAATTAGCCTTGGAATCTGTAAAGATGTCGATGTGCAAGATGAAAGGTGGACGACCCCTGATTACACAAAGCTACATGCGCTGCTGTGTGCTAAGAGCACCTGGGGGCAGTTCAGAAGGTGTGTGCACAGCCCTAAAAATTAAAGGCTATTTTAATATTCCAGGGCAGGTCTATTAGGACATGAAACACGCAGACAAACAATGCAGCCGGCCACACTCTGCTCCCTTCCTCTAATTCTCCACAACCTCCACCTCTCTCCTTTGGCATTCCTGCCTAATAGCATCATTA
Source organism: Trachurus japonicus (assembly GCF_045865225.1). Lineage (NCBI taxonomy): Eukaryota > Metazoa > Chordata > Actinopteri > Carangiformes > Carangidae > Trachurus > Trachurus japonicus. The sequence goes on from NC_140910.1 coordinate 23,681,191, forward strand.
TTGACTCTGTCCAGCTAAACTCAGGCTCCTTGTAATCTCACACGGGCGGGGCAATTCAGACAACATAACTGCTGCTCTAGATAGACAGAAACAAAGGGGGAAATGGGATGGTAGGAAAAGGACACTGAACACCAACAAAGGGAGCTGTGGGATGAGCGTCTTTGATCACGCTGGAGAGATAGAAGCTATCTCGCCAAACCCTCCACACCCTGGGACTCAGTCCATCTCCGAACTAAAGAGGACTGTCAGGAAAAAGGCCACTAGACACCAATAAATCAGAAGGAGAACGCCAAGATGTCAGAAACTGGAGTGAATTTTGAAACGTCCAGATCTTACACATGAACAGTTCTTGAAAGGAACAAGCTGATGTTACTCAACAAGCCCGTCTCAGGTCGGCTTGTGCCTTTTTTTATACAGAAGAAGGTGTTAGGAGGATGTTGTCAACACTCTGACTCAGTAGATCAGTACTGTAGGTATTTTATGCTTTGAATAGAGGTTTTGACAGCAGAGAAAAAATGATAACAGAGAGCGAGGTGTCAGAGAGAAGGCAAATGAAAGCCGGACTTGAACCAAAAGACATTGCAGTTCATGGATGCAGCCTTCACCAAGGCAACTCTACTGAAACGAAGACCAGGTTTAAATTAGGGATGTACCAATTGCAAAATTCTGGGCTAATACTGATACAGATGTTTAAAATAACAATTTGGCCTGGTCGATGCTGGTACCAATGTTTGGTTGTTAGTTTTTCTCTGTTGTCTATTCCTCTTTTGTGTAAAGGAAACAAAGAAATCTTCATTACTCACAAAAAAAACAAACATTTTCACTCACTTAACTTTAACAAATTGAACATGCACGAGCCCTCTGGCGTCTCGGCAGAGTCACGTGGGGGGACATGACTTTGCCGAGACGTCAGAGGGCTAAAGAAAAAAAGGTTTCTCCTCCGAGTCATCACCACAATATGCCACATAGCAGATAAACATCGGCCACTGCCATCAGTATTTTCCGATGGCCGATGGCAGTCAATAAGGAAAATATCATTATAGTCAGTTTGCATCTTCCATAAAGATAAGAAAACCAAGGAGGGGAAAGTTTTCTCAAGTCTGTAACCCGACCTCAGTCCTAATGATCCAATGCTACCCTTATGTGCAATAACCCAATTATGTTACAGCACATAATTCAACCTGTACATAATCTATGTTGAATATATGGGGGATTATATATGTTTATATTATGTGAGTTTATGTTCAAGTCTCCTTTGTTCTGTCACTTAAAATTAGAAGGTGCATCTAAAAAGAAAAATTTGACAGATTATATTTAATGTGGACGCAAACACTCTCAAATTAAAGCAGTGAGTCAGAAGGTGAACTTCATAGTCACTGCTCCATTTCAAGGCATCGCACTAAGCGCACAGCTAACACAACATAAAAGTGTCACTATACCCTAATGCCCTCTGACTGTACTGAACGGCGAGTTGTTTGAGGTCCCCCGCTGACCCACAGCACTGGGCTCTGACCCATCTCAACCTCAGCCAATTAAACACTCACACAAGCACATACAAGACACACACAAACACGCCCTCTCACAGCAAGGTAGTATTTACAAGGATGAGCATGTGTGTGTAAGGACGTCAGCAGACAGAGCCTTAAAGAAGGAAAGGCAGAAGCCAAGCAGACAGTGGAAACACATTTTCACACGCATGCACTCGCATCTTATTCAACACAACGTCGGTTCAACTCCTGAAAGCATTTGGTTCGCATTTTGCGGAGCTTCTTTATTCATGGTTAATTGGAAAGCTGAACGTTCAGACATTAGGCCTGGGATAAAAGTCCACATTTCCTGGCTTGGGAATGGCAGCAGTGTTGTGAAATAAAGTTTATTTGGCTATAAACTCTCAAATAAATGTTCCATAAGACCGAGCGAGCCTGTTTTGCTGTACACCTTCAGCTCCTCCTCGGCCTAAAAAGACTGCAGATTCCTTAATGACAGATTACTCATCACCGTCTGGTCTGTCGCTGCAGCGGAGGAGATGTTCATGTTCACAGCTGTTCCTCAAACAGTCCAGGACGCTGCCTGTCACGGAGCCATTTCTCTCATGAAGCGAAAGCCATTTTCAAAAGTCACTGGGGTATAAAACGATAACACAACGGGGTAGCTGAAATTCAAGCCTTCCGCGGTTTCATTGGTGTGTTCTCAGACCGTAGTGCTAAGTACACAACCCCTGTGCCTCAGTAAAATGACTTGTGAAGTATCCTCTTGCTTTCTTTCTTTCTCTCCCTGCAGGATGGAGGAAAGGTGGGGGGTGGGGGGGGCTTCCTGACTGATCTTCCCACACAAGCCTGACCCCAATATCCAGGCATCCTCTTGACACTCTCGCTTCACACACACACACACACACACAGACAGGCATGTGCACAACACAGGCCGGCAGAAACGCAGATACACAAACACACACTCTAGTGTTTACTGTGTCAGATTGCAGTGTAAATAAAGGGGGAAGCTCCGGGGCCTCTGATTCAAAAGGAGCCAAATCAAACAGGGACTGCGTTATCGTACTGGGTCGGATGGAAAGTGGGGGGGAGGAAAAAAAATGGATCTGTGTGTCAGAATGAAACAAAGCCTAAATTAAAGTCCTTATGATAACAAAACTGATTCTCTCCAAGGGGTTTGGGATGTTGTTGGAGAGGGACAAAAAGTGAGAGAGGGAGCGACAGGGGCAGAACAACATTTGGGGAAATGTTCAGCTACCCCCTGTCTGCAAAGTGTGCTGTGCTAATCATTCCTCTATCCCCCCGAGGCGCTCGGAGAACACATTCTGACATCCTCGTTAACTTTTTAAGAAGCAAATGAACGTCACCCGGCGGTCAGGGGGACAAACACGAAGACAGACAGGCAGTTTGTAAAAAAAAAAAAAAAAGGGAAGTCAACACTGGGGTTCTGTTTCAGTTTCAGTTTACAGGAACGGGAGGAATCAGATACTTATACTCCGAGCTCTGGAGTTAAATACAAGTTATAATCACAGTATTCTTTCACCACTATCACTTCGTCCAGTGCACAATGCATCACAGCTCTTTTATCATCTGCTAATGATCTGAGATTTACTTTCCCTCCCGAGGCCCCACAATAATGAATTCATCATTTGTTACATTTGTGTACACTGAGCATATTTCTTCCTTTCTTCCTAACATAATTATTATTCTAGGCAGAGAGATGCTGGATTGAATTGATGATTGAGGAGTGGTGCCTCATAAGAATTTGTAACGCGCTGAAATTTTAGCAACGGAGAACAAACATCTGGAATAGGAATCTGTCTCTTCGCCACTCAGATCACCTCTGCTTATTCATCTCTTTCTCCTTTTTTCAGATCTCTTGGATCAGTTCGTGTCTACGGTTGCAGAGTGAATTCGGGGTTTAGCCGAGTAGATTTCAAACATACATATCTTGAAGCAATGCAGAGGATCAGTCCATGTAAAATGTTCTAAAAGTGTATTTTGGCAGGACATTACACAAATCCTATAAAACTGTGAGTCTTTGGCCAGAAATGATTGGGATAAGTGGTATCATAAAAAAAGATTTTTCCCTCGGTCGTGTCTAATTTCTGTCACTACCTGTCTCTGTTGACATTTATAAGATCTACAGAAGTGTTTCTGGAGAGCACTTTGCTGCGCACACACACACACACACACACACTCTCTCTCTCTCTCTCTCAGCACACAGCAGCAGCATGTCCTCTTGCTCTCGCTGTTGAATGAGCATTTTTGCAGGTGGGCACCTTCCACTTCTCACCTCCAGATCAGTACGCAAACTCACCCCTCACCTCCCCACCACCACATCATGGCATGACAGCAGCCTTTGATGGTGTTTTTGTAAGCAGGTGAGTGACCCCGACTCCCTCCCTCTCAGAAAATAGTAATTACAGAAACAACAAGAAAAAAAATCCCTAAACAACATCTGGCCATTCAAATGTCAACTTCTGTAAAGCTTTGGTTCTCATGGTAAATAGAAATACTGATAACTTATTCAACATTTAATGTAATGGAATAGCTGTGACAGACTACTGGAGTGCTGCCCACGAAGACTCAGTTTCTACATAATGTGAATTATTTGTTTCATTAATGATTATTGAGGATTGGTCTACTTTTATAAGACGGTCTCCCAGGTTACTTTTAGCTATACACAGCCCAATGATACAGTATATTGCCTAGACATTAGTTGTCCAGAATGAGAGAGCACAGGGGTGATGATAATCATCAAGCTGCATTGCAAACCTAAAGCCACACACACTAACCCTGGCGGAATGCTAATGATAGTGACCGCCAGGCTGAACATCTGTGCGCTGAGACGAAATCCCCCCGAGTTCCTCCTCTGGAGGTGTGAGGGACATTAGGCACTCAAAGGGCGGATTGTGAGCAAACTATCACATTTCTCACTTTTCTGTGTGCTTTTGTTTTTCCACTGCAACGTGCAAACCCCCCAAATAATCACAAAAACACGTGCACGCATTGTCACAGCAAATGAGCGTATAGGAGAGAAAAGTCAATAAGAGAGTAGTGACCAGCACAGACTGAGACTTTCACTCGCTGTGTGGCACCGTGTGTGTGCTGTGCGTTACCTGGGTCATGGAAGGGAACCAGGGCAAAGTTATACAGGGGTCTCTGCGGTCTGCTCAGGGATGTCTCCAAAATCTTGGACGCTCCCTCGATGACCTGGACCAAGTCGTCGTACATGGAGCCGGTCACATCAAAGACGAACGCCAGGGTTGATGCGCCCTCCGGGATGTCCTCCTTCGTGGCCGCGGTCCCTGCGTCCTGGCCGGCGGACAACGCCACTGACAGCGCAAGGGCCAGCCACACCAGTCTGGAGCCCATTTCAGACCCAAGACTCCTCTCAGACGCAGTTTGTGTCTGTGGTGTTTTCTTCTCGGATCCTCAAGGTGAATCTCCAGCTAACGGCAGAGACATCAGGCTCTTGAAAATGGACTGAAAAACTTTTAACAAAGGGCGCAAAGCCAAGCCAGAGAAGTAGAATAAAGAAATCCTTTGTTGCTTTTTTTTTTTTTTTCTTAGTGCACTTTTCGTGTGCCTCTGTTTGGTGCCTTCGGTATAGTTTGCTTTGCACAGAAGTCGCAGCCTCTCACCTCAGTGCGAGCTGAAGCCTCTGAGGTCCCTGTCTGTCGCTGCAGCAGAGCCTGCTGTGCTGTGCTGTGCTGTGTGCTGGATCTGCAGAGTCAGGAGTCGGAGCTCGCTCAGGCTCAGCTCTGTCATACAAAGACCACCTCTCAGCTGGCCACAAAGTCTCCGAGGCGCAAAATACCCCCATGCAGAATAGCAGGGCTCTGATTGGATGAGATGCTTTGGGTTACTTGGAGCGACTGTGCGTAAATTTACTTCAGTCACGTTACACAACAAAGGCGTTATTACAAAAAAATACAAACAGCTGCAGCTCTTCTGTTTCCCATGATCAGATTATCTACAGTCATTAGTGATTGAGTTACGCACCTGTTGCATCTCCCACAGGTATGAAAGCAGCGATGAGGGATCTCATCCCATCACATGTTCATTATCACAAGGTCATTTAATGATGCATCATAGTGAACTGTATGGCTCAGACACTGATGAGGGTTTAAATGGTCTCAGAGAGTTGAGTCTTGGTACAAGAGGATGAGGATCATCCAGAAGAAGCAGCTCTCCAGTGGTTTTGTGTTCTGCAGCGCCACCCAGCGGTTGCAGTCTGATCTCACGCTTCATTTCCAAAAAAAAGAAAAAAAAGAAAAGCTTATTGATCTCCAGTTACAGTTGCTCCCTCAGTAGAGACCAGCGAATGATAAGTAGACAAAGAAAAAGGAAGCTAAATATGTACATTAAATGTAAGAAAAAAACATATTTTTGTACTATAATATACACTGTTTCCCATAAAGTGGGATTCTTTTTTCTTTTCATTTTTTTACCTCTTCTCATGAAATGATTGTGACAATGTTATTTATTCTTGATAGATAAAATGTATATATTCTCAAAACTTTATTGACAAATCTCTTCCAAACACACCACTGTGGAAATTAATTAACCTTTGCAAACTCTGCATTCAGGATTTAACAAAATTGGGGGTACTGAACAATAGGATTTAGGCCTTTGTTTCAGTTTTTCAACTTTGGTCAGTTTAACATATTTGGGGGGGGGGGGTTCATGCATATGATATATATATAATGTCCAATATTACTCTTTCAAACGTCATTCAGTCACTAACGTTGAGTATGGCCACCCCTGACACTGATCAATGCGTCATGGCATAGCTACTGTCCACAAGCATGGATTGGTTTCACCTGGATAACTGGCAATCAGTATGTAATCATTGCACCTGGTTAAAGGTGATAACTGATGTGTGTAAATAGGAATAAAAAGAGGAATGTGTCTGCAAACTAAATTATTCCAACTTTATGGGCAACAATGTATATGAGATAAATAAAACATGTAGGAAAACGTGAGGATATGAAGTTCAATATTGTACTGACGTATCCATGTCATATTGGTAAATCAATGAATACATTATGGAGGTTATGTCTGTTGCTTCTGGGTGTCTGACACCCACAGGGAGCTAATTGCTGGCTGGGAGGACTTCCCGTGTCGCTCTGTGGTGCTGGTGCATTGTGGGTACATAATAGTCTGCAGACCACTAAAGAGGTTTAGGAGCAGATATCTACACCTTCATTTAAAAAGTCTTCATAGTTCATAAAAAGCATCAACAACAATGACAGCAAAACAAAAAAAGACATAAAGTGAATTATGGAAGTAAAGAGCAATTAATCAGGGGATTTAAGTTGCATATACAACAGAGTTAAAACTGTTTTCAAAAGTTTAACCTCAACCCTCTCAGGCCTCAGGAACCTGATTAATGTGTAAAGCAAGTAGGACATTAGCACAGTTTTCCAGTTTTTTCATCTTCAGTGTTTAATTTTTTTTTACTTTCTACTTTGGCTTTCAGAGAGAAGTGCAGCACTTTTTACTCCACCACATTTATGTGACTGCTGAACTCGATGGTTACTTTGAAACAAAACCGCTTAAACATACATAATACACGCAATTTATAAAATAGTTAAGATTTAAGCTGCTTCCCGACACATTTCAGATAACTGAGTTCATTTCTGTTGATGCATCAGTTTATTAATATTAATAACAATCTGATGTCACATCTAAAAAAAAATACATCTGTCACTGGAGACATTTTACTGCATAATGAGTCATTTTACTTTTGCTTCTTTAAATATTTAAGGTAAAGCTTTTGCATTTTTACTTATAGTAGAGATGGTATGAATGCAGGATGTTTACTCATTGCTACCACTGCTCTGCACACTCTATTTGATTGCCTGCTCAACATCTTTGTAAACTAGGAACAGTTAACATACAGTACTTCAGCAATAGGGGGCGCTAGTCCACCACTGCTACTGTATCTCACACTGCTGCTGCTGCTGCTGCTGCTGCTGCTGCTGCTGCTGCAAGGCCTTGAAAATGGAAAAGATCCTGACTGGCATGATAATAGGATGTGTTTTTGAAACTTACAGACATACAGAGGTTAAGAGAGGACATAAAAATGATTGTCATAGTCTCCAATAAAATACACAACATTGGCATCAGTAGAAATCCAGCTTTTTTCGCCAAAGCTATCACCAAGTCTTTACTGGAGGATGTGTGGAAAGTCTGATGGAAACATTCAAATAAGAATCCAAACCTCACTGCCCAAGACACACGGGGATGATGTAGGAAGTGGGAGTCAGCTGATGACAATTTTGCATGGCAAACAAATAGGGAGGCTGAAGCTCCTTGAAATGCACCGTAGCAAATCTAACATGCAGGCAATGATTACACAACATGTTCCACAACATAAATAAATCACTTTTTTTTCCCAAGCTGAAATAACAGGAGTCCGAGGTACAGCATGTTCCTGACAAGCTCAGACAGGAAAAACAAAACAAAACAAAACAATAAAAGGGATTGTCAAATGCACTCTTACACACTCGTTCGTCGTTACTTTTTGCACCATGTCTGGCAGATTATCAATGTGAACGATTCATCTGAAAGTAGCCTACCCTAAATTATTAAGAAATAATGTGAATCCGCATTCTTTGGAAATACGGTGGAGCAATAGATGTAATCTGAGCGTATGTGAGAAGTTTATCTACTGTCAAAAATAGATACTCAGACAGACACACACACACACACACCCTGCAGCAGGATGTACGGCAGATTCAGTTCTGCTAAAGTCAAGAGATTCACTATCAGATGTGAGCAAACAGAGGTGAACACTGTTTGTGTCCAGTAGACGCTGGTGCGGTTACAGTTAATACCACAAATAAACATTCCTGACCTTTTGGCAATAAAAAGAAATAGCATTGTTAGCATCGTAGCCAATAAGAGAACACCATCAGGTTTTGGTTTTGACATTTTACTTCCATAGTAAAACGTTTTAAACAGGAATTTGCTAAGATCATATCACAAGAGTAGACTTGGAGTGTTTGTATAACAGTATATTTATACACTGGCACTGGCACTGTTCAAACGCTGCCACCGAGGCACAGGCCTACCAATTGTTCCTGAAAACAGAAATCAATCCCTCCTCTATCTGTTAGCACAGGTGCCGTGTTACCTTTTATACAAAAAGCTTAAATGTCACAGGACTGGTTCTGGCAACCCGTTTAGTTGTTTTAGATTCTGGCAAAGGTTTGGTCACTTGGCAGGAAGATACACAGCTGAGGCAGTTGCTCCATAAAGTTACCAAAAAAACCTCAAATAATCCAGCGGACTTGACATTAAGTTGCATAACTTCCTTTTCCATTGCACAATGGATCTCACCCCAACTTTCCCAAAACTGGAAAAGACTAACTTTCTCCTCTACCAGTTCTTTTCAGGCAATACAGTCAGTGGGGAGACTTGGGAAAGGTAAAGAAACACACAGTACACGGTCACAACAGCAGCCCGACTTCCCTTTTTCTTTATGTTTTCTATACAACGACTGTGTTGCATCATTGAGAAAATGAAACATGTTGAAAATCCTGCTGTGCAAGTTTTCACACAGACAGCTGGCGCGTATTGCTTCGGTGACTGACAAATCATGTGTTGCATCACAGATTTGAGCAGGTAAATGGAAGGCATATGACAAACAGCCTGTGGCAAAAAATAGAGACACAGAAATGAGAGGAAAGGAGCGTCCTCTTACTAAAAGATCAGTGGGGCAATTCACCTTCCCCGAGGATTTCATTATTTTTTTTCAGCCTAGGAAAGGCAACAGAGCAGAGATCTAACATCAGCCAGCTACAGGCATTTCATGTTTCAACTATAAACACCAGGAAGTTCTAAAAAAGTAGAAAATCAGACTTTGCAGCCTTGTCTCAAAATGAAATGATGTAGAGGTTGCAAAATAAAAGCCATAAAAAGAACTTGCACTAAACAAGCTGTACAAAAACCAGCTTTGATGAAGATGCTGTGTTAGAAGTCTGTGTCATGAATTCAGTGTTGTGTCAGTGTGAACTGGAGATGTACACAAGGAGGAAGAGAGCTTATGTAATGCCAGGAAGGAACCAGACTGACAGGCCCCGGCAATTTTCTGCACTTCTTCTAGTGCCCTCTCTCTCTGTCTCTCTGTCTCTCTCGCTCTTGATTGTTGTGAAAAACTCTGCATGGGAAGAGGACGAGAACGTGCTAGAAAAGCGGAGCGTGCTCCTGCGCGTACGTAAGCAGCTTTGCATTTGTTCGTGACCATCATTTGGTGAGACAATCGCTCTGCAGATGTCACGTTTACAAGCCAAATGAAGAAGTTTCTCTCTCTCTCTGTTTTTTTTTTTGTTTTTTTTTGCCTGTGTTGCACCAGTAAAGTGGAAAATTTACTGGAGAGGCAGCAGTGCAGCACACAAACACCAGCCCCTGTGTCTCCCAAACAAGATCCACATGACACATGTGCTCCGTCCGTCTAGTAAGCCAAGCAGAAAGCCGGCCCCGGGGCCTGGTGCTCTGTTGCCCAACAGACCTAATCCCTGGACTTACTGCCTCTCATCTCACTAAAGTCCCTCTTTTGTAGTGAACATAACTTATCTGGCCAATGAGGCTCGGTGGTTGTGCACACGCACACCAACATGCCCTTTGTAATTCCTATCCATTCTTTCTTTTTTAGCTCTCTCTCTCTCTCTCTCTCTCTCTCTCTCTCTCTCTAATAGTCTCTCCCCTTCATAAATACACACTGTACTGTACAGACCATAATAACCACACAAATACCAACATTTGTGTTCACAAACAACTTCCTTCCTCTGTTCTCGCAATGTCTCATCTCTCTCCCTCTCTCCACCGGCAATCAGTCACACATAAACACTGATGAAAAGATTTCCTTGTTTCTTGCTTATTTTCTTCTGGGGGTTTATAATCAATGTAAAATTAGTGAGTGAAGGATGATGGGAGATAACACCCGACATATACACTGAGGAAAGAGAACAACAAGTGAGAGTTTCATTCAGTCAAAATGGGAAAGTACATGGCTTCTACTGTGTGTAACCCTTAAAGCACTAAACAAAGCAGACTTAACACGAGCACATAAAACATTAGACCTCTGAAAATTTAAAGATACAGTCTGCAGTCATTGCTCACTTGAAGCCAGACGATAATGGAAAAGACAGACGAGGAAAGAAGAAGCCTCTCTCCCTCTGTCAGATTCAGATCTGTAAGTAAATAAGTAAATCTTTATTTATATAGCACCCATCGTAGTACGAGTACACAGAGTGCTTCACAGTATACAAATAAAACCATAATTCAATCAACACAAACATTATATAACAATAAAACGCATAGAGGAACAGGCAGTGCATAGATAAAATGTATAAAATATCTGCTGCCTCACTATCTGCTTTCATTGCCTCTTGCAACTTTGCACTGTTCCTCTCTTGACTTTGTTACCAGTCACATATTTAAGCATCTGTTCAAGGTTCATTTTACACCGACTCTGTGAGAACGGTGTGCATACGTGTAGGTGCGCATGTGAAGGAATGGGCGTGTTGGAGAGTGACACTGTGGGAAATACACAGAGTAAAGACGAGCGCGTAGAGCAGACTGTGGATAGGACAAGACTTGTGACCGACCTGCAGTAACTTCTCAAGGCTCATTAACACCTGAAAATGCACCTGTCTGACCCAGTTCACTGCGGCTGACCCTGCCTGGGTGGCCGCGAACACACAAACTCACTGCCTCTCTCTCTGCTGCTGCTTTTATTTGCGCATGTATGTAGCAATCACCTCCTTATAGCTCAGATAACTCACACAATAAAGATTTGTCATTTACCATTTCAAACGGCCTTGTACTGCAACATGAGGAAAGACGTAGGGAAGTAAAATAGTATAGTGGCTTATTGATGATAAATAATGGTTCATTGTCATTCTCCCTACAACAATATGCATTTAATAACAGGAAGTAAGTACTGGTGTTGATATTTGGAAATCTGGCCCTGGTATTACTTGGTATCAGATCAAAACCACCTTTGCGGTTATTTCCAACCTCTAATTTTTTAAATAATATAAAGTGTATTGCATAAGATTAACTAGTTTATATTAATCAATAGGTTAAACTGGAGATATATGGTTTCACAAAATCAACAGGTGAGTGACACAACAGTGGTTTGCAGAGGAAACACAGCTCAGCAAAGTGAGGATGCTCAGTAAACCGCTGGATTTTTATAGGACAGTGGATGTGTCCAAGAAATCACACATAAATCCACAGCGTTTAATCCCACAGCAGGAGTTGATACAGAGTATTAGCAAAGCTGCTGGTAGACCGCACTACCACACCACGGACTGTGTTACAAACTACTGTGACATTTACGGCTCTGTGGGGGGAATTTGGGTCAGTCATGTGACTCGTCCTATCTGGGTAATTACAGCTTTCCCTCTCCACTAGTCTGCTAATGAACCAATCGACTGACTAATGTCTATCTGTCGATACGTCTGCAGCACGCAAGAGAACTATGAACTGTCTGATCTTTTTCTTACTTTACTACACCCCTCCTTCCTTTGCACTCTCTCCTTACTCTGTGTCTTCTTTCGTTTTTTATAAGCTTAGCAGAGTGAGTGAGTAATCGGGGGGTTTCTTTAGAAGAGAAGGGACAGAGGAACAGTCTGTAATGACAAAAATGAAGAAGTGCTGCGCTATAAATAATCAAATCAGAGCAGGATGATGAGTGAGGAGCAATTAAAGATTAAGTAATAGCTCAGAGAAAAGGGAGAAGGAAGGTGGGTGGACATGGGCAACAAATAAGTGTATTATGCAATACAGTGTGTGTGTCTTTGTCAGTCTGGTTGACAGTCACTTTGTCTTTCCCTCTTCTTTTTTCTACATAAACCCACACACCTGCCTCCAAGCAGCACCCATCAATCCACACACAAGATACAAAACAAGAAGTTGATATACACTAGATTATTATGGGAAAGAAGACTTTGCATCTTCCCATTCAACTTGTTTCTCAAAACATCAGTGTGACCTTGTGCCAAAGCGTTTCTAACAGTAACGTCTTTCACTAGTACCTCTCTGTACTTGTGTGTTTGTGCTGAGGGACATTACATTACTCATGAACACTATGCAGCTATTCACTCAGCTCCCCCACACAAGGAACCAGCGGTCAGAAAGAACTAGTTTCGTCAGAAAGTCTCACTTCCCATGGCCTTGAGGAAGCTGACACATGGATCTTTATCCCACAACACCATGGATAGAAAACGCCAAGTCTGCATGTTTGAAAAATCTGACGTTTTACAGCTTAAGAGAAACATAATGAACACGCTCCAGCATGAAACATCTACAAGCCTGATTGTGTTTAGGTAATTTTAGTATTTTTAATGACATTAAGTGATGAAATCTTTCACTAAAATTAGTTTAATTTTGACTTGTTTGTGTTGAACAAGGTCAGGAAGTGTGTTCTCCTACAGCTACTAGTCTGCAGTAATTTGATACATCTGACATTTTGTAGTGTTGCTTCAGTAATATTGTGAGGATTTTTATGGAAATCAAACAAAAAGACTAGCCTATGTAAGAAAATAAATGTAGTGATGAACATTAAAAAGGTCACTGATGCACAATACCTCATAATGTGTTCTTCTGGTGTTCATGGAGCATGAAGGATAAACTCCACTGGTGGAAGAGGAGGCCTGTAAAGTTCAATGTAAACAAATGAAAACCACTTAGATAAAGTAGCAAGACATTATGAGTCACCAAGCTTCTTGCATGATTTGAGAAAAAATAACAAAAAACAGACATTATATTTATTCTGGTCATATCAGTCAGATGAGACTAGATCTACATAGTAAAGGGAAGAGAAAACAGTCTGGAAAAACAATTAGCTGGTTAGCAAATGATGAAAATACTGATGACAGATAAGCAGATCTGGTGACCAAAGCCACAGGCCACAGGCTAAGGCCTCTGGCTCACGTATTTAATATCGGTGGCTACAGTTATTTATTTATTTATTTATTTTGCAGGTCAGCAAATAGAGAAGCTCCCTCTCTGTATTTGACCTGCTTATTGAGATATTTTGTGAACAGAGCTTCGATATGTGACAACATTATGTCTCGAACTTACATCACGTCGGACGCTTGACTTGACACTTGATGCGTAAATTAAGTTTCCAAACACGTCGTCTGTGCAGGTTTATATCAGAATAGTGGCTGGACACTACACTACATACCGCCAGAATCATGCGCCAGATTGCGCACGCGTAAAACTCGTCAAATGATGGTCAAACCGCACTCGCCATATTGGAAAGTAGGCTAGTTTAAAGCCAACTAAACGGATACTGTACGTGAGCCAGCCTCAAGTGGCCAGTTGAAGAAGTGCAGTTTCTGCTAGCTACTTCCGTGTCGGCTTCATGTGTTCAGCCTTTGAAGTTACTTCAGGGTCAGCCCCATTGACTCCCATGTTACAGTAAAATGTTCAAATTTACAGCAGAAGTGTTTACAGCCTGGTACAAAATGGGTTTTTGGCCTCTACAGCTACATTCCCAATAAATCTGTAAAGACAACAAGTTTTTATTTAACTCACTTTGAATTTTATGAAGCCTAATTGCAGGTGCGCACTACTGTGTCAAATGTCCTAAGTCATGAGCTTCAGCTTGTTTTTTTTCCCAAATCATCAACATAACATGGTGATAGGTAGCCTAGCCTAGCATATTAGCCTCTGCTGCTACTGTAAAACTTTTTTATCTAAGCTTTGTTAGATTTTAACATAATGTAGGCTAGGTGTGTTTTATGGTATTTCATTTATGTTCTAAAATTAGCTCACCTCCTTGTGGTTTTCCTTGAGAAAACCATTAACTCTGGTGCAGATTAATGATTGTTGCTCTGGTCTGTTTTGTCAACTGTGTAAGAAAAATTCTCACAGTTAATAGAAAACTAGTATTGGGCTTTTAAGAAAAGTCTTTGAACCTAAACGGTTTAATATTAACATGATGCAGCCATGACAACATAGGATACAAAAATATTTACACAGGCCTTTTTCAGGAAATACAAATTGATATGTCACAGTAAAAAGCACGGGTGATAGGTAATTAAGTTACTGAAAGCTGAAGTCGATTTATTTTTCATGGTCCTGGTATTTTGAACATCGGCTCATTGACACACTGACATCCTTGAACACAATAGACCCAGTGTGAATTTGAATTTGTAACATCTTTCTTACAATGATCCTTGTAAAAACCTTGAAAAACGGCGCATGAGAGATGAGAATCACATTTCCAGGGATGAGTCATCGTTTTTTTTAATCAAAATAAGTTTGATGTCTTTGGTCGAATCCAGTTTTTATGCCTCATTTTGCATGTTGTTTAGAAACAGGCTCTTTTAATCAGTCTCTGGGTCGACACCACTCACCATTCAAAAACTCTAAACACAAAACACAACACTCGTCATCATGGTGCAGAAATAGACTATGTGTCTTCTTTTCCAACATCATCCTATGTTTGAAAGACAAATTGATATTCCAATGGTGTCTGCCTCAGTGCGACCACAGAAACTCACGTGTACAGGTTTCAGGTTACTAATATACCTCACCATGGTAACACATGCAGGGATGTTGGCTCGCGAGCAGATTTATATATGGCAGGAGGAGTATCGACAAGGTCAGTGCAGGTTTTTCCTAAACAGAGATCAGAGTAGGTGCCGCTGCTGCTCTCTGCAAGTGTATGTGTGTGTGTGTGTACTTTTTTTCCTGCATAAACTAAACGTCTGTGTATGCAGGTCAGTGTGACAGATGCTTCAGTTCCTGGTGAAGCAACATGACATTTGTTGTTTTGTTGTCTCTAAAGCAAAGCATTTGACAACACAGACAGACAGACTGCACTGCAACAATAACACTTCACACAGCGCTGCTTTCCCTTCAAGGTCGAGAGGCTGTGTATGTATATGGGCTCTAGCTGCTGTGACCTTGGTCATCAATGAAGGCCAGGATTTATTATTTCTGACCTGGCTGAGTGAGTGAGTGCACATGTTGTAGGGTGAATTCGCCTAATGTGGGACATTTTTTGTAATTTAGACTTCTGGTGTATATTGCGATATGAAGCAAACACTTTCAATCTACATCCTGTACCATTCTGAAATCCTTAGGTTGTGATCTAATGGAATCCAAAGAGAAAATTCTGATATCACACTCCTAAAAGAAATACCATACATATTTCAACTCTGATTGCAAAGTTTTTTGCGGCAATTTCCGTTCCCTAATGTGGGACAGTCATGCTCCTAATGTGGGACACTAAAAAGTCTGTTTAAAAGTCATCTTAATTTACATGATAAATGCTAGATTGCAAACCAGTGTTCAATAATATCACTTATTGTCCTAGTTCTGCTTCATCTTCTATAGTATTAATGGTTTTCTACCAATTGTGTGGTGGAGGTGACCTTTGACCCTGCGCTAAAGAGTGGACTTAGGGTCATTCCAAGCCCTGCTCAACAACCTCAATTGTGGGCCACCACCATCCTCAGTGATCTCCCTATATTCAGTAATGTCTCCCCTCATCCTGTCTTTTTTCCACTGGTTGAGTTCACTTGCTTGATTCTTTTCCTTTCTTTTCCCATGTTTTCTTTCCCTGATTTTGTCTCATTGCCTTACTCTTTTTTGCCACTGTGATCTGAAATACATTCCATTTAATTAATCAGTAATGTGCTATCCTTTGATTACTTCTAAACACAACATTTTTCATGAACATTATCAAAAAAGACAAGATTTAGAAACAAGAAAGAAAAAAAATCAGAGCCATTTACCCCTTTAACAGTATTATGACCACTTCCAGTTAATAAATATAATTTTCTTTTGTTGTAAAATATTCAAAACAATGATTATAACAATAAAACCATGTAAACAACCATTGTTATTGTTCAACCTATTAATTTTACCTGGAAAAGCACTGTCCCACATTAGGAAAAACCACCTGTCCCGCTTTAGGAAAGCATGTTTCCTAAAGTGGGACAGTAGAAATGTTGATCAAAATCCTAAATATTGAGAATGGTTACACCATATTAAGATATATTTTAATGCATCAACATATTATAAACACATTTTGACAAAAAATTGCAATAATTTTGTTTTTTTTAATAAATTATGGCCTTAGCATTATTTTTGTCCAAACCCTAAGTAACTAGCATTTTGGTGGTCTTCACACAGGGTGTCTCCAGTTTGAAGGCTGTCCCTCCCAAACCTATGATTGGACATTTGAGATGTCATGTGATTTTGATCATGCAATATCACAGCTTGTGTGAGACCACATTTACATTAACTTTCTTTTGCTATAGGAAGACCTACACCCATTTAAGCTTAAGTGTCCCACATTAGGCAGTGTCCCACATTAGGCGAATTCACCCTATGTGTGCTGCAGGCCACGTGAGGAAGAAGCTCTGGAAAGTAAAGACAGAACATCGATCCATCATGCATGTGTACATTTTGTGTATGTCTCATCACTATCCATCACTTCTACGATACTGTTTTTTACATAATCATTATCATTAATCTGTCACTCAGGGGCAATTTAGGTAAACTTACTCATCTGACATGTACATTACTGTCAGTATGTCCTCCATCAATCTCTCTACCCCAGTGATCTCACCAATCAATCTGTTTAACATGATGAGACCTCGAGGAAGGCCAAAGAGAGGATGCTACAAAAAGTGAGCAACTGTTTCTGGGCCAAAACACAGAGTCATGGTCAAAATATCAACACTGCTCTTTGCTGCTGGAATGTGACATTGAAGAAAATACAGGATGTTCATGGAATTGAGCCATAATATGAGCAAGACTATATTTAAAAAGAAACCACTCCATCTGAAGCAGCTGCATTATTAAAGCATCTACCGGAGCATTTTAGGAGTCACCTCACGTTGCCAGCTCACCGTCTCATCTGTTGTCCCTCTTACTGATTTGCTCTTTTCAGCTCTAAAGTTATTACTTACTACCTGTTACTTAAATTTTTTTTTTAAATAATCGCAAGCATATAATGAAAAAACACATGCTCTAACTTTTGTATTTTTTGGTTGTAATGTTGAATATTCATCAATGACGACAGACCAACACTTCTTCAGAGCAATAAAATCATTAAAGTTGCAGCTCTTGTGTAAACACTGAAGCAAGATAAAGACAAAGAACGCGATAACATGTCAAGACATAACAAAATAGGACATAACATAAGATAACGTGACAAGTTGACATACATTAAACAGATAAGATATATGACATATATAGTTTGATTTACTGGGAAGGAGAGAGGAATCAAAGAGACAAAACGAAAACATAATGAAACATTTGTAACTTAATAAGGTTATCATGCATTTTATGATGCACTGTTCACATTGCCATTCTTAAATGCAGTGTTGTGCTCTGTTTGTTTCTGCATTTTCATGCCTGATAGAGTGAGTCAGCCACGGATTTCTTATGATCCAATTTGTAAAGTAAATATTATGGTCTGCCACAGTGGAATATGCCAGCTGACATTTCCTGTTGGTGCCATAACAAAGCACATCGCAGACACTAATGATAAAAAACAGAAGCTGCTTGGATAACACATCAGCACAGAGGATGATTGACAATTTTCAACTGTATGCGAACACACTGTAGCTACCATGTGCTGTGTGTGTGTGACCAATTGTTTCTATTTGTGGGAGCTTGTGGATATAAACAGGAAGTAGCCTACCCATGCAAGTTGTTGCAGTATCTGTCTTACCATACAGCTGCAAAGACCTCTGAGTGCGCTTTGTTGTAATGCACACCAAAGTGAAAGACAGCCAGAGAGCCACATATCTATCAACATGCATTAGTACTCCAATCTGTTTTCACAACTAATTCACGCTGTGGGGGCTTGTACTGTAAATGTCATGGCCTCCTCTTGAACAACACTGCTCATTTGGTCTCTATAATTCAGCATCATCTGCCTGCAGAGTTAATCTCCCATTTGCTTTCATAAGCACAGACCCTGAAGTGGAGAGAGAGGAAGAGAGAAGTGCATTAGAAACGTACTGCAAAAGTTCATCAAACTCCTGAGAGGCAGCTTGTACTGGAAAGGTGAAACTTTTCATGCATTCAGTTCGAAATACTTGAATACAAAGTAAGTTCAATACGTACTGTAGGCTATAAGAACTATGCCCCACATTACAAAACAGAATTCAACCTGCACCTTTTCATATCAGAGTTCACCTTAAAGAGACAAGCGGATGTAGAAACCAGGTCAAATGCCCCAGAAAAGACATTAATGCAATTATGCAGACCTACTTATTCTGCCTCTCAGTTCTGAGGCTTTAACCATTTATCTTGATTTGAACTGTGTGACAAATCATTCACTCTGTTAACAGACACAAAATCTATAATGCTTCAGTTCATTATGATTCCTTTAATTATTTCTGAGATCATGGATGCAGACAGCAGAGGAATCTCATATACAAGAGCACTTAGAAATGACCTTTTATCGGTGTAATTCTTTGCAAATGCATGTATGTGCATTGAAGTCAGTCTATCTATTGCCTTTCTGGGATCAATAATGAACCACATGCAGCTACTGTGACACTGCTGGTGGACGTCCCCATGTTACTCCAGATATGACTTAACTGGATAAAAGCGACTGAGGTCAAAGTGGAAGCACGCTGGTTAAAAGTTAAACCGTTTAAAAGAAATGTCACTGATAGCCAATCGCCACTGTGTGTGTGTATGTGTATGTGCAAATGTGTGTGATTATGTTTGTCCATATGCATGTGAACGCACCATGTGCTTGTATGTCTCAACCTGTTGGAGTTTTACCGATGATGTTATCTAGGTCACATTTTATGTCCACTTGTTTCTGTGATAACCCCCTCAGCAGGTCAGAGACACAGTGGGAGAGGGGGGAGGGGGGAGGGGGCACCTTTTGCAACATCAGCAGCTCTGCGTCCCAGTTGTCGGCACTCTGGGGACACTGCTGCTCACTTTAACACTGGATCCCCTTTGAACAATTACTGAGTGTGAACAGAATAATGATTAACTAACTATCGTCATTACTCTTCATCATTATCATTAGTATAGCATTGTTGTTGATATTAATATTACTATTGTTACGTTCCTCTTCTTTTCTCCTTTTTTGTTTTTTCTGTCCCCCCCCATGTCTATTATTAACTATTTATCTTTTTTTTCCTTCCTTTTACCTAATTGAAGTATTACTATTATTATTATCATTACTGTTATCAACCTGCATAGATATCACATATGCGCACACACACGCACTCACACACACTCACACATACGCACACATAATAACACAAATATTGTTGTTTGTTTCACAATTTGTTCTTGTTATCTGTGTCACATTTTGTTTTTGTCCACTGTACTGTCCAACTTCACAATAAATAAAAAAAAGAATAATGATTAACTGCGTGCATGGAGGCAATCCAGATTTTTGCTACTGCCTGTTTACTCTGTCGTAGTTATTCAAATCATCATTGTAGACACACCTGTGTTTTATTGCCAAGGCTGCACTTATCTTTAGCAGGTAAATACATTTCAATAAAGACTGATAAAAAAACTCATAATCAGTGCTGATGATACACAGAGTGCCAACGATGCTAAAATGTGATGATTAGTGTTGATAAAGCTGTTCATTCAGCACGGCCTCAAATCCAACTTTCTAGCCATCATCATCGCCAGCAGTGCACAATACTAATGTGTATCATTGTGCTATTCCTCAAAGGGGATATGCTGCTAACTAGCTCATTATGGAAAGTACAGTGTGATGAGCTGGCCACTGGTACACAACTAATTAGGTAGTGCTGGCAGCTTTTCTCAGCACCCTACCGTCACCATGGGGGAACGCTGAGAGATATTAAAGACTCGTTAAGAAAGGCACAGAGCAGTCAAACAACAAAGGGAGCCGGCCGGCTGGTGCATGAACTTTAATCAACATAATCACAGTGAAACATCAGAGTTGTTTAAAAAAAAAAAAAAAAAAAAAAAAGCCAAAGTAACTACTGAAGATTTTGTAGCTGCAGTGAGGATTAGAGAGAACAAGAAGAAATGGGTTTATCTTTACTAAAGTGACACAGCAAGCTAATATCACAGTGAACAAATGGGTTAAGTGAGTCAAGAGTCAAAAGATCAAGAGATGATGAGAGGCTTCAGGTTGGATTAGAGTTGTAGTTTCCATTTTAAGAAGAGAAGAGCAAGCATGTTTGTGTCTCTTGTTTCTTTTTTTTATGCCCTCTCTTCACTCCTCAGTGCCTGTCCTGGAGTAAACATAACACCAAGAGGACTCTGCAGCGCGTGTGGGAATACAGAGAGTTGCCATCCTGTGATGTGGATTTTATCATAAATAACTCATAGTAAGCACAGTTCAGTTTCTTGTTGTAAACATCAGCTTTTGGGTGATATTTTGTATGTGCTTCTTCAGTATTGACCCGAGGCTTCTTTGATACTAATGCATATCTCTTTTTTCTTTAATTCATTGATTTATTTTGTTACTTCTTGTGAAATTCAGTTATGCTTGCTTCTGGCTCTGTGTAATGTGTCTGAGATATTATGAGTTCAGCTGAGATAATCCTGTGTTAACACTCGCGAGGAATAGAGCTCAGTGAGAGAGACGGCTCAGATCAGATTAAAATACTGGTGAGAGATGGATAAAAAAAAAAGGATGACCAATGCCATTCATTCATGTGTCTCAGATGAAATGAGCATTTAACACTTCTGGCACAAACCTTAGAACAGAAAGGAGAAGAATCACAGGCTGAAACAGAAAGAGAGAGAGAGAAAGAGAGAGAGGAGATGAGAAAGAGAGAAGCAGAAAGGAACAGATTGGAGCCGCCAGTGATAGGAATTATCTGAGACCAAACACACTGTCACATGCAAGTCTACAGATTTGCATGTTTTTAGACTGGAGCCATGCGAGGCCATCAGCATGAACAGTGTGAGTGATCATGTGTCGTACTAATCAGTGTCGTGCCTCACATCCAATCACACGCACACGCACACGCACACGCACACGCACACACCCTACAGAACAGTAGGCTGTTTTCTACCACAACACTGGCATTAGTCAATCATTAGATGTTGATATGATATTCTTGAATTGGCCCACATATTGATTTATGTTGCTTTTAAATAGCGGCCTAAGATGCTGAAAGGTTGTTGACTGACTCTTTGACATTTCCAGAACAAACCTGCACCATACTGGGATGAGGAAAAACAGGTGAGATGAAGATCATGATGACTTTTAATAAGCAACTTTTATTAGTAATTTGCTCACGTATTTGTCCTGTTTCCGGACTGGACACTCTCAAGCTTTTACGTATATGCATTGTGCATTCTTTCTGAGATGCCGACAATGAAGGCTTTTTGGTTTGTTGATTGCTTCTGTGACATTTCAAAAATGAACTCTGACCCTCATGGGATGAGTAAAACAGGTGACCTTAAAGTGACTTTTCTGCTTTTGTTCACATACTTGTCACATTTCCTGTCACACCCTTAGGTTTTGAGTGCATTACATGGTCATGGAATGGTCTTAATTTCAGAAACAAAAATTAAGATGATAAAAGCTTGTTGGTTTGTTAATTGATAACATTTCACAAACAAACCATTTGTCCTGTTTATCCTCTTTTGTATAGTCGTGTCTTAAAGGGATAGTTCACCCTCAAATTTTACTCATTATCTACTCACCCTCATGTCGACTAAGGGCTGGGAGAAGTTTCAGAGTCCTCCGTGCCTTCTCTGAGTTACAGGGGGGTCTGCGCAGCAGTATTTGTCCATAATGGTTGTGAATGGTGCTCACTTTTCTTCGTCCAAAAAGACACACCAAAAAACATCCAAATACCTCCATAGTGCTCGTCTGTAATGTCCCTCTTGTATTGAAGCCCCGACATGAGAAATTGTTCCGCCGGTCAGTGCACAGGAAGAGCAGTGAACTGAGACACTGGGAGCTTCCGCTACAAACAAGCTTAAAATATAGACTTATTTAATTTTTTCAGAACAATTTCTCATGTCGGGGCTTCAATACAAGAGGGACATTACAGACGAGCAGTATGGAGGTATTTGGATGTTTTTTGGTGTGTCTTTTTGGACGAAGAAAAGTGAGCACCATTCACAACAATTATATGGACAAATACTGCTGCGCGGACCCCCCTTTAACTCAGAGAAGGCACGGAGGACTCTGAAACTTCTCCCAGCCCTTAGTCGACATGAGGGTGAGTAGATAATGAGTGAAATTTGAATTTTGGGTGAACTATCCCTTTAATCACATTTTCCATTGCAATTGTCTTAATTTCTGAGATTTACTGAAGTTAAATGCATTTGTTCAACACTGAGCGAACTATTCAAAATGTCTGTGAAGGAGCGCTTCTGGGACTTCTGGGAAATTGTTGGTGCTCTTTGGATGGAAAAATTATATGAGTTAAAAGTGATTTAAAACATGTTAAAAAGCCTTTATTCTTATGGCTTGTTCATGTTTAACCTATTGGCTTTAAGATCATTCGTCCTGTTGGTGAAGGTAACTCAAGATGTGGAAAGACTTGCAGTGTTACATCACTGTTTGAATACAGTTCAGAGGGCAAAACATGATGGTGGGGTTCAAGGAGCCTGACCTCTGAACTCACTTCATGCATACCACAGTTACATGTGAATGTCTAAGCTCTAAAAGCACAAATGATGTGCAATTTTGAGACTTTGTATTCTGACATCTTGAAAACCCAGATGTATGGACAGCAGTGAAAACACGTTCATGTTACGATCCCTAGAAACTGGAGCTGAGTGACAACAGGTGGGTTCTGGCTTACTGGAGAGAAAAACAACAGGGTTATGAGGGCGATGGAGGGTTTTAATGAAAACACACAGACTGTTTCTGTTGTTGTTTCTAAGTTAATCAGAGCACCTAGTGTATATTACCTGGGAGTCAGCATGGCCTCCAGGGAGATCAATGCAACAAGATAGCAGCTCTGTAAGCAACTAATCAAGTCACATTTTGGCAAAATTGCACTAGTGCATGTGCGTGTACGTGCGTGTGTGTGCTGTGCTCTTTCTGTGTGTCTCAACTGACCCACTTCCTAGTGCAGGACAGAGAACAGGAGTGTGGAGGGCTTGAAAATGGAGAGTCCCTTGTACCACACTGAAGTGTGAGAAAGGTTTTGTATACAAACATGGGACATAGAGCTGGACTCTTGTGACTCTCTTGTGACTCTTCCTCCGGTGGAAACCAGAGGAGATCCTGGCACAGTTCTGTGGGAACAACCAGGCTACACTTGAGTCTTTGTGGGTCTGCATATTAACAATTATCAGTTACACTAGAGGGTGTTGGCTTTAATTTATCATCCACCTGTATTTGATTGCTCATGTTGTTACCTATTTATACAGCAGCTGTTTCACAAGGTTGTAGATTTGAAAAAGCAGCAGACACTATGACTGCAGCTAAAATGAAATCAGTGTATGAATGCCATTGTGTTACTTTAATTTTAGCTGAATGTGCCAAAATGGAGTTGTTAATTTTAGCACAGTTGATTGGTTGGGATTAAAGCATTCCTCAAGTCAAAGTCATGGTTCGTCACACGTACGCATGCACATTTTTGAAGTAATGACTGTGAGGGAGCTGTTCACTTAACTGTGTTTGGACAATGTGGCAGATTGATGTGGCATTCCTCATTTGGCTGCAGGGAAGAAAAACCTGTATTTCAGTTACTGGTCTGTGGATCATTTGAACAAGTGACAAGGTCGCAGATTTCTTCAACTTGTAAAGAAGAGTACTGCATGTTCATTAATACAGAATGAGCTTTCGTGAGGCGCAGAAATCAGCCATCTCATTTCTACATTGTGTGCTAGTCCCCTTTAAGTGTAACCATGTGAAACAGGAGGAGAGATCATATCTGTGTTGATAAAACATTACAGTCTGGATTCTCGGGAAATAATCAACATTTTCTGTTTAGTGCCTCTCTGACTCATAAGTAGTGCCATGTCTCAGGCCCCACATAGCAGAAAGTAGGCCACAGCCTGGATGTCACTAAAACTAAAGAGGCTTCTCCTCTCATCCTAAACCCACTGCCTCTGTTTCATCAGTCGCCGGCCTGTCATGACCAGGTTGACATGAGTTATCAGAACCTTATCAGAGGACTATGTAACTACACACTCACGTGGCACTATACTCTTTTTCCAGTGCCCCAGAGTGAGGGACAGGGAGGAATGACGTCACTATTGAAATCCTTTCCACCATACATTAAATGAGATCAGACTAAAAATAGACCAACTTTACGGTGTCACATTTATAATAACAACATAAAATCTGTAAATAGCTGCTGAAGCCCTCACTCGTATTAAAATATTTCAATTAAAATTAAATTAACACATGGACTATTTTCCTTTAAACACTGCTGTGCCACTCTAATAGCTTGACATTAGGACTTTAAACCTCCTGCTTGTCTCCAGCTCCAGCGACACAGCAGTCCAGCCACGTGTTACTGCCGGGCCCAGATACCTAAAATATTCATAGTGTCCTTGTCAGAACACATTTATGCAGCTTCGCTGAACAAATCTCTGTAGAATAAAGGAATGAAGGGGGCGCCAGAGTCTACAACATGACTCAGCAAAATGCGAGCTGCCTCCTTTGTGTTGGCATTAGTTGAAGGCAACACTCTCATACAGTTCTTTTTCTCTTTTGTCATTGATTCAATGGGCTATTTAATAAAAACACGTAAGAGATCAAATGCATCAGCCAAGATATTGTTCACCCGACACACTGTGTAATATCTTTTTTTTTTTCAATTTTACTGTCAAGGGTGTGACATGATGTAGCTATGCTGATTCATGAAATGCCATCATAAGGGATGATGTGACTGTTGCAGAAGATCCAAATGTATTCATGCAGTGATGTCAGGCATGCTTCTGTTTTTATTCATTTGCTTGTGCTCACTGACACATCAAATCTATCTATCTATCTATCCCCTTCAGGACAGATGGTAAATTTCAATTTTCTCAAGACAGGATTTTTACAAATGCCTTATGGTTTTTTGTCATAATATTAAGAGGCCCGTTTAATTGCAGTAAAAATGATGCTGTCATCGATGTTTTTCAAGCATTTCAAACATAACTCTGCTGATGACGTCAAAATTACCCTCACACCAGATCTTGGGAAGCTGAGCTTTTCTAGTTCAGTGTTTATATGATATATGTATAGTATACCACTATGGATACAATAACAGGTTCCTGATTTGGCTGCTGCATTTCAAGTTATAAGTTTTGTCCTGTTGTCTTATTTATTCATTTTTGTGGTTGTGGTGTTGTTAAAAACTATGTAGCCTACCACATGTCCACATCATAGGGATAATCTGTCCACCCTCTATCCGGTTGAATCAAGTAGTAAAAAAAAAAAATTCCGACTAAGTCAGCAGTTTTTCATTTTTCATGTTTCTTCAGCTTTGTTTTCCACTTTTTTGGTCCTGGTCCAGTTCCTAAAAAACACCTCGTTGAGAAACTGATAAGTTAGGCTGGGTTGACTGGCCACCGTCCATCAGCTGTAATCACCATGTCTGTGGCTGCAGACACTGAGCTGCAGAGATGGACCGACTTCTTGCCAGGGAATTTTCATTCACCTCTGCAGGCAGTCAGTAGAGCGCTGAGGTCAGACAACCCGAACACAAAACTTACAATGAGCAGTAAGAATCCTTGAGATAACAGATATGGTGCTGCTGACTCATGGTTTGCACTCTGAAATACATGAATTCAACCTATTAGTATCATACCTCCTCCAGGTTTTTACACAAGCATGTGTTCGGCAATCACATGGTGTGGAACAGATTCATCAGTGATGACGTATACTACACTGCATCTACCTAGAAATGTTTGGTTAAAAACATCCATGGCTAAGCGACCTTTATTTTCCTGTGCTGTGTATATGGAGGTGCTTCCTCTACAGTCCTGGCACACATATCGGCACAGCTACAAAAAAAAAGAAAGAAAGAAAGAAAAAAACAGAGGTGAAATATAATGCAGGTGTCCATCCATGGCAACTAGCCACCCATTTCCTTGACCACGAGCCAGCAGCAACTTCTTTCACCTTGTCAGGAATGTCACCCGCACATGGATGGAGGCAAAGTTGTGTTGTGGTACTAATGCCAGCACAGGAACTGTTATGAAGAGATTACTTTGTGTTGATAAACCTAATCTGTGTTGACTGGACCCCTGGCTTTGGTTGTTATCACTGTGGTTTTCCACACAATGGTCAGCATGCTTTTTAAGGCTGTGACTAAATGTTCTTGTGCAGCTATCAGTGAAATACATTGTACAAAGGCAGCACATGCAGACAAATACTACTACTAACATGCGCGCACACACACACACACACACACAGCCACCATGCAGATACAAAGGCACATGACACATTGGTACTGCAGCGATTCTTATCCTCTAATCTAATTACTGACGTACTGAGGTAGTAGGCTACTAAGCTCTCTTTAGCCAGGGCAGGTGAATGGGTTCCTCCTCCTCCTCTACTGTATGATGATGTCTGTGTAGAGGTCTTAGCCCGGATGTTCCCTCTTAATGGACATCAAACGACTTATGCAGTGGTGCTGCTTGTCCCAGCATGCTGTCATGACTCACACATTGAGAATATGACAAATGACAACCAGTAATTGGGGCACACACTGATGGTGTGAATTGAAAGACTGGTGGATTAAAAGGGGAGAATACAGCAAATGAACATTAAGGGCATGCTCTTTTTTGTGTGAGTATGTGTGGGCGTGTGTGCGTGCGTGTGTGCCTTGTGTATTTGTTTCTTCTGTTTTTTTTTTTAAATATATGTATATTTCTTTTCTTTTTTTACCAAAACTGTAGGCACTTTACCTCTGGCACTTTAAAATCCAGCACTTTATTATAGATGCACTTTTTGTAAGCAATAATAGCACTTTATAACAGATGCACTTTAATGGATCTTAACAGCTACATCCTTGATCCCGAACCTATTATTACACACTGCTCTTTCCACTACAGCTACGGTATAAATCTGTAATGTGATTTGTGATTGTGGTATTGTGATATGATACTTGTACCATACTAAATGTTATTAATGTTGTTATTAATGTTTTGTACTTGTCGTTATGTGTGCCGCGGGACTACAGATGGAAATTAGCCCAGAGCTAAATCTGGTGTATTTACATTTTTATAATGTTCATTAATATGCAAAGTCCCGTCACAAATAAACAATAAATGAATGAAATGAAGACGGAGAAATCGATGCACATATATGAATGAGGAGTGGACCGCACAGAAACAATGCTGGACCCTGGTTAGTTAGACCCAGAAACATGTGGACTTTGATTTCACACAGCAAACATCCACTTTACTGAGATGTCCTTGAGCTTCGCAGCTGAATCCTACTGACACAGTGCGCCACTGTTAAAGCTGACCTGCTCTCTGACGTCACACTTCAAAGCAGAGTTGGTTATTCATTACTCTGTACATCTCGTCAAGAACTGTATTATACTTCAGCTCCAGTTTGATCCACTTCATTCCTGAACTGCCTTCATTTTTTCCCCCCATATTAATGTACATCCTGTTTGCCTTATTTATCCCATTTCCTTCTTTTGTTTCATATTTCCTCCTTCTTCCCCTATTCTAGCTATTGCAGGAGAATATCAACAGACATAGGGGGAATTTCATACTAAAACACAGATTCTGAAAGAAACCAACTTTATTTGTTAAATACAGAACAGTGACTTCTTGTGTATGCTTAAGATAAAAATATTTATGCAGAAAAAGTGGTCTGTGAAATCCATCACTTCAATTGAGAGCTCTTTGGGACAGGATGTGTTATGATAACAGTAGAACGAAGGCTTACAGCAAACAAAACCTGCAATAACATTCATATTAGTGCCAAGCCATTGCTTAAATACAGTCTTAGATAGTGCAAACCTATCCTATAATTTAAAGCTTTTGGTGGTTGAAAATGTAGTTATACTTTTTATAATAATAATAAACTTTATTTATAGAGCACTTATCTCATCAAACGAGACTTAACAGAGAAAATTAGGATAACAGTTAAAACAAAGAGAAAAGAATATCACAGGGGATAATATTAAACATTAAAATGACAATAAATCTGGCAGGGCTATATAGAAATAAACAGGTATTTGACAGTGGAAAACAACTCCAGGGCCCCAGATTAACATTTTTTAGGAGCACAGTGGCCCCTAACTTAAAATTTTAGGAGCGCAAGCAGAAAATTTAGGCACACACCCTGAATCAACTTGCAAAGCAAATATTCATGATCATCACTCACACACATTGATCTGCCACCTGTAATGACAGATATCAGATTCTTTGAGTCTCGCTTCCATTTTTCACCGGTGTTACATAAAAGAAAAAAAGAAAGGCAAATAGCCTACTGATTGCACATGTGCAAGTAGATGAAAAATGTTCTTGCACCGTCTCAAATTTTAGGGGCAAAATCCCCCCATTTAGGAGCAGTATGGAGCCCTGAACTCAGGTAAAATCAGGAAATGTTAAACGCAAGAAATGTGTTTTAAGTAGAGATCTATAATCAGTTTTTTTTATTTATTATATAGTTTATACATACAGCTCTGGAAAAAAGAGACCACTCCAAAATGTTCTTAATAAATCAGCTAAGCCTACATGTATGGCAGCCATCAATTCCAGTGTCTATTGAACTCCAACACAAGCACACCTCACTCTACTTAGCTGATCACCTGAACCAAATCATATTTAATGAGAAAGAAAGATTATAAAAAATAAAATAAAAAACACTGCTGCGATTAAAAATTGGGATTATTCCACCAATTTTGATTTCTAAACTCTTGAACTTATGAACTTGTTTTCTTTGCATTATACAAGGTCTGAAAACACCAGACATTTTTTTTGTTATTTTGACCTGTTGCCATTTTCTGCAAATAAATGCTCTAAATGACAATATTTTTATTTCCAATTTGGGAGAAATTTTGTCAGTACTAGGTTATAGAATGAAACAAAAGTGTTCATTTTACTCACACATGAATAGTAAAACCAGAGGAACTGATCATTTCCAGAGCTGTATATTTGTTTTTATTTTATCTATTTGTTTTTGTTTTTTTAACCACAGATGCCTATGATCCCCCTCATATGGGCTACGGCTACTACTGTATTTCACCAGTATTGGGCGGATTTGGTCACTTCCTTCCAGTAGAGGCAAAAAAAAGAGGCCCCGCCCACCTACGTCACAGGCGGCGTGGCGCTCGCGGGCTGCTCTTCAGCGGGAGCGCGCTTCTCGCCGTCCCGCCTGTCAGAGCGAGCTCAGACCGGACGGAGAGTGGACGTGCTTCTCCTCCTACAACAACTACGGGAACATTACGCCTATAATATCACCACCACCGCCGCCACCACCACAACCCCGGAGCCCAGCTGTGCCTGCCTGTAGCCGCGTTGCGTCGTTGCTTTTTTTTAAACACGAAACCAACCAACTCTGAATTCGCATTAAATATGCCTAATATCGTTTGTTGTCAAACGCCTCAGGTAAGATTTTTTTTACATTTATTTCGTACGTTAGTCGTTGTCTTTGTCACATGTGTAGAAGAAACGAGGGGGGCGAGAAACCCACTGTCACTGGGAACATCTGGCAGCTCGTTATTCAGCCACATATTGCCTTTTCTCATCGTGTTAAACCAGTGTCTTTGCTCAGTTTTGTGTAAAAAAAAAAAAAAATTGAACGCCTCTTAACGTTCGTGGCGCGCGAACATCGTCACGTAAAAAAAACCGCTCTTTCCGCATAATAACCTTAGAGATCTACAGTTTTATTTAACGACACGGTCCATTTGGCTCACCGTGACAAATAGTTAATAAATACTCCTCTCTCTTGCATTGGTTGAGGACACATGTCATCGACTCAGTGGATGTGTCCGACATGGTTGTTAAAAAAGCTGCCGGTGTGGCTGTTGTAGCACCACGCGCTAGCTAACACGCGCCCTGAGCTACCTACATACCTGTCTAGTGTATATATTATCTGCGGGTTGGGCCGATTCCTGGTGGTGGGGGGCTTTCTTCTTGACCCAGTTTCTGGCGGCGGGATGTATGTATGTGCAGACCCCCTTGGCTCACAGCCAGACATGATGGCTCGGGTACATTACTCCAGCACAGAGTGGGAGGAGGAGGATGAGGGAGGGAGGGGGAGAGGGGGATGAATGGCATTGCTTTGCAGCGAATAGACAAACATGGACTACTGGGTGTATATGGATGTAGGGACTTGCCCACTATGGGGGTGGGTGGGGGGATGACACTGGCAGGGTGGGTAACGTAGTGTGGGTACATCCTGTCCTTTACTCACCCCTCCGATCTGCTTAGTGCCATGTTGTGTAAAAAAAAAGAAAAAAGAAAAGAAAATCGACGCCTCACTTTTGTCTTTCTGTGACGTTAACTTCATTCAGCATTATTATTATTATTACTATTATTATTATTATTTGGGTGTGCTGTTATCGATCCGTCTAGTTAAAGGAAATTGTTTGTGGCCTGTAAAGTGCTGCAGGAAAGGAAACTGTCTCCCGGCTGCTTCCAGTCTAGTCCTGGCCGACTGTGCTGGTTAATCCGGTTGTGAGGGCTGGCTGGCTGGCAACCACGTGGAAAATTCCCATATATGAAACTGTAAAAATCACGATTTCTATTTTACAACACCTTAATTGACGCGCAGATATTCTCATTTTTATTCCACTATGATGTAAACGAGTTGCTCTAGGTTACATTATGAAGGCGGATGATGGTGGTTGTGATTTCTCAAATCTCAATCGACTTATTCCTCATTTTCCTCGTTGCTCTGTTGTCATATCTGAGATATTGTAGAGTGTGTCGCCGTTTGCTTCCTTCCTCCTCCATAATCACTGTTAGTATCTCATTAGAGCGCAGTTTTCACGATCTGTTTCAAGTGGTAAATTTCCACACAGGATAAGTGGGTGAAATATCTGGCAGTGCCTCCCTTCGCCACTGGGGGGAGGGGTGTCAAACAACCATTGATAGTCCTCCTGACCAAGTGTCAGACCTGCACCTTTGTGCCTGGCTAATCAGATGGAAAAATGGAGAGAGAAAATACATTCAGAGCAACCCTCTGTGACAAATTTGTGAACAATCTCACTCTTTCTCTTTTAGGCTTTTGTGCTCTTCGTCTTTGTTCCTTGGTTGTCAAGCGCATGCCCATAGATCAACATGTCCAGCTCACAAAGTCTGCCCTTCAAGCTTGCTGTGTATGTGTGCCTGTGTGGTTGTGTGTTTATTTGTGAGTGAGCTGGATATTTGTTATTTCAGTATACTCAAACAAGTTTGCGGTCATGAACGTGTTTGGTCCGTGCAAGTGACCAAAGGGGGCAACCATTTTCCTTGAGGGCAACAATTGTGTGATGGACTGAACAACAGTGTTCATCATGTAGCTGGACTTCATACCCGAGCTCCTGTTTCCAGAGTAACACCAGTGATTGTGTAAGATAATCTCCATCAATCTAAAGAAGAGTATTATTTCTTATTCAGATATAACAACTGTGGACAACGGAAGCAGCTTTTTTGTATAGAAAATATTAATCTAGAGAAGTGAGGACAGTTTTTTCCTCACAGTGCCCGTTGGGGTGGAGACACGAGAGGCGAACACGGCAACAGGCAAAGTGTGGTGGAACCATGTGGAGGAGTTGAGCGTTTGAGCCTTCACACAAGGCGTCTTTTTTGCCAGATGTTGCATAACCAGTCAAAACTGGGTCAGTGTTCCCTCCATCCACACACACGGACACGCTAAATCATAGCTTGCCGTGCCAACCTTGCTGAAAATACAGTGCAGCTCAGTGCATGAGCATCGCAAGACCACAATCTCAAGACGCACCATCATGCTTTACCCGTATTAAAAAAGAAAAGAAAAAATGTGGCGCGCATCCAGTAGTCTTATCTCAGTAGTTTTGCCGCCGTTTACACTTTATGCCAAACCCATAACCGCGGGACGACATAACAGTCTTGGCTGTTCAGTGCGCGTTTAACTGCCTTTGAATAGAAAACTCTCTCACGGTGACATAACATCCGTGCGTTTCCAGAGCAATCCAATAATTCATTTTCATTGTTCATTTTATTCCATCTCCCCCTTTAAAATGATGTAGCTGTCTTCCTCCCCTTGCAAACTCTGTCTTTACTTTCTCCTCCCATCATGCTGCGTACTCTGTCAAAGTGTAAAGGTGAAAAAATGGTTAAAGACTCAGGATAAACAGTCCAGTCTCAACATAATTCCTCCTTTTTTCCTTCTCGTACTTGACTTATGATTAAGCTCCCGCTGGGCAGCGCGGTTTTGAGTTTAGTAGGTCACTGGATTTGAGTATTTTGTTTTTGTCGATCTGGCTAAGTACGTGTATTTGTGCTTTGTGGGTGATTCTAAATATCAGATAGATGATGGTTTCAGATGACTGGCACACAAGTCATCACCTAGCGTAATGTGTAATCTTTGAGGGTAATATGTAAAGCGTGCTTTTGGTATCAAACTGGCATTGTGATTTTCTTGTTGAACCAATTGCTTGGCCCTTTTTCTTTTTTGCTGCTGTTATAGGGATTAGTTAATGAAATGGCGAAGCCCATGGCGGTAGAGAATGACTTGCTGAGTCCGAAGTGTGCTGATGTCTCACAATCGAAGAAGCATTTATTTATTTTCTTGTTGGCTGAAAACTGTCCGAGAAACAGTATTACCTCAGTACAATAGTACCATTCACAAATGGCTATGGTTTTGCGAGACTGTGTGTTTTTGTATACCTTACCTCCAAACCATCTGACCAGGGAGCAGATGGTTATTATTTCAGCTGCATACAAAGAGTACACTGTTGGTATGCTTCAATGTCACTGGCTTTCCTTTTTTTTTTTTCTTACATTGTCAGTATTGTGTGAGCAGATAAACATAACCTCAGGTCTGCTCATGGTGGATGACGATGCTCGAAGCAGCTGGACATGAAACTTTAATAGATAAAGCTGTCACAAGATTAAAGAATCAGTTTAATAATAAAGTATTTTGTTTTATAGTTTCCCCCCCTGCCTGAGGGGAAGATTGTAAAAATACCTCTTTTCTTACACAACGATTCATGCGCTGGTATGAAACCTGACTGACATTAGTGTTGAGGGCAGTTGACTGAAATCACAGCTTCTTCTTTTTTTTAATGTGTTATAATCTCATACAAGTTGTGCTGCACAAAGCGAGGCTGCTCATGAAAACCTTGTCACATGGGGCCTGGATACGGTTTCAGACTACGGGGGCAGCTGCTGTGGTCCGTCTTCTTCTTTTCTGGTGATAAAACTCATTTATTTATGGAGCTTCAAACTGCAGATGGCATACTGTCGATGTGCTTTGGCCTAAAGTTACATCGGCCATGTTAATTTTTCAAGATCTCACTGGTAGTTTATTATTTATTTGTTAAATTTAACTCTTTTATTGGCAGAATAAAATATCTCGATAGGAGGGATGTGTGACGTTCGTGTGTAGGCGGGGCTTAGGGGCCAGGTTTACGTGGTATGTGGGCTTGCCAACCATAATTTAAAGTGCAGCGCTGCAAAAAAAAAAAAAAAACCCAGACGATTACTGCATCTAACCAACTGTCTGGGTGTGTAAATGCTGTCGTAAGTTCTTCCCTGCTGTGTTTTCCTTATAGGTCAGTGCTTGAATGAAAGGGCTCATGGTGGGGAGGAGCCAACCAAAGGGGCTTGTCACATAACATAGAGTTTGAGTGGTCCGGCTTCAGAGAGGGTGGAGACGGAGCTGAAGGCATGAGACGGATTAAACAGTCTTGCTTGGCCTGGTGGGACATAGCAGCAGGTGTGGAGATTTGAAGCGCTTAATAGAGGGTGTTGTAAGGGAGGACTATCAAAGGCATGGGCTTAGCTACCAGCCGTGTGTGGCTTTTGGTGGACAGGATGCTGGAATGAAATGCTGAACTCTGCTGTTTTCTGCCCGATCTTGATCAAGGAAGGAATATGTGGTGAGATGAAGTCGGTGTGTATCCACAATCTGTCTGTCCTTGAATTTTTGTATTAATGTGGAGGGGAAATGGAATATGGAAAACGCTGTGAGGTCGGTTTACTCTACGCTGTGTTTGGACTCGTTCGGGAAAAGAGTGGAAAAGGAGGAGGGAGAGCAAGCAGTGTTCTCATCTGCCATCACATGTGCGAGGTCGCCTCGATTTACCACGTGGATCTGACTCATGCGAGTACGGCTCCAGATCCAAGAATAGGCAGCAATGAATTTCAATATGAGCTTTTTGTTCTTTGCCGATCTCTTTTTTTTTTTTTAAAGAATAATCAAAAACTCATGTCTCTTTTCTCCTTTTTTTCCCTTCTCCTAGGTTATAATGTATGACCAACACAGAATAAGTACAACTCTATAGCCAACGGGATCCCGAGGACTTGATTACAGTCGCTTCAAGCCTGATAGTTTGTCCGTGCGGCTGATCCCCCTCTCCCGGCTGATCACGCCCCTGAAGTCAACTAGCATTTCTTCTGCTTCCCATCCCTCTCCTTGGGTGAAGACGATTCAGTTCTCAGTCTGCTTCGCCTGCTCTCTGCGGTGGCACTTACTATTTTCTATTAGGTAAGGCCATGACTAATGCATAGGACAGATTATAATGCACAATGCACATCACAGGAACCTAATCCTAATCCTCTCTCTGGTCATCAATTAATAAAGCCAGCTATTACTATGTTGTGCAGTTGAAAGCATGTTGGGAAGGGTACAGAAGAATAGCATGCTGGGTATTATTGCTTTCAGTATAAAAGAATAATTCTCTTTTTTCCTGTGTGTTTTTTTTAAAAATTTTTTATATATGTTTCTCTTTCACAGACATACCATCAAAATTTACCAAGATGATTCCCAACGGCTATTTAATCTTTGAGGACGAGAGTTTCCTGGATTCTACCGTGGCCAAAATGAATGCTCTGAGAAAGAGTGGTCAGTTCTGTGATGTTAGACTGCAGGTATGGTTTAATGCAAACACACAGACACACACACGTGGTTTTTTGCACTTGCCACTGCACATAAGTGGCCAAGGTCACCATATAATAGAGGATTTGAGAGAATACAAAACAGTTTGAGACACACAAGATGTTAGTTTTGGCTAAACTAATATGTTTTGTGAAAGGGAGATTCTGCATAGTTCCCTGGGGCTGGGAATTAATGTTTTCTGTTTTTTACTCAAACAACTTGCAAACTATGAAAATAAGACTAAAGTATTTGTTATTTTCTGTTGTTCTCATTGTTTTCATACCTCAAGTCTGAGAACCAGTTCACACAGCCTGTGTGAGAACCTGTCCCCATCGTTTGTAATGATAAGATGTTTGCAGCCAATCAGGAAATGGCATTGTTGTAACTCAGATTTTTTTTTCATGATAGACTTTCTGCAGATCAATATCATGTGTTTAGTTTTAGTTTCCTTTAACCCTAAGACACAAATATTGTTTTCTATCAGTCATCTTCTTTTAAGAGCAGAGATACTTTTTCCCTCTTCAGCAACACATTTTAAAATGTTTGTTTTCTCTCTCTACCCGTTCATCCAGGTGTGTGGTCATGAGCTGATGGCTCACCGTGCTGTTCTGGCTTGCTGCAGTCCCTACTTGTTTGAGATCTTCAATAGTGACCTTGAGCCTCACGGAGTCTCACATGTCACTTTTGAGGACTTGGACCCGGAGGCTGTGGAGATCTTGCTCAACTACGCCTATACTGCCCAGTCAGTAGCACATTTGGCCTTTTTGACCTTTTTGTCCCTGATCTAATCATTGCAAAATTCTCAACATTTGACATTTGAAAATGATTAACAACCTGTTTTTTTTGTTTGTTTTTGTTTTTTCTGTGCTCCACACAGACTCAAGGCAGATAAAGAGCGGGTCAAGGAAGTGTATTCAGCAGCAAAAAGGTTCAAGATGGAGCGAGTCAAACAGGTACGGTATAACGTTATGTGCCACTAATCAAATCCAGCAAGTTTCAACTGGATTGCACACATGTTATTTACTCAAACCTGTCACACTCACTTCCCAGATTTGTGGCGACTATCTGCTGTCTAAGATGGATTCCCAGAACGCCATCTCTTTTCGCAACTTTGCGAGCTCTATGGGAGATGCCAGAGTTTTGGCCAAGGTGGACGCCTTTATCCAAGATCATCTGCTGGAAGTGTCTGAACAGGAGGACTTCCTCAAACTTCCCCGCCTCAAGGTACTGAATGAAAAGCTGCACAAGGACTTAATAGTTAGTTTAGGGCTGGAGCCGTTCTCTGATCATGAAGCTGCAAGGCCATTGGTCGCTGCTCTTTGCCCTCTCTCCTCTGACCAGTGTTGGAGGTCTCATGTTGAATAACATACTGCTTAAGCTTTGTATATTTTTACCTTTCTAGCTTTGTCATGAGATTACAAACACTAAGTGTGCAGGTGTGCCTCATATAGATTTTCCCCACTGCTAAAGCCAGCTGAGAGTGTATTAAGGGCAGCAGGCTTAAACATATGCAATTTGTAAGACCAAGCGTAGGTACTTGATGACTACACAACGGGTTAACTCGTCAGATAAAGAGCTAGTGCCGTAACCATGAGTTGATGTATGTGAAGTATACATGAAATCTGTTCATTTCTGTCATGTGATCATGAAACTTACGTTCGGCAGTTTCTCAAATGCATCATTGTAAATTATAAATTGAATTACCCTGAGGATTGTGACGTTGGACAAACAATGAGAAATCTGATGATATCTCTCTGGACCACCACTCACACTCAAGATCCCAAATGGAAAAATGTCTAATTGGGGAAAAATTATCTATTGTTTAATCATTTTCCCAATGCAGCTCCAGTTTGTAGTGAAAATCCAATGGTTAAGTCAACCACAAACTTGTTAAATGGTCTGCATTGATCATTACAGAAAACATCAATGACTGACAGCTATGTGGCCCATTAGGTAATTGCTGGAGTCGCCCTTCGGTCATTTAAAGAAACAAAGGGAAATGTTTAAGCAGCCCGAGCCTTCACCATTCACATTAGTCCCTTTTCTCTTGGGACACTTAAAATTCACCTACATTTTAAAATGCATCCAGTTCTTAATATATTGATTTCATGTATGACTCGTGGGTTATTCCCAAGCAAGTAAATAGGTACAAAATATTGAATCAAAAAGGGCGAAGGTAAATTATTAATCAGCCAGTTAGATCGAGTATGAGCAGTCAAGGTCCTGGACTGGTACTGATTTGCATTCATTTTATTCCTGTTGCATATTAACACCAGCTCCTGTTTCTGTGTTTTTACAGTTAGAAGTAATGCTAGAAGACAACCTGACCCTGCCCAGCAATGGCAAGCTCTATTCGAAGGTGCTCAACTGGGTGCAGCGTAGCCTCTGGGAGAACGGAGACCAACTGGAACGACTGATGGAGGAGGTCAGTACAGATCACGCAACTCTCTGGGTCGATGTTCGATGCTAACCTGCCCCCCTTCCCCCTTCTTCTTCTTCTGACTCCTGTTTTTGACATCAAGAAGCCGTTAAGGGGGCTGAAATAGAAATAGCATGCCACTGTCATGCTGCCATGTCAGGACTGTTCTTTTTTTTCCCCTGTGATTTGTTGAGGTTTTTGCAGTAAGAAACTCTGTACCCCTGACCCATACAACACATTAGAGGTGAGCCAAAAAAGAGCTGCTGTTTTGCTCTTGTTTTTTGTTTCCACTGTTCTCTTTTGGGTACGTGATTGGTTTACATAAAACCCCATCTGAGTATGACAGTGCTGTTCTCCGCTGAAACGCAAAAAAATAACAAAAAAACCACAGGTTCTCAAAGGTCTGACCCTTGATTCTGTTGTCTCACTGCCACTTTACTTATCTGAACAGGTGCGTGTTTGTTGCTCCAGCACTAACAGGCACTCCTCCCCATTGATTTATCTCTCCTGTAGGTTTATTAGCAGCAGCAGGAGACCAGACTGAGGAGCCAGGACTGAGCCACCAGGGTAATGAGTCAGAGAAAAGAGAGAGAGAGAGAGAGAGCGAGGAGAGGAGCACTACTGCCTCTCAGCAGCCTCTCTTTGCAGCCAACACTGTGCTCCCATCTGTCCATGCCACACATACAGATGCATCTCATTTCTGCATTTAAAAAAAACATTTCTCCCACAAACCATTAGCAACAAACACATCTAATTGGATGTGCCTGTGCAGCACACACAGTAACAGTGCATGCTAATACAGACCTATCCAGCCACTGTTGTGGTCAAGAACCACTCAAATTTGGCATCGGACAGAAACCAGCATTTCACATACGCATGGTAATTTGTTAAGAAAACAACACATTTCACTAGACAACAAACCATCACTTGAAATTTTCTTCTCACATTCAACAAAACTTAAAGGAGCATTTTGCTTTTCTTTTTTTTTTTAAACCCTCTTTTCCAAACTTTTACCATGAGCTGGACTACTGAGTGACTTCAACAGATTTCCTCACTATTATTTTGTCTGGTCTGACCAGAATAAGTAGTTTTGCTTTTATTTCTTGATGGGTTTGAATCTGTCATGAGATTTTAATCTCTAATGTTCAAGCTAAGCTTGATGGTTGTTCCAACAAGACGTACTGTCATCGTTTAGTCATCTGGATTTGACTGCCTATTGTGGCCGCCATCACAATGACCCAACTTCTTCAGCTAGAGGACCGGTTTCCAAGCAGCAGAGGTGGTGGGGAGGGGGAGAGCTGCATGGAGCCCCTCATCCTCCTCCTCCTCCTCCTCCTCCTCGTCTTCTTTCTTCACAGAAGAATTTTCCAGATGCAGCGGTTGATTCATCACCAGCTCCCTCTTTTTTTTAGATGCAAATTTCAGAGAAGTCGCTGTGCGTTACCTTCTTGAGCTGAAATATTTAACCCGCTCTGTGTGGAGCGGCTGAGCCGTGTGTCTTTTTAAAGGGAGCGTTGCACTCGAGGCTGAAGATCCAGGCCTTCGTCCCCCTCCCCCTCCTTCTCTTCACAGCACAGCTCCCCCCCTTCCCCTTCCTCCTTCCTCCTCCTACTCCTCCTCCTCATGCTTCCCATTATGCTGGGGCTCTCAGTTTGTTGCCATGGAGACAGCCACATAGGTGTGTTGTTCCTGTTTGTCTTGCAGGTGCAAACGCTGTACTACTCACCTGACCATAAACTGGTGGATGGAGGGCTGGTGATTGAGGGGCACAGTGAGGTGTTTGGTGGCGAGGAGGACCACCTTCAGTTTGTGCAGGTACTCGACAGCAGCTTGTGCCTGGCTTCACTTTAAACGAAGTCTCTCTACCCACATTGTGCTTGGCAGCCTGTAGCTTTTTACTTGTACAGCAGCTTGTGCCTGGCCATGCAGAAAAATACTACACAACCTGTGCCTGGCTACACATAGTTACGGCTCATTAGGTTTAGCCACAATGTAAAAGCTAATGTCAGCTATGATGCCTGCCTGGCTAATGCTGTGGAGCACATATTAAAACCACACGTTGACTTTAAAATCAGTGTCAAGAGTGGGCAGCGACGGCAGCATTTTCTTTATTTTTTTTGAAGTTGTGATGAACTGTGTGCTGTAGCTTGGTCTGAGACAGTTTGCAGTGCTGTGTTGTTGGCTTCAGATGGTTTGAGATTTCAGTGCAAACTCGGGGACACGATTTACATCCCCTCGTCTACATTTTGGATCTAAGCGTAGTAGATTGGGACATGATTTAGGT
This sequence comes from Trachurus japonicus, assembly GCF_045865225.1. NCBI lineage: Eukaryota > Metazoa > Chordata > Actinopteri > Carangiformes > Carangidae > Trachurus > Trachurus japonicus. The sequence continues at coordinate 23,721,333 of NC_140910.1, forward strand.
TTGGTGTTAGGCACGGGAACTGGGTGGGCGTGTGGTGACAGCTTGCTGTAGCTGCGCTGTGCTCTTGCAGAAGAAACCGGTACGAGAGAGCACCCAGAGACAGATGAGCTGCAGCTCCTCAGGAAGCCTGTCGCCCTCCAACCAAGCAGCAAATGCCCCCAAACAGACCGGCAGGAGAGAGTGGAAGTACATTGCCTCTGAGAAGACCACAAGTAAGTGTGTTTTTGAATTACTTGACTTAGCTGTATGTGCACAAGCCTCACAGATGCAGCACAATAATAGGTGAGATTCAATTAAAAGTGTAATTGTGACATAGCATCTCAATTTGAATTTGATTATTTTTCCCTCCTTTAAATCTCGACTTGTTTTTCTGCCTCAAGTCTAATCACCTTGATTTTTTTCCCCTCCAGACAACACCTACCTGTGTCTGGCTGTGCTGGACGGGATGCTGTGTGTGATCTTCTTGCACGGTCGCAACAGCCCCCAGACGTCTCCCTCTGCCACCCCCTGCCTGATGAAGAGCCTCAGCTTCGAGGCCCAGCCGGAGGAGCTGGAGGAGCACCCGCTCTCTCCCATGCACTACGCTCGCTCCGGCCTGGGCACCGCGGCCCTGAATGGAAGACTCATCGCAGCAGGTGGGGAACCACAACGGGATTTAAATACATGTTTTGCTTGGCTCCTGGGTGAGGGATCCCTCCTCTGTTGCTCACCCTGAGGTTTCTCCAACTTTTTTGCGTGTAGAAAGGTTTTTCTTGGGAGTTGTTTTTCCTCAGTCGATGTGAGAGTCTAAAGGCTGAGGATGATGTAAAGCCCTTTGAGACGAACTGTAAAACGGGCTATACAAATAAAATTGCCTTGCCTTGCCTTTCTAGTACGTACTCTTTGTAAATAACCTTAAGGTTCTCAACCGCTCGTTGTAGCTCGAGTATCATCGATTCTTGGTTTTTGACATTCTCTCTAACAGCTTTATATATTTTCAGTTTAAAAATAAGGGGAGAAATTTGAAGTAAGTCCTAAAAGTGATCCGTGTTCTTCTTTGTGATGTTGCAGGAGGCTACAACAGAGAGGAGTGTCTGAGGACTGTGGAGTGTTACGACCCCAAAGAGGACCGCTGGACCTTCATCGCTCCCATGCGGACTCCGAGGGCTCGATTCCAGATGGCTGTACTCATGGTACAGTACATCATTCATTCATTCTTCTTTTTATCTAGGGAGTTATTGATTCAACAATAAAGTGCACCTTTTGAATATCGGCCTAGAATTGCACCCACTCCATGTTCAAACAGGTTTCTCTTGTCTTGTGTAAATACTTACCTGCTGCCTGTTCAAATAGTTGGCTTTTTAAAATTCTGGTCGCAACAAAAGTTAAACTGAGTGTTTTTTTTTATAGTGTTGTATTTATCACCTCATGACTTGTCCATCGCTGCCACTCACAGGGTCAACTGTATGTGATTGGAGGTTCAAACGGGCATTCGGACGAGCTGAGCTGTGGGGAGTCGTACGACCCGCATGCTGATGAGTGGGCTCAAGTGCCAGAGCTAAGGACAAACCGCTGCAATGCAGGTCAGTCCCCTCTGCAAGGATGAAGTAACTGATCGTTGCACATTATTGATCTCTTAAGAAAAGGGAGGGAGCCTATTTGAACCGCTGTTCCTGTCTTCTCTTTCTTTTTAAAAGGTGTCTGCTCCTTGAACAACAAACTGTATGTTGTGGGAGGGTCGGACCCCTGTGGGCAGAAGGGCCTGAAGAACTGTGATGCTTTTGACCCCGTGACCAAAACCTGGTTCAACTGTGCTCCTCTTAACATCAGTACGTGTCCACACAGTCCCACATGCACTGAAGCGCCACACTTCATTATATTTAAGAGGACTTTTGAATAAATCTGAGCAGAGCTTATATTGTTAAAGGGATAGTTCAACATTTTTGGCAAATTGGCCCATTGCCACAATCCCTATAGTCTTAGCAGTAGGTTTGTTATCTTTAATTGCAGGTGCAAGCTATTTTTAGAATGGCGGAGCAGAGTCGCGAGCTGCTCAGAGCTACGCTACGGAGGCTCATGGGATTTCTTGGTTTCCCTCATCAAACTAATCAAATACACAATCCAACGACTCCAAAACGCTCTGGTGGACAAGTTGTGACCTGCACATTCACCACGCTATGAGATAATAACGGAAGGTTACAAGATCGAGTCGAATCTGAATTCATGCAAAACCACTGATGCGTGTTTCCGTCAGGGGCAGTTTTTCGGCAAGCAGTCTCTGCATTTGCCTCGAAAACAACTCCGTCTTGTAACCTTCCATTATTATCTCATAGCGTGGTGAATGTGCAGGTCACAACTTGTTCACGAGAGCATTTTGGATTAGTTGAATTGTGTATTTGATGAGTTAGCTTAGCTCTGAGCAGCTCACGGCTCTGCTCTGCCGTTTTAAAAAGAGCTTGCACCAACAATAAAAGGTAAAAATGTTGAACTATCTCTTTTAGTACAATCATGGTTGATAATATAGAGTAGTCTGGCAGGTCATAAATCATACATCTGACAGGTTTGACAACACGATAACGTGACACATGAACAAGACTGAACATGAGAGTAGCTGAGATCCAAATGAAGGAAGAGGTTTTTATTACACAGCTGTCACAGCACAGATTTGCACCCTGAGGAGAAACGAAAGGTTGGATTCATAAATCTTTCTTCTTCTCAGGGCGGCACCAGGCAGCAGTGTGCGAGTTGGAGGGCTTCATGTATGTGATCGGAGGGGCGGAGTCGTGGAACTGCCTGAACACTGTGGAACGCTACAACCCTGAGAACAACACCTGGACCCTGATCGCCCCCATGAACGTCGCTCGCAGGGGAGCCGGCGTCGCCGTCCATGCAGGTAAAAAAAAGACCACGACCCAAAAACATGATGGTGGTGTGACGATCGTAGTGTTGATAAGTTGTGGGAAGTTTCATTCTGACGTCTCTCCGTCTCCGCGCAGGCAAACTGTTTGTTGTCGGCGGCTTCGACGGCTCGCACGCTCTCCGCTGTGTGGAGATGTACGACCCCGCCCGCAACGAGTGGAGGATGCTGGGTAGCATGACGTCGTCACGCAGCAACGCCGGCGTGACCATGCTGGGCGAGTCCATCTACGCCGTGGGCGGCTTCGACGGGAACGAGTTCCTCAACACTCTGGAGGTGTACAGCCCCGAGACGGACGAGTGGAACGACTGTGCCAAGCCCCCGTCTCCTCTCTGCGACTGAGGAGGGGGAGGAGACGGGGAGGAGGGGGAGGGGCCGGGCGGGGTCGGGGAGTCTCACAGTGCTTCACCTTTTTCCAAACTAACAGGCTTAGTGACGTAATCGTGTTTCGTGACGTTCTGTGTGTGTATGAGCGGATATGTATGGGTGGGGGAGGGGGATGTCGGGGCGAGGGGTCTTCAGTGAAGACCGGCTTCTATTGGGGTGGGGAGGGGCGGGTGGGGAGGGTTGTTGCCAAAAGCAACATAACGCCTTTGCATATTGCATACTTTTTTTTTTTTTCCGTGCTGTATATAGTTTTGTTTTTCTTCCTCATTTTTTGTCATATGCCAACATTTAATACACATTTAGTGCTTTTCTTTTTCTCTTAGAGTTGAAAGGTTTGTCACTTTCATCGGAGGTTTTCAGTTGAGCTATCTACTGTCGGTCACTGGGAAGGTGGCAGTGTGGAGTGATGACGATTTGACTTTTGAAAGTTCAAAAATGTTCAAGTTTATTTAAGAATATTTCTGTTGTGGAAAATGTAATTTTGCTCACATATTTAAAGGTCAATGGTTTGAAGCCTTACTCAGAGTGAGAGTTAATTAAACACCCGTCATGGCTTTTTGTGTCATTTTAAACAAGCTGGGTTGCTTTTTGAATCTTAAACGATGGCCTTTTTTATATTTTTTATACACTGCTGATTTACCAATAAAATAAAAGTAGTAGCAGACAGCTTAAGTCAACGAATCTAACCAGTGCCGGTTTTAGTTAATTTTCTTCTGCACGCACAACAATGCTTCTGCTAACCAAACTTTTTGTTATCGTGATTTTAACTACTTGATGTATGTAGAGATGCAGTTTACTGAAGATCCTTCTTTTCTTTTGTGTTTTCAAGTGTCAGGCATTGGCAGATTCTTCTGGAAGGAATGTTAAAGCAAAGAAAAGTTATCACATTTGTAACATTTCTTAATTAATAAATCATTTAAATCTGATTTTGTTCTCAGTGGAATGACTTGTGTGTAATGTGTGTAAACGTCTCTAAGGGATGGTTTTATATTTAGGTGGTTGCACTTGAGGCTTGAGCATTTTAAAGAATTAAAACTAGACAGGAAGCCTTGACTTTAGTGTCCAACAGCTGATTTTAATGACCCTAAATTTAGACTTTATTGCGCCCTCGTCTCCCCCCCGGCTCTGTTAAATGACTCTTTCCTGGTCATTGCCCGTCTACGCTTCCATTGCCACCCATTTTCCTCGGGGACTATCACGCTAAGCCAGGTTTTTTTCTAGCTCCTCTAAGTGTCTTTTAGAGGGAGATTATACTAAGCTGGCTAACAGACCTCAGCAGGAAGGACCGGCGACACTCACTCACCGTGGGCCGTGACTTGCTGAACGGGGACCAGCTGAGCTTGCCGCATCTGCATGACCCCAGAAGTCACCGACAGCCAGTCAGAATCGGTTAAATCCCTCCCCGCCCCTGTGCTCATTCACAAGTTGCCGTCTGATAATCTCTGACACACCTGACAGCTGCAGTTTAAAAAAAAAAAAAAAGCCTTGTCACACACAGGCCACGTGCAGCGAGTAGAGACTAAATACACAGTCTGTCATTTCTGTTTGGCCACTAATACAAAATCTGATCCAGTCTCCTTTTATTCCCTCATACAGTGAACTGGGAACATTTAATTACTGACTTCTTCTCTTTGCTTTGGACTTATACTTTAAACTCCCAGAGGTCAAACACTGAGCCGAAGAAGTGGGAGCAGAATAACAAAAGCAATTCACACTTTACACATGAATTCACTTTGAGACAAAAGGAGATAAAACCCAGTAGTGTGCAAGTTTCCATCGCATCAACAGTCCAGAATAAAAACAGTTCATCCTTAGTCTGGCTCTGGATTTCACAAAATTCACAGCACACTTTGATAAACGAGGACAATTTTCCAAGACAGTAAAAAGGAGATTTGGTGTCTGTAATCCAAAATTATAACTGAACAATATGTTCACTGTGTCCAACTCTGCAATATGTGAATGAGACAGGAAGTTCAGTGACTCCAGATCGTCATTGACCCTCACTGTCTGTGTCTGCCCCTCCCTCCTCCATCCACCTCCTCCGGTGTGACGTCTGATGCTTTAGCCTCCCTGTGTGTTACAGCAGCAGCAGGTGTAATCCCAGCCTGTCTGCTGGCGTCACCTGCGCGCTAATCCCCTTAGTCACCACACACGCTCACGCTCGGGGCACATTAATCACAGCGCACACGCAGGTGAGCCTCCAAAAAAAAAAAAAACCCTGCAGGAAATACAGTAGCACCGTGACTGACTGAGGCTGCGTCAGTTCACAAACTCACCACCGCATGAAGGTCAAATGGTGCAATGATGCAGGATAAAAATAAGTCTCACAAGGCAAAGCTTTAAAAAAAAAAACAAATCAATTTTAATTTCTCAATGTAAACATTTAACTCTCTTCATTTGAAATATATTTTTTCATCAAATAAATTTACATTTCCACTTGTAAAAATCAACAAAAAGGGGCAAAACCTGAAATTGTCTGTTCACTGGTTTTCAACCCATGACTGTATTAAGAGTCCATCTCCTTTCATTTATGATTAAGGAACACGCCAACCATACAGAGATTTGGCTTCATGGGGCTTTATGCGTCATATCAGTTACTCTGCAATTCAATAAAATAAATAATCAACATGAATCACAACAGAAAGAAAAATCACTTTAGTTTGGCTAAAACAAATGAGATGTAACATAAGAGCGACATTATTCATCTCATCGAACTGTTCCTTTCAGCCCAGTGAGAAGCTACAACAAGGTGGAGTCTGGTGAAGCTGTATAATCATAAATAACTGAAGAACTCATCAACAGGGTTTTGGGTTGAAAAATAGTGAACAAACATTAAAATAGAGTCAAGTATAGTCATAAAAAAATAAACTCTCAGTCATCACAGTGGACTGCCATGGATGAAGCACCTTGGACCTCTGACAGTGTTGCATCATTCATACGGTCAAATAAATAAATATCCAAAATGTGTACACAATATACACATTCATATAAATACAACTGAACTAATTACTTTTATCAAAATAAAATATTATGTGCAAAGATTTTCATGAATTAAACCCAATCACACACAAAAATGTATATATCGCTGCTGCATTGTCATGTGTGTATCCAATTAACGTTAATACCTGAATGAATATAGGAGAACACAGGAAACACGCTTCAGCTTGATGGAAAACACAGAGAAACAGAAAATACAAGCTCTGTTTAACATGTTTTTACCCTTTAGAAATAAAGAGAACAATCTACAGACGTCCAAACAGAACAATACTGTCTCTGTGACATTAAGAGACGTATGGATACACAGATAAAAACATAACCGATAACAGTTGCAGGAAACTAAAAAAAATCTTACAGTTTTTTTTTTTGCTTCAAGGAATCAGTTTATTCAAGGCATCTGTTTGGCTGCGGTGCAGACGTCCTGTCCTGGGGCGAAGGTGATGCTTTGTCGTGTGGCCTCAACACAGTGATCCAGGAGACCTTTTAGCCCCAGTAACTGGTTCCCTCCGAACCCCAGCTTATCCCTGGGAACACAATTTAGAATAAAACAGTAAAATAACTATCTTTGTTTGATCCAAAACCACAAACAGACACAGAGATAAAGGCAAAGGGCGATGTGTCTGATGAATGGACAGCCTTTAAAAAAAGGATTTTCATCCATCAGCCTGTTACTGCAGCGTCAGAGCCTCTGACAAAGTCGAAGCAGCTTTGCTTGTTTCACATGAGAGGCTTCTGTATCTGTAGCTACGTGGAGGAAATCTCAAATTGATTCGTCAGCTGCTCTGGTTTATAGAAACAGAGACAAACAAAGGTTGACTGGAGATGAGACACAGGTAGATAATTAAACACCGAGTTAAAAGATTCACCCATCGAGTGAACTATTTGCTGTGATGCTGAGGGTGTTCTGATGTTCACCTGACCAGGTTTCTTCGAGCATGTTGCTGGAAATAATTCCTCTCAGCATTTGACAGCTTGACACTCACAATATTTCTTCTGTTATACCATCAGTCTTATTATGCCTTGTGTTTTTTGCTCTTATATTTTATTCAACTTCAGCCCCTCAATATGATGAATTACAGTTTTCAAGTCATTTCACATATTGACTGATCATTTTTCAGCTGCTTTAGTGTCTGCCCAGTTGTGAGTACATGAAAAATGTATATTACAAAAGCCAATCAAGTAGAATGCATACATGATTTGTTCAATCTCATTAAGCTCCAGACTTCTTTTTTTTAATCAAAGCTTTGTGTGATGTGTGTATTGTGTTTTTTTAATTAGGTGATGTGTGCTGGCCTATAGCGGGGTTTAAACAAAGGCCGAAGCCTGTTGATTGAGTTCTGGCTCCCAGGTTTCAGGCTCAGGCTGTTTTGATTGACGTGAATTCATTTGCATCAGCAGCAAATGTTTTAAACTTGAAGTGTTGCGTAATCCGGTGGAGAGCGGTAGAACTTCACATTGTACTGTCTGGATAGACCCGCATGACTCCACACAGACTTCTTTATGAGTGAACTTTCTATGTGCTGACGACGATCGGCACAGAACGGCCGCGACAGACAAAAGAGCTTGTGTGAAGGCTGCAGCTTCCAGAAGCTCTCTGCGCTTCAGTGTCAGCTATTTACACTCACTCACTTCTCTTCAGCCGAGTTACATTTTTTTTCTGCTTCCACCGCCACACACATTCATTCAGTGACAAACCCACAAGCAAAAAAGAAAAAAAAAAAACACACAACCCCGTCTCCTCTGTGAGCGCAGACTCGCACACAGATTGGCCTCTGAAGTCTTGGCGACGGCTGCTAAGCAGCAGAGACACTGAGCGAGCTTGTTGCTTGTTTTGTTTCCTCCTCTGCTTTGTTTCTATTGGAGCGTTACGTAACCGCGGGGAGGAGAGGAGAGGAGGACAGAGAGACCAGAGTCTGGCTCCCAACACCCCCAGTGTTCACCCGACTTCTATTCATCCTCTTCTCCTTCTTCATTCAAGTGTGCAGCTGTGTGTTTTCATAACCTGTGCAAACAGCAGGTTGTGTTACCCACTGTTCACTCCCAGGACGTGTCGGTCTGTCACAACTGATCTGGTGTTACATTCTGCCATGCTTGTGTGAAAGGCTTCTGGGCAGTGTGTTTACAACAACAGCAGCAACAACAACAACTTTTAGACTCATTACCGACACAGTGCACGAGTCCCGCAGCAAAAAGTTTTGCACAATGGTTGAACGCAATCGCACAAAGTCGGTGACGCACATGCATTCTGCACAGAGCCGCTGACCCAGATCGACATTGTATACACTGAAGAGCAAGAGCTGTGCTGCTTCTGGCGTTGCGTAACAGCCTATATGTGTCTGATAGGTAGTTAATGGATCTCCCTGGGAGACGGTAATGATTTTGCGCTGAACTGAACACAGAACCACATGACTCTGTGTGGATGATGATGTAACCCATCGTTGTTCCCTTCCACCAGCCAATCATGTTGTCAACGTTGAACCACGAGGGGCCTCCAGTTGGATTCATTTTCCTACCTAAGATGCTGCTATGGACACAGGGTTCATCGCTATGGCAACCGACTCCACAATCTACAATTCAGGAGCAGTTTTTCAAAAAAAAAAGAAAAAAGAGCGAGATTGATGGTAGCAGGAGCAGCGTCACCACACGTAAAAAGATTATTAAAGCGTTGGATTCATTTATTTGATCTATTTTTAGTTGGACTGAAATAAGGAAACTCACCCACTGCACACTCTGATAGTTGATGTGACAAAATCTTACAGCAAACCTAATTGTAAGGTTTACATAAAACCAAGTAAAAGTATTTTATTCCCACATTTCACATTCATTTAAAAGCAGCACTTTAAACTCAACAGTCTCGGCTTCGGAGGAAGGCTCACGAAGGAGTGCCTTGCCCTGATAACAAGAAGTCAATGGGTTTGCTTATAAAATATTTGACATACAAAGACACGCAAGGGTTTCTGGAGCAGTCAAATTACAGTCATAAATGATGAAATATTATTGTATTACTTGTGTAATATTATGGAACAAGGGATTAAAGCAAATGCTTCTAAGTGTAGCTATAATCCATTTTTCATTTAAGAGAGTGAGAGTGAACGATCTATCTTATCAAACACAAAGCAGTTTTTTTTTTCAGTGAAGCATTTAAATAAAAGAAAATTAAATATTGCAAAGCTTCAGGCTTATATTCTATAGTCGGTTGATTAATAGCAGAACAGTGGTTATTCTGTTTGACAGAGTTACATAAAGCTGCTGTGTAAATATTAGGATATTTAAGATAATACTGTAAGAGGTGACTGCAAAGGATAAGGAGCGGATGTTTAAGGTTGTTTGTCTGAGTCGCTGAATTACATAAGGCACAAAATAGGAGATGGTAACACGTGAGCTTGCATTGATGTACATACAGTACAACAATAAGAGAGAGGTGCACACCAGACAAACAGGCAGCTGAGATATGTTGCCTGACAAGACAAGAGACTCCAGCCCTGATGACATGTCTGCGGATTTAACTTATACATCCAAACACACACCGACACACAGATGTTTTCAAACAAACCATAACGGACAGTTAGAGCATCATACGTGCACGGAAATCACAATCACAGGCAGTTAAGAGAGAGATGCGAGGCTGCATATATGTTTATACATTTCTCAGGCCTGGATCTGTTCTAGCAGAAAGCAAAACTAAGCCGAGGAACACAAACGCTGGGAAACAAATTTGTTTTGTTCCTTTCCCTCCCACTCACCAGTAAAACTGAGATGGCTTTCAGAAAAGGGATTATGTAATCCATGTCTTTACCGACAAAAACAGACTCGCAAACCATTTAACTGAATGTGCCATTAACTGTATCCTCCCTGAATAAATTACAGCTCTGGTGCCTGTCTACATACATAGTACCGTTCTAGATAAAGGAACTAAAACTACAAAAACATACAAACAAATGAACAAAGTATCTAAGAGCGGGAAGTTAAGTGGTAGACTCTGATTAAGGATGTGAGAGTAACTGTTCTGTTGTGTTTTTAGAAGGATTTCTTCTTCCCTTTTTCATTAGTTTTACATTTTCAAACAGGTATTTGTTATCGAGGACAGAGGTCAGCACAGGAAACCCAACAATCTTACAACTCCTCTGCAGGTTTGTTTGCTGTGGAGGCCTGTTTGTCCTGAACGCTGCCCGTCAATGACCGTGTGTGATGCAGGGAAGGGGGCCTCCCTGAGGTTTTATATAACTTATGACATCATGCGAGTGCATTGAGCAAAGAAATCAAATATTTAACACGGTGGATAATGTGCTCGCCAAGTAAAGGCCCAGATCACTCCGCGGTGAATAAAACAAATAAAAAATTTATAATCACAACACGGCCAGCTTAACCACGTCTTTCGGCAGCGACCTGTAGTGACAAAGGCAGGGATGGATGGATGACGTGACTGCTAAGTGCCCGCAAAGCTCTTCCACGAAGTGACAGAGCAGATGTTGTCTTTAATACTAAATCAACCTTGGCTTTCATTTGGCTTCACGTCATTATTACAAGCGAGAAAGTAAATCTCTGAAATACAGAGACATAATACTTCCGGTTATCTAATGACTGTGTTTGTGTTTTTTTCCCCCAAACAATTCTATTAGTAGAAGGTTTAAATATTATAAATATCATTGTGAGTATAACAGCGACCACAGTACTCATTTACAGGGATCTATCTGAAGTGATGTATGAAAAAATAATCGACTGGAGGAGCTATAAATTCAATTCTGCTAATAGTGAAAGTCTATATTTCCATATTTCTTCTGCTGAGGTAATGAAACCAGCAGAAACAGCATCCGGCTGTCCAGCAGCAGCATTAAGAGAGGACACGTAACAGTCAGGAAATAAATAATCTGTTGAATACATACAAGTCTGGCTTGTTTGTTGTTTCCATGGCAGTCGCTTGGTTCAACCTTTACCATTACAGCTGCAGTCCAGCTTCAGAACCACATCATAATGAATCAGGAATGACGCATTTAGCGACTCTGACGTGTGCGTACTGCTGACGTATTGCCAGAGACACGTTAATAGAAAATGTTATTCCACTTTGCCCTCATAAAAAAGTTACACAAATTAAAGCAGAGGCTGAGTGACGGAAACTCAGAATTTCCAAGTGACATCAGCCAAGAGTCGAAAAAAACCCAGAGTTATTCAGTGTTTGTCGTTTCCAGTGATGTTTTCAGCCAATACGAATGTAACTATGTACCAGCTTAATTTGAATAAACAAAATGAAGCCCATTAGCAAACAAGATATGCTGTCAGACGGTATCAGTGACACGGCTCCTCTAGAAAACATGTGCAGTGGCTTAAGCAAAAGTTAAACCACGTCATATTTAGGGTGACGACAAAAAAAGCAGGATAAGCAGGATAACTGTGTGCAGGAAAGATAATTTCAGACAAATGCAAAGCCTGTGTCACATGAGTGAGAGAAAGAGGAGGAGGGTGGTGGTCCTAAATTCAGCTCTTGCGACTCGACAACTTCCCTCAATTTACTACTGAGATATGGCGGTTTAAAAAAAGACACACAGCTATTTAAAGCAGATAGCATTAACCGGCTTGTGAAGTGACAGAAACTCTTTATGAGACCATACAGGAGCACTGTCTAATCTCAATTGTCAGTGCAGGAGCTTGGCAAGCATTAAACAGATTAATCCTGACCACTCCATGGCAATGTGTGTGTGATCGTGTTTCAAACGGCTGACAAGAACAACGGATGGCACCTGTGTGTGAGCGTCACAGGCCCATTAATGTGTCAGCCTGGTGGTTATTGTGGTGGGTCTTTGTGGATTATAAAAGTAATAATAATAACCACCACCACGACCGCTCTTGTTTGGAAGTGTTGGCATGGCCACAGACATTGTGCGAGCTCTGCTGGGGGATATCTCAGAGGAGAGCTGATAAAGCAACGGCTCTCGACGCTGGATAAACAACAACCTGCCCGGGCGTGCTGCGACAAAGAGCGCAAGAATTCAGGAGAACTCGAGAACATTTGATTGTGATGCATGCTGAGGGGAAGGTCGTTGCCAAACGCATACATCAAACTGAGTGGGTACAGGTGGGACAATGGTAGTGCTGCGTGTGTGCAACTAGTTTTGATGCATGTAAGAGGAGAGCGACTAAAACCTCTAAACTGGTGCACTTCATTTGTCACACATGACAATCTATAGCAGTTCATAGCAACGTTTTGTATATAAGCAATTATTTGTGTGTGTGTGTATGTGAGTGTGTGTCCTACCTGTAGTCATTTTGTGAGAAGCAACCAAGTAGGTCCACGGCTGTCAATCTGGAGTCCAGGTTAACAATCTGAAACACAATGCATAGAAGATGAGTTCAAGATAGCAAGGAGCACTGCAGGGAGACCAAAAAAAAATCTCAAATGACTTCAATGTACTTCAATTAAAATGGCATCTGATTGTACGGCACCAACCTTATACGACTGGATGATGCTGAGCACTGTCTGGACTTGCTCCAAACTGGGGGCGGCTGAGGACAAGATGCTGAAGGACGAGAGAGGAAGTTTTAGTATCAAGCTCACTTCCAAGTAAAACTGCCCAAGCGACATTTTAAATAATCACCTCAGAAAAGCAGGGAACAGTAATACCCAAGTTTATTATGAAGTTGTATTCAATGAATCTTAACTAAATACACATTTTAACACCAAATTTAATTAAGTGAAATCTGACTTTGTTAGACTATAATGAAGATTTATGAATCTCTTTCGAGAGTATATATTCACACACCTCTTATACAACTTAGGTCTGAATAAACTTCCTAACAGTTCAACCAAAATCCACACAAGTTTTTTTTCAGCTTCTTTCAGCAACATGGTCACTCAGACACAGAAACACGAGCATCACTGTCAGTAAAAAGTAGTTAGAAACGAGACGAGTGGATGTTATGACAGTATTGAGAAAGAGAAAACGATCGGTCCTAAATGATCCACAACTAGTGGAGAGGGAAGAGAGAGAGAGAGAGGGAGATGAAGGGCAACAGCCTGTATGGAATGAGTCATAGCTCTGCTCAAACACGTGAAAACGAGTCTGGCTGTCTCCTTGGCAACTGTGCTTGAGCAGCCCAATCCACACATGCATGTGCATAGATGAATGCAGAAGTGCAAAGACACACACACACACACACAAAGTATACACAGCAAAGATTCCTGCAGATAAAGATGAAGGTAGCAGAGCAGCAACAATCTTACTTCACCACAGTCTCAGCTGCAAAGGTATTTAACACACTGACAGTCTTTATCGTGTGTGTGTGTGTGTGTGTGTGTGTGTGTGTGTGTGAGCACGATGACTGTTGCTCATTACTTTTATGACATAGTAAACAACACCTATGACTATGAGAGGGTTTGTTTTGCTGTAGCCAAATAAAGGGAGAATCCCTTCCACACACACTGCGCATCAACCACATGAGTGTACAAGAGAGCATTTATGACCCTCAACAACAACAAGCAATAGCAACAATTTCATACACTCTCACACACTGCACAAGCTTAAGATCAAAGCAAGATCTTCAAACAAGAGGAAGCAGCTGTGGTAAAACTTCTTGTGCAAAATAAATATCTTCTGCACCTTCATGTGATGTGCTGCACATCAAGTATGAGCAGCGAAACAATGGCCTGTGTTCACTAAAAACTCCCAAAAGCGGCGGGCATTGGCATTGCGTCATCATCACGAGTCACTAAGCGAGGTTTCGAGGACACTGCTCCTCCTCACACACTCATTATCATCACACAAAAGACCCATTTAGGCAGCTACAGGTGTCCTGTCACAACAGTGCCAACAGGAAATGATGGACAATCATCGCCTGACCCCCCTGACACACACATAGTGAGAACATGCCATCAAATTAAAACATAGAGGATGTACAGTGAATTAGATAAGACAAGGTGGCTGGTAATGGAGAACCACCATTATAGTCATATACTGTATATAGAACAATAAACAGAGAGCTACAAAGGCCCGGAGCTTTTAAGTGATAATAAAGCACACTGGGACACGTACTTGAGAGTTTAGTGCTTTATGATCTGAGAGTCCTGTTTTCTCTGTTTTACAGCCACTGAGTTGAGAACATACAGCACAACAGAGGCATCGCTTCTCTTATGTTCCCCTTTCATTACGGAGATAAAGATCTAGAGACACTCTTGGTGTGTAATTATTGTCAAAATGCCTGTAAATGTTTCTACTTGGCCGTTTCTTGTGTAGTAGTACCACGGGCACAGACAAAGTTAGAGAATAAAGCATAGTAGAGAGATTACAGAGGAAATTAATGATGATTATGACAAATTACAAACCACAACAGGAAGAAGACAGGATGTTGGAGGCACAAGCTTACATCTCAAGTGAGCTGCCTTGGCTCAGGTATGTGAAAACCTCCTGCCTATATAAACTAAAGCCTCAATAATAAAAACAACTCAATTCTTATTTACATCATTCTCACACAACAAAAAGGGCTTTTTTCAAAAGCATTTTACTATCAGTAAAAAAAAAACCCTCTATATCTATGATTTTGTAGGCCTACAGAGAGAGTTCAGCATCACACCTGCACAACACAGTGGGGTATCAGCGCACATTTTGCCCTTTAGATGTTCAGGACTTTTACTGTTCCCTGCTCTCAAAGAGATGCAAAATGTCACAGTGAATAATGTATCAACTCTGAACGGGACCTCATGTTTTTTTGTGGCATTTTGATGCTTTATCTGTTCGTGTGACAGAGGAGGAGGAGGAGGAGGAGGAGAAGGATGAGGAAGGGTGAGGTTTGTGTGACTAGGAGAAATAAATCAATATAAAATACTGTTAATACTTAAACAGTCAGGTTAAGCACAGTGAAGGTTTAGCCATCATCCTAAATTGATTGAAAAGCCTTTACTGGTCATCGTAGCAAAAGCAAAGGTGTTGCTTAACGAGGGCTCTGTCCATGTCCAGACAGCTGAAACCACTGTGTTTAATGAAATCAATCATTTTTATTATTTACACCTGTGTGTTTCCTTCAGTGATCTGTCTGTTTAAAAAAGCACCTGCAGCTGTCACAGCAGCCATATGAGCCAACACCAAGCCAACGGGAAGGAAGCCAAAGAGGGACTTCATTGTGAACCTCTGCTATCTGCCTAATTTGTACTTTGGGGTGGTAACGAATAAAGTGAACAGAAACATGTAAACATATTCAAAGTACTGTAGTTAAGAGAGCACATGATCCATCGCGAACTCCAGTCATCTTACAGCTTACAGTGTTTTTATGGGCTCCTCATTACATTCAACTAACAATCATGAGTCAAGTGTTAAACTACTGTGAGACATGTAAATAAGCTCATGTATTTCAGAGGACAATCCAGGCAGAAGCTGACACACTAGCAAATACTACAGTAGGGTCAGGACATCCAGTGTTTCAACCGTTTTTTCAACCTCGAAGGTCGAGGGGCTGAGCTTTGCTAAAGTGTAGCGCTGCCTGTTGCGTCATGGGAAAGGTGATAAGGCAAAGCTACAAGGTCAAGCAGATTACAGCCTTGACCAGCGCTGCACACCAAATAGAGCCTGAGAGCTATGAGGTCACACAACTTACAGCAATCACACACACCTAACCAGGGCACAGGAAGGAGTTGGTTAAAAGGGCTTCTTTGAAGGTTGAGACAAAGATTAGACATACACCTGGCATCAGTAAAGATGAGCAAGTAGGGATTTTTATCTTAATAATTTCAGAAAGACTTGACAGTTGTGGAAAATACAGAAGGAGAGGGATTCAAAGGTGCCAGTGACATGCAATATAACACTGATCTTGACAGATATATGTATTTTCTATATACTAGGACTTGAAAAGTGTTCAACATAATCATTAAGTTCAAGTTTTGCATAAAAGGTGGCACCACAATCAAATGAAACAACAAAAATTCAAATAATTCGGACTAATAGACTGAATACAGTATAAAGCTGACATGCAAGCCAGTGTGTCAGACGGGCAGAGCAGCAGAAAGTCTGCTGGTATGTTTAGACTGACAACAGCAATAAGAGAGGGTGGCTGCAATACCTGCTGAAAGCTTGGAGCAGCTGTGCGACCATGGAGGACAGTCTGTGCAAACAAGCCAAGGCTTCCTGTGGTGGAGGGCCTCCTGCTGGCTGAGCACTCTGCATGCCGTGGTCAAAGCCCAGCACTTGGAACACTTCCGTACTGAAACGTGACAGAAAATAATGACCTCAGAGGTCAACGAAATGGAAAAAGGACAAAAAAGATATCAAAATAAATAACATCCAAAGCGTTGTTTGTGTTCCTGTAAATCATTTCATATAATGCACTAAATGGATCGCATGGTCCACTAATCAACAGGTCATTTGTTGTTTACTTGTATACTGTGCTGTGCTCTAATCCTTTAAACAAATCTAAGCAAATATGAGGGAGAGATCAGCATGAACCATGACATCCTAACTTGTTATCTGCAATGCAATCATGAGAGCAATCCCAGCACTGCATCCATCAAAAAACCCCATTACACCCACCTCATCTGACACGTATTAGACCAGATGTTCTCAAACAGGGCCCACACTTCCTCATGAGAGACCTGAGCCGACGTGGGTTGTTTGTCTTCATCATCATCACTCATGGTCACGTCACGGGCAGGCGATTCCTTCTAGAGACACAGATGGAGCCGTTATTTACTAAAGAAATATAAAGAAGGACCAAACATAAAGTAAAGTAAGAAATAAAGTAAAGAGTAAAATAAAGTTAAATAAAAGACAGTGGCTAATAAGTAAATGCATCCTGCTGTCTGTGTGGTTGTTTCTTCACTATCAGATCTTGTTTCAAACACTAGAAGAGAACAGACTTCCTCTCTGCTCTCAGGGTATAGACTAATGATATGATATGGAAAAAGGATTTAAATTATGTTCATCTATTTCTTGGTTTCTTAAAGGGATACTTCACCCAAAATCGATAATTCACCAATTTTCTACTCACCATCATGCCAGGGAAGGTTTTGGAGAACTTTTGGAGTCATCAAAGGGTATTTGGATGTTTCATAGTGTCTGTTTCGGATGATTCAAAAGTGAGCACAATCCGCTGCCATTATATGAAAATCTGTTGCCATTCGGATCCCCCCTGGAACTCCAGAAGTGTTTTGATAACTCTGAAAGTTCTCCGAACCCTTCCTTGGCATGACGGTGAGAAGAAAATTGGTGAATTATCGATTTTGGGTGAAGTATCCCTTTAACCATTACAATATACAACCCACCTTGGAGATCGCAGCCCTGGAAGGGGAGATAACCTGTTGAGCAGACCAGGTATAGATTTGAGATTTGAGATCAGATGACGTGAGGTAAACTTTAACTTGCTCAAAACCGACCTGAGGTTGCAGCTTATTTAAAATGTTGTCTAGTGCAGAAATGGCAGCAGGAACACGGCTTGAACGGCCCTCAAATGCACTCACAAACGTCTTAGCTTCTTGAAGGGCTGTTAATGTAGAGGCACGGTCTACTGTTTTCCCTGAAAAAAAAAAAACATATACAGTAGATATATAGGGGCCATTAGATGACTGCATCAGAGAGGGGACATGCATTAAGATGCAAATTAGGGTTAAGATACACTCAGCTGCCAGTTTATGATGCACACCAACTAAAACTAATGCCCCCGTTATAAATGGGTTATAATTCAAATTAAGCACCACAAACTGCAGCCACATTTAAGAAAAACTGAACATTGTAGCTTATGTGAAGGTAAAAATTATTAAGGGCTTGTTTAAGTTTAAGTTTTAGTTTATATTAGAGCTGGTAATTCGGTGTACGAGTACACACATAAACAGCAGAAGTATGAAAGTGAGGAAAACGGGAAGAGGTGTTACTCTTCCTTACTAGGAAGGTGTTACTCTAACCTTCTGAGGAGAAATATTATGAATATTAAGATGGAAGACAAAGGAAGGCAGTGGGACTCTGCATAAAAACCAGCCAGCTACACACAGAAACATTATTTTTGCTTTATACTCGCACGTACTCATTTCTTGTGACCTTTCTCCATTCTCCACCATAATTACCATCACCCAACCATTTCTAGCCAACACCCGCAAAATGAGCTTAGTCACTTTACAGAGGCCTGTGAAGACTCTGTCCCCACAAGTATAGCTTCATGCACCTACACACACACACACACACACACCCCAACCGCCTGCAAAGAAAAGACCAGAAAATTGCATGCAGTACTTTTCCACTCCTAGACTTGTTCTTAGCCTCTCATACAGTTTATCCCTCCTTCCTTTCCTCCTCCTCCTCCTCCTCCTCCTCCTCCTCCTCCTCCTCCTCCTCCTCCTCCTCCTCCTCCTCCTCCTCCTCCTCCTCCTCCTCCTACTCTCTGAGTCCTGGCTGGCACAGTGCCAGGCTGCGTGGTACCAAGTAAAAAAAAAAAAAACAGAATCAGGCTTGTGCACCAAGGAAGCACAGAACAAAGGCAAAAACTCCTTTTGTCTCAGCTATTAACATTCTTTGATGGATTATGAAGCACTGTGTCACCAGTGCGGTGGTCACGCCCACACAGGTGGACGGACCAAATCTAAAAGTGAAAGGCACACACTCAGCACTGAAAGCCTAATGTAATTAGATCCAACGACGAGATCCAGAGCGAGGAGGAGTGCTGCAGTGGGCGACTCAGCATCTTCCTGACACACATTTGAGTGTCCTGCTTTAGCAGATGACCTGATTCTGTATGTAGTTCTGTAGGGTTCTAGCGCAGTGCAGGGCAGACAACGTCATACCCCACTGGAGTAAGGCTTTTATCTGGGGGATGACTCAGTATCTCTACACCAGAGCACAAGAAGCCATAAAACATCCCCCTAAAGCTGAGATTTGAGAAATCTTAGCTTTTCATCTGACAACTCTTACATTTAATAAACTCTAAACCTATTTAAAAAGCATTTTCGTACAAGTCATTTTTATCAAAAGCCCTCGGCTTATAGCCTGGAAACCGTGACTGTGGAACAAAGAATATCTTTGCATTTAGACACCTAAGGGTGCTCGGCTCGGCTGCGTGCACTGTGTGAATTTTAATGCTCTTGTCACTCTTTACAAACTCACATTCAAAGCAAAAATTTAAATCAGCCCCAAGGAAACTGGCATCATTTTTGTCATCTACAGTATGTGATGTTATCAAGCCTTCCAAGAGAATATGCTAAAACAAAACACTGGAAGAGATTAACACATTGGGAACTGATGCACTGCACTTTCTGAGCGACACATTAGACATCAGTGTTCACAGCAACACAGGTATTGAGAAGAGATGCTTTCTAAATCGACTTGACTAAGCCGTCTTAACAATGCAGAATCTAAGAGTTCATTTCGCTGCTGGGTTACATAGTCATTGTTTAAATTTGTTTCTGTGTCAGGTTTGCTCCATTTTTCAAGTTATTGTACAACTTAGCAGCACTCAGTGCCTGTGTGTTTGGACTATGGCCAGTACAGACAAGACTGTTTACAGTAACCTACATTTAGAGACACCTACATCAAACACATGAGCTTATTGGCTTATAACAACGACTGAAACACTTCTCCTCTCTTCCACCTACATACCTGAGTTGAAGAATTTGATGAGATTTAAAATAAATTGCTGGTTGTTCCGCGGGACAATCTGCCCAAACACAGCAATCCAGTGCTTATTGTAACAGTGTAGGACATCCAGAAGAGTCCAGGGTGGTTTTATACACACTATCTGTTAGGAGGAAAAAAAAACATTTGAATTGTTATTTATACTTCAGTTCAGTATACATTGTATCATCTAAATATCACTGTCAAATATAAATCTCGCTAGCCTGTATGTACTGTGAACATTAATGTACTGTGTATATCCACTTATTATATAAAGTAACCTGTAAGATTACCCATACAATATTTATTCTAGCAGCTTTGCCAAGGAGTTTGTCCTTGTTGTTACTCATCAATTTATTTTGGCATTATTTGGCTGAATATTACACATTGTCCTTCAAACTGTGTGTTTGACACTTCAAATCTCCTTTGTGTAATCACACTTGCCCAGTTAAGACGATTCTCATTTGTAGACATACAATAAGATATAGTCTCACAGATAGTCCTTACCTCTAACCAGAGGTTGTCAAAGGCTTCCTTCATCTCCACCTCCAACATGTCAGACAGCACCTCCTTCAGGCTGTCTTCTAGTTCAGTAAGACATCTGCTGAGGTCACATGTTGTGCTCTCTCTTTCTCCTTCACTGTGCTGTGGGTCATCTGTGATCACTTACAGACAGACACAACACATATGTAAGTATAGACAGCTATGAGATTTGCTATTCCTTAATAAATGAACTTCTCTAACTCTTACTGGACATGTGCATCATTTTATTCTATTTTTATTTTGTTTTTCAAAACTCATTTGTTTACTATAGCTGTTACCTAAATGCAGCACTTAATATAGACAGACTTGAGGTTCGGGGAAGGAAAACAGGAAAATAGGAAGGGGTGGGTGCACGAAAGCAAGTGCATGGATGGTATGTGCTATTAACTACTGCACTACGATGGAGTATGCCAAGTAATTTCCTGTTTTGCATGAAGAGCACATTAATCCCAGGCTCACATTTCATTGTGAGTCCAGCAGAGGGGCCCGGTCTCTTTGGGTTGTGTGGCGGTGGTGGTGAGGTCTGAACGTTTGTGTGAGGCAGCACGGTGGTCTCTGCATTTTGCAGTGGGTCAAGTCTGTATGTGGATCTCAGAGCCTCTGCTTCCAGATCATTTTTGCTGTAGGCCTTCACCCCACTCAGGAGAGCTTTACTGCATAGGTTCTTGTCGTTGCTAGAGAAAAAAAGAGGGAGAGCATCTTTCTTTAATCAGGCTGCAGTAAGAACACATTTCAACAACTCATACAACATTGATCTCTGTTGTGCAAGACTGATTTAACGTCTACCAAATTATTTCTCCTATAATTCAGCAAAAATGATCAATACCGGTGTCTGGAAACAGCGGCAGTCGGAGAAATAGGTCAAAAAGAAAAAGGGTATACAACAGCCACTGCTATTGAGCTGAAAAAAATTCCTGAACTTAACTCAGAACACCTCGCTCAGCACATCTATTCTTGCTCAATTACTCTGTCTGGCTCTCTCTCATTCTCTCATCCCAACTGGAACTATCTGGCTGGACCCACTCACAGTCACATGCATGTGCATTATTTGCAGAGGACACACACTCTGCAGCAACAGCAGCAGCAGCAAGGGTAGTGCGCTGTAGGGGGAGGGGGGAACTCACGTGCATAGGATGAGAGCACTCTCTGGATACAGGCTCTGGAATTGCAGGCAGCACTGCAGCACCCTGTCATCATTATTCTCAGCATTCAGACCATCTGGGGACAAGGTGCCACAGAGAGAAGGAGCAGGGAACAGGATGACAAGAGTGACAGAGAAAAACATGACAGTCTATAAAAGGACAATGAGGCATGTTTAATTCATGACACTGAAAGCACATGGTAGGTGTACAACAGAGAACAGCACGTCTTCTTTCTTTTAAACACAAGGAGGAAGAAGCAAAGAGAAAGAAGACAAGATGGAGATTTCAGGTCTATTGTAAGTGACACACTGAAGGTGCGCATGCTGCTCAACACGTAGAAATAGCAACGGAGACTCCAGTAAATCCCCTTTTGACACTCCTCACTGAAGAGACCATACTATCAATGTTGAAATATGAATGTTTGATCAATATTACATACACCTTAGGAGTGGGTTACATTATGCTGCCCTTGAAATGCACTCAGTGCATGGTATGCCTATGAATTCTGGAGGACCAGCTGAGTGCTAGTGCCACCTAGTGTCTAAACAGTGAACAGTCAAACATTTACTAATTAATGAAATGAATTTATGGTCACAATCTTTCCACACTTCAACAATATAGTCATGCTCATTAATACATTTACTGATAATAATGATTTAAAACAGTTAATATAATCTATTGGAGCCAAAAATCAAACAGGGACCTAAGTGTTCTACTATTATGTTTTTACCTATAAGAAAAGAAAGTAGAAACATTCCCATTTCGTTTTTATTGTTTTGCCTGCAATTGCTGTGTTGTGAAAGTTTTCCATTTTGTAACCAAGAGTGACATTATTTTTCAAAATTTTCTAAATTGCCACCATGTGTTTGTCTGTGAGAGCAATTGACAATAGCAGAAATTGGATATGAGCTCATGGATGAGGTTAACCCTTAACGTTTAGGTTATATCCTCGGTTTTACTGAAACAACACTGAAAACTCTTGATAGTTGCCTCAGCACAGCACTCACCCTTGCTCTCTGCAGCCTGCTGCATCGACTGCCCCCAGAAGTTTGATTCGTGGCTTTTCAAAGTGTTGTAAATGTAGGAGATGGCGAAAGAGGCCAGGTGCGCAACAGGGCCTGACAGGCCTTTGCCCCTTTTAAGGGAATCCAGCTCCTGAAGCACCACCCAGGGGATCAGGATAACAGGGAAGCCCAAGCCTGAAATAAAGTGACGTGGGGAGAGAAGAAGCATTATATTTTAGAAAGGGACGGCAGATGTAAGCTGCTAGCTAATTCTGGTACAATGCATTAAATGGCAACATGTATGCTTAATATTGTACATGGTCCCTTTGCAAAATAAAAAATAAACTAACTGTTATGCACTTTTCAACATTGATCTTGTTCAAAGATAGAGGCTTTGTAATGTGGTCTCCACTCTTCAAACTTGGACGATGAATCAGCACTTTAAATATTTAGGGATGAAGTTGAAGTTGTTCTTCCTGTTCTCCTCATAGCCAAAAATGTTACATCATGATATAAAATGCTAGGGAAAATATAAAGCTCAGTACAATAAATGCTTTGTTGAAACTGATCTCCGTGCCAAGGGCAGGTAGAGATGTATTGCTTCACGATTCAAAGGCTGAGGACATTTTTTCCTTATAACTAATTATAAGTTCAGACAGTTCCAGGAAATAACTGCATACCTTTTTATAAAGGCGAGAAGTTAAGCCATGAATCTTTCAAGACACATCAGTTATCATGATCGCTTTTAAATACCTCCGAGGCCAAGAGACTTGATCTTTTTCACATAGTCCAGGTGAGTGAGGAGAATGTTGGTGTCCAGCACCACAATGGGGCCTTGCTGGCAGGGCTGTTTGCCTGTAATAAGACATAAAGTTTATGTTTATTCAACCGTTAGTTGTTGAAAGACTTGGCTTGAATCATGTCCAATCAACTGAATTTACCACAGATGAACTCAAGGTATAGAAATATCTCAAAGATGATCAAGACAAATGAGAAATGTGTGAGATAAATTGTCCCAATTCTTCAATGTATGGACCTAACATATTAGTTTTTCCTTTTATGAGTAAAGGATATAGTCTTTTATAATTGATAAATGCATAGGCTTATATGTTTCAATATACAAGCATGAAACCTACAGGGTGTTTCTCTAGCTCCCTCCTCTGGGGGGTCTGTGTCCATACTGGTCAGTTCTCCATAGCTCTGCATTACATTCACTTCCAGTTTCTTCTCAGAGCGGGCAAGGTGAAGCTCTTCAACCACTTGCATCTACAGAACAAAACACATAGCCAAACACAAAGATCCTCTGCCATTTAAAATTTTTGCAACAACAGCATATTCATATTTTTTAATATACTGGCTAATGAAGAATCCCTGATTTTAATTTTTTGAAAAGCTATAAATGTAAACCCCACACAGTGTTTTGGATTAAGTGATTAATCATTTTCACTACCTGGTCATACCACGCCTCACTTGCAGCATCGCACAGAATTGGGAGTTGGTGAGTCAAGGACGACCTCTTATCTTGTCCTTCAGATGAACCACTGGGAGTTTCAACCACACAGCTGTGATGTTGCACAACCGTTTCTTGCTTGGAGTTTCTTGTTGAATCCCCAGTGTGAGATCTTTCAGCCCTACAACTTACATTTTTGCTTGCAGCGTTGTCAGCAGTGCCCTCTTCTGGCTTTGGCTGAACCTTTTTTGGTATTTTAAAACTGTGAGGCAGACTTTGTGTGAGAGAACGTTTTTGTTGTTGAGGAGATGATGACCGAGCTGTCTCGTGTGACGATGGCGTGACGCTCTTTGGCACTGAAACGACGTTCTTCAACACCTTCGAGCTGCTCTCTGAGGTAGTCTGCTTGGTTGCAGTGGAAGACTGATTTGTTGTTGTAGAGGCAGTGGAAGTTCTTGCTTGTGTAGACTGGCTTTTGACCCTAATCTCACTTTTTTCATGCCGTTGGCTTTTCTTTTTGACCAGCTCCCTTCTCTTCTGCCTTGACGACTCTTCAATGGCACTGC
The DNA here is from genome assembly GCF_045865225.1 of Trachurus japonicus. Lineage (NCBI taxonomy): Eukaryota > Metazoa > Chordata > Actinopteri > Carangiformes > Carangidae > Trachurus > Trachurus japonicus. The sequence goes on from NC_140910.1 coordinate 23,745,892, forward strand.
TGTTATATTCAGTCCTTTGTGACTCATCAGCTCTGTGCCTCTTCCATGCATTATGCCTCTCTACTACTTTCTGTTCATGAGACGTCAAACTGGTATTCTTTACCTTTGTTAGTTTTGATAGGCTTCTGGGCAAAAATCTTTCACATGATCTTCCTTCCGAGATCCTCTCTGTTTTCTGAGGAAATCTACCTGGAGTATCAGTGCTCCGGGGAGTTGAGGTTCCCTTTTCCAAAGTCTTATTTTCCCTGACAGTATTGTCTTTCTCTGAAATATGAGGCTTTGCTGTACTAGAGCAAGTTTTTGCATTGGACGGTAGAGTTTTCCTTTTTGTACGGTCCTCTGCCTCTTTAACAGGTTTGCGGTCTGGTGCTTGTGCTTTCGGCAGTCTGTAGTGTGGCTTTTTGATCTGGCGGGTGCTTTGGGGGTCATCTCTAACGGTAGAAGAACCAGACTTTTCCTGTTTTGCTCCATGTCTACATGTAAAGGAGGACAGAGAATATTGTAGTGATAAACATATTCATTTAAGTTAATGATGCTTAACTGCTTAGTATCTTGCATGTCATTGTCATAAAAGTCATTCATTTGTTCTTAGAGGTCACATTTACTGTATCTAACCTCTTGTGGCTCCTCTTGACTTTTTCACAACTGCTGGTGACATCTTGCTTGGATGCCTGAAGATGAGAAAAATAAACATTTTGTATGGTTAGTTCATTTCTGAATTCATATCCCAAAATACTCCATGTCATACAAAGCAATCTCAAAAAATATAACTGCATGTGTACTTAATTCCTTTTCCTATTTATCTGTGTTTTTTTTCCTCCTCTAAAGAGAGACTGAAGGTGCCTCAGGGTGGCAGAAAATACACAGTGGGTATAGACTCTGTAGAGCAGTCCATCAGAGGGGGGGGGACCGTCTCAACAAACTTCTCCAAAGGGAGACATTTTGAAAATTCACACGCAATGCCTTAATAAATCCAGGGCCAGGCCTAAATGAGGATCAATTTTAGACCATTCTTGTAACAATGTCAGTTTGTTGATCTGTGATTGTGTTTTGTTGATATGTATATAAATGAGACACTTTTTCAAACTGAAACATATTGTCCTCTTCATGAGCAGCCCATGTCATCAGGCCACAAGATCACCCACTTTCCCTATATAAGGGACCTTAGTTCTGCTTTCTCTCTTGTGACATTGCACCAAACCAAGCAATAAAACTGCTGAGAACATAACTGCATGTCATCTCCTCACCTTCACATCTTCTTCACTGGAGAATGAAGACCACCTGCGTTTTCCACTGTTTACCCTTTTAGACATTTTCCCCTGAAGATCAATTTGAGCAAACATTAATATCAGTGATGACTGTGCAGAGTCCTGACGGAACAACCCAGAGCAACCCAGGACACCGCCAGGTTTGTGTAATAGTAAAACGTGTTAAATAAGGTAAACTAATACAAAATTACACCTCTTATAACAAGGTAGGTAACGTGGATATAAGAAGACATAATCATATCAAATAATATCTATGATTGGTAGACGATTCGAAACAGTAGGTAAACGAGTTTCGATTCGGGCTAACACAGGCTAAAGAGTCATGGCACGAACAAATAGCTTTGTTTTTACAATTTTATATGAAACTATACTTTGTAATATCAAGACTATAACACAGTAGTTGAGCTGATAATTCACTTGAACACAAGCTGGAATCTAAGTTAACGTAGTCACTGTACACAAGCAACAACCAAAGTTACATGTTACGGTAAGTTACCTTTAACTTAAGTTAAGTTAGCTCATTTAAGCTACGTGACGAAAAGCAAACAGCAACCCCGCTAAAGTACAACAAGCTAACGCTCCGCTTCAATGCTTTAATGTGTGAAATTACCCTACATATATTCCGTAAAATAAAGTACAGTAGGATTCACCGTGGTATTTTCCAGCAGAGTAACTCCCTCAGCACCAAAACATCCGTCGCTTTTCCGACTCTTCTTCCTCTTCTACGGTCGTTGTGGTTTTAATCCGTTGCTACGTTACCGCCGCCGACTGGAGCGGAGGGCTGACAACAACTGGGTGTAAAATAAAATTAAGCACAATTTATTTTTGTTGTTTTGTATGAGAAGATCCGCACAGCACAGACAAAGTGAAGCCCTCTGAAAGGAAAGGAGACTTGCAAGTGCTTTCGTTGCTAACGATGAGGAATTTGACTGCACAAGGTCAGTACTAGTAGTCTGTGGGAGGAGGAGGAGTGTGTGTTGTACAGGATAGCTATGTGTGTCTGGGTTATCTCGACCTTCAGTCCTGACACAAACATGCACCAAGCGACGGACAAATAACCCGATTGTCTTTATATTCTTTCGTGAGGACCTTGCAAAGGAAGGATCAGTGTATTGCTGGGTGTCAACCCTTGATAGGTTCAAGAGGAAACTAACTATTCCCTCCTTCGTACAAGGTGCAAGGGGTTAGTACATCTTCAAGGTTATACAATGTGGGTTCATCCAAAGTACAAAGTGAAAGGAACTAGAATATAAAGTGTGTTTTTTCTTCTTTTCTATCAAGGTTGAATTCCTATGTTTTATAGCTGTAGGCTGCAACTAGTAGGCCTAAAAACAACAAACAAAAAACACATAGGCCTAACATAACTCACTCATAATAACAGGCTATTTATAGAGGGTTTGTGTGCTGTTGAATAATCAACTGATAGGCTATTGAAATAGTAACAATTTCTGTTGCTAATTGAGCTATAAATGGTTAATTGGCTAATAATTCATTCATCAGTGCTTTATAGATAAATTGTAAACAAACAGAGCTATTTCTGGGTTGCCAAGTTGTGGAAAATCCTCTTCCTGCAAGACTTGCTTTTTAAAACATTGTGTCTGACCAACCATCTCGTGGTCCCGAGACACGCGCGTCCGTTTGATTAAGTATGACAGGAGAATAACTGAATCTTAACTCAATTTATTAATACCAGTTGCAACATGTTACAACATGTTTAGATTATCAAAAAGTATTCAACGCAATAACATATTCAAATCAATGGTAAACAGATTGATGTTTACCATTACCATTACCATAGACAGATCAGAATGAACAGAGAATAGTATACCAAAAGGAGAATTGCTTAACTGGATCAAACTTCGCTAACCCTGACTGTCAATCAGCAAACAGTGTCAGCGCACGAAGTCTGACACCAATTGTTGTTTGCTTTCCCTTTTTCTACCACCCTGGGTGTTGGGGTGTGTGGGTGAAAAGTAGCCTACACCAACTCGTTCTAGTTTCACTTGGCCTACCTGTTGACCTCTTAATAACACTTCTCTCAACTATACGTTCAGTAGTTAAGACTTCTGACTCTCTATCACTTAGCCTACTGATTAGGTGCCAAGAATATGTGTTCAGTTATATCAGTTTATTAGTTGTATTAGTTACATTAATTTCCTTTGATTTCTATGTATCAATATTTGTGTGTTGAGCGGCTATGTGTGTGTTCTTATCAGCAGTAAGCAGTTCTCCTTTTCCAGGTCTGTAGCAATGTTTTCACAATCAGGCACATGATGATTACATCAGAACTTACATGTTGAAACGGATTACACTTTGACTTTATTCAGGCACATCTAAATAATCAGAGATCAGCACTTTTAAGAATCAAGGAGCACAGCACTTCTAAATACTGTGAAAAGTGTATCCTATACTCATCAAACAACAAACAAAAAACACGTAACATAACTCATTCATAATAACTAACAGGCAGGCTATTTATAGAGGGTTTATGTGCTGTTGAATAATCAACTGATAGGCTATTGAAATAGTAACTATTTTCATTGCTAATTGAGCTGTAAATGGTTAATGGACTAATGATTCATTTATCAGTGCTTTATAGATAAGTTGTAAACAAACAGAGCTATTTTTGGGTCGCCAAGTTGTGGAAAATCCTCCTCCTGCAAGACTTGCTTTTTAAAACATTGTAGGATATTAACACTTAGAACTACAGTTTATGTTGCTGTGGTATCGTTAGACTCTCTTTTAGCATTTATAAGCAGTGAAGAAACATTTAATAAACTGTGTCGTTGTAATGACAGTATCAACAATTATAGTAGGCTACCTGTGAAGACACATTTAATCATACAGCAACTGTTTAATTGTCTGTGTATAGCCCAGCCTTAATCTATTTAGGGTTGGTAACGAAAGCATAAATAAACACTTATATTAACTTAAACAAGTCTTCCAACCTAAATGACCAGATATGTTCTTGGTCCTCACTTACAACTGCATGATAGTGGTTTATAAACTCTTCATTAAATCTGTATTGTTTATAATGATGAATTGGGGTAGGCTACTTAAAGTAAACTATTGTTGGCAATGCCATTAGCACAGTGACCTAACATCAAGCTTTTGACCAACTTTAGGAGTGAAAATGAGTTTTGGGGCAAAATAACATTGCAAAGATAACTTCCCTAATGCACAGGTTTTCTAAGCTGCAATTATGCTTAAAGTCCACACAGTGACGCTGTCGCCCCATTTACTGCACCAGTGCTGTCTCTCTCTCTCTCTCTCACATACACACACACACACACACACACACACAGAGTGGTGGAGAGTAACTATCGGCTAACATTCACCCAAGTCACTGCCAGTGTTATGTGGAATTTGCACTGAACTTGTGTGTTTATGCTGTTTCATACTTTCGTACTTTACTCACCACCTCAGTGCCCCCCCCCCCCACACACACACACTCAAGTAAAACAGCTTGTTTTATAAAGGCAGGATGAGCGAGTCACCTCTTAGCCCCCTGGAAAATAGCTGCTGAAGGCTTTGAAGGTGACAGAATTCAGAAAAATCAGACGACTAACTGATGAGTTGTGAGTAGTTTCAGCTGCAGGGGCGTAATCTCTGACCACTTCAGTGATCTCGGACAGATTTGGGGATTGTGACAGAAACAGTTAAACGCTGTGGGCTTAGATAGATGACACAGTTTGGATCAGATCAGTGACATGTTAAATACGTAAAGATTATATTAGAGAATTGGAAACAGCTTTTCTGTTTTGTAGTTCACAGAGATGGTTAATTTTTGCTGGATTTGGTTATGTTTATGTGGTGTGTTGTGATGAAGGTCCAGCAGTCAGATCTCAAACAGACCGGTTCACAAGATTACATCATCAGAGGGCTACACTGTAGCAGAGTAGCTTCTCTTATTAGCATGATTCATGAAACTCAATCTTCTCTGTGACCATTAAAAGAAGCTATTACCAAATGGAAATCTGCCAGAAATAGATTTCTGCTGGAGAAATACAAAATCCTTTCACTTGAATTTATGTTTTTGGTCTAAAAACAGTCACATTTAATAATTTATACTTCATAAAACATCAGAATCAGCTTGCAAAAAAAAAAAAAAACACCATCTGAAGTTCAGGTTCATTTTTGTTAATTACTCTCAACTTTCTTATGCATTCAATTTTACCTTTGTTTTACCTCCGCTCCTCACCCCAAAAAACTCAGCTATAATTCTTACCGGTACTTATTTTGTCAAATAACAAAAGCCACCCATATAGTGTTTAAATTCAATAACTCAGTAACACAATTATTTGTATAGAACAAGTCATGAGGGTAACAAATGGTTCATCATTTATACATAGAAATACAGAATAAAAATCTATGTAATGTGATTGTAATCCACCACATCTCAATGTGGTCTACGGATATAAATGGCATACTGTTTGAAAGCCCCACTTCAGCACTTGGCTTATCTCCTAGTGACATTTAAAGTAAAATAAATGAAACATGCTCAGTGTCCAGATCAAGTTTGGTATAAGTGTAGAATGGAGAGAAGTTTGTTTGTCATATCGGTTTGTCGTAGCAGCTGCTGACTGATTAAGAGCTGAGATTCAAGCTCACAGACATCTACATGTGTCTCTCTCTTTCTGTTTCGCCGGCCGTCTCTCTGTTTCTTTGTCTCTCTATCCCTCTTCATCTCCTCTCTCTTTTTCCAGTCCAATTCATAGACATTTGGCTTCAATCAGTGAGCAGATCTGAACAGACGGCAAACGCTTCTGTTACGTGTGTGAATGTGCACATGTGCTTGTGTGTGTGATGTTTGAGTATGTGTTGGGGAGGGTCTTTACTCCACTAATGGTTTACTCAGAAACCTGAGGAGGGTGTTTTATGAAAATATGAAAATAGTCTTTCAGTCACTTAGATAATGGACAACTACTGTGTGTGCATGTGTGTGAGAGAGAGGGCGGGGTGGCGTGTGTGTGTGTGTGTGTTGGTTGGGGGTGTGAGGGGTTGTCTGCCTGTGTGCAAGAACTGATTTTATGCTTTGTGATTTAAGGACAACATAGGTCCTCTAAGGTCAGGTGCACGCGCACACACACAGACACACACACACACATCCTGTGATTGATACTGACTAAATGTAGTCATCACATAGTTTCCACCAGTGAACTCTGCAGTTGGGACCCCATAAGGGCCTGAGGATGAATCTATGGGACCATGAAATGACTATGGCCATTAAAGAGAAGAAAAAGACACTTTTGTTGCACTGTTGCAATTGTGTGTATTTCTTGTGGAATACTTACTTCTATCACTCCCTTCTAACAAAAAAAGTCCCTTTGAACTGCTCAAAGGTGTCCCATTAAAAGTCACAATTCATTATGAAGTGTCAGAAGTACTAGAAACTCACACATTTGTAGCTGCAACAAATGCATAAGTTAACAGAAAATCGAATGACAACTCTTAATTGTTTGAGTCATTTTTCATGCTAAAATCTCTATGATTCGATGGATCAGGTTTCTCCAATGTCAGAAATTTTTGCTTTTCCTTTTGTGTCTTTTAGTCAACCAGACAAGCTGCAGGGTTGGGAACCAGTGGACTGATACACTGATCGCCAGTATACAATCCTTTCTATATGAGGACAGCACAGAAAGCCTGGTCTCCAACAACAGTCCTGCCAGTACTTACTAAATATTTATGCGACTCCATTTCCCCCTAATTCAGATCCTAGGTGATTCTTTCTACATGTCCGCTGCCAACAGAGATGACTCGTCTTCGGGGTTGCAGTTTCATATAAACAAACAGGGCTTTCAACCGTGGTGTCCTAAACATCTCGACTTGGCCCTGGCTCTTGTAAACCCCACTTGGCTCTTCAGTTGCTGTCGAAAACATGGTGACTAAACACGCTGACTGGCTCTGTGACAGACACCTACCTCAACACATTCTTAAGGACTCTTTCCCATTAATCAATGGACTTTTATAAGTCTGCTCTAATGATTAGCCACCGAGAGAATTCCCAAACCATAAAGGGAAGTTTGTTTTTCTGAAGAGAAATGGTAATGTGTTAATAGGACTCAACTATAGCCTGCTATATAAGCCATCAGGCCATAAAAGCATTTTCTCATTTCACTGCACTTTATTTCCTTGTGTTTGATCCAGAGGTTGTTCATAGGTAAGTTGTAATGATGATGATTACTGTAAAAAGAAGATGAACACTACCTATAGAATATGCAAAGAACAACATGACTATGGTGGCATTGATGAATGATGATGATGATGATGAATTGAGGATGATGATGATGATGAATAATTGCAAAAGTGCACCAGTGAAGCAAGAGAAAACAAATAAGCTGTTGATTGAGGTGAAGTAGTCATAATTATGCTGGCATGTAGGATTATGATGATGATAATGATGATGACAATGATGAAGTTGCGGTCTCTACAGTAACAATGATGACATTTAGAATGATGACGAAGATGACGATGAAAAGGGGGGAGGCTATAGGGATGAAAATGATGGAGATGAACATAATGATGGTCATTATGTTGGAGGTGATGGTGTTGAATAAAAAAAGAGGGCAAAACTGACAGTGATGATAATGATGATGACGGAGGGATGATAAAAATAGAAATAATGATGTCAAAGAAGGTGAATGATGAATAACTGCACAAGTAAAATAAACACAGAGATGATGGGGCTGGAGGTGAGAGTGTAGGATTAAAAAAAAAAAACTCTCATGATGGAGATATGAATTAGGATTGTCACTGAGGAAGTTAAAGTCGATGAAGGTGATTAAGTCATTTTGCGCAGCAGAAATTTGGACTTGTTGGAAAAGCACAGGTGTTATTGCTGGCATTAACAATGTCCCAGTAAGTCTCTGAAGTATGATGGTTAGCCAGCATCCTCAACACCTGCATCCTGAAACTGAAACACATGTTTTTCCTTATAAGACATGACATACACACACAAAAAGCTTGATCTTGCAGGCAGGGCTGTTGCTAGTGATTCTGGGCCCCCTGAAAGAAAAAAACTGAATACAATTCATTGTGATCACAGAAAATACTTACAATACTCACATCTATTCATGGTAAGAAAACAAGCTCTTCGTCTACATCGATCAAACAGCATGTTGCCCTGAGTGGGATTTGGACCCCAGCCTCCCTCACATTACACCTCCTGTCAGTCAATTAGCTGAAATGTTCCGCTATTACAGCAAACACTTTTCATATCTATTAATTATAAGAAAGTAAGCTCATTTTCTGCAAATCTTGGTGACCCAGGCAACCATTAGCTGTGACTGGGATTCAAACCCCACAGCCTCCCAATCCAAAGTCAATGCCATTACCCACTGAGCTATTTGGCTGAATGTGTTGATCAGGGACTCTCCACACTCACTCACATAAACGCACACAGACAGGTTCACAGCCCCTTCATGTCAGTGGTCTTGAAATCTTACTTTGTAATTCAGTCCTGCATTTGGAGGATGAAAGCAACAGTAGTATAAATGAACCTGCAGTCTTTGTTTTATTTTTTATTTAAAAAACAAAACAAAAACTTTGATAGAATCTATCAACATTTCTTTTTACAACTACACATTAATAATGGCCAACATTTGCGAAGATGATGCTGAGAATGATGGTGAACACCTTGTGCACCTGTAGAGTGATGATGTGAATGTGCAGAATAATATGCTGCTGATGAGGGCCAGTTGCATGCTGGGGTGTATGGAGAGTATACCCTTCCTTTTAAAAGCCAGGCATAGAATTTAGAGAGGAAGAGAGGAGGGAAGGGAACAAGACCATGAAAGTAAATTATTACTGCTGGCTGATACACAGTTTGATTATCAGACATATTTTTACATTCTCAGAAACACCACCCCCCTGTCTGAAAGCTGCACTCCTGCATTAGGGTGGACAAAAATGGATTTACAGACCAGGCAACTGGTAGGGACTTCATATAAGGATGTCAGATGGGGAGACATTTTAAACAGTCATGTGCAGCCGTTTACACTTTTGCTTATATTATATATTATGACAATGAATGTAGCCAAGTAAAATGAGCATTTGCATGGGCTCTTAACATTATTGGTTCAGGAGATAAGGATCATGAAAATGATTATACAGTAAAGGTGAAGGAACTTGGAAGTCATGGTGATATGATGAGGATGACACAGTGAAGTGATGCTGCTGTTGCTTAGTGGGATGATGATGATGAGAGCTGCTCGTGCTCAGGTGCTGGGAGTGGCACGGATGATAATACTGGTGGTGACTCCACGTGGCCTCGCTTGTACCGGTGGTGGGAGTGTCCGCGAGGAGGGTAGAGCCGCTGCTGCTGCTGCTGCTGCCTGCCTGCTCGCGCTCAGCCAGTTAGATATTTTTAATTCAGAGCTGACACTGTGCGCGAGAGCGGGACGCTGACGAGCCGCCGGACACGAGGAGGACGAACAAGTCTTTACCTTGTTTTATATTGTGTTGTATTTTCGCTCCGTGTCGCTTCCCCCCAGTCATGTCAGTTCGCCGGGCCGGTGTGTTGCTCCTGTGCGCGGTGCTGTCGGTGAGTCGCGGCCGCAGGAGTTCACCGGAGCAGGAGGATGTTCAGGAGAAAATCAACAGCGCCAGATGCACGTCCAGGTGCCTCACCCTGCACATGACGCAGCTAACCGCCGCCTTCAGACACCTCCAGGTACTGGCTACCGTTTTATTTAGCAACCTTAGGTCAAATTAAGTTGTGACCCCCCTCTGACTGCGGCCACCATGGCCACCGGTGTAAACAAAATTAATATACAGTCATAAACCGCTGTTTCGTCTTAGTTCGACACTTACTTTGACATTTACATGACTCTCAGAGGTGGAAAACAGTCTAAATTCACCTGGAAACCTTTATTTAAAGTGATGTATTTTTGCCTGTGTTGACAACTAAGTGCAGTTTTATCATTCTTGATCAATACTATGTGGCCTGTTTAATAATTTGACGGATATAATAGCTTTTACGTCCACAACAGCCACCCCCTTCACTGCTATGAGTTTACAGGAGAATACTGGAGGGTGAAATTAAAAGTGAAAATGTGGGAGCATCTTGAATCAATCAAGTGCAGTCAGTTGTCAAATAGGTAAATAAAAGTTAAAAATGACTTTCTCACAATACACTGACATAATGAGCTCACAGCTGTGTTTGCAAGTTGAGCAGCATATGCACAACTGGCTGAATCTGCACCCAATTATGCATGTAAACATCGGCATTATCACTAAGATTAAAGCTAAATGGTGTCATTAAACTTAATTAAAAAACAGTTAATGCTCTTTATTTGGATTGGCTTTAAAAAGAAAGGGGGGAAAAAAGAAAAGCCACAGCTGATATATAAGGTAAAGGTAAAGGTACTTTATTAGTCACATATACAGCTAGTACAGTGAAATTCTTTCTCTGCATTTAACCCATCCCTGAGGAGCAGTGGGCAGCCGCGGTGCAGCGCCCGGGGACCAACTCCAGATTATGAGCCAGTGCCTTTGGTCAGGGGCACTGACTGGAGGATTAACCTAGCCGACATATTTTTAGTGGTGGGGGAAACCGGAGCACCCGGAGGAAACCCACGCAGACACGGGGAGAACATGCAAACTCCACACAGAAAGGCCCTGGGCGGCCCGGGATTCGAACCCAGGACCTTCTTGCTCTTGCTCTTTACACCTCCACCCCATCAAAAATTTAGTTTTGTCACTCCTGTCAAGAAGTGTGTTGCTTTCTGGAGAAATGTGGTATGTAGTAATTCAAATTTATAGTTTTCAGCCAAAACCTTTTAGAAAATCTCTCTGTGCTTTTCGTTTTAACTCAAAAGGGCGTTTATGCATGCACAACACAGCAAATAATGGTCACTCAGTATCATGTTAGGCAGCTATATCAGCTTAGAGGTGTTATGCACTGTTTACAGTGGAGCTACTTATTGCTTAAATTATCAATCAGATGAAACTTTGTGATCTGGATTTAAGCAGTGTGTTGTTTCCAATGTGGTTTTCATCAGGAGGTTTTTGGACACGTTCTGTTTTGATGTTGCTCAGACTGAGGTAGCCCTGGGTTCGTACTCAGATGGGCAAAAGGTAGGCTGGAAAAAAAGAAGAAGAAAAGTTGGGTTTGCTGGTTTGTAAGAGTTGCCAAAATTGCTCATCTCAGTGAAATCGCTGGCCCACGTACTGTGGCCTTTGTAGTGAGGAATGTGAGATTAACGGGGACATTAGGACGTTACCAAGTTCGAAAAGCCACTTACTTTAACGGCTTCAACATGTGCATGCTGTGTAGTGGGTGGGAAAGTCATTAACCACAGAGTTCAGCCCCAATGGCTCTGAGGTGTGTAGAAGAAAGTGTGTGTGTGCATGCTGTGTGTGTGTGTTTGGGTTTGCATATGTTCATGTATAAAATAAAGGTTTGGTCTGGTCCTCGTCCATCCAGAGTAGACCCCTGTCACCTGTGCATTGGGTAATGAGCGTGGCCCCTGGATGACTTCCTAGCAGTGAGATGTGTGTGTGTGTGTGTGTGTGTGTGCGTGCGTGCGTGCGTGCGTGCGTGTGTGTGTGTGTGTGTGTGTGTGTGTGTGTGGTTTCTGGAGTGGAGGTGTGAGAAAGGGAACATTTGGTTTAAACTTTATGAAGTGGAGTGCAGTAGTCAGATGTTGAGCATCAAACAGCAGCGATCTAAATGAAACCAACTGAGTGGGAGGTAGCAAACAGGCCAGAGATTATTTTTTTTCACTTGGGTTTCATTTTGAAAAGTTGAAATGTTTCATTACAATCAGTTATCACATGTTAATTTCAGTCTTCTGTTAGACTATCGGTATGAATCTACTTTTCAATGTTAAGAAAACATCCCAGTTTCACCCACCTTCGTGCAAAACACAGTTAAATATCCATCTCATGTTTAATGCTACACATTCCCTCCTGAGCTCAAACTTAGAGTTGCCCTTTGCTTTTTGTTTTGATAATTCCACTTACTTTCCAACATGTAAATGTGACTGGTTTAAGAACGTTTTTGAGATTGTCAACATTTTAAAACAAGGCCAAATAAAAATGAATCTTCAGCACAGGAGTTGTTGACTTATGAGAACTCTTGAAATTTGTAATTTTCTCTTGGTCAATCCACAGGAATCATGAGGGTTGATCATCTGTTTTGCTGCTGAAATGATTAATCAACTACTCAGTTAGTCAGTTATTTAATCCCTCTGTCAAGCATCACTTGTTCATTCCAGTGTCTCTGATTTCATTTCAACATTTTCTCAGTTTTATGCCACTGTGAAGTGAAACCATTTGGATTTTTGGTCTTTGGGATCTGGAAAACTGTGAAGATTAAGTGATTTTCATATTCTTTTTGAGGTGACAAAATTAATTAATTTAGAACTTATAATCAGCAGATTGATCAATAATTAAGATAGCTGCTAATTACAAAAAACATTCCACATTGGCTTGTTGTATCCTCTCAAATATGAGAATGTCCTTCTGGACAAAACTAACAATTTAAAGACATGTTCTTACATTTGTTGTACTGTTTTGTGAAGCTTTATTTAGTTAATGATTAATTATGGGACCAAAAAGTATTATTATATTATTAATCAATGATATAATAGTAAACAATCTTCGCTTTAAGACGTGGGAGAAATAGAAGCTAGCATTGACTTAATTACCGAGTGGCAGGATGGTGACGAACAGGAAAAGATGGTGTTGATGTGTGACTCATAAACTCATTTAAGGATATAAAGTAGGTACTGAAAATGTTGTGTGTTGTGCCAAAGTGAAAGGAGCCTCTAAACTCTGAGCAAACAAGGAAACAAGTTTCCTCTCGGCCACATCCTGGGGAACAGCATCGTCCTCTGAACTTATAATAGGACAGTGTCGAGAGTCACAGTATGATTGATGGCTGGTAGAGAGCGTGTGTGTGTCAGAGCGTTCATTCATTTAGAGAACGTAATGTTTAAAAGAAGAAGGAAAAAACATTTGATAACAGCTCCAGTAAACGTAACATCAGTAAAGACAGAAAGAGCTTTACTCATCCTGCTCTGTCACCACACTCGGAGACAAACACACACACACACACACACACACACATTACTTCCTCTGGCTTCATGTGGGTGAACCCTGTGTTTTTGGCTCTTTCTCTCCCAGTGTGTGTGCGGCTAGTGTGTAGCCACTAGAATGTGAGTCACCAGTTTTCTATTTACACCTCTCTCTTTCTGCTGCGTCTCTGGGTTTTCCACTACTTTCCCTTGTATGGTGTAATAGCGTAATTATAGATCTTTGTATGTGTGTGTGTGTGTGTGTGTGTGTGTGTGCACTTGAGCATATATATGTTGGTATGTTGTCATATTCCTAAATTCCTCTTTGATGTAAACTCCTAAAAATAAGGAGGAAATTCCAGCCTCCGCCTGCTGCAAGAGCTGGATCTTTTTGCACATACGTAGTAGATCAGATTAGACGGCGCGTCTTAAACACTCACAGGTCTGTGGTGCTGATGAGCGGTTGGTTAGCGGTACGAGCCAAGGCTGAGGGCCAGCGCGAGGCTGAATAAGCCGCCTGTGCATTCATGTTTATGTGTGTGTGTGTGTGTGTGTGTCCCAGTTGCTCTGCGGTAGGTAACTCTAATCAGCCCAGAGGTCGGTCAGCCAACTAGTCACGCTCTGAAAAAGACCAGAGACAATGGTCAGGTCAGGTTGCACGGAGACAGACGGGGAGGTAAAGGCAGGTAGACAGACGTGGCCAAGCACAAAGGCGATGGAGAGACGGGTCAGCGGGCAGGTAGACGCGCAGACAAATTGATACGCTGGTGAAAAAGTGGACTGCTATATGAAGCCAGACAGGTGACAGCAGGAGACAGAGGCTTGTTTTGATTCGCCACCGGAGATAAAAACCTGGAGCTTTTGTGCCCGCTCTGTCATTTGATCAGTAGAACCGGGGGACAGACGGACGGCGATCAAGTTGTGGATTCTCTCCTGAAACCAGGACAAGAAATTCCAAGACAGTAAATCACAGCTGGGATGTCACGGCATTGAGAGGCCTTTTGTTCTTTCAGCAACAGAAAGAGAGACGGGACAGAGAGAAAGAGAGAGAGGCAGTTTTTTTTTTTACCACATCAAAACTGTGACGGCCACATTATATCTGATACTTCAGCAATTAAACCCATCCCTCCTCTCGCTGCTGACAGTTTCCCCTCAGCTGAATCGTATTTGCTTTCTTGCCGAGAGGGTAGTTGAGAAGATTGATACCACTCTCATGTCTGTAAATATGAAGCCATGCAACAAGGAGACAGTTAGCTTAGCTTCAAGCCTGGAAACATGAGGGAAGTAGTCAGTCAACCTCTGCTAGAAGAGGACAGTCTCACCAAAATCTGTGTGTTTTGTATGGAGTCAAAGGATAAGACACAACATGTTAATAAATGAACTTTACAGGTGTTTTTAAGGGGATAGTTCAACATTTTGGCAAATTGGCTCATTGCCATAACCTCTATAGTTTTAGCAGTAGGTTTGTTACCTTTAATTGTTGGTGCAAGCTATTTTTAGAACGGTAGAGCAGAGCCACGAGCTGCTCAGAGCTACGCTACTGAGGCTAATGGGATTTCTTGGTTTCCCTCATCAAATACACAATCCAACAACTCCAAAACGCTCTGGTGGACAAGTTGTGACCTGCACATTCACCACAATATGAGATAATAACAGAACGTTACGAGACAGAGTTGTTTTAGAGGTAAATTCATGCAAAACAGCTGATGCGCATTCCTGTCAGGGCCAGGGGCAGTTTTTCTCTGCATTTGCCACAAACAATTAAAGGTAACGAACCTACTGCTATGATTATAGGGATTATGGCAATGGGCCAATTTGCCAAAAATGTTGAACTATCTTTCAGTCATGCTAGCAGTTCGTCCCTGTTTCCAGTCTGTGCTGTGCTATGTTAGCTGTCTGCCAGGGTCAGTGGTTAGATAAATCATCTCATCTACCTGGATGAGTAAAAATGTTGAAAGTGAAGAAGAGTGATTCCAGAAACGTTGAATTTTTTCCATTAACTAGTTGAACGTTTGAAGCGTTTCAGTCATTTTCATTCAGTTTCATTGTTGTTTCATTGCTGCTGGAAGTGAAGGTAAACAGACGGACAGAGGCCGATGTTGCAGTTGGATGAGGCAAAGTTCAGCACCGTGTAACAACCACTTTGTTGGGACGCTTGTTGTTTACAGGATGTGGAGCACCACAAACACTTAACGTTGACACACGTGCACAGAAACACACACACATAGGGACACACAAAGACTAATTAGGAGCTTCTGTCGGGAATGTTTAGACCTCAACACGGGCTTTTTGGGAAGAGAGTTATATTGTGTTGAGTCAAAGTTAGTCATGATACACATGATCACACAGACGACACATAGGCTACACACACACACACGCACGCATACACACACACAAGCACACACCGTAGCTGTTTGCTTCTGGTCATCTGGGGATGATTAGCAGAGTTAATGCCTCGTGTTAAATAGACTTTCTACTGTGCCTCACCGCAAACACTGACCACAACACACACACACAGACACACACACTCTTAACACGCACTCTCTCCTACTCTCCCTCTCACATACATTCACTTTTTATCGCTGCATCTGGCAGAAGTGTGATTTATATCTCTCTCTCTTTCAAACACTGAAGGGTGTGTGCAGCTGTGCGCTTGCATGTTTGACCATTTCTGTGTGTACGTGTGTTTCTGTGTGTGTGTGTACGTGTGTGTGTGTTTGTGACTCAGGCTCTTTCCTGCTGTTGCATCCACTGATACCAGAATGTTATTCTTTAACAGTGATTACTGTGGACTCAGCAGCCATCGGAGCCATGTGGAAGTCCTTTAGTGCAAGTGTTTCTTACTCCGTTGGTCGGCTCAGTTGCTGATGGGTCTCTGGTGTCTCAGGCTCAGACAAATTTCTCTCTTGGATCCAGGATAGAAAAAAGAAGAAAAAAAACAACTTTAAGACCCTGTGTTTTTAGTGTTGGTACAAAATCCAGCCATGTGGAAATCCATCATTAAAAATGAAAGGAGAGTTTTGCATGATTTTATTCTGAGTTGTATATCAAGAAGTGGATTGAAGTGAAGTTCCTGATATTTTTTCATGCACGCTGTCCTCTGAGCATTGCTGTGAGGATTCCTGTTCATTCTTAAGTACACAAAAGCCTTTGGGCTACATGGGTTTAGGACAGAGTTTTGTAAGTAAATGCATCATATATAACGATCTCAGTTCAGAGCCACAATAAACACAGCTGTGGATTTCAGAGTGAAAATACACTATTTAAAGTTCCCATCAGTGAAATAGCCCTGAAAGCTAAGATGACAGGCAGCAGTCACCAGAGCTTATTCCATCCTGTTTCACAACTGGTATCCACCGTCTCCTCCCTGCACGAAGTAACAAATATTTATTTCCATCTTTCACCTTCTTTCGTCCGTGTCCCTCTGCTCTTTTCAACTTCCTCTCTCCCTCTCGTCTTTCCTCTCAGTCTCCCACATCCAACTTCTTCTCTCCCTCTGTCTTCAGCTCCTCTCTTTCCCCCCCCCCCACCCCCCGACTTTTTCAACATGTGCAGCTGTTTTGCCGCAGACAGACTCGCACACATACTCCGAGACCCTACGAAACCCCACTTTGACCACCGTTTAATAGCCATACGGCACACAGGCCCGTCTAAACTGCCTTGATTGGCTCTGACAGCAAATATGTCCCATGAAATCGACTTGGGATAAGTGTGCGTGTGTGTCTGCGTGTGTGTACATCCAGTTACTGAAGAGGAGTGACAGGGCAGGGGATGTTATGGTGAGGATGACAGAAAAAAGAAAGAGAGCATAAAAAAGATAAAGAGAGGATGAAGATGTGAGGCCAGCGGGGGGGAAAGACGTTTTATATCTCCTCTGTGAAAAATCTGGAGACGTTTAACCGGCCTCCACATGATTCTCAGTGCTTCGACTGGACCGTCTACAGTTTATCATCATCTCATCCTGTCATTTTCACAGGAGCTGGCATCAGTGTGGAGAGAACTGAGAGACAGAGCGAGAGAGAGAGACAGAGAGCGTGAGTGTGCTAATGACAGACAGAGAGGGTGACAGGGTGACCAAAGGAAGCTAATCTGGATGAGCAGGAGCACGAGGAGGAAGAGGGAATGTAAACTCTGTGTGTGTGTTTGGATCGTCTTCCTGCTTTTCTTTATCCCTGTGTGTCCTCCAGCAGAGAGGCAGATGACGACTGGTTGAATAAATCATCCCGCTGCTGTTGCGCAAACTTAAAATTCACTAATTTAACTGATTCTGATCGAGCATCCAGGAGCAGGACTGAGCAGACCGATGCTGCCAATAATGTCAAACATCACGACACTGGAAGCCTTGGATGCATATTATTTAACAAACATAATGAGGGTTGTGATTTAGATTTGATTAGGATTAATGTGGAAACAATTAAGAGCCAAACAGATTTTGGGGTCAGTACAATGACCTCACCTCATTGTAATACATCATTACAATCAGGTCAATCAGAAGGGCAATCAATGATGACCTAACTAAACATTTGTTTATTCAGGTTTTATTCTTCCTCCACTGGTTTAACTGCGGGACTGCAGATGGAAATTAGCTTTAGAGCTAAATCTGGCATATTTACATATTGTATGTTCATGAATATGCAGAGTCCCGTTACAAATAAACAAATAAATTAAATCAACTTCTGGATTTATCATTGTGTCCTACTGTTCAGCAGTCAAACATGGAGAAAGTTATATATTCAGAGGCAGTTGTTTACTTGTTGTTAACCACAATGTTAGTCAACCAGATCACAATGTATCTGTAAGATTTTTATCTTTACTCTTTATAATTTGTCTTAAATCTGTTAGTCCCTGGTTTTATGAGGAAGAGAAAACCCTACACACAGTCAGTTAAAGTTAAGTTTAGATTTTATACTATCCAGAAAAGCATTTCACCTATAAAAGTTTTTACTCCATGTGAAAGTACGGGAGAATAGAAGTGTATCTGGTGAGGCCGGGTATTTGCGTTTGGTGGATATTCAACTATTTACAACTGTTCAAAAAGAATCAGCAGAAGGAGAGAGTGACTACTACTAAAAAAGTTTATATGTATGAGAGAGTTAAGAACCTCCATTTGTCTGTCGACTATAAAGCCAATTACTGTGGCAAATGGGATCTCTATGCACATGGGTGGCGTTTAAAGACGAGAGGAAAAGAGAGAAAAGGCAGCAGACGGTGTTTCTGTCTCTGCTGTGATACCATGGCACCCGTTCTTCCACCTCTCTGCACACCTCTTCCTCGTTCCCTGCATCCCTCCCCACAGACTTGTTACTCATCTATTCATCAGGGCTTTAACCATTACTTTAATCCTGCACTGTCTGCTTTCTTCCTCTTCTCTCTCTCATCTTTCTGTCGCCTTAGCATTATCCCTTTTAACAGCTAGCACAGATTACTGTTAAGCCAAGGGCGTCCACCCCATCAATACTCATTTAGTCTTAAAGGCACACTGGCACCGCCAAGAAATACCCTTTTTATTTCTCTCAAAATCATGCCCAACAATCTTTTCCCTGACGGAGTCGACTCTGAGCAAAAAATTTTTATGGCCTCCGGATTTTGGTTCCACTTCTCTGAATATGAGCCACTTCTTGTTGCTTCCAACAGCTGGACGACCAAAGCGGTATTAGAGTAGCTAGCTGCAGCAGTGGACATGGACGGACAAGGGGTGAGAGTATGAGAGGAATGAGGCAAACAAGATTTTTTTGGAGAACTTGGAGCTCTGACCATTTTCACACATACCATATACTCAGTGGGCAATCTGTGCAGAAAGCAGGCATGACTGATAGTATGTCGGTTAATTTTTTGTCCTCTCTTTGCAAACACTGGTAAAAAAAAAAAAAAGAAGAAGTAACAGTGGAAGCTTCACTAAGAGACACCATCCTACATCAAAGTCCAGTTTAGCTGCAGCTCATTCACCAGAAAACAGTCAATTTGCATCTGTTTTGAATGTGAAGACTCAAAGAATCAATTCAGCATCTTCTGTACCGTGAAAGCCCTTAACCCCTAATCTCTAACCTTTAACCGCTGCACTGTTACCCCGACTCTAACCCCTTCACCTCCTTCATACCAGAAGCACAAAGACTGCTTAAAAGAGGAGAAGCCCTCAAAAAGTGTGTCTGTGGAAAGAGATGAGGCTGGTTCAGGCTAAATACAGCTCACTCAGGAGAGGGTTTAGGAGTCGTTAAGAAGGCTTATCTCACGCACACGCACATGCACACACGCACGCACATGCACTCCCATAAGGGCGCACACACACGACAACAGACAGATGCACAAATGCACACCCACAAGTGTCCTAATAGTTGTTTTGATGTCGGATGATGGCGTCATGATTGTGCTGATGATGACAAAATATTTCAAAGGGAAAAGCAGCTCTGTTGTCACCAGCAACAGACAACCAATGCAAGTTGTAAAACACTCTCATGGTATTCATCTTATCGTAAAATGATTCAAAATTCCATAAAAACTATTAAATCACAATGATCCGGGCATTGTAAATTGAACATTTACCATACAAACTACAGATGTTACCTCAAACTTTTGGCAATTCAGTTGTGATGGGCATTTTTCACAATTTTGCCATTTTACGTATGAAATTAAAAAAAAATACAGATAAAAAAATGGGTTAGGGTTAACACGTTTTTTATTTTTGTTGACCAGGTTGACAACTTAGGATCTAAAACATTTTAAAATATGTTATAGGTCTGTGTTGTCTTCTCTGTTGAATAACAAGTATTTACAATTAGTATAAATTTGAGAAGAGACTTGGGGGATTGATGTTGGGTCAGTTCATCTGTATTTCTGTCTCTGTGGTCGTGATGACGTCTCACTCTGTCACGGTGGTTATAACACCCATGTTTACCGGTGGTCCTGACTCACTTAGCACTAGCTGTACACACAGATACACACACACACATATGTGCACGTCGCCTACACACATGAACACACACATAAAAATATATCTCTCCAAGTGACGTGGTCTCTGTCTGGCTCAGCAACCCCAAAAACACACTGCGTTAAGTCATCGGAGGGTAAATGAGTAAACAAGAGAAAAGTTGAGCGTGCATCTGACTGCATGACGGCTCGTGTCTGGTTATGTCATTTGGTCAGTGACCTTTTTATTAACAATATTTTGCTTCCTGTCTCCCTGGAAGTTACTGTGAATTTGTCTGTGAAAGATTTATTTCTGTGTATGTGTGTGAATCCTCATCCTCTCTCTCTTTCCCTCTCTCTTCCAGAGTGACCAAGTTCTGGTTTGGTGTGAGAACCACAGGCGCTGCGCTCAGGTAAACACCCACACACACACACACACACACACACACACACATTGGTGTTGCAGAATTGGGCAATTTCTCAAATCCACACAAAAACAGGGCTAAGATCAACTCTTGACTTTATTAGGACTGGATTTCTGCTCAGATGAACTTTCTTTACCTTAATTAAACAGCTCGTAATAGGTGGAAGGCCCTCTGCCTCCTAGCCACCTAACGCAGTGTTTCCCATACATTCATTTATTCGTGGCGGCCCGCCACAAAAAAATTATGTCCGCTACGAATAGACTTTTCGGCCTTCGCAATATCGTTCCATTCATTCATCTCCGCATAGCGCTCTTTCTCCGTTATTGGCGTGACACACACACAGAGAAGCGTGCATGCATGACAGCAGTGTGCGGTAAAAGCGAAACTCATACAGTCCGACCCCCCCGCCCCGTCGGCGTCTCTTGGCCGTAAACCAACCTTGCAAGACCAGGGCCTCCAACTCGGTGTCCCAGATCTCGTCTTGCGAGCAACATGGACACAAACACACCCGGTAATCTGTAATATCTTGTTAACGTTACCCACCTTGGTAGACATCGCTCCATGGATTGCCCTCTCGCCGGCTTCCTTTAAAACACATGCACATGGCCGGCGGGGAGAGAGGAGGGTTAGCAGTATGCACTCAAAACTGTAGGGGGAGCTCAGTAGATTTAAAAAAAAAGCAATCAAAACAGCGAAAAAGCGACTTGCATATAATAGTTACCCTGTAACATTGATACAAAGACCCCTCCCCTCTCCAGTAATGCTATTGCAGCAGGTGATTTAATCAAATACCTAATCTAAATACCAAATTTACCACAAATTAATTCCAGCCAAAAAACAGCAATAAAAAAATCAAAAACATCTGCATGCGTGATGTGTGTTGCACTTAAAGCCTAACTGAAAGCTTAGATTAAAAATAATTGCTTCCAAGGACATAAGTGTGCAGGTGTTTTGATCCTTTCTAATGGATTCAGTCATTTAAATTTTGCGTCATACCCCCAGGTGTGGTTGTATTTTGGGCATCATCTAATGCGCTAGTATCATGTCTCTGCCTGGTCAGCATTATACCAAGGCATTAGGGAATGTGTTTCTGATTGGGTGACACATAACTAATTGTGTGACAGGACACCCCAAATATTTCTATTTAACAGTTTAAGTCTTTGCACAAGGTGTATTAAATGCAGCCAACCGTGGAAACAACAGTCTTCTGCTTTGTTCTACGTTACCAGATGACTGTCGCTGGTGTAATGGACCAAATGTGACTCAGAACAAACAGTTTGAGACAAAGAGAGAGAGTCAAAGAGACAAACTGAGACTCTCTCTCTCTCTCTCTCTGTCCCTTCACGTCTCTATAGATTCTTTAAACCCACCGCATGAGTCCTATAATAGCAAAGGTTGTGTTTTTAGTTAAAATAACGTCCTCCCCTATATCCCCATTATCCATCCACGTGGAGCAAAAATTAGCCCCTGTTTATTCACTTAACACTGCGTGCCAGGAGGCTGCAGTGTGTGTGTGTGTGTGTATATGCATGTGTTTGAATGTGTGTGTGTGTGCGTGCGCTAATTCATTGTTTGATTCAAAAGGAGTTTCCAAGAGTGAGTATTTTTAGCCGCCACTAGTCTGTCCACCCTGCAGCCGTCCCAGCTTGTCACAGCTCTCTGGACTTCGCTGTGGGTGTTTCACAGCGGTCGTCCCATCGCAGAGACACAGACACAGACAGTGGGTGGATGAGATAGAGGCTGTAGCTGCATCTTCACATTTTAATGCAAATTATCATGTCCATTGTGCACTGCTTTGAGGGAACATTAACTGAGTGTGGAAAAATCAAATTTTCGATCACAAAACAAAGCGAGATCGGAAATGCTCTCATGGACCAAATAACAAAAGAAATATGTGTCCACCGTGACCTTTTGCTCGCCGACTTTAACTCACTCTGTATTAATGAGGTCTTGAAAGATCCTGTCTGGTGTCTTATTGATGTGTTTTCTGAACTCTGTGTTCAGGTTCAGACCAATTTTAAAAGCCTGAACCCAGCTGGAAGCACACCTGAGCCATATTTTACTTTTCGCAACATTTCCAAGCCTCGCTACAAATTCACTTGACAGTCGGATAAAGGAAAAGGTAGAGACAGGGCAGAGCAAGAGCTTTTTTTTTCTTTCTTTTTCCTATATCGTGCGTATTTCAGTAGTGTGTAGTGTCTGTGTACATGCGTGTGTGTGTGTGTATGTGTATGTAATGGGGTTAGCAGGGGTTAATGTCAACAACAGCCAAGAGCATGCCCCCTCTCGCAAAAAGAAAAAAACAACCTCCCACCCACAGACCGTTGCAGGGGATACCACACTGAGCGAAACATCAGACATCAGCCATACTTAACCACCACCACCCCCCAAGTACCTCAAACAAAAAAACACAAACACACAGCTCCCTTGACCTTTTACCAAAATTATCTCGACCCTTTCTTTCCTTGTTTTCCTTCCTTTGTTTCTTCTCTAGATATTCAGAGCTCAACACAGAGTATGAGAATGGAAAATATTTTCTTGTTTAATACCATGTCTAAACTTTATTACCTTGGCTTTGTGTCTTGTTGCTGTATGTGTGAATAGCAGTGTGGCACTATTCTGTAACCCAGGTCCAACAAACAGTCTCTGAAGCGGGCCGGTGGGGGCTGACGCTGTGTAAACCACCATTTTCCTCTCAGACAGCCCGATATTGCACAGACGTGCACAGTGTCTCTTCTTGCCTGTTTGAATTGCGAAGTTATTAATTCTTACTTTTTTTTTTTTTTTACAGTCTGTTGAAAGTGGATACAGCCCAATTTGTAAAAGTCACCGCGGCAGGCCAACATAAATAAATTAGAACAGAAAAGCACATATCCCAGTCTTCAGCCATAATTGCCAAGATTAATCAAAATAATAAATTATACAGCAGAGGAAGTCCAGGGCTGTTTAATGCTCCCAAGGTGTGTATATTTGTTAACAGGATGTGTGGGAGATGTTTAGGGTTCACAATTTTTTTTATTGATTATGCACCTCGGGAACATTATACAGTCTGCACACACTCCCCTTTTTATTATTTTTTCATAGCGTAACAAAAATGTCCAGGTGTCTCCTCTGGTTTTGCTCTGCTCTGCACTTGGCCCAGTAGCATATTTGACATAAGACGGCGCAAGACAGATGAAAGACAGAGACAGACTGGGATACTTCAAGAAACATAAACACGAGCCAACGCTCTCTAATATTAAATGTTGTCTAATGAGGAGCCAGACCAGAACTATGCCTGAAACTGTCAAACTTTTGGTTTAAAACACACAAACAACCAATAACCTGACCACATGTTCATAGCCAGCTTTTATTAGTTGACAGTTTTTTAAATAATTGTTGCTTTGAGCATTTTTTTTAGCATGTAACACCACTTTATCTTATCTGAAGTATGAGATGGAGAGTCAGTGGGAAGGAAGTAGCAGAGAGTCCACTGGTCATTAGTTGCTGATCTGTTGGAGGAAAAACACTCCTCTGCACAGTGTGAATTTCAGACTTTTACTCATGGGAGCTACATTTTTCTTATGTTTATAAACCCAATTTTAGGGCTATTAGTTAGGCAAATCTAACTAAATGTGACTTGGTCTCAGCCTGCATTCTTCTGCAGGATCTCATAAAGCTCTTTGGCAGTGTAACATACTCAATAACGTCTGACAGAGATTTTTACTGAATAATTTGGGGACTCGTATTAGTTTTCCCTCAACTCCTTTTTAGGTCCTCATCCAACCTTGGAGCCGTACCGATGTAGGTTGTTCTCACTGAGCTTTTTTAATGTGTGTTACACAGTCAATCTGTCCTCTCACAGTTACACACCCACTCCCACAAAGTGGTACAATGTGAAACTAAGAGGGTGAATTAAATTTTCCCATGTCATTCGTTTCACTCGGGGAGCTTGAAACTCGCAGTGATTCATGATTTCGTGAAGAAACGAAGCAGGAAACTCAAACGTGTGGAAAAAATAGAGAAAACATAGAACAGGATGAGAGAGGGAAGGCAAGCATGAAATGAGACAAAGACGAGCAGTGTCCCGTCGACCGTGGTGCAGTATCTGTTCCTTTTGTTGCATCTGGACCCGTGGGTCTCTCTCTCTATTGAAGACGCACACATGTTGCCCCGTCACATGTGGTTTGTGTCACATCATCAGCAGCGGACTCTTCGTTCATGGAAACACACATGGGAGTTCAGTGAAACTACACTACAAGTCCTCGCTCAGTTCCTCCATCTGTCCATCTCCTCCTTTTATCTCCTCCTCTCCCTCACACGATCGCAGATCACACAAAACGCGCGGAGTGGACGCAGTAATGTGGACCAGGTGTGTGAGGCGGTGGGATGTCCACTAACAAACAGGTCTGATGCAGAACAAAGGAGCAGATCTACGAAGACGCTGTTACTCTTTTCTCTTCCTTGTTCTCTTTTTCATGGAGGTTGGATTAGAAGTTGGGATAGATCTGTGTCCTTGGCTTTTAATTGGTTCATATTTCACCATACTACGAGTAAGAAGGCTACTGAACATGTACCTTTCCTCTCGGTCGATACTCATCTCACTGTTCAATCTGCTGTTCATTAAGCAGTGCAACAATCAAATTAACAACTTATTATAGGTTGTTTAAGGTGTTGCATGGAGAGCATAGGAATAATCCTTGCTATATTGATCTGATCAGTTTCCCATCACTGATATAGCAAAGCAAATATCCTTACAGTACGTACCCAGCCATGTACTCCAGCTCCTACTGGGGCTTTACTATATTCAGTATATATTCAGATGTCAGATGTCCAGGTGGTTTCCCATACAAGCTATAAAGAAATTTTATTGCATTTATCTCATTCTTTCAATCTTTACTGAGAGTTTCAGGGTTGGGACACTGTGCAATAGTTTTTTGGCACTTTGGCCGTTTAGATTCTTCTCCATCATGCAATATCATCAGGGAGACGTTTCATAGGCCCCAAATTCATCCTGCAGCACGACATCGATCCCTCACATCCAGTACAGAGCCTCAGTCTCCTTGCAAGAATCCTCACTGTGGGACTAAAAGAAAAAGCAGTAACTTATCTGACTGTCATCTAGGTAGTGTACGATTACATGAGGAGACGGTGAGACGGCCTGAATCGATAGGTGAAGACACGAAACAGCCTATAATTCACTGTGTGAAAAGTGTCCTGAGGAACTGGTGCTGTGATTGATCAATTTACTTTGCAGAAAATGCAGAAAGAAGACAGAATCAATCAAAAAATATTCATGGCATCATTTTTTTTATCCTCGTTTTACTTTTAAAGACTGAAGCTTTTGCTCAGAAGAACTGAGTAAAGATCTGTCTCTGGGCTTCGTTCAACCTTCACCACAACAGTCAGCTGCAACGCCTACACAACTGCAGCGTGAACCAGTCCAACCTTGAACACATTCAACATCACACTTGCACTTATTATATAAGATATTTGAACCCGTTTAGTAGAAGCGGCAGCAACAACTCATTCTCATCCAAGAGTAGCATGACCTCAGACTGGAAGGTGCTGTCTCTCGTTTTGCTGCCTCTCACTTATGCAGAGGTGTTGGTTTCAACTGAAATGAACAATCATACTGTTGTGATTGAAATGCAGGAGGGACTATTAAAAGAGAGGAATCCATCGGAAAGAGTCTCCGTCATCAGGCACTCATCCCCACATGCCAGTCTGACGCCCTCTTCTCAATTTCCTCCATCTCAGTATCTCAGTTTTTATTGCTTAATTTGCTCGACCCAGCAGAACAGCTGCAAACAACAGCTTGCATATCTTCTACTGGCACCAATTTAAATTCTGCTTACTTTTCCCACAGTCATCTCCAGTCATTCTGCTGCTCAGGCTTGTCCAGTACTTTTAATGTGACGTCCGCTCCTGCCAGCGTGATCGTAATATTGTCAGAAATGCCAGCTCACCCTCCTCTGGCCGTTTAAAGGAATTAACTTTGGTTTGAGAAATCTGGTGTTTTTGAATATCGATCCTATAAGTGAAGTATTTTTATCACCACCTGCTGCCAGCACATCCATCTTTTCTTACTTCTTTCCTTTATCTGTCCAAATGGAGTAGTATAACTCCAGCGTCCTTTCGTAGCTGCAGTCTATGTTTTAAACATTTGGGAAGAGAAAGTTTTGGCAGGTTTTCACATGCGGTCCAAGAGGTGATGAAGTTAACCACTGAACTATATGGAGGCATTTGTCTTTTTGACTCTCTTGACCGTCTCTCTCTCTTTCCTCTCCTCTTCTCTCCATCCTCCAGCCTTTTCCTCTCCTCCCGCAAGCTGCCGACTTTAGTTAGCACCGGTTGTTTTACATGTTTTTCCAAAGGTCTGGCAAAAGTCTAACATGCTTTTCAAAGGGATTTTAGGAATTTGTTCCGCTACTTTTCACTCAAGTACCACAAAGCCTGAAGTGTGTGTGTGTGTGGGTGTGTGTGTTTGTGCACATATGCATGTGTGTGCATATTCAAAATATAGAGCATGAACACTTGTGCCCTCTGAAATACTCCGGAAAATCTCATTGGGCATATAAAAACGCAGCTGCATATTATCTCACTATATTATTGATAGATATAACGGTAATAGAGATATATCATTTCATACTAGTTTAAATATTGATGGGGAAGGTCAAGTCATTTCAGCCCATTATACATTTCTTCCTTCCATTGTACATAAAGTTAATGCAGGTATTAGATAAAATGTGATTGTGGCAATGTGATTTGCCATGTGATTACAGTATTATTGTTTCTGTAGTTACCCCACGGTCAGTTTGCTGTTAAGTTTTTGTTGTTTGGGTGGCTTTCTACTTTTCTCACCACACCTTCGACCTCCAAACTGCTCGTTACAATGTGGGTCACCAGGTCAGACTTAGCAGGAAATCTGCTGCATTGCTTTGCAGGGAGAAAAAAAAACCTGGAGAGGATGCTCCTCCTCAGTTCAAACAACCTTCAGGCTTTCAAAGAAACTGAAGGTGGAGGATGAGAAAATCCCAGAGGGACAAGTTTTTGAGTTCAAGACAGTGCAAAAGAGGAGAAGAAATCCTCCTTTGTTGCAACAGGAAGCAACAATATTTCTATTATCTAAAAAAAAACGTCTCCAGTGACCTTGAAGTACATCTGGTCAAACTCATAGTCTGCTGCTTACTGGGGTTGGGCAGAAGTGTTGTCTGTGTCTGTGTCTGGAGCGTTCCTTTATTATTTGAGAAAATATTTGGTCTTGAAAAATATTTGGTTCCATCTTATTATCTGTGTCTTTCCGATTACATTACAGTTACTCATGTACTAAAACGTTTCTTATTGTTAAATATATATTTTAAAAAATGTATTATTGTCGGTTGTAAGGTTTTACAGCAGCTCACATTTAGGAAACATGTAATAGTCATAGTATTTGATTGGGATTAACACTGGTTAGCTGGCCGCCAGTCAATGTATTATATTTCTGAAATAATAAACCTAAGAAAAATTACACACAAACATGAAAAGCTTTTTACTGCATTGTTGCAGGGAGTTGAGGAGGGAAAGGGCAAAGAGCCACTAGATGCATCAAAACTACAATTACAGCATTACTCACTCATTCAGATGAAAATCACCTCAAATCTGTCTCTGTAAATTTAATATACTCGGTCCACTTGGTCCAGATCGGATTTTTTTTTCTCTCTTTTTGGACCTTGAGGGAATGTGACAGCCTCTCCATAATAATAATACGTTCTTTTGTTTTCCTTATCTATTTATCATCAATGGGCGGCTCTGGTTTGAGCCTTTCCTCATGACAGCTTTTTTTACTCACTGCCAAGATAATTTGTATCCGTTTCTTATCATTATTATTATTATTTGACCTTCCCAGTGGGATATCTAGCATTACGTATAAAAAAAATTAGAGTGTTTTCACCAATGAATGTAGGTTTGGATGTCAGGTCATGAAAAGTCAAAGTCCGGACAACATTTATTGCATGAAAGACATAAACTTGACGTAGGATCGTTTTAGTTTTGTTGATCAATTATTAAAATCTTTCAAATGTTTGAACTGAATATTGAGCAGAACCCAACAGTCACTGACGTACACTGACGTCGCCCGGTTCCTGCTGGGACAGTGTGAACGAAATATAAAATAAACTCTGAACAACCGATGACAAGCCGAACACTTGAATTAACATAAATCGTTTTTCACGTTGCTCACGCTGAACCGGTGACCGTGTATGCGGAGAGGGAGCACATCTGGTGCGTAGCTGCCTCTCTTTGTCTCTCTCTCTTTCTCTCTTTCCTTTTTTTTTCTGGACCTGTTTCACTGTTTGTCTTTCATCTCCTCGCTCCTTTTCAACTGACACTTCTTTTCCCTCCCCACCATCCACTCCGAAACCACATCTCCCCACCTTCCCCCCACCCCACCCCTCCCTCACCCTCTCCCATTTCCTCTCTCCTCCCTCTCGCTGAGTGTGGCTGTCATCCCTCCATCGTGGCAGGTGAGGCCATAAAACAGCAGGAGAGTCCAGAGGAGGGCTGAGAGACTTTGTATGTGTGTATGTGTGTGTGATTAATTATTATACAGATATCCGAGGACCCCCCTATGCAAACTGTGCACGCATACAGACACACAGTCATTAATCTCATCTCTTGTTGTTACAGTGCGTCGGTGTGTTAAACAGTAACATCTCTGACCTCTGACCCGTGCTGTGTCTCCTGCGCTCTCTCCCTCACACATAACTCATCATGTCACCTTCAAGGCCAAAAGTGTCTGTTCGTCTCTCAGCTCCTCTTACACAAATACGCCGCATGTACTCTTTAAGTGATTTACAACATCCAAGCGATATTTGAGAGTGTAAGGTGTATACCACACATAACATACCAGGAGTGTTTTCAGCTCAAAGCCATTAGCAGCAGAGAAGCTGAGCGATGTGCTGCTGTGGACGGGGCGGCCGCAAAACACCGGTTTTTAGCCAAAAGCTCATCAGAAAAAAGCCGATATCCCAATGTCAGCTGAAGTATTATTGTCATGTTCATGAGCGCAGTTTCAGAAAAAAAGTTAGTAAAGAAGCTACATTTCATTTTTTACATTTTTTCAGTACAGTTCATATTTAAACAGGGCTCGGTCTGAGGTTCCTGCGTTGTCACTGTCAACGCGAGACAGCTGTGGCTGTGAGGTTGGTGTGATGACTCTGGCCGAGCTGTCTGGACCGTCATGTCCTTATGTGGGTTTTTTGTTTTTGTGGTTAATCGGCCAATTAATTCTTCCTCTTACCGGCTTTTTCCAGCTATATCGTTACTGTATCAGCATTCAATCCACTGTCAGTCGTCCTCTAGACCAGACCAGACTGTGTTTTCCAGTCTTTACCTGTTCAGTTTTGTTGCCTCTGTCTCAGGTTTCTGTTGTTTGCTGACAGGAGTCCAGGACTCCCGTTGGTGTGTAGTCCATCTCCACCTCAAGGTTTAGACGTGTTGTGGATTCTGAGATGCTTTTCTTTCTTTCTTTTTTTGTTTTTCTTGAGTTATTTTAGCCTTTCTTTTTAGCTCCAACCAGTCTGGCCATTCTCCTCTGATCTCTCTCACCAAAAAGCCGTTTCCGTCCACAGAGCTGCAGCCCACTGGGTGTTTTTTTTTTATTTTTTATTTTTGAACCATTTTGAATAAAAACTGTACTGTTTTGTGTGAAGATCCCAAGAGATCAGCAGTTTCAGAAACACTCAAACCAACGCATCTGGCACCAACGACGATGCCACAGTCAAAGTAACTAAGATCACATTTTTCTCCTTTTTCTTATGTTTGATGTGAACATTAAGTGAAAGTCCTGACCTGCACCTGCGTGACTGCACAGCTGCCACATGATAGGCTGATTGGATAACGAGACTTGAATGAGCAGGTGTTCCTAATAAAGTGCATTTTACAGTACTTGAGGAAATGCACTTATTTACTTGATAGCACTGATGTACATTACAGTAAAGTGCAGCTTTGTTGCCACCTGTGGAGGACATTTGTCTTCAACCACACCTTGCCTGTAAAAGAAACGGCATGGAAAACATTTACCTCATGGAAAACATCTGTGTGCACCTCCAGTCAGATAACAATCAGGGGGCACAAGGTGGAAACTACACTTCCAGACTGGGTAAACAACCGGTAATCAACTTCAGTAGAGGTTTTTAGCTGCTGGAGTGGGGGGAGACGCTTTGGAGAGCAGAGGAGGTGAGAGGAGATCATGAGAGAAGGAGCTGGGGAGAGGCAGCACAGAGATGCAAGTAAAGGTCAAGGAGGAGAGGAGGAGGAGGAGGAGGAGTGATAATGTGAAGACAGAAGACAAAAAGAACAAGAGGATTACAGAAAGGGAGAGGGGGAGAGGACGAAGGGGAACGACAAGAGGATAGAAATGAAAAATTAAACGTGTCTGTAACAGATCAAAGTGGGAGCACAGAGTGGGCTGGATTTGGATGCAAGATGGACTGAGTCTGGGGAGGGTAGAAAAAGGTAATGTGTTGGTTGGTTTGTGTGTTTTAGAGCGAGAGGTGTTTTTGGGGAGATTTTGACAACCTTAAGCCCGAGTGAAGAGACCCATGAGAGATCCTTGAAGAAACATATCACACCTCAGGGTCTGGATACAGTACTATAGCTTGTGTGAGTGTGTTTGTGTGTGTATTGGACTATCTCTGCGTCTCCTCGTACAGTACCCGGACGTCTTGAGAGAAA
Organism: Trachurus japonicus; assembly: GCF_045865225.1. Taxonomy (NCBI): domain Eukaryota; kingdom Metazoa; phylum Chordata; class Actinopteri; order Carangiformes; family Carangidae; genus Trachurus; species Trachurus japonicus. Next base: position 23,777,206 of record NC_140910.1, read on the forward strand.
TTTGTCATTAACAAGCAGCGAAGAAAGAGGGAAAATGGTTTAAAGTGATACTTCTCTCAAAACTGGTGCCCGAGAGTGTACAGTCATGATTCTGCTGTTTCACCGTACGCTCAGCGCCAACGCCACTGAGGCTGATAACTACACCTATGGGCTATAGATCCTTGTCAAAACACCCACACCCACTGTTTCATATGTAACACCAGAGGCTAATAAACTACGTTCACAGTTCAACCCTTGATTCAGATTCCTTTCTAGATCAGATTTTTTTTCATGTAGCTGTTCACATCATTTTTCTAATAAAAACCGGTCATGACCCTGCCGTGTCCCACATGTGTAGAAGAAGAACAACAACAAGACACCACACATAGACAGAAGTAAATAAGGAGAAAAGATGAGAATAACAAACATGGAGGCCACATTATTTTTTAAATGACCATGCAGTGGAAGCAGACGAAGATGAAAGCTGAGGATAAAAAGGTACAGAAAGATGCCTTAAATGCTGATTAGATCTTAAACTTCACTTTTCCTCTGCTGACTTCCTCCATCACTGCTGTCTGCCATGTTTGTTTTTTTGTGAGTCTTGTCACAGTTATGACAAAATCAATTTAGAGTGACGAAAAAGTCACATGGCTGTTCAGACTTTAAAAAATCTCGATCTGCTTTAGAGCCACACATGAAAAGTGTCTCACATAAGATTGGATTACATGTCAGATATGAGTCACACAGACTGATCAGATGAACCTCTACAATGTTACAAGAATAGGGCTGTAACTAATGATAATTTCTTTTATTTTTTTGTCAATCTGATGACTATTTCCTAATTGTTTTGTCTCTTAAATCAACTTATTTGAGGAAAGGAAAACTAAAACTCTGATGGAAAAATGCTTAAAATGATAAACTATGACTTTGAAATTAATTGTAGTTTATTTTTCTGGTGAATAATCCACTGCAGCTTTAATTACAGTTTAATAATTAATGCCAGAGGACGACGACATGAGCAGTTTTCAGAATACAAATAGAGATATGTACGTGTGCAGAATCAAACTGCATAACTAGCCACATTTCAAGCCTGCAGGACACAAGTGTTTAATTCTCACAAGATAGATTTAGGGTGGAGTATCACTTTAAGCTAACCCAAACGTTTTCTTCCATGACTTGAATGAAATGAGGCGACTGCACAACATTAAACAGCTATCACGCTTCACGCTGAGACTCCATCTCATGTCCCACAGGTTAAGAAACCAGCACATGTGGCTTCACCGGCTTCGGTTTTGTTGATGCTTTATATGAATCCCAGCGACAAGTTACTGCGCAGCGTTCCCTCTGTATTCTGCACATGAAAAGGAGGTTTACACAGTCTTAAATGCAGTGCTGAAGTGTGATGATAACCCTCACAAGCCCACACAGTTGTCATTTTGAAAAATACATAGTCATCATCACCAGTCTGCAAACGAACCCATTTAAAACAATCCTGAGGTCTCGGAGAAGCCGTTCTCCTCCAACAGTAGCTATTTATTTGTGTAGAGATGAAGTTTTTATGGCTTTTTGTTGATTCTGTTTGTTCCCCTGGAATCGGAGAGATGGAATAAATTGGAAGGAATGATTGAAGCCAGGCACGCTGGGGAGCTGAGGGAGACAGACGGACAGATGGAGGGGAGGGGGGGGGGGAGTGAGGGGAGGGGAGGGGAGGGGAGGGGAGGTGGAGGAGGAGGGGGTTGGGGGTGAAACCGCAGTTTTTATATGTTGTCTGGTTTTAATTTGGTAAGAGCCATCACTCACCAGTTCACTGAGGTGGCAAACCAGATGAGTATGTGCAGTGTGAGCTTTGGGAGTGTGTGCTTTTCTTGTGTATGTGTGTGTGTGTGTGTGTGTGTGTGTGTGTGTGTTCTCTACCTGCTTGAACAATGAGAGCGCTCTCTGCAAATGCTAAAACCCTCTGACATATAGTCATTTATCTGAGTTCTTACACTTTCTCTTCCTCGTATTTCTTCAAACTTCATCCATTTTAAGGAATACAAAAACATTATGGGAAATACACTTACATAATATTTCACTTTCTGGCACACATGAGATGACAGGTGAGGGTAAGTTAAATATAAGTGAAGGTTAAATATCAGGCTCCAGTCTGTAACAGGTTAGTTTAGTAAATAGACTGGGAACACGGGGTAACAGCCTGACTGTCCACGGGTAACAAAACCTTCCCCAGCACATTGAGAGTTCACAAATTGACATGTTTGTTTAGTCTCTACAATAACCAAATGTGCGATGACAGATTACTGTTTTAGTTTAGTCAATATAAACTGCTTTTGATGAACAAATATTGGTCATATTACATATAATATTTAACTGAATATCTTTAGATTCCGGATTGATGTTTTCACTATTTTTATTTTCTTTACTTTTTGTTGACAAAACAGTTAATCGAAAAAGAAATTAGCCTATTAATCTAACATAGTAATAATCGTTAGTTGCAACCGTGTTGTGCAAGACAGAGGGGCTGCAAGTTTCAGCTCCCTGCCAAGTAATAGTCCAGCACACGTTGCCCTATAAAATGGCAAATTACTCTGGTTTTTGAACAAACTAAACAAACATGATTTAAAGCGTTCATTAGCGAGCTTTTAAGGGAGGATTTTGTTGCCTATGGACGGAGCCAGAGTGGCTGTTTTCTCCTCTTTCCATTCAATGGTATGATAAACAACTGCTGGCTGTAGTTCTTCACTCTGTAGTTTTATCACGTGCGATGGAACAGGTCAATTTTAATTGTGTAACTCTGACTTCATTGACTTCATTGTTCCTAAAGCCTCATCTGCCTGTGTGCTTATGTTTAGTGTCTTCAGCCGTGCAGAGAACTGTGGGAAACCAGGAAGGTGCTGTCTCCAAAGTCCTGCGAGGTAAGATAAGACAGTGAATAGTGTGTTTAGTGTGTGTGTGTGTGTGTGTGTGTGTGTATGTGTGCGTCACAACAGCGTTGGTGGTGGTGTCACTTATGCACTGAAAACATACTTGTGTTGGCATCAGACTCAGTTTGTAGACTGTTTGTGTATTTGTGTGTCATGAAGGTGCATTCCTGTGTGTGTTTATGCAGAATTCTGAATGACATGTTTATGGGCTCTTGAATGTACACATATGAGAGTGTGTGCAACAGTTTTGTGTACATTATGCAGTATATGTGTACGTGTGTGGCCTCATGTGATTGTTTGCAGAGCCGTGTGCTGTGGTTTTCTTACCGATTAGTTTTTCATCACAATAGCTGAAGCATGTTACTGGTTGGACGGCTGACCGGCTGACCGGTTAGGGACACTGGCTAATTCAGTTCTATCAGCTAAAGCTTGTGTTTACATTTTTGCTAATCTGCAACCATGTGCACAGACACGCAGAAATACACACATGCAAGCCCTTTTCATACCTAATCTCAAAGGGCTGCCTTCAAAGAGTCAGCAGGGGTTTACCAAAGGAAACACTTTCACCTCCGCTGTGTGTTTTTTCTGGAGCGCATGTGTGTGTTTATGTATGTTACGTATTATTTCCGTTGTGTGTCAGCCATGATAATAATAATTCCCCTGTGCTCCCGTCTCTGTCTTTTCAGAAGCAGACGGAGTGCGTGACAAGCAGGGAGTTCCTGGCTTCTCTGAGGTTGTCTCGTCAGGGCGACTGCCCTCCGCCTCAGAGAGCCACCGGATTCGCCGCGGCCTGCGTGGAGAGCTGCTCGTCAGACCAGCATTGTCCCTCCCCCAGAAAGTGCTGCTCCAATGGCTGCGGACACACTTGTCAAGCGCCAGCGAATCTATACAAAGGTACATATGCTTCGAGCCAGTTGGAGCTTGTTGGTAACATTGTTAAAGTTTTAACTGAGCTTATCTTCAAAGGATGAATTGTTCTTGATGGTCTCAGCAGGCATAACACTTGGATAATTCCCAAAGATGATTGTGACGAACCAGTGGCGTAGCGATGTCTGGAGAAGTGGGCATACTCTTAATTCATGCCCCAATAATTATTTTCCTTCTGGACGGCCTGTCCAGCAGAGGGTAAACGCCCTGTTTTATAAAAAAAAAAAAAGTGAGTTGAGGCACTTAAAGTAGGTCAGTAGTGCTTGCAGAACTTCTCCTAACTAACTCCTGAACTTCAGGGAGTGTGGATCAATATGAAACTAACATCTGCCACAGAACAATACGCAGATTTAGCAATAAATACTGACCCACAGGCTGAAGGGTGAGACAATTAAATGATAATGTGGTTTGAGAAGAACAAATCTTTATTCTTTAGTCCAAAAGATTGGGCAGGTTGCAGTTTTTATTCATTCTGCAGGCTGTAAGCATGAATAATAAGATATACTTGAGGTGACGCAAACATGGTTTTTCAGGCAGCTAAGTTAATTTTTGACAAACATTTCCAGATTTTCAAAATAAAACTGATTGGCTCACCCTGACCCCGACCAATCATCACTCCTCCTGCTAAAAACCTAATCAGCCCAAACCAAATGAAACACAAGTTAGTATAGACCATATATCTGGGTAGGTGCACCCTGGACTACACTCGTTATGCATTAAGCCTAATGTTTAATGTAATATATGTAGCCAATAATCGTAATGTGTGTGTGTGCCTGTGTCTGTAGTTGATTGACAGCTCCTGTTGGTTGCACCTGTTGCAGCAGGGATGAGGACACCATTATCATTCTTATTAGTACAAAGGTTTTTGGAGAGCTCATGTAATTAGCTGCATACCAGCCAACCACAGCACGCTACACCATATGTTCATATTTAGCTCTGATGTACATGATGATGTTGACATCCTGTCAGCTCCAGCTCTTGTTCATGTGGCCTCTTGTACGACATATTTCTCATGTCATCGTGTCCGTACTCAGTCGTCTCCCTGTGTGTTTGGTCCGTGCAGGTGTTCCTCTGAAGCCTCGCAGGGAGATGAGCTTTGTGGAGGACTCAGACGGCCAGGTGAAGGTGCTGTGGGTGTCCAAGTTCAATGTCAGTATGGAGCCCGTCATTTACATGGTTCAGTCCCGCTGGAACGTAGGCATCCACCCCAGCGAAGACCACGCCACGGCATGGACTACTGTTGCCATGGTAACTCAATCAGCAGACTCTCACCTTTCATCCCTGGTCATTATTTTGAGGGGTAGAAAGTTTGAGATATCATATTTATAAGGATTTATAAAGACAGAGCTGTTGTGAGATGTGTTCTGTTTAATTCAGCTTTTGTAAATCAACTTCTCACATTTACACCATCATCCTGTTCCTGCCATCCTCTCTGCATTATTGTGGCATATTAGCTGAAGACGTCATGATGTAGGCAGGCTGATAGCTAGAAAAACAAATCCTTGTAACAACACACACACACATACACACACTAACCAGGAAACTCAGACAGTTGTAGAACCACTGAGGCTATAAAAATGGCTCCCGGTGCCTTTAACAGTGGAGCAACACCACAGAGTTTGTAACATATCTTTACCTCATAACTCTCAATTTTCCTCGAATGATGAAACTTCTCAGCTATGGAGATGGATGTTAGACTCTGTTTCCACCTCATCAGTCTGCTGCCTTGCTGTCTAAACCTCTCCACCCCAGCCAGTCTCCCATTCTGCCAGGGTAAACCGTATGCATGCGAGTGTGTGTGTGCACTGTACGCCCATGTGTGTGTGCCTGTGTGAGGTTAGGTAAATAAGCAGAGCTTAAAAAGGAACCACAGGCAGCCACAGTCGTTCCACCGGCTGACTCTGAATGACTGAACGCTCATTATGGACTTAAATAGATGGCAGCTCGTGTCTGTCTGTGTGTGTGTGTGTGTGTGTGTGTGTGTGTGTGTGTATGTGTGTACGTGTGTGTGTATGTGTGTGTGTGTTTGTGTGATTGTGGATGAGTAGATTTTAAGCAGTGATTACATTTGCTCTGTCAGGGAGACAAAACATGCAAATCTTTAGCAGTTTCAACCATAATTTTGGGCCAATCGTTTAATTTGACTATTATCAGATGGAATTCCAATCCAGCGACGTTCATCTGACTTTTCCAGCTCATTAACTTGTGACATTCATATGTTCAACTCTGCACAGGGCTCTGTCATGTTTTGAAAGAGGATATGTTATGGTTTTTTGTGAGGGATGACAGAGTATGGTTGATATGTACACTCAGTGGGCACTTTATTAGGAACACCAACTGAAACCAGTGCAGTCTGATGTAACTATCCAAGACTAACAGGGTGCAGAGCACACACACCGAAGACATGGTCCCACTGCGGGATTAAAGAAACACATTTAAGCCGAAAGTCAGACAACTGTCCAAAGGCTGCACTGATGTTGTAGCTCTCAGCTGAATAAAATACAGGGAGTCTTCAGCGCAGCGAGCAGATCTTTCTGATTTTTAATGCATTTAATATAAACAGTCTGTAAATCCTCCCTTCATGAAGGTTTATTTGTTTTGCATTATACGGTGAAGGGTTTTGCTCACTGACATTAACTCATAGAGATACCAATAAGCAAAGAGTCAAAACATTGCGTGCAAAATTGTGATGTTACAGGTGGGTGACTGTTTTCGGCCAAGATGCATTCAGGAACATTACCATACTGTATGTGTGTCCTTTTACTCTTACAGTTACAGTATAAACAAACAAGATATCAAATGGTCCAATATCATATGAGTAAATATTAGGTTTGTTTTTTGGTGAAAATACCTGTTTGTCAAGATGTACTGGTTTTAAAAGTTTTTGAAACTTAAATATTTTAGTTGGGATGTGTATTTTCTGTGTCTAATTATCCTCAAAGATGTTTTATATATATTTACCTTTAAAAGTCATGTACTTTTTTGTGTTAAGCATCACACTTGGTATATGATTTCATCTGTTAAATGAAGATAATGAGAGTAAAATTGCAGAGGATATAGTGCAGCGGCCCCGGTTTAATTCCACCGGTGGCCCTTTACTGCATGTCATTCCCCCTTCCTGTCTCTCTACAGCTGTCCTGTTAATTAAAATACCCAAATTATACTTAGGAAAATAAAAATTGTGTGTGTCATGCACCTGTTAGTTGTTTCATGTGATGTGTTTGTGTTTGTAGACCCTGTCTGAAGATGTGGTTCTGTCCGATCTGAGACCTCAGCGCTGGTACCAGTTCAGAGTCGCGGCCATCAACAGCCACGGCAGCAGAGGTTTCACAACACCGAGCAAACACTACATCTCCAGTAAAGGTAACACAAGCGCGCTCGCTCAGAACACATACTCTGCTTCTTCTCTTCAGAGAGCTGTTAAGAGCGTCCCACAGAAGGCGATGATGACTGCGGCTGCATGTTTCCACGGCCCGTCTGTGAATTTTGATATCCTGTCATGAGACACTGAGCAAAACGCAGATTTCTGGGATCCGTTTGTGTCATTTAACAAGAGATATTGCACCTCTCTGGAGGAAAAGTCCAAAAACTCAGGAACATTTCCCTTCCTCTCCTTCACTGTTCTTTCTCTCTCTTACACTCAGCGTTGATGGATAAGGTACACACAGCAGGAAAATTATCAGGCAGTCCATAAAACATAGGCAGGAAACAGAATATACACGAACTGCACATTGCACATATTCACACATATACTGTACAGACTCACACATACACATACTCATACGTACTCATCCAGCTTTAGTGCCAGAGTGAAATCCCCAGTGTTGGTCAGTGAGACAGGGTGAAAGTAACGTAAGACAGTCACGCGCACACACACACACACACACGCACTGGTCCTAGCTCTAATACTTAGCAGACTCAGGTCAACTGGTGTTTGACTAGCCAGGATTGGCTAGTGATATGGCTCCTCTGCCAGGATTGGCTAGAGCATGTACATGAATAATGGCTTCAGGTTGGACTCTGCTTTGGAAAAAGGCTCTTTATCAGTTGAACACTTATAGAAGACGATGAAGAGGTGTCTGAGATAGCATTTTCCACCGCCATCAACAAAACACCAAACACTGGAATGCTCTGCTCCTCCGATCCAGGTTTTTTATAAACATTACAACCTGTGCCTTGGCACACTTCACCTTCTCTGGCAGCTCCTGGTGCCCCATCAGCATATTAAAGGAAAAGCTGGAAATTTGGAAAATATGCCTGTGCACTTTCTTGCACAGAGTGAGATGAGAAGATCAATACCAGTCTTACTTCTGTCTGTTATATATAAAGCTCAAGTTTTGCTCCTCAGGGTTGCACCTTTTTTTTTTAGGTTTTTTTTTTATACTTCTATTGATAAAGGTTATAACAGATGTGTCCACTAGGAGGCAGTGTCACATTTAAACCACATTGTAAGCAATATCTGAAAGAATTTGGATTTATCAGTTTAATGGACATGAGCTGTATATCCAATGTCAGAGAAAAAAATAGGGAAGACTTCAGGTTTTATGAACAAGCCAGGTTGCTTGAGCCTCAGGTTGATGAAACAGGTTGTTGAAGCTTTGGATCCATGTGTGTTGGCTCCTCTGCAACCCCTCTCCATGCAGCTCTATAGCCTGCCGCCGATAAGCTTAGCTTTCCATAAAAAAGAAAGTGTGAGAACTGCTTTGTGGTTTTTATTGGTGGGGGTTATATGTGGGACTTTTGGCCGGGAGACGTAACTTCCCGAATTCTTCTCTGGATGCATGCTTCTGTATGGACTGGACTTGGGGAAGACGGAGGCTGGCTAGCTCTTTTCTCCCTGTTTCCATGGATGTTGCTGCAAAGCAGGCAACGAGTGAAGACTTCAAGACGTCACAGCTGCTAGCCAAGAATCTGTCCTGCACATATTCTGCTTTGTATAGTGGTAGATCATACACAACCGACCTGGGAGTCCTCTGTGTGTGTGTGTGTGTGAGAGAGAGTGAGTGAGAGAGTATGCGCAGCCCTTGTATGTATTTCAAGTGCCTGGGTCAGAGGTTAAAGACACACACTTAGACATTCCAAATACCATCTGATCGCAGTCAGCGTCTTGTGTTTCCAGTTCATTATTCTGATTAGTCAGGGGCTGGAGGTCAGGGGTCACAAATCAGGAAGCTGGCAGATGTCAGAAATGGTTGAGGTTCCTCCACTGTGACCTGATGCTCACCAGAGAGAGAATACGAATGTGAACCCCCCCCCCCACCCCGTCTCCCCGTTAGTTCAGATATTAGGGTTGCACACGACCTGCCAGCGGTAATTACCAGGGAATGTCTGGATCTGCAAACTCATCTTGATGTCTTCATCTCTTGAAACAATAGACTGAAATCTAGCTGACCGAGGAAGAAACGCAGAGTGAAAAATGGCCTCGGAGAAGAGTGTGTGTCTCGTTTCTGATCTGGTTTTTTCTGCTGGCAGCGAAACGCACCGTGCTTATTCCAAAAAGGACGCCGCCACACACATGCACACACACAAACTGGCCAGATCCTGCAGCCCCTAATATGTTGTCCTAACTTTGATCTCTACATCTGGGTCGGGCAAGCGCTGCAGCCTGGGGCCGGTGGGAGGCCTGCCATGGGGGATGTAGTTCTAATCGGATACATTTTGTAGTTTTAATCAAATTCAGGATTGGGATTTGAGTCTCTAATGAGATACAGAGCCGGTGTTGAAAGAGCAGCGACCTCGGGGTTTCGTTCTGGAGGCGAACAGTGACTAGTGGTGGTCGCCTTTGGTCTGTGTTGTGGGAGCTACTGAAAAGGGAGGCTTCAGGCTTCTCCAGTGTCACTCACCTTTTGATGCTCTAAATCTAATTGACTTTGTAGACCTGAATGAGACCAAAAGGAAATTAGCCTTTCCCCTCCCCAATATTACCTTCTTTACTTTGCTCTGCTGTAGCACGTTAAACACTGAGTTATTTGACAATTCAGACAAGCTGGTGGAATCACTATTACTCAGCAAATAATAGGGTTGAATGATTCAGTGTTTTTACATCAAAATCAGGGTTGATCAGAAGGATTGAGCCTGTAGCTGTTGATTTCACCAGACATACTGGCAACTGTGGAAGGCAGATTTGATCATCTGTACCTACCAATCCTGGCAAAAGAACAAACTAATAACAGGCTGTCGTCTGGTTGAAATGCTCTACATGCCAGTGTTTGTGCTATTTGTTGAAGAACATGTAGCTCTGTAATTTTGATGTTGATGGAAGACCAACAACAGACGTGATATTTTTACAGTTCAAATAAGAAAACATCCTCCTCTTCATGTTTTTCTATCTCTCATCTTCTCTCTCTCTGCAGATCCTGCACCTCCAGAACCGCCAATGAACGTCAGAGTGAGCAACCAGACTCTGGAGTGGATGAGTTCACACCAAGGGTCCCAGATCACAGAAAGGTATCTAAATAGATGATTACATTGGTGAACCTGTTTGTTAGTTTTGCATCCTTTTAACACTGCAGTGCTGCTGTGGGTAATCAATCATGATCAGTCATAAATTGTGGTCACGTGGCTAGACAGTCCTTGTCCTAATTGTGTCACTGCATGCAAATTACAGTTCATCCTTCTTCAATCATATGTTGCATTTTTTTTCTGCCCATGTGCAAAATTGCAAAACGAGGTCACATAAAGTTCAGACCATGTCTTGGATCATCAACGACATTCCAGTAAAAGATTTGATAGCAGAGGTGGGGACGTAAATTGTAGCTTATGTTCAACATGATGGTATAAAATGTCTTCTCTAAAGAGTAAATGGAAGATTGTAAACAGCACTGAACAGGACAAACAAGTATTACATCTCAGTGGAGGTGCTTTTCTTTCTGCTCTATTACCGTGAATTTGTTTACATCCACGTTTTGATGTTGTTTGACTTCCTGTTCTCTGTCTTTAGGACAAGAGGAAGTGGGGTCACAGTGGTGGTCTTATTACACTGGGAGCCCCCCAGGGAGGGAGACCTGCCAGTCCACAGCTACAGAGTCACCTGGATGTCTCGGCATACACACACAGCACATAAACACACGCATGCATTGCATGGACGCACACATATAGCTCACAACAACATGCACACACGCCCTACACACCCACGCACAGCAGAGGGTAAAAAGGACAGCAACAGCAGAGTGACTCAGGGGGTAAGAAAACTTTATGTTTACCTGCTTACAATAAACATAAAAGGGTATAAATTGTTTAACTATCGCATCAGTCGACACTCAATAACCCATAATGACAAAAGTATTCAGACGCTTTGTTGTGGCACTCCAAATTATCGTCAGGTGCATCCTGTCTGCTTTAATGGTCCTTAAGATGTGTCCTTAACATGTTGCAAATTCCAGTTTCATTATTGTTGCACACATGAATCTACACATACACATACACTGACTATAAGATGTACATAATATATTTTAGTTTATATTTTAGTTTACCTCTGTACTGTAAACTTCTGAGGATGCTCAAACCTGCTTATGCCACATAATTTTAACCTTAAAGGAACAGTCCAGCATTTTGGGAAATAGACTGCACACTCATGTTTGTATAATAAGTTTTAAGGCTATTAGCTAGGAGCGTTAATGAAGCTAACAGAAATAGTTAACTTGGCTCAGCTCAAAGGTAAAAAAAAAAAAAAAAAAAAGTAACTCTACAATTTGTTTTGACCCTTAATCAGTGCCTTTTGAAGTGAATATCAGTGTCTTTTGAGATAAGCACCACAAATTGAAGGTTTAAATGGAAATTGTCCCTTTAAAAGACTGACTCAAACAGGCACACACACATTCACAGATGCACCACACATACAGGATCTATAGCTGCACCTGAGAAATTTTACTAGGCCTGTAAACACATGCACGTCACACAAACACGTGCGTGCATCCCTTGTATTCTGCTTGTGATTACTGCAGTGATTTTACAGGCCACTGCAGTGCAGAGAAAAACAGAGCAGGCTCTGTAAACAGCTACCGTGAACACCGGTTTAATATGATCATAGCATCTTTTGTATGTTTGAGCAACAGCCTTACAACAAGAAGCAGCACACATCACAGCAATGGCCGGCTCCCTTTTAGCTCTCATTTACATTCTTAATATTAGAGATTAAATAATTGCTTCAAATTAGAGGGCGTCCTGCTGAACCACCTGTGTCTAATAAAAATTCCTGCAAATGTGAATTAGATGGAGACATAGAAGAACTAACCAGATGTTTCAATTAAGGATGTGGATTTATATAATGAGCAAAAATGAGGTGATAAAAAGAAAACATGGTCTTGCTCTTTTGTGTTATTGTTAAACTTGCATGCTTATGTAAAACGTACAGTACCTGCCTTCTCTTAAACTTTTTTTTTTTTTCCAATAACTTGAGTTTTGTGGAAGTGGTTTTATAATGTTACCTGCTGATAGATTTCCTCCAAATCATTTTTGACATGTGCAGTATTTTAGAGCTGCTTTTGACATATTCACCTTTGAAACTGCTGCTTGGCACGCTCTCCCATTAGTGAAGTCTTTTGCAGACCTTTTTCTCTTTTTTTGTGCATATGTTCCTTGTGGATCTGAAAATGCAATATGCTCCTCAGGCAGACACAGCATTATCTTCATGGGATGTAACTTTGTTAGAGTGCTATGGTAACATGTAGGCCTGCAGGAATAACATAACAACTTAGCCATTTAGATTGACTGACAACGGAGAGAAGTGGCTTTCACTGCATTTAGATTATGCGCACAACTCATGTCAAAGCATCTGGGAGTGTCCTGACATTAGGACGGTCACCACAGCACAAGGGTGGTCATCATGGTTGTAAATATCTATGGAAATGAAGAGTACACTGTTTGTTTAGAGCTGTAACCGCCAGTGCAACATGTTACGTGTGGTAAGACGCACGAGGCCAAGAGAACGACGAGATCTGAGGCTCGTTTACAGAGTAATGGAGTGAATCATTGCTGGCTCCTCGCTGCTAAGCTCAAAGGGCAGCTTCCCAATTCTTTAGAAATACAACAGATTTCTGGATGTACTTGTAAATTACATTTAAGGCACCAATAACAGCCAAGAGGGAGGATTTTTGCTATCCTGATTATAGGTGTGTCGATGATGTTCACAGTGCAGCTAAGTCCAGTCAGCAGCTCTGAAATACCCATAATCACAGTAAACAACACAAACAGATATTACAGCTTTGACATAACAGTTATGGCTGCCTGCGTTGGGAGTAACTCCACATTCTTCCTTCAAATGTAGTAAATAGTAAACAGGCCAAACACTGAATGAGGAAAGTGCTCTCTTTGCACAGGATCTTTAAGCTTTAGATCCACTTCACTTTAAAGTAGGAAACTAAAGGGAAAAAGACAAAAATAAATGAATTTGAACGTAAACACCAGAGTTTCAAAGGTTTTAATACAAGCACACTCATATGGGCCTAGCTATCCTATGTAGTAATGGCGATCCCAGACTGAGCCTGGTGGAGCCATTTATCTGTAGTCTGGTCCTCTGTTCTGCTTGGCTGGGAGGCCTGGAATTTAAATGAGGCCCCCTAACTAGTGTTTCCTACTTGCAGCTGCATCTAGACACACACACACACAGACGGCAGCATCACAACAGGTAGGTAGGAACCAGAGTAACACTGCCACGTTGTGCAAAAATAGCTTTCATACCATGCAAAGCATTGATATTTTATGACCCTCCATTAGCACATGATGATATATTCCCTAGATGTATATAAAACATATATCCTGTCAATCAGGAATTTATGCAGGACTGGGGGGGATTTAGCATTAAACCTGAAGCAACAGGGGAAATTGGAGGAAATATTCGAACATGGAAAAACCTCTGCTGAATCAGTGCTTTTAAATATACATCAACCTCTTACATATAATGTCCACTGACATTATGCACCGAAATAGAAATCCAGGCTGCTCTCACACACACACACACACACATGTGTACAGCTGTACAGGCCATATGTTTTGTCTATCTTCAGGGTAATGGAAACACTTCAACCCCATTTTGTCTGCAGGTCACCAAGAAAACTGCTTTTAACTTGCTTTTGTCTCATTCTGTCTTAAGTGTACGCACATACAGAACCACACACACACACACACACACACACAGAATTGCTATCATCCAAGCATCTCTTTGTTGTGACTAGCTCGATTCTACGCAGCCAGACGGGCCTGACTGACTAAGAGCTTGTTAATGAGCTGTCAGTCAAACAACAGGCTAATGCAAAACAGGTCTGCACTGTCAGTCACAAAGTGGGGCACACACAACACTTAGGAGGAGGAGGATGATGATGATGATGATGGCGGTGACTGGTGGCTATGCTGCTCCATCAGTAGTATTCGGTTGCTTTATGGTAGATTTTCTATAGGACACATCAAATCTGGAAGGTAAAACTGCATCAGTACAGACTGTAGAGGACGACGTGTCCAATAATCCATTTTCTTGTTTGTACTGTGTTACAGGCGCAGTGTGAGTTGTGGCTACAGGGTCTGCTCCCCGCCACCTCCTACCTGGTGTCTGTTCAGACGGTGGCCTTCTGGGGTCAGAAGAGGCTGAAGAGTCCCAGAGTTCAAACTGTTTTCACCACAATAACTCATACAGGTAAACAAACAAAATGTATTCCTAGTCAGGTTGGTATCATTTTGTATTTTGGTATTTCACAATACCAGTGTACGGTATACAGTGCATTTGGAAAGTGTTCAGAAGATTCAGGGGTTTCACATTTTGTTTTGTCACAGCGGCACAGCCTAAAATGAACATGAAAAACACAAAAAACCAAATTGCATTTTGTCCCTTGTTGATCTACAAATGAAAACAGAAGTGATTGCAAATGAACTAAAATTTCAAAACCCTTTGTTATAACGTTTGATATTTAGCTCAGATTTCTCCCATTTCTCCTGTTCTTCCTTGAAATGTTTCTGCACTTCGACTTGAGTCCACCAGTCAGTCACTCAGTCAGTGAGTTGATTGAATGTGATTTGGAAAGGCACATACCTGTCTGTCAACAATCAGGACTCTTCCCGGAGTCCCAGAGGTGACTTGGACCAGGGCCTCTCTGGCTGAGCTCCAGAGATCCCTGTCAACGTCATGTCATGGTTTCCTCCAGACTTGATGCTTCCAATCGAGTACAGACAGTTCAATTTTAGTTTTATCATGACCAGAAAATCCTGTTTCTCACAGTCTGAGAGTCCATCAGATGCTTTATTTAGCTAATTTTCACAGGGGAGAAGCTTCTGTCTGGCCACAGCTCACCCCCAATCTGATATATTACCTCATTTAAACCTGTTTAATACCAAAATATTACGAAATGTGAAAGATTGAATGACTCTGAACACTTTCCAAATGTTCTGTGTTGATGTATAATACACTGATGAGTCTTTTGTGTTATATTCTCTATAGTTTCATAGAAGGTACGACTTACTGTAAGAGTCAATTTTTCTCTCAACAGCTGCACCTCATTTTAAGGAGTAATTCTTTTGGGTGTAAAACTTTTGGTTTAGTATTACATATCATAAAAACAATGTTTTCAGTGCTGTCTGAAAGTCTTTCTCAACACTTGGATGAGCTGAGCATCATGTTTATTGATAAATGAGAGGACGGTGTACTGTTACCTAGAAATATTTAACCTGCAGTGAGAAGAACTGAATTTTCCAGTAGGTTCTGGACAGGTTTTGTCTTGTAGGAGTAAAACATGAACGACGAATGAGAGCTGAGAGGTAAATTAAAACCTCCTCACTTGGTCCTGCAGATTTTAGCTGGACAGTGTGTGTTCAGCCACTTCAGGACTCCCGTAGCAACTCTGCCCCCAAACAGAGACTCACTCACTCGTACATGTTTTCAAACATTTCATTAACTTGTCATACAATTAGTAAAAAAAGCTTTATGTACAGTCTGCAGCCACCTATTTTTTTCTTTTAACAGAGCCGTATGTTATAGACTTAATGATTTTCCTGTTAGTTCAGAGCTGCTGCATTTGCTGACTCGCAGCATATTCTGTCTACCGTACCTACAGCTGCACACACATCCTACAGTGGAAACTGGTGATGTTAATGGTCGCCCAGGCAACAGAGGTATTTATAGGTGACCCGTCGGTCAGCTCAGCAGAGGATTATAGCCAGCTGCGGCGCAATTATCAAACCACATACCAACAATTTTATATGGAACGTATTGCCATTCATAATTTAGCAGTATTAATATTTGAGGCGGTCTGTGTATTGGTCTGGTTTCTCTCAGTGCTAATGAGGGTCGTTTAGGCCACATAAAGCCAATTAGTATTTCTGAGTGAATGAATTAGCGGGAAGGCTTTAGCTGCCAGCTGCTCTTTCATCGCCACTTTATGACATTCCCAGAACAATATATTTATAAATCCCATGTTTCATACGTCCAGTCAGTCATGTGACTAACTGGTTTTGTGACGGTGCCAGCTATTGGTTTTCAGAGCAGCTACTGTGTAAATGCTGCTTAAGGGAGTGCACACACACACACAAACACACACACACAAAGTTTTTAACATCTAATATTTTCTCTCTTCTCTTCCACTAAAGGCGAAGACTTCTCCAATGAGCTCCCATCTTCCTCCTTCCTCCCCTCATCTCCCCCCCTCTCCTCCTCTCATCCTCATCCTCATCCCCATCCTGAAGCCCCCCCGAACCCTGTCACCCCTGACAACCTTCGCCTGGAGGTCGCTGCCCCTCATTACCATGACAACCAGCTGCAGGTCAAGGTGTTCTGGAAGTGGGCTTACCACAGTGAGTCCATTTGGTAACATGAAACAAGTCAATAGTGCACTCTCAGCAGCAGCCAGGTACCAAAAGAGTAGATGAGACAAGAAAGGAATAAAATACAAAGAAAGGAAAAGAGTTGGAGATGTGATTTTTATATTAGTTCCATTGCTGCTTATTATTGCATTATTCTGTATCAGCTAGAGATGCAGATTTTACTTAAGGTCGGGCAATAATAATTACACAAACGCTGGGGTGTCGTCACCTTGCATGATAATGAAATATTAGCCAGTATTAGATGATAATATCGATAGTATACAGTTTCTAAACATGATTTTTTTACAGTTCTGTTTTTACAGTGTCTATAAACAATATTATATGCAAATAATCCATCAAATGACAATATAGAAAACCACTGTTAAGGTGTGAAATTGCTCAATAGGATGAACCCGCAGAGCATTATTGCCTGACTCTGCAGCTCCCCTCAGCTTTATGGAGCTTTACCAGCTCCTCGTTTAGCTGCCTGGACTGTAAATGTACTGTTATGGTTGACTCTCGCTCTCATAGTGTCATTTTCAGTCACAACACACATTGATTCTCTGCAACAACAAAAATACAAAGCTCCAGTACAGCAGTCAGATACAGTCAGAGACCAGCATAGTGATTCATTAAACAGCTAGATTTCTGTGAGCATTCAGTGAATAAAAACGCAACTGGTTTGTTAACAAGCTCCTGTTACCAGTTGTTTCTGCTGCACCGCAAAGAAATTCAGTGATTCTGGTTCCTTCATTCCTCAGCTCTGGCTGGTGTTTGGACCTCAGGTCTTAAATCAGCAAGGCCAACTGACTGTCAGTTTCTTTTAGTGAGAGAAGACGCTGTAAGGGCTTCGACATCCACTATCAAGAAATATTATTAAAATGAAAAAGGGAGGAAATAAAAAACAGAAATGCAATCTGTCATGCCTTTTGATCAAAGCACTCGTCCACTTACAGAATGTGGTGTGTAATTGTCTCTGTTGTATTGTGTTTTCATTTCTTTTCTTTGCAGGCAGACAGAGACACCCTGGCCCATATGTTTTGCAGTGGCATCCACATTCCTGCAACGCTAATGTTACAAGCACAGAGAAAACAACAACAACTGTGCAGGTATCTATTTAGTAACTGATCTGGCTGGATTTTCTGGGTCTCTGTGTTTGTGAAATTGTGTACAGGCATCTTGATTCTGTGTGGACGTTGTTGCTGTGTCTCTATGTGCGTATTCGATGTCAGCTTAATCACCATAACTCCCATCTGTCTTGAATGCTCTCGTCCTCTGACTGTGTGAAACTCAGCTGAAGTATCCTATACACGTCTGTTTCTATTTGCGTCTATAACGTCTATAACGTCTATAACATTGTGATTTTTCAAGTAATTTTCAAATTCTTGCGAATGTGTGCATCTAAATCAGCAATTTCTGTTACACAAACCATCCAAATTCATGTATTTTCTAAGGTAATGTGATCTAAAAGTGAACCAAACTGAAAAACAGTAAAAATCACAGCCCTCACAATGAGGAAATTTATTGCAGGGCTGTAATATTGGATTGCATTATATTGTACAGTTGTGCCTCATAAACAGGTAAATCAGGGTTTGGCAAAGTTTGACTGAAATGAATCTGTGGAAAAAATGCCTCGGCAACAACAACTAACCGTTAAAAGCCTTTCTAAAAAAAAAAAAAAAAAAGCAGATATTTTTAAAAATCAGATCATGAGGTGATTTTGCCACAGAGAGGTGCAATTCAAAACGATGAACTGGTACCGGGTGTAAAGTGTGTGTGCAGGGAGAAAACGGTTTCTGAAATGATCACAGGCTCAGTGGGTTGATAAATATCAAAGTGCTGTGAGCAATTTGCTGAGGTCACAGAATACGAGTTCTGCTCACTGATGTTCGGCCTGTTTTAAACAGTTACGCCATTTCTCACCATTTGAAGCTGCCAACCTGCGCAGCTGCCAAGCACTGCTTCAAACTGCGGTGTTTATTTTAACATGGAGCTAACAAGCTGCTCCCAAACAAAAATAGAGGTAATATGTATATTTTATGGATCCTTGTAATAGGTCAGTTTTAACAACCAGCTGTGTACAGTTTCCACTACAGTTTCTCTTTAAACACCCTGTTTATCCCCAACTTGACTCGAGTTTCTCTCTCCAGGGCACCCATCACACCATCACAGGTCTGCAATTTGGCTGCAAGTACCGGGTCTCCGTGGCAATGAAGGCTGACCCGGGGTCAGAGGCTGTTGCCTGGGTTACGACCCCGGCCTGCTCCTCCATCAGAGTCAGAGGAGGCAAAGCTTTGCCCTGCAACACTGACGGTAGGAGTAACTGAACACAGATGTAAAGGCAGCGTTTCATTGACCTTCATTAATCCTGCATCCTCTTAATGTCTGTGTGAAGAAAAATGTTCCCTGGGAAGTGCTTCCTACATCTTGTGTTATGAATATGAAGACTGACTGAATACACACTTGCACTTGTACTCTGTCTTATATTCACACAATTAACTAGTTTAATCCCCATTAAATTATTGTTATAATGATCTATCTCTGATCAATTATTAAGGAAATGTCAGCATAGAACATGTTGTCACATTAAATCTGAATAAATTATGAAGAAAAGTGTCTATTCTGAGTAAAGTAAAAGTTTTGTGCGTTTTGTCTGTGTCAGAGCGCCTCCTGGTGGGCAGAAAGGTGGTACTGCGTCCAGAACGGCTCACTGCAGATTTTCAACAAGTCAACGGCACCTTGCTCGCAACGTTTCGCTGGAGGATGTCCCAGCATGCACTGGACCCGGCGGCTGTCGAGGGGTTCCAGTTCACCTGGACGCTGCAGTCAGGGGTTACCACGGCAACAGAGGGGCAGGAAGACACACTTATCTCCCAGACGCAGACGATTGCTCCGGTGAGACAGGAGGAGGTTGACAGTGACATGTGTTGGTAGCACGAGGAAAAGGCCGTAGAAAAATTAGATGGTGTGTGTGTGTACGTGTGTGTGCATGCTCACTTGCACAATAGAAAGAATGAAATATCTGAATTCATTAGAAGTCCAATAAAGAGTCAAAATTAAGGAGGACCATGACTCCACATTATTTATAATAGATTG
Organism: Trachurus japonicus; assembly: GCF_045865225.1. Lineage (NCBI taxonomy): Eukaryota > Metazoa > Chordata > Actinopteri > Carangiformes > Carangidae > Trachurus > Trachurus japonicus. The sequence goes on from NC_140910.1 coordinate 23,796,912, forward strand.
ATGACTCAGATGACATCATTCTCCTTTCTCAATGACTTGATACTAATTACTCCTCTTTACTTTGTTTACTTTGTATTTATGGGGTTAAAGGATTATTACGGTAATTTTGAAACTGCAAGTCCATACTGGTGATGACACACATTTTATGATTTACATTTGTACATTTGTACACCCTGACGAAGACCTCTTTGTTGGTCGAAACGTTGGTTTTTTAACCTTGAATAAATATATTTTTGCATCCGAGGCTACGTCGTGTGCCACATTCTCCTCTTTTTCCTTTGTTCATTTTTTGTTTGTGAGCACCTCATCAACTCAGGTCTCCTCTTCAAAAGACTCATGATTTACATTTGTAAACAGGCTTGAAAAGTCAAAGTGGCAAGAGATGGATCAACACAAACTGTAGCTGTTTTGGCCTTTTCATGGGATTTGTGTACAAAAAGAAAAATGTAGAATAACTACAGCCTCACACTTTAACATGTTAAGTCTGGATCACCTAAAACATGAGTGAAGAAAAGATGGTGTGTCTTTGTGTGCAAGCACTAACGCTGTTTGTTTCTCCATCTGCAGTCTCAGCGGTCGGTGTCAGTTGATGGTCTTCAGCCGGACAGTGTCTATCAGCTGCAGCTCCAGGTGCTAACAGCAGGGGGAAGCAACGGCGCTGCTGTCTCCAAAACTGTACACACTCCAGCTATCAACGCCACACATTGAGAGGTAGCAGCACTCACTAACACATGGCTTTTTTGTTTTTGGCAGAACGCCTTTAAAAACTTGCACATTTTATACCTTCTGTTGTAAAAATACATAAATTCTCTTCTCTTCTGTCCACTAAACCCTCCCAACTATATTTTCTAGGCCCTGAACCCGACAGCTGCCACTGACTGCTTCACCACCATCATCTTCACCAACATCCACTTATCTCCTGTTTGAGTGCAGACAATTTGATCACAGCTATAAAATAAAAAGATCTTCCCATGTAAAGTAGATTGTTTTTATGATTTATATATGATATACAGATACGTGGGGCCAGTTTTAAAAGCGCTTACAGTTGGTTTTAAAATCAAACTGCAACATTTTCCAGTGATTCCTCTGCAGCATCACAAGACATACATGTGAAAAGGAAGGCTCCTCACACGGCGGCATCTGTACATGTTTGGTGGGACTAATGAAATCCAATCACCTGACATCACTGGAGCCAAGTGACCCCTGTAAAGAGACTTTATTATGTCTATTGTTTTTGATCATGCTAGTAGAGAATAATGTAGCACTGACCTTATGTACAAATAGTAATGTATAGCAACAGACTGTGCTTATTTCAGGGCATTATCTGCTGCATTATCTCTGAGGCAGGTGGGTCTGTGCAGAAGTCTTGAAGTAAGCTCAAATATTTTGATATGTTGTTCATATGTTAAAAAAATCTGCAGAATTTGCTTGTTTGATACATTCTGGGCCTTGTGCAGCATTAATTTACACTATGTTACACTCATTTCACTACACAATGATATGTGACATTTTAACACAGTTAATATTGTTAATAATGCTATACCTGTGGTAGGTTTCTTTGTTTTTACAGAAGTCGTGTCATTGCTTTGAAAACGTTGGAAACTACTGGTGTTAAGAAGCCAGTAATCATGTTAATATTTTATCTCTATGTAATCTTTTATTGTTGATAATTTTGTACTTAATTCCTTTACATTCTGACTGTTTTTAGTTTTATTTATTGTTTTCCAGTCGTAGCAGTCATAGATTTTTTGTAATTAAAGATTATCAGGACATGGTGTGTGTTTTGTCAGTGACCTTTTGGTTAGAAATGGTGTAAATAAGAGGGGTGAAATCGTAATATTGAGATGATACCAAGTGGCATTAATATACTACATCTTGCATTATATTTGAGTTGACATAATTTTCCCTGTCTGTATCGCCGGACATCAGCAACACGTTCTGGGGCCCCTAATGACATGGGAGTGTCATTGTCTCCCCACACTCCCAGATGCACTTAGGCTACTGCAGTGCAGAAATTATAAATTGATTTATTAATTTGTCAATTGGCAAAAAAAAAAAAAAGAAGTCATATTTAAGCAACAATGACTCTGGTAGGCTACCTGCATACATTTTTATAACTGTTGGTCAGACAACAAAAGTGATTTTTATTATGGGAGTAATGCTTTTGCTATATTTTATTCACATTTTATAGCCCAGACAATCAGTTTTTAAAAAAAGGATCGGACCTTTTCATAGTGAAAATTATTTTTAGCTTTGGTGGAAGTCAGATAAAATAGAGGCAATTTGATAAATTACAACTCTTGCTAATTGTTAATGTCATAATCACCCGTACTATTCAGATTTAATGATACAGAGAGATGAACATGTCGTGTCCTTAAAAGCAGATTTTAAAGGATAATCAAAGAGAGGGGATCGATGCAGATTTTTAATCCTGACCTAAGTGCTGAAACGGAAAGATGAGGGAGTGATTTTTTGACGCTGACTTCGGGAGCGTCGTCGGAAACAGCCGAAGTTGCGCTCGGCTCGACGTCGTGACGTAATCAATGAGCGACTACGGATTGGATTGTTGTTTCTTCAAATCGTGGTCAGATGAAACTCGGTTTGTTATTTCGCAGACAAGGTACTGTATTGTGATGTTTCTTTTAACTCCCCCCGTGTCTTTTCTTCTTTTTTTTTCTTTTCCTCATAAACGTGCTGCAGACCCTGAGTCGCAGCAGCTTCTTTGTCTTTAGACGCGTCCAGCTTCCTTCTGAAAATGGAGGAAATGTGTGTAACCGCTGCTTTGTTTTTTTTTTATATATATATTTCGCGTGTGTTTGGAAGCAGCTAGCTCCATTGGACTGAATAAGTCATGTAAAACTTATGTACTAGACTTTAGTTAACTCACCAGCCGACGCCTTATGTTCTTATATTTTACCTGGACGTGCTGCAGTTGCCTCACGCCTGATGTTAGATGAGCTAAGCTAACGCAACTTTCAGGTCACTCGAGAACTTCATTGACTGTTGCAGCAGGTAGTAGTCTTTGGCAAACTGATTTATTTAGCTCAGATATTAAAACATTTGCGCAGCTCAAACATACAAGGAAATAAACAAAGTAGAGCTGCACAAATCTCAGCTGCCTGGCTAGTTGTCATATTGTCTGAGCAACATGAGCGGTGAGAGCTACAGCAACTGAAGCACATGCCAACAGTGAAGCTCCTGCTCATTGAAGGTGACACCACTGTAAATAGTAAGAATTAAAATACGAGTTCACTTTAACAGAATGGTAAAACTTAATCAAAACAAAATCTGCCGTGGCACAGATTTTGCAAAGTAAAGTCTGGACCTGAGTCCCTGATTGTCCATGTTGACAGAGATCAGAATAATGGTATCTATAAAAACAGATGTTGTATTTATTTTCTTCATTTCTCACAGTCAAACTGTCACCTGCATGTTGGATACTGTAATTTCATATTTTGATCTAATCATCTTAACATGATGTTTCATGATTTGAACAACCGTCCTGTTGCTGTGCGGTTTTTCTTCTTTCTCAACATTGACTTGGAAGTGTTTGGTGAAACCCTGGGGGAAATCTGAGTCACGCCGTGTACATTTAAACAGCAAAGATTTAATTACTGATCAACTTAGAGTGAACTTACGTTTCCCCCCACTCTTCTTCTTTTTTCTTTTACTTTTTCCAGTCGCTCTACTTAGGACATCTCGGTGATGGTGTTATTCCACGGCAGAGTCAGGACACCGCTGAGGAAGACCCGTGACCTGTCGTGATACAATCAAGGAGAGGCTTGGTAACAGCTTCTTTCTACACGGGAAGTGCCAGGATAAAAACTACAGGAAGAGCCAAACCACACAATCCTAAACTCCAGAGGACCAAAGAGCAGCAGAGTGACAGGAGTGCGTGAGTGTTGGGGATGGGGTTGTGGAGCCAAAGGAGGGCGTCATGGTTTACAGCAGCTCTGCGGCCTCCCCAATGAAAACAACACCATCAGCATCGCCTCATTTAACCCTTCCTCCTACAGCACCTCCTCTGCAGGCAGCACCTCCTCTGGTGCCTCCTTCTGGAGATACTACTGGTCAGGACCCGACGCAGACCCCCAACGCCAAACTCCACAACTCAGACTTGACACAGACCTCTACTCCGTCTCCTCCTCATGCAGACGCCCCTGTTGTGACCCCAGCAAATGCACTTAAAACCAATCCAACCCCTGTGTCACCCTGGCCTTCACCACAGACTCCCACAGCCATTCAGCTCGCTGTCAATGGCCGGACATCAGGCAGGAAGAGGACTCCTAAGGCCTGCGACTGCTGTGGACCTAACAGTAGTGGACACAATGCCAAAACCGCAGCCAGAGGGAAGGCGAGAGGGAGGGGGAGAGCGAGGGGGATGGTTAGGGATCTCGGGGACACCCCAAAGAGAAAAGTTGGGGGCCAGCTGACGGGTATCAAGAGCTTTGATCTGAGCAAGGAGACGTTAAAGGAAGCGGAGGATGAAAACGACAGATGTGAGAAGGTACAAGCGGTCCCGGTAGCGACCGATACTCAGTCTCAAACCCCTGTCCGTCCACCCGTCACGCTCCTGCAGGATGGACCGATGAGGAACTGCGTGCCTCCGGATAAAGGGGATACACAGAAAGATGAGGACACGTTGTCAGAGGGGACAGGAGTTAATGCTGAAGGAGGAAAAGGAGCGGGCGACAGCAGGGATGAGGACACGAGGCTGCTGGGAACGGCGGGGAGGGGAGTGTCGGTTCCTAGAGGAGGAGGAAGAGGTTTTCGAATGCTGGCACCCACAGCGTTGGCATCAAGAATTAAAATAGATATTGGAATAAAGAAGGGAGGAGGCGGCTCCGTTGTCATCGGTTCTACAACGGAGAATAAAGATGCAGTGGTTGAGCATGGAAAGCAAACGGACACCAACGTGGTTAAATCCCTGTTCGGAAATGGAGATACAGTGAACTTGTCTGACTCTGAACCGGACGGGGAGGGCAAGGAGGACGGCTCGATCACGTCTGAACTGGGAAATGGACTAATATCTCCGTCACGGCTGTCAGACCCCGTCCCAGGGTCGCAAACCGCCCAGGAGCTCGACTCTGAGATGCAGGTCGACCACCAGACTTCTGACGGTACGGAAGTTTCTTCACCGGTAACTCTGTCCAACGGAAACGTCCCCGCGCCGACGGATCACGACCACAGACCCACACCTATGGAGGTGGAAACGGCTCATCCAAATCAGGGCGGCGTGATAACGGTGTGCAGCGAGCAGCACCACGGGGCGTTAAGAGACCACAAGCTGTACTGTCAGCCGGGGACGTGGGAGAAGGAGGCGGCGGACACTACGTTAGAAGCAGCAGAGACGACTGAAGAAAGCCTGGAGCGGCTCACCGACATGGTCCATGGTAGGATGTGTTTTGGAGCACGTGATGACACCAAGTCATGACTCCACATAAATATGTTCATGATCCTGTCAGTGTGTTAAAATGAAGCTTGGTAAATCATTGGTGTCTTTACACAGTGATTACCTAAAGCAAGATCCTGCTGAGGTGATATAAGCACTTTATGTAACATCCATAAAAAACATGTGGCCGCCTCATCCATGAAACATTAACATGAACTTGATCATAACTTGTGTTTACACATAATTATCATCATTTATGGAATAACTTTTATTTATAATTGATCACAAAACATAGCTGATGTAGGAAAACTGCACAATAGAACAGACTCTATTAGAATTCATGTTCATGTTTTATATATGTTTGTCAGGGTTACAGACTTACATTATTCAACTCCCCACAGCTCCAAATATTTGGAATATCTGTCGTGGTCATCTGGCCTTAATAATGCACCTCAGTGCCAACAGATTATATTGGCTCTCAGGATACAGGTCTAATTTTAGATCCACACACTAATGTTTGTTTATTTTTTATTTTTTCCAACTGAATAGACTTGATTAGTGAGTGAGGCCCAGTCACATAAACACCCAGGGGATGCAGGCAGTTTCATTTGTGTTGCAAATTCGATTTTGAGTGGATAAAATGACAGTGTTTGCTCATCAATCTACTCCCTAATGAATAAGTGAAAATATGTATTGAGAAATTTACGCCAAGTCCTTAAAAATAACAAATTGACATCTTTCCTTTGGAGTATTCAAATCCCGCTTTGCCCCTTTGGCAGCAGTGAGAGTTTTGAATCTTCTTGGCTGAGTCTCTACAAGCTTTACACACCTGGATGTTTGTGTGCCGTGAGTAAGCATCTAGTCAGCGCCACTAATGCTCACAGATAAATTGTATCAACAAGATTAAAGCAACAAAGCATGTCCAAATATCAGAAGATTTTGTGTTATTGGACTTAATCCAATACAAATGTTTTGTATCTACACAGCAGCACAGGCCTGAATCTGATGGAACTACAGTAAAAAAAAATGTGTAGTTTAGATCTGGATCTGAGCATAGATAGTAAAACTGTTCATCTTTTGAGCATCACTGCTGATGTTGTCGCTCGTATAAGCATGTTACTATGATTTCCTCTGTTGCAGAGTTTTTGGAGAGCTTCTACATAAAGTACGGCAGTTTCATTCCACTCAGTGAGACGGATGTGCTGGAGCACCTGAAGAAGAATGGCAACACTGACCTCAGCAAAAGGTTAGTACAGCACACACACACACACACACACACACACACATACACAATCTGCGTTTATATTATAGTGATAAAGTTACCAGTATTTTGGACACATACCGGTGCAGTCTCATTATACCAAGGACATAACAACAAAGACACATCTCTAAAAATGGTTACAGAGGTAATAAAAACATCAGATTATAAAGTTTTAAACTCTCCAAGATGTGTAAAGAGCTTTTATTTTGAAGGAAGTTTGCAGATTGTGATAATGAAACGATGTATAGTGTATAGATGTGTCGGTCAAACCTAAAACCCTGCCATTGTTTGTGTCTACATGAGGAACAACCTCGAAGGAGACTTTGAGGTAGATTTGAAGCTTTGACAGCCTTGATTCATAATATAACATATCATATCATTAGATAATTAGATAATTTTCCTGGTCAGTATGGATTTAGCTGCGGAAGCCACGCAAAAATCGCTCAACAGTTTGAAAAGGCCGGGCCGCCTTTTGTTTTACACAGGAAACTGAGTTTGGTTTGTAATTCATGACTCAAGTGTTGTTCACACTATGACTTATTATGTGTCTATTACATTCCCAGTGCTGGTCTCTGTATGTTTCAGTCCTGTGCCTCTCACATTAATCCAGTGTTAGAGCTGAGCGGATGCAGTGTGAGCGAACAGCAGCAACATCCCCGTTCAGTTTGCCAGAATAAAGGTCACATAGTCAAAATAAACCATGCATACACTCACTGTATATAAAGACATTTTCCCCAAAGAGAGTTGAGGCCCCACACTCATCACTCACTCTAACCAATTACCATGGTGTTACATCATTCATGAGCGGAGAGTAGAAGCATGGATTATTACTTGATGACATGTTATATAATATTAACTCTTTAAATCCACCCAGTTGTCAGATTATTCTAATATGTTGCCACAGTCGTCAGAAGGATTTCTTTGAAAGCCGAAGCGCGTTAATTAAAAAGCTTGCATCTTTCCATTTTTGGGAATGTTATTTTTAATCACTAACCTTGCGGCTCTTCTTTCCTTTTTATGTCGTAATTCTTAAAATATCCCAGAAGACGCAGTGTAACACAAGACACATTTGAGGTTTGTGTTTAAAAAGCGGCACTGAATTTCTCCTCTCAATGTGTTTGTTTTAGGAGACTGGACATCAAAGGGGAGATGACTCGGTACAGGTCGGGACTGGCCTCTGCTCCTGTTGCGGGCTTCATGGTGACGTATAACAAACACACCCTGGGCCTGGAGGACCTCGGCACACTGGAGGAGCAGAACTGGCTTAATGACCAGGTGAGGACAGAGGAAAAGTCTGCCGCTTGCCACATTCCTGCTTAACTCCTGTCCAGCCTTAACTCATTACACACTGTAGTTGTATACAACTGAAAATTACATTTGTTAATTTAAAATAAGTGACACTGAGCCACCTTTTTTAAATCTCTTTTTTTTCTCTCTCTCTTTCTCTCTCTCTCTTATGTCTTGTCAGATTATCAACATGTACGGAGAACTCATTATGGAAGCAACACAACACAAGGTGAGCCAGGGTGTGTTGGCTGCACAAAAGCACCCAGAAGATGATATAAATATTGTTTTTAAACTTAATAAATGGCTATTATAAAGGTCCTGATTGTAGTGTGTAAGTGCATTCTATAATTTTCTTCTTTCAGGTTCATTTTTTCAACAGCTTCTTCCACAAGCAGCTAGTTGCCAAGGGTTATGACGGTGTGAAGAGATGGACTAAAAAAGTAAGACGATGAAAGAGTTTGGAGATTTGCTATTTTTCACTTGTTTTGACAGAAACTCTAAATGCTGAACCTTGTTATCACATAGTTACATTTCCAGCATTTAATCTGACACTCACACCAGCAGCTTCCCAGTTGATGCAAAAAAAACCTCTTAGATCCAGAAAACTATCAGAAGTTTTTATGTGGTCTGGCTTCCCCTGTTGGCCGCCACAGTCAGGGCTCCAGACTAACTCTATTTACTAGGAGCACAGTGGCTCCTAAGTTTTTAGGGGTGCAAGCAGAAAATTTAGGGGCGCACACTGTCAATTGACTTGCAAAGCAAATATTCACATTTCCTTTTTATTAATAATCCTCACACTTATTGGTCTGCCACCTGTAATAACGAATAACAGCTTCCATGTTTCACCAGTGTTACCAGAAAAACAAAAAACCCCCAGCAAATTTACTCGAACCAGTAGATATGAACTAAGAGGGAGTTGTGTGTATACAAAAGCAAAGGTACGAACAAATGTGAAACAAAGTCAATCAATGGAATAATCTAGAATTAGAAATCAAACTGTGTAACACACTTAACAGATTCAAAACTTATTTAAAAATAATATCATATATAAAACTGAATTATAAATACCAGTGTGCTCATAAACTGCTGTATGTAGAATATGCAGGTTTTTTGTTCTGTCAAAATTTTTAAAATGAGTGAACAGTATTGCTTTGTTGTGTTTTGTTTTTGTTTTGTTTTGTATCTATACTTTTATATTTGTCTATTGTACTTGTGTTTACAAGACCGAAATAAACTCACTAAACTAAACGTAAATGAAAAATGTACTTGCACTGACTGTCTCAAATTTTAGGGGCAAAATGCCTCCATCTAGGGGCAGTGTGGAGCTCTGACAGTGCAAAATCAGTCTGTTTACTATGAAAAAAAAGTCTGATATACGTGTATGTCCAGCAGTTGCAAGAAGTCAAAAATGTAAAATACTAATGAACTTGTTTGTGGGTTCTTGACACATTTACCACCTGACAATCTGACGTGTGTGTCGTTGTGCATCGCTAACGAGCGTCTGCACATCTGCATGGTTTCGTATGTCATGTATAAGTCATGTGTGTCTTCTTCATCGTGGGGGGGTCATTTCAGGTCGACCTGTTCTCCAAGTGGCTGCTGCTATTTCCCATCCATTTGGAAATCCACTGGTCTCTCGTCACGGTCACCATGGCAACCAAAACCATCAGTTACTATGACAGCCAAGGCATCGTCTTCAGACACACCACAGATGTGAGTGCCTCCGTCCATGTCAATGTCTTTTGGGGTTGAATGTTGTAGAGCAGTAGACCCTCGGTTCAGAGTAGGAGGTGAAAGACCGATGAGTCCAGATCATCAGTGATCCAGCGTCTCTGTTCTCTGACCTGACAAATCATTATCAGACCATCAAAACCAAAAAAAAACCAAAACATGATAATTATGATCATTCTCTGTCTGGGATACGTAGGTGTTATGTCAGTAATGGTTCATAATCATAATGTGTTGGAGGTTTCTCTAGAAATCCAGGAATTTCATCATGAGGCTGTGATGAACCAGAGCCAAATGGAAGGATTATGTTGCATGTAAATCAGTAGATTCATGTTCAGAAACCTCATTTCTATTCTGTTTGTTGTGTTTTAATGAGGAAAAAAAGAAACACTACGACTGTCATATTATGGTATGTCAGTATACAAGTCTTAAATTCCAACATGGCAATTATCTTGCATTTTGAAAAGCTGTACAAAAAGTATGTGCATTTTTAGGGAAGGAGTCGGGACAGCATGAAACTGTCAATCAGCCAGTGTTTTAAACAACCAGCTGGTGATGATGATGATACCTGATGGATGCTGAGCCCTAACAAGCACACACCATCAGGCAGCGTGTTGCTACAGTGGACCAGAACCAGATTTAGTGGGAAATGCTGCACAATTGCTGCCCTTAAAGATCCCGTTTGTTATCTCTGCAAAACCAAATGCTTTGATATGAACCCATGTGAGTGGGAGGGGGGGCTCGGTTCAGGACACCAAGCCCCGTTTCAGACTGATGAGTGTGAATCACACTCCTCCATCTCTCGACCTCATCAAGACTTCTTTCTGTTGTTCACACAAACTGTTTCAGTGATTGTGTGACGCGCACAGTTTTCTGGAATCTGAATTGAAATCTAAAGTGGTTGAAAATGTTTGATTCAAGTGTCATAGATTTACTGTCTCACAGTGGAAATGTGAAACTAATGACGTTTTTTTGCAACAGAGGTAATACTAGTCTTTATCATCATTTTCATTGTAGCTTAACTCGGTCCTCCGTGTGTGTGTGTGTTCCCCTCTTAGAACATAATGAAGTACCTCCAGTCTGAAGCCAGAGAGAAGGAACAGACAGCTTTCCAGAAAGGATGGAAAATTACTATCATCAAGGTAAACTCAAATCCTGGTTGTACAGTAATTCCCATGTTGGATGTTGGTCAAAATGGAAAAAGTAGAAGCCTCCTTCTGTTAAACGTAAGACTCGTAGTATTTGCAATAGACCGAAAATTATGTTTGAGCTTGCACCATGTTACTGCCACATTTTCTTTATTTTAAGCAACAATTTCTTACATAATTTAAACACTAAATCAGTGCATACATGTGAATCTACACATACACAGCTCGGTCCAGGAACTGACTGTCTTTAGTCTTGCTCTGTGCCTCACTCTGACTCGTTGTCTCCTCAGGGTATTCCTCAGCAGAAAAACGACAGCGACTGTGGAGTCTTTGTCCTTGAGGTGAGATATTATTCTTTCCCACCTTAACAGCCGCCCTCACATCCTTCGTTCATCATCCAGTGCTTTTATTTCTTTTCCTGTCCCTGTTCACCACCACCACCACCACCACCCCTACACTTTGTCTTGTTTGTTGGCAGCAAAAGAAACAAAGTAGATCTGTGTCTTTCCTGCCTCGGGTTCCTCCACAAATTTGATCATTGCTAAGTGCCCAAGATGGTTAAAGACGTTGTTAAAGGAGGCTTCTGTCTCTGTCCACGTGTAATATGTCTATCTGGCTGTCGTTTGTTTGTGGATTATTAAAGCTCACTCTGCGTCTCTGTCCGACAGTACTGCCGGCGTCTCTCGGTGAGGCAGCCTCTGCTCTTCAGTCAGGAGGACATGCCTCGCATCCGCAAGAGGATCTACAAGGAACTGTGTGACTGTCGCCTCAACGACTGAAGAGCAGCTGCCTTCGCTCACCGGCCGTTTGCCTGGTTACACAAGACGAGTCTGTCCGAGTCTGTCAGGCGGCCTGTTACACAACCTAACGCCACCTGGCCATCTGTTTTTGTTCCAGGGAGCCCTGACTGCCCGGTCTTGCCTCTGCGACTGACAGCAAAAGAGTGCACGTCACATATGGGACTTCTGGCGACCTTTTTGGAGTTCAATAACAAGCCTGTAGCTGAGCAGAGTTTTACTTGCAAATTTGCAAAGAACTACTGATGTGGCCCCCTACTGACCCCTCCAACATGCTGGACCCGCACATTTCAGGTTGCTTTTTTGCGTTCTACATGTACCCCCCTCCCCCTCCCCCTCCTCCACCCCTCCCAGGAGGATTTCAACCAAATGGCCAAAAACAGCCGCCTTTAAGAACACGGAGGACTTCTGACTTTGACCGAGGATGCAGGCGTTGGACCAGCCTGGACCAATGGGACGGACATTCCCTCCCAAAAAAAATGGAGTGGCCTTAGTCTCCCGGATGGCCGTTTTTAAACTAAACAGCATTATTATTATGTTTTATTTTTATGTGGACTAAAATGTTAATAAATCAAGCTAGGCTGTTTGATTCAGTGGACCATCTGTTCACTTAAAACTTGAAGGTTTGAGTTGGTTTCGTTCTCTCGGACTACAGATATTTGCACGGTCACAGGCCTTTCTGTCGTGGAGTCTAGATGATCAACTGAATGTACTGTTCATGTTTTCCTTCCCGGCTGCCTCACAGCGGCTCATTTCACAGTTTGGCTGTGGCCTGACACAGGGATTATCCTGTGATATTCATGATAGTTTATGTTCATCAGGTTTTTGACACCTGCTCTCTAGGTCATGTCTTATTCAAATTCCAGTTTTTCCACCACATTATTTCTTCTTTTTTTGTTTGTTTGTTTGTTTGTTTTGCTGTGATCACATCCTGGTGGTATGTTTTGCACATGCATTTTTTTTTCCAGCTGTTTCAACTAAAAGCCATCGATCAGTGATACTTTAACATCAGTGTGAGTTGAAAACGGCTCCTCGTGCAGATTAGCAAATTTTATGTTAATCTGTACAGCTAGCTGCTGAAATGAAGACCACATTTTTTTCTTCTTTTTTTTTTAACCAAGACATTTTTATTTCTAGCTTTTTATTGTCACAGCTCAATGTTGATGCATTAACACAGGCACAAAAGGTCATGGTTACAGAGTGGCCTGTTGACAGAGAAACAAGTGGACCTCAGCTATTTTGATTAAATATTCTGTCCAACCTGAGTTTTCTTCTTATATTCACTTATATGTACTTACAGATTGTATTGTACTTTTACTGGCCTACTACTGTTCATGCTTGCTTTGGCTGAAAACCGCAGCGGTTTCTGGACTGTTTTTATTGTTGTTATTAAAAGGCCAATATTGCTGAGAGACTGAGCAATAATTTGTTGCAGCTTCACTCCTGTCACCTTTTGTGCATTCAGAAAAATGCCAAATCGAAAAGGTATATTCAAATCTAAAAGTCAAAACGCAGTTTATTTGAAGTTCTTCATACTATCATTTACAGAGACCCAAAAATAGTAATATGTCACTGTAATGGCATCAACAGCAGTAATGATATTAAAGGTAACTGTTTTCTCACATTAATTTATTCTTTTTACCTTTAATGATTGAGGTTTATTTAAAAAAGAAAATCCTTTGTATAGTGTCCACCTTTATCTTACAGATGTTTTTCTTCTCTTGGATACCTCTGGGATCCAGTAGTCATAAAAATAAATGGCCCCGCCACAAGTAAAGATAGGAATTGTCTGAATTAGATAGATATAAAGGATTATACAGCAAACTTTCATTCTCTATTTCCCTTTCAGTGATGGTGAGATCTATGCAGATATAGCTGATTAAAAAACGTCTTCATGATGGGAAGACTCTTAAAAAGGTCAGCACACTACAGTTTGGACAGCATTACTGTGTGTTTGCCAGAAGAGGGGGCTCTGTATCAACTGTTCTCATTTTGCCACACTCATTGTTTTTCCTTTCTTTGGTCTTCCGTCCACAGCACAAGGTCAGAAACATGTCAGTGGCCCTGGCCCTGCAGCTGGATGATGGCTGAGTGTTTAGCTTGAGGGTGCTTCAGCGGGGTGGGCACCTCCTGACATGCGCTTGGCCCATGTCGACAGGGGAACAGGATGGCCCCTCTAATCATTAATGCAAGTCTGATTACTCAAGTGCTACTTTAATGTCACAATTAGCATCACATTGGCCTGTAGATCAGTTAACCTTTGGGAGCAGGTTGTTCTGATAATGTGTATTATATAAAGGCATGGTTCAGTTGGAGGTATAACGGCTAGGTCTCAGCTCGTAGAGGTGTTTTCCTCAGATTAGCACTATTATAATATTTGAGGGCTGTGATGCCTGTGATTTGATCCGATTTGTCGAATATTGTGCTGTTGTCAAGGGAATCACAGAAGGGCTCAGAAGACGTTCGCACAGTCAACCTTTTCCATTATTAGTACATTAAAGCTGCTTTTTTTGTCAGCAGGGAAAATGCAACCTTTGAGTTAGTCTGCAACCATCTGCTGTTGTGCAGCTTTGTAAACTTCGCTTTAGGACAACACAAGCAGGAATATGTGGGACAATGAGTTCAAAGTGAGAACTAGAGGGATAGGCCATCTGAATTTTGCTATGGTGTTTCAGTTGTGATCTTAAAGCTGCATTTTTTTCCCTCTCTCTTGCTCCTGCCCTCACTAGGTGCACAGCTATGCAGCACGCTAAACCCCACTTCCAATTAAAGTGAAGCCAGGAACTGGTCTTTGAAGTTTTCACTGGAAGCAACTGTGAAAACAGTCTTGGACAACAAATATGGCAGCGATAACAAATCAGAAAATAGGAAGAACAACAGTATATGCACAACTAAAGTTACAGCAAAATATCTTCATTGTCAATTTGAAATAATTAATTGAAAAGTAAAGAATACTTTTAATTATTCTTACATTGTTCATATATATGCCTTCAGTGTATGTTTCATGTCTTTGTAATAAACCAGCTGATACGTTCTAATATACGAATAACACGAAAACCAAATAGAGACCAAATAATAACTGCAGTTGCACTGGTGGATAGCTGTGGCCTGTATCATGAATTCATACTGACCCATAGTAATTCGGTCAGTATTTGAATCTTAATTTGTAGTTTCAATTTTCTCAACTGAGTCTAAAAGGCGGAATAATTTTTTTTCATGTGAATATGGAAACTTTGATCATTTATTTTGTTATTATTAGCTCTCGTGTGTGACGATGGGATCCTCAAGTGGTTAAAAGTTATGTAAACTGTACATCTTCTTATACTCAAATACTCAAATAAGAGAACAAAAGGTGGTGTAGATTGGTCCACCTGCTTAATACCTATGATCACATAGTGATGTGAAAAGAGTGTAGACACACCGTAGCCTTCTTGAGTGAGGGTGTCTTTGTCTTCTTCACCCACCAAATGTAATTCAGACAGCGCTGCTAAGTACTGCTTTATCTCTCATGGGGGAACGATAATAGGATGAGCTGAAAGCCTAAGAGACGGGAGAAAACTGCGATCCCTTTGTGAGAGAATTGGGTAAATGATGGCTGGGATAAGTCTGATCTCATCTCCCAGTTGAGCCTGTCCTCGTCTTTTCTCTCAGTCCACATGTCTCTCTCATCTTTCTGATGCCTATCTGTCTGGAGCCCCCAACTTCAACTTCAGCTTTATTGTCCCAAGAGAAATTTGTTTTTGCTGCCTTGGGCTTAAAATACACACAAAAGCACATAAAACAAAATGTATTAAAAACATATCCCACAGAAAGGACAATGAATCCGAAATATGACTCAGATAAATAACAGATCAAGGTCAGAATAAATCCACCACTGCTGATAAATAAAGACTCTGACACCAACAGATAACTCAGAGCTGCTGTCACATTTAATCTTAAAAGCACAGCATTAGGAAGCAGTACCAGTGAAGTGCTATAGTCATTCATAATCTACATATAATATGTCCTCGCCATCCATATGCAAAGCTATGCCCTTCAAATAAAGAAATACAGTCACTGATGTAGCCGTACAATACCTTTTTGTCTGTTCATTAGATGAACCTTCAAAGACTGTGAGCGGTGGATGCAGCACAGCAGGACATAGACAGCATGTCCCTACATTTACTTTCTCTCTAAAACGGTCTGGTTATAACAGAAGCAGAGCAGATTGGTTTCAGGAGCTGCAACGAGTACTACTTTCAATACTACCCTGGATTTTTTGGGGGGTAATTTGGAAAACAATGATGATGAAGTCTCATTAGTTTCAGCCAAATTTTGCTCCAGAAAGAGTAGAAAAAGAAAGAGAGGAGGGGAATTGAGTGACAAGAGGGATTTATTTTGGAAGGATTGAGAGGGAGGTCAGAAAGGGAGGATAAATCTCAGGGTGAAGGAGGAAAGAAGAGTTTGGATCTTAAAAAGGACACAGAAATGGATATGGAAAAGCACTGAAGGAGCTAGATTAAGGGATGAGAGACGCTGATGGGGGGTTTGGAAGATCTAAAGGGGTCAGTGCTGCAGGAAGTATGCAGTAATCACAGATATTAGTCAGAGAAGCTAAATGTGGCTGAGAGACTTTGCAAGGAGTTATGTAAAGCACGGATGAAAACGGAGGCTTTAATAAAAAAGATCGTTTGATATAAGAAGCTGAATATTCAAATATTTCATTTTCTACTGTAACGTGTCACCCATCCCTTTGAAAACCACACTCCCTTCGATTTACACTCAGTGGCTCTGAAAGATGTAGAGCCTTTATGTAAACCATATCAGATCTCTTGTTGTATATTCTCAACTTCAGTAACAATCATATCACAGAACATGGTGGGTATGGGACACGCATAAAGAAACATATCCATACAGGGAAAAGGATACAGGATACAGGCGACAGATCTCAGTTTCATTTATTCAGTCACAGAACAGTGATCCAGCAGTATTTACTTGTCTCTCTCCTGCTGATTGTGTTGGCTGATTCCCATCCATCAGTGGTGTGTGCTGTTGCTTCTCCTACAGAAGTTGATTTTGCTAATCATTTGTCCTTCTTCAGCAGCAGCTTAAGCATCATAACAATGAGCAGCTCCACATGGTGATCCGAGCTAACTGTTCTGCAACAGATGGGCATCTTAATCTTCATCATCATCCCCTCCTCCACCACCAACCCTTCTATCATAGTATGGTGGTGTTTGTGTTTTGTTTTTATGTGTGTGTGCCAGAGACAGCAGACTGATGCACACATGCATTTTTAAGAACAACATAAACATTGCAATGAGCTGATATTTGCAGCATTAAAACAGGTTTGCATTTCTTTGTTCCATGACACTTGAATGTGAATGTGCTATATATAGAATCACATTTGATTTCACGGTAATGCATAAATGCCACAGATGTAGACTGATAATTACTGTGGCTTCCAACACAGAGGAATCATTTTCAGTATGACTTTTACAATGACACAGACGTCTAATGCTGCTCAGCACCACTGATGCCACAATGTGTTGTTTTGCTCTTCTGTTCCTCTTGTCCTATGTGGTTCACCTGTAATGCAAGCTAATTGCTGAAATAACCATGAGTCAATCAGTTAAGTGTCCTCATTGTATTTCAAAACTAGCCTACTATATGATTTTCAAACCGTTACTGTCTTTGAAGCACTCTATATATCACTGGTGTTATGGCTTTGAAGGATCTCACTGTAAAACTTTTTTGTGTGCACATGCTTGGCATTTCTAGTTGAAAGCCATCCATTAAATTGTCTACACCACTTAGGCCTATCTGTACAGGGTTGCAATGGTGCTGAAGCCAGTCTCAGCTGACAAAGGGTGAGGGTGGGGTACTTATTATAAATAAATTTTTATTTAAATGCAAACAAAACCATACTATAACAGCAAGCAACCAAAAAAAACAAACACTGTAAAGAAATTACCTCTTTGGCAGATGAAATAATAAATGACTGCATAAACACTACAAAATAAAACATGAGTTAAGTGGAGCAAATTATATTTTTATTAGTGACATAATAGCCTATGCTTTTAGGCCTATTACATAATGTGGTCCTGATTGCTTGATTTTATGCTTTATGGAATAAAGGAAGAGAGGCTCTGAGCAGGTTAAATGGCGTGTTATTAACTCCACTGGCAGCTATGTTGGATAGAGTTGTCTCTGAATGAACATTGTGTGTGTGTTACACACACACTTAGCCTATATAGTTTTCTGTAACCCCCTTCCTTCCTGTCCCTTGAGAGCTTGATATAACCTTCTACTTCCTTCCTCGTCGCCACGATGATGCCCTTTAGGAAAATCAAAACAAACCTAAATGTCTCTGTCATTTAGGATTCACTCCACAGGTAGCTCTTCCTCTTGACTAAAGCAGGCAGAAATGACAAGCTGAAAATGAGTCATAAGCACTCAGCTGTGGTAGATCCCCCCAAAACAAATGTGGGACAAAGACAGTTTTAAGAGTGACAATGTGGGAAAATGAAATTTGTATTTTTGGCTACAGCAAAAATATTTGGAAATATTTGTGGTAGATTTCAGACACCCCTAAATTGGAACAAACCATTTCCTGTTTGCGTCACTTCCGGCTGTCGGCGTTGTCTCTTTTGCGTCAAACACACCTGGTAAAAACAATTAGCAGATAATTAGTCGCTATGAGTAATAGCCTACGCATTAACTTACTTTCCTTCTGAGTTACTGAGTTTTGGTCTTTGATGTTAGCCAGTAGTTTCTAGTTTTGGCTAAGTGGCCCAAATAGGAGCTATTCAAGTCCCAATGCTTTTCCGCTGTTTTGCTAACCCTCTGCCTGCCTGGGCCTAGCCATGTGCATTTGTTTACAACGAAGCCGGCAAAAAAGCAATAGCCTACATGTAGTGGTGGATAACGTTATGCGCTGTTACGACGTGTATGTTTGTGTAGTCTTAACTGTCATAAACCAAAGATTAAGGGTTACAGAGCGCGTTTGTGCAGCAGAGACAAGAGCTGGGGCACCGGGGCGGCGGCCAGGTGAGCCAGGTAAGCCATGAGAGCCTCCATTCTCACTCCTAACAAGTCACAAGTCATGTAGTTAACTCACAATTACTCTGTAGCTTTTTAATTTGGGTAAAAATGTAGCATAGCCAGGGGAAAAATCCTGCATAGTTTATCTTTAAGATAGCTGACAGAGTGCTTTGCATTTTCAGTTCATGTAAACATAAGTACCCTAGGCTAGCCTATGTAAAATAGCCCTTTGGTTAAGTCACCATGCCTGAGACAATGAGACAGTGCTGTTTTAGTAACTGTAAGGTGGACAGTAATTAAGTACATTAATTGTACAATTTACTGTTTGTGCTTTAACATTTCATGCTAGGCTACTTGATACTTCCAAACCAGTGAATTGCAGAGGGAAATACACTTTCTATGCCACTACTTATATGCTATCAGACAACTTTGGCTAAACAAGCAAGGCTCTTACATTTTAGTTCATTGAAGCTTGTGCCTGCACTGTACTGTTCCCTCTTGCCTTTCGCGGCTCTTGGAGGGGAACAAATCCTTAACCAGCACCCTATAGACCTGAAGACTTGACAAAATTCATTCATAGGTCTAAACTTCGATCACTCCTCATGGAGACAGAAGTCCAATTTTATTAGCAAGTGTTTTAGATTGCAGTGATTGATCTCCAAAACACTCATTGCAAAGACATTTTTGGAGCATTTGCATTTAAAAATGCAATGTTATAATCTGAAAACTCAGTGTGTTATCTCTGCCTGAGAATACTGTCTTGGAGTTTCCACAGTGTGATGTTTCTGTCTGTTGTTAGGACATGGGAAAAGTCTCAGAAACGGCAAAAAAAAAAAAAAAGATCAGGCAGTGTTTCAGGGGAAACGGCTGCTGTGTCGGTGTTACAGAACTGGCTGTGGTTGATTATGAAATTTTCCGCCAAGTGGGTGGGGGAGGGAGGGTTGAGGATTGCTTTTACCCTTCAGATTAAAAGGGAAATCATGAGCCTCTATTTCATGGCTCAGTGGAAGACAAAGACACTGATACAATAGAGCCAATTTTCCTCTTGTGCTTTTGGTGCATGTTAAAGTGTTAAGAGTGTAAGGCTGGTGTTATTTTCTCCCTTTATTATTGCCAACAGATCTCATTTTGCGAATAAAACTATCAATTTATTTATAATATTAATAAGTGTTGCTTGGGGAGCCACAGTTTGTGCCATGAAACTGTCTCCACTTTCATGCCATATTGTACCAAGTCAGTGAGTGACATATTCATTCTGTTGTTACAATAAACATGACCAGTACAGTTCATTACACTTCGCTTGTCAAACCAGTAATGTAAAGAAGAAGGAACCTCTGCATACTGTATTAACTTGCACTTTCCCATGTTGGTGTTGGTCTTTTCAGGTGACTTATCTGTAAAAAGAAATCCAAACCATGACTTTGAAATCATTGGTTGGTTCAACTCATGACAAAGTGTGCATGATAGCATGACAGCAATACACTTTCTTATATCTTCAGTTAAAAACAAAAACAGCAGAGATCTCCATGAACAACACATTAGGTTTTTCCCTTAGTCTCTGTGTCCCAGTGGTGTCTGCCATTAAAGTTATATCCCATAGAGATTACACTGTGGGACACACATTTATGGTGATAAACATATATGGACATAAATACAGAGACACTCTGCTGTAAATATTTTATCATTTCCCTGGGTTTGTCCACTAATGGATCCCTCACACAGTCTGAAACTTTGGTCTTGTACAGAGCCCAGATGTGTGTGCGTAATTGATTTCTGTAAAAGCATGTTGGCCTGTGAGCATACATACTGTAGGCTAATGCACGAGTGAGTTCAGCAAGGGAAAGTGTAGACACAGTTGTATACAGGTAATACTCAGAAAATTAGAATATCGTGAAAAAGTTCATTCACTTCCCCATGATTGCGAACTGTACTGAACCAGACAGAGAGCTTTTAAAGGCTCAGGAACCCTTTGCAGGTGTTTTGGATTAATTGGCTGACAATTTGAGCTACAACATTGAACTTTTTCACGATATTCAAATTTTTTGAGACTCTGATTTTGGGGTTTTCATAAGCTGTAAGCCATAATAATCAAAATTCTAACAAATAAAAGCTTGAAATATCTTGCAATGCCTGTTATGAGTCTAAATAATATATTCATTTCACCTTTTAAGTTGAATTACTTAAATGAATGAACTTTTTCACGATATTCTAATTTTCTGAGTATTACCTGTATAGAAACATAGAAGAGGTGTGGTTGTAAGTGTGTGTTATTGGTTCACCACCACACACCGTTTGGTATGTTTATTTCCAACTGGTCTTGGGAGGAATTGGGAAAAAAAGGGGAAAAATTGCTCTTTTTGATCAAGGAGAAATATTCTTAAAGGCATCATTTCATATGAGTCATAATCTGGTTGTTTGCCATGTGCCACTGAACAGTCTGTGTGTCATGGTGTACACCTGGACGTGTCAACCAGTTCCCCACCACTGATTGAAATAATGTAGCTCCCTCCGAGATGCTGTGTCTCTGTGATTGCAGGTCTGTGGAAAGAGAACAACAGGGGAAAATGCTGCAGGTCAAATCTGGGTTGTTTTGTCTGTGCACATGCAATTGCTGAAATGCATGTGTTTTTGTATCTTCAAATGAGGCTTTGTGATTGTCGGCAGGCGTATGCACATTTGCACCCTTTTTACATTTGTGTATGTGCAATATAGATGGATGGTTTTGTGTTTGTTCAGGCAGAACTCGTGTAAATGCAAAGGTTTGGTTACTATATTTAGACTAAGCCGCCAGGAGACAAAGAGATATGGAGGAAATACACTTTGAGCAAAGGCTGACCCTGGAACATATGTTTCTGCTATAGCTGATGCATACTTTTTTCAAACCTTGAAATCCTTGGTAAAGAGACCGTTTGGAGCAACATGCATCCATGTTGAATCAGTGAATAGCTTAGTGTAAAGCTTTTCTTTACTTGTGCGCCTTCTGGCAAACACATTGTTTTTTTCCCAGTATGTCTCTATTATCTGGACTGCATGCATGTGTGTGTCTGTTTATAGTGTGTGGGTGAACGTTCTGTGTTATGTATTTGCACAGTATGATTCTCTGTGTGTATGACATCTGACCCTTAACTAAATATCATGCGTTAATGAAAATTAATGATCTGTGTACAAAAATGGGGCCTCCACATTTTCTTGTATAACCTGTATAGATGCTGATGGTTCTGACTCCTGTTGCTTGCTTGTGTGTATGTGTGTACAGATGCAGTGTTGTACCAGTGAGTCATGTCTGGAGATCATGCTGTGAGGACTGACAGGTTAAACTTGCAAAGAGGAGAGTGAGATACCACAGTGTGTGGGCAAAACCTCTCAGCACGACTCGCTCTCTGTGCTGTGCAAGATGAGCAAGGTGAGTAGCAGAAGCTTTCTAAATAACTGATTGTGTGTGTGTGTGTATGAAGGAGAGTGAGTGAAAGTCAACTAGAGGAGAATACATTGATCTTACTTTCATGTGTACAAGAAAATGAAAGTCCAATTTGTTACACCAAAAGCTCATAAACTCCCAGTGCACTAAATGTTCTAAAATGCTAAAACTGTTGTTTATTTTATTTTAAGTTGTTCAGTCAAATGTTAAACAGCTTCTACAAAAAGCAACGCCAAATTAAAATTGTATTTATTTATTTGTTTTTGATAAGTTTTAGACACTGAAGTCACACTGAAGCTAGACAGGTAGGGACCAGAGGGAAATGTGTGCTGAGGAAAACGAGGAAAAGGACACACTGTATTATTCTTTAGGAAATAATTACATTAACATTAGATTGAATACAGATCTACAATTGCAATTTGTCCAGAGTTGTTGCATAAAAAAAATCATTTTGAATAACAATTAACCAATAATGAATAAAGATAAGCTCCCCTAAAGGTCAGCTTAGAGCAAAACTCAAGTGTTTCAGTGAATGGGTTTGTTGTAGAATGTATTTGAGAGGAGAAATACTGAACTGAAGATAAATGCAGGGCATTTGCCAGATAAGGTCGTGATTGTTACCTCAGGTTGCTGCATATAGAGAAGCTACCTTCTCTTGATATTCTTGACCTTTATCACAGTCAATCTGTGGCCCATTTTGACACTGCACAGAGGGAATCGTGATGATAGTCTTGGACAAACACAGCTCTTACCTACTACAGCACCTCACAAGTCTGTTGTGATGCATCGACTTGGTACAGCGGCTTTCAAGGTCAGTCTAACCTTAACTGTGATGCGCATAAACGATGGGAAGAAGTTGTTTTTGTGCATTTTTGTGAGAGAAAGCAAATTGATTTGCCTGAGGTGTAAAATAGAAGAATGATGAGTGTAAATGTGTTGTTGTCTAGAAACATTCGGTTTCTATCACCAATGTTGACAGATGGTGTTTTTTTCTCCAACTAGAGAAAAAAATTAAGTTGCGTCTAATGAAAATGAGAGGAACTTTGAAAGGAAGTAAATCTGTAATTGGTTTGGTAGAATAAGAGACAGAGCAGTGTGTGTGTGTGTGTGTGATCGTCTGATACAGATGGGATGACAGTGAAGGACATTTCTGTCTTTTTTCTGTGTCTTTGAATAATTTATTATGCTGATATTTGTGTGCATGTCTGCGTACCTGTTTGCATGTGTGTGTCCTCAAGAGTGTGTGTGTGTGTGTGTGTGTGTGTGTACATGCTCGCGTGCGTGTGTCTCAGCACCCCTCTCCAACTACCAGATGGCAATGTTTCCTAATCACGGTTGTGTTACTTAAGTAGTAAATCCCCCTGTCAAAAAAACCAAACACACACGCATTGATACACACACACGCACATAAACACCCTTGGCTGTCTTCCACACCTTCCACACAAGTGCATGCGAAAAAAAAAAAAAAAAAATCACCAAGAGACACACACTCACTCACCTCGTTAATGCTTTAACCTCGCTGTGTCATGAACACTTTGCACACTTCATTAATTAAACACAAAACAAATGGACATCCTGGGATCTGTGGGTTGGAGGAAACAGCAGTGGGAATCTCTGCAAAAAAACAACAACTCTTAAGTGTCACTGTCCAATTAGAAGTACAATATGCACTGTGTCATAGCTTTAACAAATGCGATTGGTCTTGCACAGTAGCATCAACTCTCATCAATATGGAGGAATCCACTTCTCCTGTGTCTTGGTGCCCAGTGACTGAATCTCTCACAGTGAGGGGAGGACTTATGGCAGTGAAGCAC
Organism: Trachurus japonicus; assembly: GCF_045865225.1. Classification (NCBI taxonomy): domain Eukaryota; kingdom Metazoa; phylum Chordata; class Actinopteri; order Carangiformes; family Carangidae; genus Trachurus; species Trachurus japonicus. The sequence continues at coordinate 23,820,780 of NC_140910.1, forward strand.
CATGAAAAAAATACTAGTTGTTTTATCACAGTGGTAGTATTTTAATCTTTGTAGCGTACAGTACATTGCCCTGAGATCTGCCTTCACATAATTTAGATTTATTTCAACTGAATACAGGGATGTCTAAATGTGAGAGTGAGTGAATCCACTGAGATTCAGGGGATGGGATTGAATTGATTTGCATTCACTTCTGTTTTGTTCCCCTTTCAATTCAGCATAATCCCTTTCTTCCTCCTTTGGCTGCGAATGAAATGCAGCTCAGCTACAGAATATAAATAGATCCAGATAGAGTCATCTCATCTCAATCTGTTGTCATAGAGTATGGCGGTGATGTTTACATCCCGGCAGATAAATGGTTATCTCCTGTAAACATATCTATTCAGACTATGACTTTATTCATGGCAGTATGACAAATGGGTATCTTCAGAGTGGAGGTGCATGTCTCAGCACACTGTGTGTTTGTGTGCGTTAACAATCCTTGCCTCCACAAAGTAAAGGGTAATCACATGTCCACACTCAGATAGTGGGGCTTGTCCCCGCTCCTCTCTCTCTCACACTCTCGCTCTCTCTTCTATTACCGTGAACTAGATGGGACAGACTCAGACTTTTGCTATACAGTGTCTGCAGAACCTGAGCCAGCAGGAAGCAAGTGGTTTAAATAGCTTTGTGTGTGCAGCTGTGTGTGAAGATGCAGGGAATGAATGTGTGTATATGTGATGTACAGTATTTTCTCACTAGAGCGCCCAGAGGCTCAGATAGGGAAGAAAGATTCCTAAGAGTTTTTGCTAGAAATATAGTCCAAGCATACATCTGGCTCACCAGAAGATATTTCACATCAGTTTGCTTCTATTTCGGAAATACCTCTGTACTGTATAAGTTGTTCTATACTGCAGTCAGCACAAGCCACTGCTGTACAGCATGAATCAATTGAATTCAAACATCCACAAAATTTGGAAACCAATTTACAATTTGTTTTAGGGGCAGCTAGTATCATACATGTGTACGTGTACATCATATGTGATACATAGAGAGACATAGAGAGAAAAAGGCAAGATGATTTGTACAGGCCTTTTGTTTTTGTTTTTTTACAAACAGTTTTCTCAAAGGGCTTTAGCATCATAACAACATCCTCTGCCCTTAGACCTACACATCAACTGAGGAAAAACTCCCAAGAAAGCTCTCAACAGGGGAAAAAATCAGAGAAGCAACAGTGAGCAACAGAGGAGGGATCCCTCATCCAGGACAGGCAGACGTGCAGAAGAAGAAGTTGTGTACAGACAAGAAAACAGTTTACAACATGGGATATGTAATAATGATATGGGAAGTGTGAATAGTGCAGTCAAGAGGAGCTGATGAAGGCAGCAGCTTCTGGTGGGCAGGCTGGGTTGTACTATGTACTGTATGTAGGGAGAGCAGGCCAGCTTAATGGGAATACTGGTGAGTGGGTGCATACTGGTACATTAGCAGGGAGGGCGGCAGGTTTAGGAGCAGGGGAAAGGAGGTGATGCAGGCGGCAGGTGGTACAGTAACAGAGGGATGGATCTTTTGGAGTCAGAGAAATTTGTGGAAAATACAGAGAAAGTGTGAGAGACCAAGGCCAAACTACAAGGTACAACAGATACGAGACAAAAAATGTGCGAGAGGAGAGGGCTCCGTGTAACCTGTCTATAGGAAGTCTATAGGCCAATGGCAGCATAGCTATAAACAGGGGTTTTGGATCCCAAATGGGTCATTTGTGTGATTCGTGTAAATCCGCAATAAAAAAAAAATGTGGCGAGGCAATGCACCTGTCTCTTTAAGGTGCACCTTATCTGGATGAAAACAAGTGGAGGCAGCGCTGCTTTTCTGTCCAGCAATACACACCTGAAGCTTCACTTTTCATACAAACTAACTAACGCGACTGCCACAGTTGTTAGATTTAATCAATGAGACCAACATTAATCTCCTATAAAGAGTTTAACCAGCCAGCGGGAAACCCAGGGCTAAACTGAAAAATGTAATAAGTCTATATTTCAAGCTTGTTTGTAGCGGAAGCTTCTCGAAGCTCCTCTTCCTGGTTCGTCCAAATTTGACGAACCAGGAAGAGGTGCTTCCCCTACAAACAAGCTTGAAATATAGACTTATATCATTTTTTTCGGGACAATTTCGCATTTCGGGGCTTCAATACAAGATGGACATTACATACGAGCAGCATGGAGGTATTTGGATGTTTTTTGGTGTGTCTTTTTGTTACGAAGACAGTTGGTATCCATTAGCAACTGTCATATGGACATGCACTGCTACGCCGAGACCCCCTGTAACTCAGAGAAGCCACTTAGGACTCTGAAACTTCTCCCAGCCCTTAGTCCACATGAGGGGGAGGAGATAATGAGTGAAATTTCAATTTTGGGTGAACTATCTCCTTTAATAATGAGTTGATGATGAGTGATGGATCATGTGACGTGTTTCTCTCCCCCAGGAGAGGAAGAGGACGGTGATGTCATCGGACCGCCGCCTCCTCCCAACGACCCCCCAGAGGTCAGCACGGTGAAGAAGGTGGAGGTGGAGATCCAGGAGAGGAGAGACACCAGACCAGGAGTTCCTCACGTCAGAGAGTGGGACAGAGGCAAAGGTACAGCTCTGTGTAATAGATTACATCCTGAGTATAACCAGGGTTACCAGGGTAACCAAGGTAATCGGTGTCCTGCTCTTATGTCTCCGTGTTTGCAGCTGTTTTTAGATGTTTACATGAAAGGGTTAAAAGTGAACAAGAGATTGTGTTTGTTTATAACTGCAGGAGTTTTAAAGGGATAGTTCAACATTTTGGCAAACTTGTCCATTGCCATAATCCCTATAGTTTTAGGAGTAGGTTCGTTAACTTTAATTGTTGGTGCAAGCTATTTTTACAACGGCGGAGCAGAGCCGCGAGCTGCTCAGAGCTACGCTATGGAGGCTCATGGGATTTCTTGGTTTCCCTCATCAAACTCATCAAATACACTGAGCGGCAGTGGCTCAGGCAGTAGAGCGGGTCATCCAATGATCGGAGGGTCGGCGGTTCGAATCCCGCTCTCTCCCAGTCTCTGTCGTAGTGTCCTTGGGCAAGACACCGTACCCACCTTGCCTCGTGTGAATGCGTATGAATGATCATGGTGGTGGTCGGAGGGGCCGTTTGGCGCACATTGTGCGGCAGCTGTGGCTACACATGTAGTTTACCACCACCGGTGTGAATGTAATAATAAAGTTTTTCAGGGTTTTCAGACCTAAAAGCTTTAATGTACAGTATATGAAGGACAAAACACTTAGCATTGAAAATATAATTTATATATTTACTAGCAGCCTTTTTGGAAGATACAAACAAGACTTCCTTAAATGCCAAGTTGCATGCATGGTAGCATTTGTAATGATTGAGCTATCCCAGTCCTAATTAAATCTTGAATGCTTATTATGAACTCTTATTTACAAGTCAGTTTTTTATTTTATATTTTATTTTGCCCTTACTGATGTGTGCAGTCAACATGGAAGCTGTACGAGCCATTTAAGATGGACTGGGAACAGAAAAGAACGAGTTAAACACATTAATGACAAATTTGTTGCCGTTTTTGTCCCTATCCCTAATCATATGATTTTTGCTAGGAGTAAGGATAATGATACACTAAATGTTAAAGAAGGAAAATATTCTACCAGTATGAAATATTATTTCAAGCCAGAAACAGACATGGAATCAATTTTAATGAATTGTAGCAAAATGAATTTAAAAAAAATATTCTTCTTTCTTTCTTTCTTACACTGTAAATGAGTCTGGGGAAAGTTGGTCTCATTAGTTTCTGAATTGTTCCACTGTGAGTTTATGAAATATTGTGACCTGAGGACTTTATAGCTCTTTCAGTCTAATAAATGGAGAACAGTGAGAGACCAAGGTAGTGTGGTTGTAGCTAAGTGGGCCCTCCTGTAAATATTACTGCTGACAGATCAGACCTTGGCTTGCTGAACAGTACATTAAGGATGTGATGGCTGACTCCCTCTACCTTAGTATTGCCATATGTTTATGAGGCCTTGAATGAAGCAGCAGCAATAATGACGGGGAACAGCGCACCAGATGCACTATTATGCGCACAGAAAATGTTCCTGTAATTGGCAGCACAATAGAGGCAGGATTTAAAAATGGCTCTCTCCTCCTCGTAACGTCTTACCACCTCGTTTCTCACAATGGTAAGTCTTAAAGACTTTATGTGCATAGCTCGGCTTCAGTGCTAAGCAGCCCCCACGCGTGTGATCCTTTTCTGTCCCACATAAAAAAACCATGCCTGATACTTGACACAAGAAGTTGAAAGGGTCAACGATGTGGTTACCGGAAATGAGTAAATAACATTTGTAGTCAGCTTCTGCTTTGTTTCCAAATCCTCACTTCAACAGAGACCTGTTCTTGCAGTCGCTTGAGGAGATTAGACATGCTTTGTGGTGGCAGAGAGACAAGGGATTTTCAACAAAAAGGAAAAACCCAAATCACTCTGTGAGGGAGGAAAAAGCGACTACCATAATGAGCACTAATACATTAGTAAAAATGTCATTTCACAGTCTGTCACTGTCTCTAAATTCAACCCAAGACTGACTAATGTAGTGAGGATGTAGGAATTAAACACTAACGTTTTTCATATCTTGGTGTACACAACTCACTACATGACTCAAGCTTTAGTCATGCAAAATGCATGGGAGGTTCGATGTCTCGCATATATAACATAAGAACGGTTAAATGTTTTTATTATAGTGGCTGTGTATTCATGACCTGTTTTAAATGGTAAATTTTGAATTATTTTGAATTTTATTGTGTTAGTAGAACAACAGATGTGCAAAAATCTTTCAGTTCCTTCTTTTATTTGTTGATTCAGAGGAGAAAAAACTCAGACACGTGTGATTTAACTGTACCACAACATCCCTTCCTCACTGTTTTGTAGAGATTTTTGTATTTTGACCATATGCAGAGAGACTATGATCAGTTTAACTGGTTTGCACGGCTGCAGGAAAAGCTTCCCTGTGACCTGCTAGGGTAATGTAGGTCAGTAGATGGGAACGCCATGTGGATTATATCACATGAATGTCACAAATTATATGCATTTGGTTGTAAATAATCATCTTTTCTTTTCTTTTTTTTAAGCTGTGGAAAAATTAAAGCTTGTGCTTCACAAATTCGGCCTCCTTAGAAACCAGCGCAGAGTCTCACAGGGCTTAATGAACAGGGACAGACCGGCGACAGCATATGTGGAGTAATCACATTCAACATGACCTGGTGACACACACACACACACACAGTCACACACACATGCGGGCACACAGTTCAGTCTTAAATTTATGAGACTTCAGAACATGAGAACAAAGCATAATTTACGAAATCACAAGAGAGTAATTTTGCCTGTTTTTCCACATTATTCCTCCTAATGTTGACGGGTAGAGTACAGAACCGGAGCTCCCGTTATTAACTGCTGCATGGGAATCTCTTCAGAAGTCATCCGTAGTTGTAGATGTAAAATGTAGGTTGTGGGAATTCACTCAGGTCATGTTGCTGAGAAGTTAATTATAGCTCTGTGGATCTAATCACACTGTGACTCAACAGGGTGAAAGAGAGAAAATTATCTGTACTGTGCTACTCACAATCAGATGATGAAGCCCCCACACGCACAGGTGTGTGTACAGAGGTGTGTGAGGAACATTATTCCTGTTTGATGCCACAATATTGACGAAGTCGTCCAATGCACAACCTAACAGAGATGATCAAATGCACAGGAGACACTGAATTTCACTTCATCTCAAGGCTTCAGTAAAAAGTTGTCTTAGAAAACAATAATTTACTGTGTTGGCCAGAGTTGGATAAAAAAAAAAATCTTTCAGTTTCTTCTATTTTTGTGTTGAGTACGGGAGGTGGATGTGTTAATCTTTTGCTTGGCACAATGGATGAAACCAGGGAACAACAGCTGATCCATCTGAGGTGTAAATTAAGAGCCAGCTGGGTTTTGCTTACAATAGTCAGTAGTGTGGACTTTCTCTAGCTGTAAGGAAAAAAGCAACATCTGATGTGAACACTATAACTGCCTCTGGGCTGGAATATTGGGAATGGGGTTGCAGGGCTGTTTTGCTGTTGGTTTTTATTTTTCCACTAGAAGGTGCAAAAGTCATAAATTGTACTCATAATTGCTGTAAAGAGTCGCTCTCAGAGAAAGTGTCGGCCAGCAAATGTAGAGTAACACCAATGCAATGGTGGAAAACCAGTACAGCTCTTTACATTAGTATTTTAATTTTCTGCAGCTTTCTTTGTGTGCCTATAAAGGGAAGTCTTGTAGCTTTTGTGCTTTTGTTACTTTGCAGATTTAGGATTTTAGATAAAACATGATTTCAAAAAATTAGACTTTTTTTTTATGTGAGTAACCGTGTTAAACAATGTCAGTTATAGCAAAGTATTCATGCATGCATAGTTTAAATGTTTTTTGGCTGAAGACAATAACTTGAAATTTAAAAACAAATTGCTCAAAACATTCCTTTGACATTTTTGTTTTGTGGCATTTATGTTTGTACAGCCTAAATGTTAATTATATACGATATTGTAAACATTATTCAATAATTTCATATTCACCACAACAAATAGCCTAAAGGTTATTCTAAACCCAGTAGCTAGCTACAGTTCACAGTGAGTCTGTGTTTTTAAAGCTAAATAATTTCATTCTGTAATTGACAGCTCTCTGGTCCCACACCAGACTAAGATGCTCTGATCGTCTCTCTCTCTTTTCCCTGCCTCCCAATTGGTCCACGCCGCTCGCCTGCTGAGAGAGAGAGGGAGAGAGAGGGAGGGAGGGATGGACGGAGGGGAACACCGAGTTTTGAGATACATTTGATATGCGCACGCCTTCAGCCAGCCCAAACATAAAGGACCTCGGTCTGAGAGAGGGAGCATGTGCACGGTTCAACGGCATGCAAGTGGGACTAACAAGAACCACTTTGGATAACGCGACAGTTTTGTCTCAGATTTTGTTTCAACCTCGGCGGAAAAAAAGTGCAGAAACAAGAAAAAAACCTCAGATCATGTGAATACGAGGAAAAAAGAAAGAAAAAAGACCCTGACGGACGAGCGCGGACTGACCTGCTCGTTGGGGGAGACCGACCGAGCTGAGGAGTGAACATATCCCGGCAGAGGATGGAGAACATGCGCGCTGTTACGGAATAAAAGACATTTTCTTTTCTTTTTTGATGTGGCAGTGACAGCGCGTCTTCACAGTCAGAAAACAACGAGCCAAAGACGTCGGGATTCCCTTTGTCCCCACGTGTGGTGGTGGATGAGCTGTGGAGAAGACACAAGGTAATCCGGACGCTCTTGTGTTAACACTGTCGAATTAGATCCCCCCCTTCTATTTTTTTTTTTTTTAATGTTTGCTGGTTAAAACTCGGGTTTTGCTTTAAACTTGAAAAAAACAGAGGAGTGAATGGAAATGTGTTTTTTTGGGGGGGAGATACGCACTGGTTGGCTATGTTTTGCCCCTGTCAGCCTAAAATTCACCGGCAAGTTAAGCCTAACCTCAGGTGTTTCCCCCTCTCTGTTATTAACATTGGCAGGGAGCATCATCCTCTGGGAAATCCTTGTCTTGGATTTAATATATTTTTCCGTAACTCTAACAAATTGAATTTGGGGTGTGCATATTTTTTCTCTCTTCCAATTTTAATATCATGCTTGCATACTTCTATTTTTTATGTGGACTGTGGTATATGGACTCTATAGGGCTCTAAAGGGTAACCGTGCACCTGCCCATTAGCTTAACTGCCACTGATTTACATTAAACACGTTGAGGTCATATTTCCATCAGCAGTATTGTTATAAATGTCATCCACAGCTGCCTCAGTAATGCCTTGCAGGAAAGTGCTTATTAGCCCCTGGAGGAGATGCAGCAGCAGCCATGTGGATGCTGCCTGATAGTCAAACAGTGTTGACCTGACCTGCTTTTAAACAAGTCCATTATTTATCTTTTTTACCTTAAACAGGTGCAGCAGTCAGAAACCTGGCTTCAGTTTCTAGCTGTCCAATTTTTTTTTATTTTATTTTTTTTACCATTGAACATAGTGATTACTGAGCTGTATCATTCATTTTTCTTTTTACCAATTGGTGTCCAATGTGTGTCTGTCACTGAGCTTGACAACTTCAATTCTAGTTTTGCAGAGAACAGCAGCTTTCTTGTCGTGCTGTTTTTCATGTGGACTGACAGGAGCTAAATGAACCGTGATATTTCAGATCATTCAATAAGAAACAGACTTAGCATGCCAAGAGGCAGTGCTGCATTTTATTTGTCTTTTTTTTTTCCTTCTAAATCTGCGAGTAAAAGTTGGCTAGTCAGATCGTGAACTGGAGACTTGGTATAATGGGACTTCCTTGCAGATTGGAAAAGCAGTGCGGGGACTCCCAGTAGTGACTGACTGATCCAAACCAGCGGGGTATCCTGCTCTGTGATCGTAACTGTGAACAAACACAAATCAATCCTCCGATGGGTTGGCTGGCAGGCATTTTGCCTTTATCCAATGGCTTCCTTGGCTTCCCTCATTTCTGTCTCTCTCTCTCAAGGCACTCTTTATCTCTCTCCCATATCTCTCTCTCTCATTTGTCACCCTATGGATAACCTCGGTACTCTCCCCATACTTCCCCAGCCTTCCTCCACGCCTTTGACTCCCCTGCATTTTATTATTCCTCCATTCCTCTGCTCACCTTTGTTCCACGTCTTGTCTTTGTGTTGCTGTCATGCCGTCTCTGGAGGTTAGAACTGTGTGGCATTGTTCCTCCATACCACTGACTCTTCCCATCCAAAACTCAGTCTATTGATCTGTTGGCTTACACTCTGTGTATAAATGTGGAAACCCATTGATCCGTGAGCAGAGCTCTTAGTGGAGAGGCACCAGCACATTCAGTCCTGCTGCATGTGAGCAATATTGTCTAACTGACTGTCAAGAGTGACTTGTGCTATTTACAAATGTTTAATTGGTATCATTATGGGGCTGGAATTGGTTAGTTTGACCCCTGTGGAGATTGTAATTGAACACTCTATGATGTGGCCACTTTGAATGCATTAAAAGTGTGTGTGGTGTGGATATGTGGTTACCCTGTGGGCTATACATAAACATTAAACCTTTTGGTTATTCATGAGGGGAATTGTACATTCAGTAATTTCTCAGTTAGCCTGCTTATAATCATGAATTACTCTTGTACATACCGAATTGCTATCCTGTAGGAAAGAAACAGCCTTTCAGACCCAGATGAAAACCCAGGGGTTCCTCTTTTCAGCTGCCATCCGGAGATGTTTTATTTATGTAGCCCTATTGATTATTTTAAAGAGAGTGGGCTTGGCCACTCACCTTTTTGTGTTTTCATTGTTTGCTCTGGGACTGCAAGGGACAGTCTGCTTCCTCTACAATGTCAAAAATAAATGGTCAAACATGAACTGTTGTGTTTACATTTCAATTAAATGCGTAACAACGCGGTCGGGATCAGCTTATCGCAGGTCGACTCATGTGATTGTCTTCTCATTCCCGTAGCGTCTCAGTGCATTAAACCTGTTGAAGCTCAGCGTCCATGGGCTTCAATGGGGCAGCATAGAAGCATTTTTTTCACTGCAGCCAAACTAGATGGTCATTGGATAAATGCTGCGATTTTGTCCCTCCCAATAAATAAATGGACACATTTTTATGATGTAATGAGCTTCCCCTCTTTGAAAGACCAGCAGCCGCCACTGGTAGAGAGTTGGTGAGAGAGATACATGCAGCGTAGGGTGGCAGCACAGAGGAAACAGCCTTAGCAGGTTTCCACCCATGGTGACTCAGTACACACACTCCAGTATAGTACCTTTTGATTAAGTCCCTGGCTCTGCAATCCATTTCCAACCAGGCCGAGCCGACCTATTCCCAAGGTCATGAATCAGCTTTGATACAGTAGTTGGTAAATAGCCTTGGTAAGAGACTACACCTCTTGTGCTCCCTTGTTGTTGTGAGATTTGCAGTAAGTCTGCTCTGGTCCCACCAATACTTACCAGAAGGATCGTAGAGTGCTTATATGACCGAAGGAATCTCGAAATGCTCAAACCTTGTGAACTCATATTTCATCTGCTGTTGGTGTTGTTTCTGTAACTGTATAGCCTGTCTCTTTCTGTTTGGTGCTGTTTATTCTTTCATTGGTTAGCTGACAAAAGACAGAGAGAAGGGGAATGACATGTAACATGCCCCATGCTCGATGCCCTAACCTCAAGGTCAGCACCTGCCATGGCCCATATAGTTGCCACTGCCAGTATATTCATCAATAAAACTCAGAATTATGTTTTCTGATGTCCCTGAACACCCTCTGTGCTTTTTCAGGGTTGAAAACCTTATTCAGGGACCATTGACGGCTCAGTGAGTGGGAAATTCACGCCATTCATGTGTAGAAATGGTTTGAGTTGACGTCAGGAGTGAAGGACAGGATTGTCAATCATTCATCACACATCTTGGAAATGATGTGAGGAATGCGTAAAATGACTGAATGCTCACTGAACCTTGTTACATTTTAATAAAAAAGTGAAATTGTACATTGGCATTGTGAGGTTATTGATAGTAGTGATAAAAGAGTTTTCACAGTGGCCCAAAGGGAAGAATAGCTAGATACGATACTGTGTGTACGCTACGTTCATCTGCACACTGAAACTCTGCACTGTATTGTGATGTCGTACCCAATGTAGATTTGCTGAGTACGTCTTGCCTGGCTGTATATTTTCACACCCTCGATGTTGGACATACAGTAGAGAAGCTTTAGTCACTGTGCCTCGTTGATGGCGGTTGTTGAGGTAGAGGAAGAACGTGTCTCTCTCACATCTTTGTCAGTGCATCTTTATTGCCCAGCAGGCTGCCACCACCCCTTTCATGTGATATTTAGGTCTGTACTCAATTCAATAACATGTTCTATAAGACCGTATTTTCCCTTTCTGTGCAGCACCCGCCCCCTGTCACTCAGCCAATCCCACCATCGTCATTTTAATTGCGATATGGATTTTTTTGAATGTGCAACACAATGGCAGAGCTCGGTTCTGGGATGTAATTAAAGGTCAGGTGATGGGTCAGTTTTTCAGGCTCTTGATGATGATGATGACGACGACGACGGTGTGTGCTACTTGTTCTCCATATGTTTTTTTACAAGTAAATACTGAGCAATTAAAGCCAATTTATGTGGTTCTCAGTTCCCTGGTGTTTTCCTGATTGTAACCGTCGTGTATTTGTCGCTTTTTCTGTAAGCTGGTTAAATATTCTTGGCAGACACAGACAGAAGAAGCCGTATTTGCTTAATATCTCTCATGGGCTGCTGGAAGTGAGATACAAACAGGCGAATTTGAAGCATGACAAAAGCCAATTACCCTTCTTTTTGGGAGTTTACCAGGTGATGTTAGACTTGTTTACATGTACACATATCTGCACTGGCTCGTGTTTTGTAACCATAATGTGTGTGCTGCTGCCTGCTGGTGTTCGTCTGTGTAATGTCAAAGCTGTGCAAAGTTACTCAAAGCCCCTGAAGGGACTACGTGTTTGTGTGTGTTCTGCATGATGTTAATATCCTCTCTTTATGCATACGTTGTGCCTAATGTGTGAGCTCTTGATGCGTACTGTTGTTGTATGGACTGCTCTGCCTTGAGGTACTGTTACACTTTAGAAGCAGTGTGTCTCTGTTTGTGTCTGTGTGTGTGTGCTGATTATTTATGTGAGACTGGCTGCCATCATCAATCTCAGAGGATTCCTGCTCTATCGAAATGAAATAACACAATAATACATGTGTGGGTAAATTAACTACTTGCATCAAGCGCTAACCAAGTAGACGAGAGAAATGTCTCATTATCATTTTACAATCTTTCATCACCTGGCAGGGTCACAGTGCATGTCGTGAGATAAAAACCAGCTCTCTAGATTATTAAGTCTAGACTTCAAAAAGACTTACCAGTCTGTCCTGTTTTTGTCGTGCTTTTTGCATCCAGGCAATAAAGTTAAACAAGTTTCATGGTGCTGCCAGCGCCCTTTAATCCCCCATAAACAGCAAGTATGCTTCATTCAAATGAGGTAAAATATATGTATTATTTTATTAACATTGTGATGATTAAATCATCAATAATTAATGTGTATCAGCTGATAAGCAACAACAAATTGTGGTACAGGCCCAGTGAAACCAGTCTAGATGTTGTCAAATGTAAAATATCCTTCTTGTCAGCAAATAAAGTGAACAATTCCTTATTGTTGAATTATATTGTTTGTTAATATTCATGAAAAAAAAACTTTGATTACAATTTTTCTTTTGGCCCCCAAAATAAAGTCTTGTTTGGGCTTTAGTGAACATTCACATTGGATTACTATGATTAATTGGTCTTCATTAGTTGACTGACTTGGAAATGACTGCTGGTTACCGTGTAGTTTCTTTGACTATGAAATAAATATATAAAATATTAGATATTGTATCTGTGAGCACAGAGAGAAGCAAACAGATGAAGGGTTAAATCCAGCTGGCACTAGACAGAATGGATATACGATACAATGGCGTCATAAAAATGCTGAATAGCCTATTACCTCATTTAGTGACATTTCATTTCTATTAAGAGTAGTCGTAAACTGTGATTCCCGGGGTTTCAAATACATCCTCTATCCTGCACGTTTACCATATTTGTGTGTGTGTGTGAACCCAACAGAGCCATGAACAAAGCAAGGCTATCTGACAGTGCCAGGCAAAAGGCTGGGCACTGGCGTTTACAGAGTAATAGTGGGGCTGAGAATAGAGGTGGCGTAAGCGGTAGCCTTAGGGACAGTGGCTGCAGAATCAGCAGGGCCAGGAGATGTCGAGGGGAGCGCAGCGGGATCAGGGGTTAGACAGCCAGGAATAACCAGGGCTGCTTCACTATGGGTGGTCACAGCAGGAGGAACTGTGCCAGGTACAAAGGTGCTGGAAGGAACATGACAGAGCAACAATGAACCAGAGGAACTACAGCCAAAAACAACTAGGTCATATAGATTGAGATTCTGTAATAGTGGTGTTGAATAGTAAGGCACAGGAAAAAATACAGCCAATAGAGAGCTTAGAAATCATATGTCACTTTAGCTGATAAACCATTGGTTCACAGTGGCCATCAGGGGCCTGTCAATGAGGAATATACCACTACTTTTATTTTGGGTACAAACTTTTTCTCTGCTGCCTAATGCATATTTTTTATTGTGAATAATAGTTTTCTTAAAGCAATTGAAGATGGCAATCCACTTTCTCACTCAGGAGATGGATGTCATCCCTGTCATTCCAGTGTTTTGTTGCTATTATCTTTGTTTAACAACAGACCTCTGTTCTTCTCTTCTTGTGGCAACCATTTATAAATCTCCACACCCATCCAGCAGCCATTGCATCATCTTCAGTTGGCAGCTTTAAAGTGGGCTTTCACTTGTCTGGTCGATAGAGACATGACAGGATAAAGCCCACGGCTCTATAAGCTAAATAGAATTGATATTTAATGGTGGATATGCAACAACAGTCGTGCGTGCACATGCATTAGTTTGAGTCAAGATTGGAGCAAAAAAAGGGGGGAGTAAGAGGTTGACGCGTATAAGTGTAATTGCAGCAGTGACAGTCAGAGCACATTTCATGATAATTGGGTTTTCTCTTTCAAATACAGACTGGACCAAAGTATTCCCATTTATCATTACCTTGTCAACACCTTTGCTCAATTTCACTCTGTGTGATGTAGCTGAGATTGCATTCTGCTGTTGAGTCATATCAATACACTTTAAGACATAGGAGTATTTTAATATAAAAACATAGGGGAGCAATTGCAGGAGAGACAAATTCCCAATGCGTTTGTGTCGGATGTTATTTATCATGCACAGATACAATTGAGGTAAGATAAAAAGAAAATCTAAATAACAGTTTTAAAGGCTTGAATAATGTGAAAAGAAATGTGTGGCCACTTACAGTATGAAATCACCCTAATCTTTCCTCAACAACAGACTGTACAATTCTTAAGGTCCAGTCACTGTTTTTCAGCTTTTAAGTGTGTCACATAATCCTTATCAGCAAATGCAGTCTGCATGTTATACTGTTATAATGTCATTGTAGATTTGCTCAAATAAAATACGTTTTTTCTGATTTTCTGTCCATGTTGGCTGAAAACCTGAAAACGGTAGTCGACGAAACAGTGTTACAGTGCCATGTTGGTTTGTCTGCTCAAAGCAGGTCACTCTTAAACTCCACCAGCCACCGCTCCATGCATTCACCAAAAAGTGGAGAAAAGACAGTTATAAATGTTCAGAGAAGTGTGTCCTACTTCGACTCAGTCAAAAGCCTGCAGCTGTTTGATGCTTTTGCTTCATTGTACTGTTTAAATTCTTCGTACTGTTTTGTTGTATTTGGTTGTCCATCCAACATACAGTAGATTTATTTAGTGTCGTGTTAACTGAATTCTTCACAATCTTTACTAAGTTTTCAGTCTCACTGACTTACTTTCACTGACTCTCTTTGACACTCTAATGAACATCCTCAACCAGCAGCAGTCATCTTTCTGTTTAATTTAATCAATGAAAACACAAAGGGAAGCCCTCTCCCTCCTCTGAAAGAGCATTGCTCTCACAAAGCCTGTGCAGACTTGGATGATTAGAGAATTAGAGATGAGCTTGATAATTGAGAGTAATTAACACATAGTAAGCTCATGTTACTCATGTTCAATAGAAGCAGGAGTAGATAGTTTGATTAGGATTGGGATTGATTTTCTCTGTAGAACACACTGCAGAGTGACGTATCTGATTTGGGTGAAAAAGTGTGCACCTATGTCTTCACACAAGTCAGATATAAAGAGCTGCCTTTTTAGAAAAAGCACTTCAGCGACAAACAGATTGTTTTTCAAATAAGGCCCATACATATATTTTCTGAAGTGTTATTTCAATTTCATTCTCAGTATGACCTGCATTTTCTTTCTATCATCTCTGCTGGAGCTTTGGGTTGTTACATTTTCTTTGTGTGCTGGTCTCACCTGTGGTCTGTATTTGCTATATTTTTAGTTTTATAAGTACGTGCTGCTGTGGATGATTGCTGATGGAGCTCTCTCTCAGCACAGGCGTAATTAATAAGAAATCTGCAGACACTGTAGCTCTTCGAGGCTGTTGCTGAGGCACAGTGGTGCTTTGAGCTAAATACTAACGCTAGCCTGCTTATATTGAAAACGTCAACATGGCAATATTTATCATTTTAATACATGCTAATTTGCGAGAGCTCATTTGGTCTGAAGGCATTCAGTCGTAAATCAAAACTAATTGAGATTTCAACCTGTTAATGGCACCAGATGAAAGGCCAGTGGACCTTTGTCCTCTGGGGATCACAAATGTCCATATACATCCACTAGTTAGTCAGATATTTGCGTTGACTTAAGTGGAAGAAAACCAACCGATTGACCAGCAAACCAACTTTGCTATTTCAAGCCATGAAGCTGTGTCACTATACAAATTATTAATGGCCGTATATCCATTCAGGTGTGGTACTGCCAAGGCCATAACATTGCGTGCACTCATTGCACTGACCCAGTGGCATGGCTTTGTATGCCTGAACATAACAGAACCTCCTTTAGTGTTATTGGCTTTATTGCTGTGAAAAGACAGTCTTGTATGTTTGTGTCAAGAAGGTCGTCAGTGCATCAAGGCAGGAGGAGTCTAATTGACCTGGCAGCCAATCAATATGCTCCTAGTACTTGATGTAATACCTCAGCAATCAATACACTGGTGAATTGCAACACATATTGACAGCCTCAAAGTCTACAGTTGATAACCCTGTCAGACTGACAGTGATGTGGGAGAAATGAAGAGCACTGTTTAGCTCAGGCACTGCACGGATGTGGTGCTTTTATTGGCTGATGACTGGCTCATTCATATTTCTTGAGGTGGACATAACGTGACACTTCCTCACTGTTAATCTCATTCATTTGATCTTGATGAGCTTAATGCTGCATGCTTCGTATACCCGCTCAACAACCTGTATGCATCTTTAGATTTGAAAATTTGTAATTCTGTGTTTGAGCAGTGATGTGTATGGATTTACAGGCTGTGGACTTCTGTGAATAGTGACAAGGAAGGGATTAACCCGTGACATCAGTCTGGTATGGGCGGGTCAAATGCGGGTTGCTTCCATCAACATAATCCCATGTCAGCCACAGTGATTGTGTGAAAATGGTATACAGTATGTAGTGCCTACCAATGTACCACATGTATGGAGAGAGAAATACTACATAAATGGGGCAGTTGAAATAAAACACTGTAGAGGAATAACTAAATCAGGCAGTTATCAGTAACACGGCTTTGTACTTGTTACCAGGAACAATTTTACACATCAAATACATGAATTTGCCTTAAAGTCGTGTCTCTAACAAAATTCTGTTATGTTCTGGAGTTGAACGGCAAAACAATTGTGGATCTCAGTCAGACAGAGACTGTGCTCTGTGTGATGGAAAAAATACGATATATAGTCCAACTCGAGGGAGACAGTTTTTCAACGGGTAGAAGGCGTTCTTGGGGCTCAGTCTTTGCCCTAGTGGCCCCAGGTTTGAGCCTGGCCCCAGGCTCCTTTGCTGCGTGTCGACCTCTTTATCTCACTCTACAATTTGCCTGTCTCTTCACACTATGGCTGAAATACTGTAAAGCCTTCAGACTGAAAATAGAACTCACAAACTTGCAAACAAAAAGGAAAAATAGTCTGTTTATCCTCTGAGTGAAGTAAACAGCTGAGTCTTTGTCTTTCAAATTTAAAGCAGAAGTAAGCGGAATGTTTGTGTTAATATAAGTCTTAAATAGTAATATTTTCTGACAGCAATCACTTACATAGAGTGTTTGGTCCGAAACACGGGTCTGTCAGTCACTCTGCTCTGCTGTAAGCCGAGGAGAAAACTTTCCTTGTATCCTACAACCATTATCCAATGAGGAGAGAGAACGGCATGAAGGGCTGTGTGTGCAGCCAAGGGATGCGCGTGAATGTGGTGACGTAGGGACGAGGACCAATAGATCCATGACGAGGGCGGGGGCTGCTAACTCCATCGGCTGACAAAAAGTTAGCCAAAACGACCGGATCGCTTACTTCTGCTTTAACTAAACATACCATGTCAGCTCCAGACTTTAACTCACTGAGTGCCATTGACGTATATGTACGTCAATCTAAATCCAACACTTGAGTGCCATTGACATACATATACGTCAAACGCAGTTTTCTGCGGCTGGTTTTCTGGGATGTGTAGAACGTAAGGGTGAAGGGGGGATGGGGGGGGGCAGCAACTGCAGGAGGAGAAGTAGGAGAGCAGGCATCACTCTTAGTTGGGTTTTTTTTTTGTACAATGAAAAAACATGTGAAATGAAATTTTCAGATGTCTTACATGTTTTTGAAGCCAAAATTAAAACGGATAAATCACTGTTTTTCTTGAGAGACTCTCTTTCACAAAAATGCAATTTTCTCAGCTTTCTAGAAAGAAAGTGGTCCTTTTGATGCAACCAGGCTCTATTCAACTTAAGATAAACCAAGAATGGAACAAGGTACAAACAGATGGGTTTATCCCATAGACTGTAAAAAGAATGGACGTAGCGTCCGTGACGTCACCCATTGGTTTTGGGGAGTCGTTTTTGTGACTCAAATATGGCGGCCTGAACAGCGCCATGTTGGATTGGCCGGCCGAGAACCCGCCCACTGGCCTCGAAGCAGCTGTCCACGGAGCTGCTCGGACCTGTCACTCAACGTTTCCGCGCCCTGATTGGCCAGAATCTTAACCTAATAACAGTAAAACTGTAGAGTTAAAAAAAAATTCACCCCCCTCAGAGTGTGTGCGGGGGTAGAAACTATCGATTGAGCCAAAAAAACGTTCTGACACCAGGCTTTTAACATGTTTACTGAGGATGTAAAGTCGGCGATTTTAACATGGGGGTCTATGGGGAATGCTCCCTTCTGACACCAGCCCCCAGAGGAATCCGAGGGGATTGCAGTTTTTTGAACGCGGAAGTGAGCTTCACTTCTCAGACCGACAACTGCCCCCTTGGTTTATCCCTAGTTAAATAGAGAGTCTCCTCTTTCCTTTTAGCTATTTTGTGTTTTCAGAGTCATAGTATAAAATATTCTGTGGGTCTTGAAATACTACTCAAAATGCCCGAAACGCTGGCACATGGCACTGACCATTTTATAAAAGGGCTGGCACTCAATGAGTTAATAACAAAATCATACAGTCATTTCACCCAAATCCTCAACATGACTGTTTCTGTGATTTGCCTCTCCCACTGTCTCCAGTTTCTTTTGTCTGTGTGTTTTTTTGTAACACAGTTGGTATGAAGTCCCAGCTCAAAGTGTTTACACTCTCCAGCAGATACTCAACATGAGTGCAACCTCTCTCTGACTGCTCCCCCTTCATTAGAAACACACTGCTTGAGGGAGTGAAAAAATAAGGGATGCTGGGCTAATCAAGTTTTTTAATTGTTTCAACAAAAAGAAAGCACTTAGACACTACACTGTGTGCAATGACAACATTCATGACAGAATGAGGAGAGTGACCAAAAGGGAAATATGGAGAAAAAGGATTCTCTGTCTCACACTGCAGGGCCTGAAATTCGCTGCAGGATTGTGGGTATCGCGCATAATTTAACCGATTCCCGCAAATCTAACACTTACAATGCAGGAAATTCCCGCACACATTTCAAACGACCCAACGTAAGTACACACTACAGGAGCGCTGCGTCAGACCATCTGATTTAAATGGTTAGTAGTTGTAATAAATTAATAGTAATAGTAATAGTTTACCTATACTGAATAAAGGTACATGCAGTGGCGGCTGGTGGTCAAATTAGTTGGGTGGGCTAATAAATAAATTATACCCATTAAATGGTTAACACAGCTAAAAGTTAGGGTTATCCCATCTCACAAAAGTATAGCAACTAACTAGGCCTACACACTGCATTAAGTAAGGGTCTAGTCCAAAACAAACAAAAAAAACTTCACCTGGTTATCTCACACATACACACACAGTCTATCTCTCTCTCTCTCCCTCTCTCACGCACGCACGCACACACACACAGACGCACGCACGCACACACACACACTAGTGTTGTCACGATACCAACATTTTGGTACCGGTATCGGTACCAACATGTTTTTCGATACTTTTCGATACTTTTCGGTACTTTTCCAAATAAAAAGAGAACACAAAAAATGTCATTATTGACTTTATCTTAATAGAAAATCTTAGAACTATAACATATGCATCTTCCTAAATTAAATCATTAGTGGTCTGTTTAAAAATGATTATCAACTGCGTTATTTGAGGTCTGAAAACACTGCATCTTTTTTTGTTATTTTGACCAGTTGTAATTTTTGGGAGAAATTGTTCTCAGTAGTTTATAGAATGAAACACAAACGTTCATTTTACACAAACACACACCTATTGTTTCCCATATGCAGCGCCACAGAATCAAGACCAAGCCCCCCCCCCACCCCCCACCCCCCCATCAACGCAATATCGCTCCGTTAATTCATCTCCGCGTAGCGCTGTTCACTCACTCACTCACAGAGAGAGGGAGAGAGAGAGACAGAGAGACAGAGACAGAGAGCATGCCAGTGGTGATCCGTGGTAAAAACGGACTTATCAACCAGCTGTTTGCATTAATTAACGAGTCTGTGGCGGCCGTCTCTCGCGCGTGCGGCGCGCACACACACACACACACACACACACACACACACACACACAGACACACATAAACACAGGCACATGGACAGGTGGCGCTGTAACGGTAATTTAAAAAAAGCACCTTGCTTCGTTTGTGGCTCACTCACTCGCTCGCCTCGGCTCAAATTACAATGCGGCGACTTCACGCGGCGACGTCACCGCTGCCGGCGGCGCAAAATGAAAGTACCGGTCCCATCTAAGCGCAGTATGGTACCGTTTTAAATGCGTCAGTACCCCGGTACCACTCTAGTACCGGTATACCGAACAACCCTAACACACACACACACACACACACACACACACACACACACACACACTTACACACACACACGCACGCATGCACGCACGCACGCACGCACACACACCCGACGATATTGCTCAATTAAAAAATAAATAAATAAATAAAAAAGACGATATATGCAGCTCATATCAACGGCCTTTCTGGTCTGTTATCGCCATGTCATTTAAGTCTGGTGCTCCCGGTGAGTTTAGAAACTAGATTCTCCACTTCGTTCATGTTAGCAAAGACAGTTTAGAGCAGTAAAGTAGCTACCTGTGATGCTAGCGCCTAGCGCCGCTGTTTCTGTCTTCTCCCTACCACAACAACACAACTTTTCCTCCGGTTCCTGTCATTGGTCTGAAAACAGCGGTGTTGGGCTAAATGAAATTAGCCCCAATGACAAGTAAACCAAGGGGGCGGGACATGACGCCTGTCAATCATTGACCCTGCGTCAGGCCGCTGCTGATTGGTCAGAACCGCTCGGCCTGTGGGCTGAATGAAATTAGCCCAAACAGTCGGTCAATGGCGAGGGCGGGACATGGCACCTGTCAATCATCCACAGTCGGAAAATGAATGAGAGCAGACTCGGTGAGCTCGGGCTGATTAAAATTAGCCCATTTAGAGATATCCTGTGTTTTTCTTGAAACTATTTAATATTGTTGCCAGTTCCGATTTTACTAAGACTAAAACAATCTTTTGTATGTTATTTAGAGAATATAATATAGGCTATATATAATATTTTTTCCTCATCTTTTGTTGTGTAATGCAGGGAGGGCTTAGCCCCACTAGCCCATTGATACCAGCCGTCACTGGGTACATGTTTTTTTTTTACACATGCTGGTACAGCTGTGCAGTGTCACACACCCCCCCCCCCCCCATCTGAAGCCTTTAGGGGGGGCATTCCCCCCGCTTTTGGAAAATGAATTTCAGGCCCTGCACTGATTATCTCTGTGAGGAAGATGTGGACTGGTATTTAGTGTCGGCATGTAGATGCGAAGCTGGTTTAGGTCCTGGAATTTGGACTGGTATCGTACTACTTTATTTATTTATTTATTTATTTTATCTATAGCACTCACACATTTCTGCTAAGCATTGCGAGGCAGAAATAGATTAATGATCAGTAGTCTGTTTTATCAAGATTAGTCCCGTGATATGTTGAAACCAGGCAGGTACTGGGAACAAAAACAAGGTGGAAAAACTACTGATGTAGAAAACGTAGGAGCAATGAATCTATTTCCACAGCTTTGACCTCTCACTCTGTGATTTTTCTCCTCTACACTATTCTCACGTGGGAGGCTTTCAGAGGCTGTAGGCTGCAGAATGATGTGTTTCTCATATATCCGTCCGCTGTAAAGCATTTTGAGTGTGTCATGAATTCTCTGGAGACGGCCAAAATTTGGGATTAAAAAGTCTAATGCTCAGGTTGTGATGTTCTTTACTTGCTGTGTGTGTGGCTAAAGGCGATGCTATTTAGGTTAACTTAAAATACTACTGGTGGTGGTCATGTGACCCATGTATTTATCCTACCTACCTGTGAATGCTTTTGTGATTCTGCTGAGCAAGCCTGAGTAAGCTGCAGGTGAAACGCGTTCACTCATAGTGAAGTCCTCTCAGTGTGCACTGTGCAGTGGTCAATACCACACACTCCTGGTTGATTTAACACAAGCACAGTTTTTGTGCTGCTGACCACAGGACTGTTGTGGTGGAGGGATGAACAGTGATAATATAATTGCTCTGTTTTGACCTCTTCTTCAAACTCCTGCATTGGTTAGCCTGTCCTGGTTCCCTGAATGGTATTTTATCATGACTACACCCGAAACAATCTGCTTCCATCAAACCTGCCCTTTTGTGTTTTTAGCTATAACTGATTGAGTGGTTTCTATAGGGATGGAAATAATGGTAATTCCACCCCATTTGTTTAGGACTGAAATATCTCAGAAATTTTTTGGATCGGTCGCCTTGAACTTTGGCACAGATGTAAATGAATCAGTTGTAAAAACTTTGGTGATAAGTCTGACTTTTCATCTTTTCATCATCTGTTCCGTTTTTTGACTTGTTTTCCACCACTTTTGTTTATGATCAAATCCAAAATCCCCATATATCCATATAAACATTGTGAACTTCCCTCAAAGCCTAATTTTGCCAATAAGATACAAGTGAAAAGTGGTGGATGTTGAATATTGATAACTTCACTTTTGTGTGACTGTTATCTCAGCCTATGGGACAGGATCAGCAACAGCTTGTGAACGACTGACTCACCAACTCAGATATGCCATAATGTGTCTATGGAGGAAGAACAAGTGAATGGCCAAAGTCACCCTGATATGTTAATTGCACACCTGTGGTTGTATTGTAATATGATGTGGGCTATAGTTGAGAAGGCTGTGATATTTGGTTAATTATAGTCACTCAGTGGATTTTATGCCAATTTAATCCCTATGATTGCAGCCAATTTCATGTTGTTTGTCTGCAGTCAGGAAAACAAGCTGAAGGCTGAAGGCAGGGAATTATACAGCTGGACCATGATTACTCAGTACAATCTCCTGTAGGGACTCCCAACTATTTGACTATTTCAGTGGGTGGGTGGGTAACAGCTTTTTGTAAATGGATCTTTCTGAAATGGTGATGTCTGAGGGTGTCACATTTACAACTCCAGTTAATAATATCATTTTTTTTCTTTTGCTCACGTGAAAAACAGTTACTTTTAATCATTGTTAGCTTAATTATAAGAATTTTAGCATAGACTTTCTGTGAAAAGTGGGATATTACATTGTGCACAAAAGCAATGTCTTCAGTCAAAATGAAATATAGATGATAGTTCTCTGTGTGAGCTGCACTGAACTGGACACATGCTAGTTACAGCATCTTGCACTGACAGTTCACAGCTGAATATACAGCATATAAAGCAGTTCTTTGATGTATGGGAAGAAAAAATATTGAATTGAATTGATTTCATTTGCAGGCAGTCAGGGGCATTGTTGCATTTTAAACTGGTTAATTTCTATCTGACAAGCTATTAGATCTCTGTCTGTGACCACAGGATAACAACAGCCTGCATCTTTTATTTTATTTTATTTATCCCCTTAGGTGCTCAACTACTGCCAAGCTGCTCTGTGTCAGCTTGATACTGAGTTACCAGTGGTGTTCCACTGTTGAAATATGCTCGGTACTGTAGGTGAAGCAACACCAGATATTTTGCGAGGCTTCTTAACAGTGCAACCTGATGATAAAAATAATGTATTGGCTTGTAATGTAAATACAGTGCAGTGATGATGAACCCCTTGACTTTGTATTCGTATTAAGGCTCGGCTTCCACAAATCCTATATAAGCTTGGATGTTAAGGGTGAGTTTTCTTTTTTACAGTTGAATGTTTTCACAGGATTTGATGAGGTTCAGAATCTGTCAAGGATTAAATAGTGTATTAAGGGTGTTCCAAGAATTTTAATATCCAAGTATTCATTAATCTAAGACCAATCATACAGAAAACGCAACAATTCTTGGTATTTGGTTGAGATGATTTAGATTGTGTGCACACTTTCCATCCGTCATTTTCTCAATTTTACACACACACAGATACACACAAAGACATACAGTATGATAATCAAAAACACGATGAAGGAAAAAATATCAAGAGGGGCAGTGGAGCACTCTGGTTATTTTCAGCCATTATCAGAAATCACACTCCAGAATCAGTCATGTCCTTTTTTTTATTGTAGAAAGCCTCTGTGCAGCTGTACTGTAGTAGCGAAAATGCAATAGATGAATTAGGCTTAGTCATGGCAAATACCAAATCTTAAAGGACTCCAAATGAGATGGATACATTTTTATTTTATTTTATTACAGTTGGATTTGTTTCCTACATTTCATCTTTCTTCTCTTGCATCCCCTCTGTCTGCTGGCGTGATGCAAGAGCATGACAGATCATAGTGAATTAATGAACTAATGCAGACAGGCTGGATGCACGGTGTACACTCCTGTAGCATTAGATTGCCTTTTGCATTTGTCACTTTTTACCCTGAATTTTTTTCAGACGAATTAAAACTCTCTCTCAAAAACATCACATCCTTTATCAACCATTAACACTGACTGTCACGGTGCCACTGTCCCCTGCCGCATTAGGCCATACAAACCTGTACTCGGGCTTTTCACCCTTCAGATTAATTCAACAGGAACTGAAAGTTAAACAGACCCAAGCAGACAGTTTGAGGCTACAACATAAAATCAGATTATAGAAGTGTGGGCCCAGAAGATGTGTAGACTGAGAGGTAGACAGCCTCTTCCTGCTCTTCTGTCAGGAGTCTCTCTGAGCCAGTGAGCTGACGGGACAGGACCGACAGAGAGCTTGTTATCTCTGCTTTATTAGGCTGATACATAACATGCTCCGCTGAAGCCACCCACCAGTGGTACTACTAAATTGTCTCCCTCTGTGACATTTGAAATTAAATACCTGTGAACTGCTGTCTTGAGAATATGGTGAACCTCTCAGGTATTACTGCATGTGATCCATTGACTGTCTAATATCTAGAGAGAAGAGATATTTACAGTGCAGTCAAGCTCCACTTAGGTAGGAATGAATAAGGCAAATCCTCCAGTTTGCACCAGAAGCTGATATATTATGGTACACGCACCTGCTCACGCGTCTGCTCTTTCAAGCTGGTGAGGCTGCAAATCATATACGGAGCTGATAACAGGGTCAAAGGGTTCAGTCACTTCTCAGGTTGTACAATAAACAGAGAAACATAGAAAGTGACAGCTCTGTAGGCAAGAATAGGAGAGTCACAAGGCACTGCTATAACCTGCAAAGTCTGGCCTCGGAAAAACTGGCATTAAAAGGTAATTAATCATCCTGCTGCGATTTAGTTTTTTCACCTCTATTCACCACCTTATCACTGTGATTTGAATGAAATCAATGCAAACTATTTATTTAAATAAAATCTCATAAAACAACACTGTCATTTGTAGGCTAATTGCTGAACCATTAGTAGCCAACAGGCGGTACAAATGTAAGCAAATTTGACTCCTGGCTAACCTCACAGGTCGCACCATCTTCGTGCATGCATTACATGCATCGTAATGTTTCCTTCAGAATCTCCTGAACAAAAAATAATATACAGAAGGTTTGCACTATTTCAATGGACTGTCCTGTTTGAAAAGAAAATTCATCACACGAAAGACGAAAGCTTTTTTTAATGGAAATATTTCTCCAGGCACAACTATTGTGTACTGTTGTGGCAGCAGTGGCGTTTTTACTTGTACAAAAATGGTGGGGCACCACCACTTAATAGAAAGGCTGCACACCAGAAAAACTACAGTGCTTTCTGTTGTTACTGATGTGTTTGTAAGGAATCCATGCATTGTTGCAATCACACAAACTTAAATGAACAATGCAATATTCCAGGTCATCAGCTGACAATACTGAAGGAGCACTCACACGACTGTTATGGAAACAGATCCATTCTATGACAACAGTAACAACAACCTCATGACAACAACAACAGCAACCTTACGACTCTTCACCATCTATAGAGATCCAGCACAACAATAGCGGATTGCAATTACAATTAATTACAAACGTGAATTATCCAGCTGCTTTAAAGCTACAGTATAACAATATTGTTCCGTTTGAATAAAATAAATAAACCGGTAGTTAAATGCACAGACCAGCGCCACAAAGGCAGCATGATGATGAATATGCTGTCACTCACCAATACTGGACTGCTGGACCGTCGGAGCAATTCACTCCCATTCAAGTCAATCAGAACAGGGTTAGCTCAGAAAGTTTCCTCTGCTCTGAGAAAGTTTTGTTTTTACCGCTTCTTGCCGACTGTCAAGACAATCGCTCTGAGCATGTGATCAGTCGTGTTTTCTCGTGTACACAGTACACAGCATTGAGAGAGAGGGGGACAACTTCAACTCTGCCCCACCGATGCACCTTCGTAACCATGACTACCGCAGACGCGAATCAGGAGCGCTGTGGTCAAATATCAACTAAAAATCGTAAGACAAAAATGCTAGAAAAATGCTATATTCGTTCGTTATAGAAGATGATAACCATTGAAGAGTAGTAATAACATAATGTGTTTGTGTGTGAATGTTTTTCCTCTCGTGACCAGTCGCCACTGTGTGTAAGAGCATATGGAGTGTTTTCTTGAAGGACTTTAGGCCATGAAATACTAACTGGCTTCTAATGCTACAATCATGCTAACCAGATCCCTGTATGGACCTACGTCATCCCAGATGTCTCCACATGGCCAAAAAATACACAGAAACTGTTTGATGCTACAGTATCAACCAGAATATCTATGGATCATTTCAGCACACAGTTAGATCCCTGCCCCCACCCATGTATCCTACATAATGCGTTTAAATATTACTAATCTGCTTTGCCAGTATATTTCCGGGGAAATATAATATCTGCCTGGATTACGGTCACCTACAATTTTTTTTTCCTAGTTCAGGAAGTGTGTTGTAGCCTACGTGACGAGCTTACAGTACAGTAAATAACTTATCTTAACATTACCATGAAACATTTACTGGATTTCAAAATGAAGGAAATGTATAAACCGTACATTTTACAGATACATCAGTATGAACATTTTATGTTGTACAGCTCTTATCATGTTCATTTAAAGTAAACATAACCCAGGAGGCATGCAACATATTTGCTAATGCACATTAGTACCTGTAGGGATGATGGTAATACCGTCTACTGTACTACTGGGTATTGGGTAAGTATGTGTTCAGAAAGCCTCACTTGCTCAGCAGCTCTTTCAAGTCAAAAAATACTAAAATATAAAAAACTATGGAGTTCACAACAGGTTTTTGTTGACGAAAGTTGCTTTGAAATGTTTGCAGTGTGTTGCGCTCGGTGTTGCCACCTCTGCCACATTCTCAGTTTGACAGTAAACCAAAGAGAAAGCACAGGGCTATTATACCCACATACAACTGTTGTGCAGGGTGATGGGGTTTTTGAATGGATTTCTGCAGAGAGCATGTGTTTGCGTGTTTTGTTGAAGCTTAACGTCTTTTGTAATGACTGTGTGTGTGCTTGTCTTCTTTCTTCACACCTGTCTGTTCTAATATTGTTAATTAGGCAAAAGTAATGCTAATTAGGATGCCCCAAAACACATACACGCACACACTCATACATGCAGTCAAGCACACACGCCATGTTCCTTGTTAGTACCATTGTGTTCATCCCCTGAGGTTACAGCGCTAATCTGTGTTCATAAACTGCTTTCTACATTTGTGCTGCTGAGCACAATTTTCAGATCTGCTCTGAAACACAAATTTCCTCTGTACCCACTAATTATCTACTAATGTTGATAACTGGAACTGATTGCTTTCCCTACGGAGAAGCCTTAACACTGATGATTTCCTCTAGGAAGTATATGTTGAAGACATTTTTTAATAAATTATGTAGTTTATGTCAGTCAGTCAAATGCTCTGCTGAATTAGATTAATGATTGTCCAACAAAATTATATTAAGGGAAATGCATGTATTTGTTGAAATGGAAAGTTTAGTATTTGGGCATCATGATTCAAGACCCTGGAGCAAAGGAACCCCTGAAGATGCATCTATTTGAACAACTCTCATTTTCCTGTTTTGGAAAAACACTGTCATTGTACATAACCTTGGCTCAGAGGAAAGTGAGATTTAAACGACAATTGAAGCCTCGGCCTCTTTTGGAGCAGTGATTTTTTGTTTTCAGCAACTTTGCTATGAATACAAACAGTTTGTACGCTTTTCCCTTAAAGGGACAACGAGGAGTTTCTAATCGGTTATAAAAAAGTCTCACGTTAATGTGGATGAATCTCCGCTACCCACACTTGTTAATGGGCCCATTTTCGATAAATATATCATTCTGTCTCTATCGTTATTTTGTTACTATTAGTGGTGGCGGAGATGCTGGTCGAGCCGACCAGCGTTTCTTTACTTTCAGTTTCGCAACGAGTCATGAGAATAACGTAGCTGAATTGCCGTTTATGGTCGGAACTACGACGGTATGTGAACCTCTTTGAACCTCTGACTTTAATTATTGATGAATGAAAACATGAGTCCGTCTTGCGCCGGTCAAAAGAATTTTATGGTGTGCGCGGAGGCTCATAAATGTAGTGTTAAAACGCTTCGCTTTTCCAAAACTCCTCGTTGTCCCTTTAAGTTATCCTGGCAGTTACCTTGTGTAAAATATTTCTAATTGCAGCCAACAATGTGAATGTTAATGTGACCTGTCTACTTCTGACATAAAGACACTGTTGAAGATGCTGAGATAGTATTGGGCTCTTGTAATGGGCCAGTTCTGGCCATGCTTTAGGAGGAATGCTGTATTATTTGCTCTTCCCTGCATTACAGTGGAGTGATGGAGGTGTTTTTATGTAATAGCACTGCCTCCTCTGGGCTTCAATGTTGTCCTGCCTCTTCAAGCTGAAAGATGTCCATCTGCTTCAAGGGCATGAACTGTCCTTAACCACTTGATTTCTTATCATGTAACATGGTACATAAGTCATCTCCAAATGGTTACCTTACCCTGTCTGGAATGGGTAAAAAATAAATGTTGTGCGCAGTGTTTAAATTACACAGTGACTTTCGGGGGGGGGGGCTATTCTATTGGTGGGGGTGGAGGGGTGGGGCTGCGGTGAGGTGACAGTCCCCTGAACCGGCTCTACAACCAGTGATGAGCATAGGTACCGCATCATAGTGGCCTAACCAATAACGCTTCGCAACAGAAAATATAACAAACGTGTGTTTACCTTTGTAAACCGCCCAGAAACCGTCCATACAACCCTCAGCCTCCTCGTAGGCAATTATTACTTTACTCCGTTTCTATGTCCTATAGTTGTATCTTTTTGTTTACTTTTTTCCTGCTTTCCTCCTTATTTGCGCCAAAGTCTCACTGGTTGCGTCATTGCGTAACCTGATGATTGACATCTGTCATTCTCCTACAACCAAGGACACATGTCTTTACTGCCCTTGCATACAATCACTAATATTTCAGAGCTCCACCTAAATGTCTCAAAGTCAGCTTTCAGGGAAGCTCGTGTCCTTTTCAGCGGAGCTCGGTTCCCCTTAGCTCCCCCGTAATACCCTTAGCTGACTCTTTCTCCTCCTTGCCTGGCTTCCAAATTTCACTGTCTGTCTTTCTTTAACCTTCAGCTTTCTCTCTTTATTTCATTAAATCCTGTTTGCTGGTAGCTCTGTTCCTGTTTCTCTTTCTCCATCTCCAACTTCATCTCATTCTCCAAACCCTGCTCTCATCTAATTTTGCTATCCTTCCCAAAACAGTCTCCAGTCACTATCCATCTTCTTTTCCTGCCTGGCCCTTCCTCCTCTGCCACCCCCTTCTCTTTCTATACATTGGGAAATAAAAAAAACAGACTGTCCTGGGTCACAGGAGTAACATACAAGTTCTTTGGGCCTTTTAACAACTGACTGAATTGATTCATTAGAAAGAGGCTCAACGGCTGCAGAGTCAATCTTGTCTGCTACTTTTGAATGATTAGCATGGGGGGAATTAAAGTGTGCTGAACCATTAAGGCTGCTTCAGGTCTCATTAGCTCGCTGTTTCATTAAGACGTGTTATTGAGAAGAAAAGATTACACTAAGAAAAAGTATAATTTGCCAAGGCAGGAGAGACGACTCATAAAGATTAGCGAGATTGGAAATGTTATTTGAAAACATCAGATGAAGAGCAGAGGACCATGTGATGTGCTGTCAGGGAGATGGTGTAACACACATGTTTGACTTGTGTTCATTCACATATAAACTTGCATACACACACATACACACTAACGTAAATGCATACATGATCATTTACAGTTTGGAATTAATGCTTATTATTCCTTGGTCTTATCCTTATGTTCATGTTTTTTTTTCTATACCAGTTGGCAGTACATGTTTTTTGCACCCAATGTGTTTTTTAGAACCATAAAATAGTCAGACAGACATTTGCACTGTTTTTCAAATCAGGTTGTGTAATCTTATTACATAACTGTGTGTTAAAAGCAGACAGTGTAATTTTGAGCTATTATCAAGAAAATAATAATGGATGGCAGCACTGTTAATTTGTGATGTCATATGCTGCAGTGGTTTGCATTGTCACTTCACAGCAAAGATTTCGGTTCCAACCTGTTTAATATTGTGCCTATTTGCATGTTCAGCTTGTGCCTGCATATGGTTTCCTCCCACAGTCCATATACCAAAGGCTGTTAGGGTAATTAGTGACTGAGCTTTGTCATTAGGTGTGAATGTTAGCATGAGCAGCTGTTGGAAGACATGTCAAAGGAGATAAGACAGGTGTAATTCGAGGTTTCCTTCTTGCTTTTCTTATTTTCTTCCCTGTCCATTCCCTCCGTTCTGATCTTTTCAGTGCTGTATCTCTTAGTCAGAGTTTGTTTTAAGTTATTTTGAATATGCCACATCAGAGCTAATCTTTGTTATTATACCAAGAGGATGGTACAGCACGTCCTGTTGTCGGCATCACTTAGCATCCATTTGTCAGTGTAATTTGGGCACCCATCCATCCTGCCAGCCAGCCAGCCAGCCAGCCAGCCGGGCCATCCAGCTGTTGATCATTTTTTAACATCCTAATGTTACTCTCCCCATTTCATTTCATTACAAAGATACGACTCATTGTAGCGACTTTTGCATGTTCTTTTTAAATATTTTTGCTTATATTATCATCCACATTACACCTGTGGTCAAAACTGTGTCACAAAACTGTGCAAGTGTGTTGGTGAGATCATAATGAATCTCAAATTAACAGATTAGTGTGGCCAAATCGTACTCATTCATATGCATCGGTCATTCCCGTCTTGATATTGATCTCCTGCCACTGCTGGTTCAGTTTCTGATACTACAGACCTACATGAGTCCTGTAAGTAGCTTAAGATGTGGGCTCAAAGACCTTCAGGCTGCTGCAGAAAGCTGCCTTAAAACTCAAGGAGACAACAATCTGCTTGCAGAAATAAGACCAGCTGCGTCTGTATCATCTTTTAAATCTGTACTGTGCTGTTTTACCTGAATTTTCTGTTGGTTTTCTTTTGTCCAATTTTTATTGTGGTCCATCTTACTTAAAGGACAATTCCGGGCGAATTCAACTCTGGGGTGTATTTTCATATCATTTTAGGTCTAAAAGAATGAATCTGAAGATTTTCAGTTTAATCGCTCCTGTTTTGCGGTAGTTGCGTCTGTCCCCGCGTCCCCACGGCAGCAATGAATGGGAGTGGATGTAAGTTCCGCTGTTTAGGCTGTTTCCAGCCCTCAAAGCCGCAATTTTTTTCCACAGACAGCGTCAGATGGCGACTCAAACATGCACCGAGAAGTTTATTTACTTCAAGCAAGCCGGCATGTTTGTAAAACTAGATCTAATTCAAAGTCTCCCGGAGTCTCGCGCGAGACCCAGTTGCCGTGCGCGGTGTGTTCAGGTGCAGTGGGAAAAGCTACCGTTTGTGTCATACAGACAGGAATATCAACTCTTTACTTGCTTCAAGTAAAAAAAACTTCTCGGCGCATGTTTGAGTGGCCACCTGACGCTGTCTGTGGAAAAAAATGTACACTTGAAGCAAGTAAAGATCGATATTCCTGTGT
Organism: Trachurus japonicus; assembly: GCF_045865225.1. Lineage (NCBI taxonomy): Eukaryota > Metazoa > Chordata > Actinopteri > Carangiformes > Carangidae > Trachurus > Trachurus japonicus. The sequence goes on from NC_140910.1 coordinate 23,852,366, forward strand.
TTATGACACAAGCGGTAGCTCCTACTGCACCTGAATACACCAGCACTGCAACTTCGGGCTCGCGCGAGACTCCGGGAGACTTTGAATTAGATCGACTTTTACAAACATGTCGGCTTGCTTGAAGTAAATAAACTTCTCGGTGCATGTTTGAGTAGCCATCTGATGCTGTCTGTGGGAAAAAAATGCGGCTTTGAGGGCTGGAAACAGCCTAAACAGCGGAACTTACATCCACTCCCATTCATTGCTGCCGTGGGGACGCGGGGACAGATGCAACTACCGCAAAACAGGAGCGATTAAACTGAAAATCTTCAGATTCATTCTTTTAGACCTAAAATGATATGAAAATACACCCCAGAGTTGAATTCGCCCGGAATTGTCCTTTAACATCTTGCAAAACATATTTTTCTTTTGAATTTACTTATTGTTTGCCATGTGTGAAGCAACGTAAATAAGGTTTATTGTTGTGATACATTTTATGTCTCTGCTTGCTTACCCATATTTTTATATAGTTAGTGCAAATCTAATTGCTCAAAGCAACAGCACCAATCAAACTCTGATAACTGTCATGTATTTTCATTGGCTCTGGGGAGTGATAGGAAAGGGACATAAAACAAGAATGTGCTCCATATGGGAGCCATCATGTTACCGGGTTAGCTCGCCAGCCTCTCTCCCAGTCTGTTACTTTTATGGGCCCTTTAAGGATCCTCCACATTATCACATAGCAGTACATCATGTGGGATTTGACTGCGCATATTATAACAGCAGTGTTATCATGTTGATGTACCGCTTACTGAATGTCCCCCAGCGGAGCAATATTGAAGACATGGCTGTTTTTGTTTTGACTGCTTTACTCCAGTCTTTCTCATAGAAACACAAGCCAGAAAGCATTAGTGTGTAGGGAACGTCATGTACGTTTTACATAAAGAAATATTGCAGAAATACTCCAAGGAAGTAACAGGTGGGTGGGGGGAATATTCAGGAAAACTCAACAGGATTGTTGTTTCATTGCAAAGGATGACTAACATATATCCCTTTTCTTATGTTTGTGTTTTGCAGGTGTGCATGTGAAGCTGTTCTGGTTGGGCAGCGAGGGAGATACTCTGGGGAAAGATGAGGAAGAGCAGGAGTGTTCTCACGGTGTCTCCCAACAATGTAAGTCATCATGTCTCTAAAAAAAAAAAAAAAAACCTCACTAATGAAATAACAGGGTGCGTATACCAGACATCTATCTAACAGCTTTTGATGGCACATGTAATCAGGGTTTCATTGTGCTAAGTTATTCATTAATTATAGTGGTAGTATCACAGTCACAGATAATGAGAGGGAGATGTAAACACTGAGGAGCTCGCACACAGAAACTCCCTGACTGAAAGATATATTATTTGGCACAGTGTGTGGATCGTTGACATTTATGAGGCATTCAAGGGACAAAATCAGCTCGTGCTTCATGTAGTTTCCGGTGTTCGCTGTAACTGTGCAGCAGGACAAAAGAAAGTGTACGCAGGAGATGCAGAAGGGTGAACTGTCTTCACAGTGCACCCAGCCCTTCCTCTCTTCGTCAGTCACAGTGTTTTGACAGCTCTTGTCTGTGCTTTGCCTGTCTCTCTCTCTTTCTCTCCTCCTCCATTGTGCATCTCTGGCACAAAGTTTCTCTCTTTTGTTGGCTTTTTAGCTTCCATTGTGTGCTCTCCTCTCCTCTTGTTTCTGTTTCTGATCTTTCTCTCCACTTTGGCTCACAAGTCTTAAACATAAATGAAGTGATGTGACTCGACTCGTAATATTGTTTGCCGACGTTGTGTGGAGAACTATGTGCATTCAGCACAGCATATCCTGCACCGATGTCTTGATCTTCTCTTGCTATAATTGATATTTTTGTCTTTTTTTCATCACATAAAGGTTTAAACTAAACAAAAATGTAGGCAAATGTTCACACCAATTGATCCAAAGCAAAATAGAACCGATTGCAAAGTCAGTCACATTAATTTGTGGTAGACAGGTGTAGGGGCCCATAATGTCTGCAACACTCACACTTACATACATTGTCTACACACATACTGCATGGACAGAAACATGCAAATGCCCCTCACAATTGCTGTGGGTGTTTTTGAGTAATGGCAGCAAAAGTGTGGGCGTGCATGTGCATTACTCAGTCCTTCTCCGGCTCTTTTTGTCTCTCTCTGTCAGTCTGAACACATTGTACTCCCTTCATTTGAATAAGTTCTTTCTCTCATTTAATTACCTCACCTGTCTCTCTACTCCAGGACTGTTTCACACTCCTCTTATCTTTTTTTCTTAAGGATGTGCTCCTGTTAAGTTTTCAGCATTTTCCAAAAAAGAAACACACATGTCCAGTCCAGTGATTCACCAGTGTGTTTTTCAACCACTGGATCAGAAACAACAAAATTAAGGCCAAGCTGTTCCCAGAATGGCTCCTTTGCCCCCGGGGAGGGAGTCTGTCTAGCAAAGGGTCTGTCCCAGCTGTGATCACCGTGAACTACATCCCTCGAATCGACACGTCCCACAGTTTTGGTGTGTGAGGTGCCGACCGCACCTGAGCCAGCCGACCCCATCAATGTCATTGTCAGCAACACCACATGGAGAAGAGTTTTGGAGAGTGGTGATTTATATGCATGCAAGAGCTTGTGTGTATGTGTGTGTGTGTGTGTGTGTGTAGGTATACTGCAATAATAATCAACTTGACTATACATCATATACTATATATAATGATGGTAATTGTAGATGATTAATGTGAGATAGATAAAAGATCAAATGAATTAGTTGACTCTCTGCTCTGATGCATACTTCAGAGATCAAATGTAGTGTCGGGCCTGGGTGGAGCATGGTGTCACATTTTACGGCGGTTCAGTAGATTTATTATGGCACACTTGACTCGATATCTCCTGTAGAGCCTCAAAACATCATTTCACAGTTGTGTTGGGTTTCTTTTATCACAAGACAGACCTTTACAGAAAAAGCTTTGACATTGGAATCGGGACTGGCTCTGGTGCACTTAACATCAAGAGACGGGAATTTCTACTTTTCTAAAAATAGAGTTTGAAATTGTTCAGTTTGACTGTCCATTGCTACAAATCAACACTATTATGTGCATTTTTCCTTTAAGAGAAATATAATGTGTCTTTACAAATAGATTATTCCTGTGCTCATGTGTAAAAGTTCAGCATCTAGATAAATATCCCTGGGAGTTAGAAGATTGATTACCTCTCTTTTGTGTTTGATGTGTTGCTGGCTAGCATTAGAGACTGGAAGCTGGACTGTCTACCCTCACACCTCTAAAGATGACTGATGAACACATAATTGTTTCAATGATAAAGTGCAGAGGCAGAAAAGGAAAAAATTGTAGTTGTTGAACTCTTCAGGTCACCAATGTAGAGTGGAAGTATCAGGCAGGTGGGTAAATGTGGTAGCTGTGGGTCAAGAAGTCAGAATCTTTTTCAGTGAAGTTTTGAACCTGCAGTGCTGGGAAACCTGTACACCGTTAAGACATGCAGGTTAGATCTATGGCCTGTTGTCTGTCTCTATATGTCAGCCTGGTGATTGACTGATGACCTGAGCAGGTTGCACCCCGCCTCTCTGTGCCCTTCTCAAGGATAAGCAAGTATATTTGACGGCTGGATGAATCGTAAGTAAAGCCCCTCGGTCTTAGTCTGAATGGCTGATTAATAAAAATGAGAGAACTAAGACTTGTGATGATGGGACCGTGTGTGTGTGTATGCATTTAACCATATGCTGCAGGACAGGACGGTCTTGTGTATTTACAGTATATGTTTCAGTGAAAGCGTTAAGTGTTTTCTGAATCAATGAGGTTAAGTGTGCTGAGGTAGGACATTGTTATTGGATTTCAGCTCTAACAGAAGGGATTTGGTTTAGCTGGTGATGCTTAGCAGGGATTAGATTTGAGTGGTGTAAGCGTGTGCAGATGAGCCAGTGCGTGTTTGTGTTAATGATTTGGCCCATCATGAAGCTGACGTTCGGATTGGATTAGTTTGCTGTGTCGTATTTGCGTATGGATGGACGGTGCGTGCTGGTGATGATTAGCGTGCTGTATGCACACTGGCTGGATCTTTATACATTCATTTGAGTGGGACCAACTCCTGTCTGTCCTGTGGTTTGTGTTTTTTATCGAACTGTGGCGTGCTGAAGGGTAGATAGATTAAATAATGTCTCTGCGCCCTACCGACCTAATGACCTTATTCCCATGCAGATCACAGCTAACCACCTCTGATCTGATCAGCTCCAACTCTCCGTCCCTGTCTGACAGGGTGTGGATCTATTCCAGCGTCCGTCTGTGAGTGAGCTTGAATGCACATCGCCGTTTGTCTGTGACTTTGCATTTTTATGCAAGTGTACTTTCAGACTGCATCTCCATAATCGCATACACAGTGTCAGGTGCTGCAGGCAACCTTTCGCCAACGTTTCGCTTATCAAATTAAAATCTCTTTCAGAGGAAGTGTGTCTTTGCACATATCAAGTCCACTAATGTCATGTAAAATATTCATCTTAGGTTGTAGCTTTACTTCACCCTTTAAGCCTCATTGTCTTTCAATTATTGAACACAAATTATGTTCAAACATGGCGTGTAAATTTGCAATTTATCCAAAGTCCAATTTTATCTTATCAAAAGCATGGTCATTTTTTAATTACTAATATAGAGAAGAAACCATGTTTGACAGCTGAGAAAACCTTTTGACCTTTTTGAAATGTAATACTTGTATAATGTTGTGTTTTGATCAAAATAGATTTAATTAGATAGATAAATATGGAAATATATCACTTGACATTATAAATTGTGACACTGTGGTACATGCATTTAACATAAATATTAAAAACACAAAGCTAGTCAGAGGAACTAATCTAGATCCATTAACCCTTTTCCAGTGCATCATTCATGAAAACAATGTTGAGTTGTGATTCGGTGAATTACTTCTACTTACCTCACATGTCAATGAGCAAAACATCAGCAGCCAGTTCACTGACCTGCAATTTCAGTCCAACTCCAGTCCAAGCACTTTCTGAGAAATAAAACAGGCAACATGCAATTTTAGAGCAACATTTTGAGACTGAATGAAATGAAACAGTTTCGCTACCCACTTATAAAAGCCTGCACATACACACATACCCGCACACAAACAAACCCTCCTCTCTCGCTGCTCTGGTATTCACTGAACTGTCTCTTGGTTTGTGTCCTTTCATCACTTCTCCCGTTGCTCTGCACCCTGGTGTGCAGTAGGTCCGCTCGTAGCCAACGCGTATCACTTAAGCTTTGTTGTTTTTTTGTTCTTTATCCAAAATATCCTTCATTATGTTCATTGTAGGTTTTTCTAGGGTTTATGTCTCACTATCACTTTCTGCTCTATTCTGTTCATGAAGACAGACACATGCAATGGACCTGTTTTTGTTCAAATGCCAGTAATTATCTCTGTTTACATTTACCTGACAAGAGAAGTTGTGGTGTTATACGTTCACAAAACCTCCATTGGAGAAGGCTGGAATGGGTGATCAGGTAGCTAGCCTGTGTTCCTTAAAGAGGAACTATGCTAACTTTTTTTTTTTTACCTTCATTAAAAAGCTTCAGAGTAGTTGTGATGGTTAAATGACAGGGGACTCTCTGCCTCCCACGTAGCGTCTCTTAGCTGAAAAACAACCTTGCAAAAAAGCAACCAGACTTCCCCTCAACAACAAAAAAATCCCTGCCATAAAGGACCACCACCACAGTCGTATCAATACTGTGTGGTGATTAATTTAGCATAAAGACAGGCTGTGGGGTAACGTTTAACCTGGCTGAGGTCAAAACTAACTAAACTCACTAATTAACACATCTTTGCTGTGACTATTTTTTGACAAACTGGTTTTTCCTTGTGCCCTATCGTACCTCACCAAAACCAAACCACAGAAAAAGTGCAGATGAGAAAACGTGAATGAATCATGTTTGTAATGACGACATCCAACAGTTCTGGGAGGCACTGACTAGCAGCGTTGTCCCTGTCACAGGGTTGTGCTCATTTCGAAAGGCAATAACAAACAGCATGGCTGATGTTGTTTGTTTTTAGGACTTGTTGTCAGTCCTCCCCTTCGTTCTTTTAGTATTTTTCCCCCCTCCTCTCTGACTCTTAATCTCTCTTGCAGATTCTCTCACTTCTTTTAGCTTCCCATGTCTATAGCTCTCTCTCTCTCTCTCCGTCTTTCCATCACTGTGGCAGTTGAGTTTGTATTTACAGGGAGCACGGGTCAAACTGAACAGCTGTTCATTCTTCAATTAGAGAGCTTGGAAGCTGATGGTTGAATCTCTGCCAGCTAAAGCAACAATTCAACAGTTTTCTCCCTCTCTTTCTCTTTCTCTCTCTCTCCCCTTTCGTCTTGTCCTCACTGCCCTCTTTCATTCCCTCTCTCCCTCTTTAATGACGTCCACCTCACTTCCCTCCACTGTTTCTATATTGGTCATAACAAACACTGTAATCTTCCTCCACCCTCTCCATGTTTCTCTATTGTGTCTGGTCAGGACGAGTGATGCTGGTTACCACAGTAACAGCGGCTCCTCTCTCCCATGCACCTCAGGATTATATGAACTCTGACCTCTGGTACTTCCTCTGTCAGTCATGCTTTGTCATACTTGTACTGAATGTCCTCTTTTTGTAAAGCCAGTGTGGTGCATTAAAAAAACAGGACATTGTATTTTGTTTGGTTTATGAAATCTTGTTTTCTGCACGTTGCATCTAAATCAGTCAGAGATCCTGAGGATGTCTTAAACTGTGGCATCAAGTGTCTAAATTCTCAAGATATTTAGTTTCACATCAAATATGAGAAAGAAAAGCTGCAAAATCCTCATGTTTTACAATCTGAAACAGACTGGCATAGTTGCTTAAGAAAATGCCAAAATTATAATTTGTTACAGGTTATTTTTGAAATCTTAACTAGAACCAGTCTGTTTGTGATACACAGCCATTTCATCTACTCTTCTCCCTTGCTACTGACTAATCTTGGAGAAATACATGTTTTGGTAATGAACTGTCTTTTAACCCACAGCCAGTGTCATGTTTTAATGGACATTGGCAGCAACAGCATGAATACTTATTATATATACTAATTATGCGTACATTACTCGTGAATTTGATGCAGGAAATTAGTCAAAAATGTTCCTAAAGCTAAATAAAAATATGCAACCATTTATAATGCTTGTTTTGTCCAACGCTTTCTGCAATATCTGTAGATATTCTGTGTTAGCATAGAAGACAGTATGAATATTCACATTTTAATACCCAGTGCATTATGTCTTCATTGGAAATTTGACATATTCAACAAATACTAAATTAGCGAAGTCGTAACTCATTAACATTCTATTGAATTAGAAACCAATTAATGGACTGATTGTTTGAGTTCTACACTATTTTATTTGTGTAATTGGATTTTAGTGGTTTAAAGATGCATATAAAGATATGCAAGAGGTAGAAAAGCAGAAACTGTTGGCAGAATGGCTGATTAATGAATGTTTCAATTAGGCTGGAGATTTATTCATGTGTTAAATTCAGAACATGTTTACCATGGAGTGATAAAAAAGGATAAATCATCCTCTGCGGAGGGCAGGAAATGACTCTTAGAAATGAAAAAACCATGAACAGCAGAACAGCATGGATTCAGTCTGGATCTCAATCTGTTCCTTTGTTACGTCTCCCCGGTCTCTCCTGCCTCTCCAATAACCTCTCTGTGCATGCACACTAAATAAATGAAGCCGAAATTTCTTGAATATGGCCCTCAGCATATTACACCAAACGTGTTTTTTGTGCTCAGCCCGCCCCGACAAACTAAATTTATCACACGTCACACGCATTTTGCTATAGAGAGAGGGAGAAAGTAGGCAATTTATTTTATCTCATCTGAGACACAGGGATCAGGCTATTTCACAGCGATAAAGAAGAGATGATGATAAAAAAGAAAGAAAGGAGCGATAATAATTCACCAAACAGTTTTTATTAATATCCTGTTCTTCTATCAACCTCAGGGGAATATTTCATTCCTTTTACCAGCCTATAAATTGAACTGAATGAAGTATTAGTCCTGAAATGGCCTTTCTACGAAGACGACAACACTTGTTCTGTTATTGCTTGAAAACAATGTAAAGCCTTAAAGTGTTTATTCATTAAAAAAGAAAAAAAACTCTGACTCAGTTGAAGCCATTAACATAATTGCAAAAATATAAGATTTCCAGGCTGAAGAAGACATTTCCAGAGCAGCAGCACAGTGGCTCCCTGAGACCTCTTCACTTTTCCCACATCTTATTGTATTGAAGGTTTAATTTCAAACGGAGAACCATATTCACTCTTCAATCTATACTCAACCCATGACAACAAAGTGAAAACATGTTTCTAGCGCTTTTATTTTCATGCTATTATACTTTCTGGGGCCACCATAGTAACACACTAACACTGAGAACAAAGACTTCTGTGAACCAACGTTCTTTTTGTTCACATGTTGAAACCTTTAATCTGCAAGCCGTGAATTTATTTGACAGCATGGTCATTTATACATCTACCATTGTAGTTTTCTCTTCTTTTTTTTTTTCTTTTTTTTTTTTTACAGTGCTCATGTGTAGAAACTGTTCAGTATGTACAGACAGTATAGGGTGTATGTGCATATCGCTGGAAGCTCTGCTCTGCTGTAGATGAATATGTCCTTTTTCATACAATACTAATCAGTCTCTTTCAGTAGCTCCCCTCCTTTGCTGGTTCTCTGGCTCTCACTCATCTTACTTTCATTCTCTCCAGCTATCCCGCCTCCTCTCACTCTCTCTCTCTCTCTGCTTTATACACCCTTCTCTTCAAGTCCTCCCTCTCATACCTTGGACCAGCTGTTCCCTCCTCTCCTGCTGTCGTCCTCTCACTTACTTTCAGACCTTCCCTCTCTCCCTGTTCCTTACCACCATCCCTCTCTGTATTCCCTCTCCTGCTCTCCATTACCCCCCTCTCTGTAACTGATGGGAAGCAGGTGTTGTTTTCTCAACTCATCTCTTCATTTCCTCCCCGTTGTTTTGTTGCCTCGGTGTCAAAATGGTGAGAGTGCAGTTGGCGGGGGCGGGTGAGAAATGGGTGAGATGCCTGTCAAGAGTGTGTTGATAGGTATCTGATACATGTGTATAAGCAGATGAATTATTTTCTTATGATTATATTATCATGTATATATTTCTATGACGTTCTTCCTGGTATGATTATTATTCTCATTAAGTAATTAAATGCCAAAAAACAGATTTGATTTAAGTGGGCATATCATTAGTTGAAAAGTAAAAGTGATGTGTCACTGTTAAACAGATGGCTAGGAATCAGAAATTCAAACTTGTGTCATTATTAGACACAAACAGCTAATCAGGAAGCATTCAAAAATTCTGATGCTACTGCGTAAAAAGAAACAGAAAGTTGATCTTAACTTTCAAAGGAAATAAGCGAAATTAACTTAAAATGTGAGCCCTGTGCTCAGAGGGGTTTGTTTCAGCTGTAGTGCACCTGCGGTCATCAAGTCTAAGTGATTGGACTGCATGTGGAGGACCTGGCTCAATCCCTTGTAAGCCATGTTATTGGAAAAAGGCAGCAGCAGTAAGCCTGGTCTTCTCCCTGGCTGGTCCAAATGTGAACCACATGCTGTTCCAGCCGGAGGTGAGGAAAGTGGCCTGCATGGGGTTTGTTGTTGCTGGGATGGATTTCATCAAGAAGGGGCTGGAGGGGACATGGAGGCCCAGGAGGTCCCTGAAGTGGATCTGGATTTGTTTCTTATCCATCCTTAGGGAGTTGATGTAAATCCGGAGGTGCTTACAGGAAAGAGCCACATAACACCTACACTATTTGTAATGCATAGTGCAATGCATGCACACACACTTGTCTGTGCCTCACATTATGCAACATTTAACTTTTTTTTTTAGCAGATCTTTTGAATGACAATGGACACTAACAGAGAAAAGTTTCAGTGGTGTAAACTGGAATCAAGCCGGCTGATGGCTCTGCTGTGGCTGCGCTTGTCAGGTGGAAGGTGTCTGGTTTTAGAAAATTGATATAAACTAGTGCGTTTTAAAGTTGCAGACCACATATTTTTTCAATTGGCTGCACTTTTCAACACTTCTCCTTGAGAGTCTTTGTTGTAAACTCGCCATAAACAAATGACTCAAAGGGCAACTCAATGCCCCTTGACTGAACGTGGATATAAAGGCTCCTTCTTGCTTTGTTTATTCTTGTTAACACAGATATTAACCTGTATTGTTTGCTTTTCCATACTGCACAGTCATAAATCACACAATGGCAAAAGGTTGCTGAAGGTTACCGTTTGAACAAATGGCCAGTGGTGACTTTTCTCTGCCGAGGACGGTCTCAAAAGGCTGTGACTGATGTGTGCAGTATGATCTGGTATAAATTTAGATTTGACACAGCAGCACAGGTACATTATCATCCCTCTATTAATCTCATCCAGCAGCCTGGGCCCTGTGACCTGGCTACTGGGACTGTGTGTTTTGGTGTGTGTGTGAATAAAGTGCATAAGCAGATGAACAGGCATTGCTCTCATTTGTATGATGTGTATGTGTGTGTGTGTGTGTGTGTGTGTTTGAGACTAATGAGTATGCCACAATATCACTACTTAGCAGTCCCAGGAAGACAGAGAGCATGTGATAGTGCTGCAAATGGGCTAATGGACTTCTGCACCTGACCCTCCCTGCTCCTGCCCCACAGATACACACCCCACATACACACACAAACACACATCACAGCAATTGAAGGTCATGTAAGGATAGCAGGTAGAGTATGTGGGATGACTGAGAAGACTTTGTCTTATTCCATATTTTACTGTGGAAATTGATTTTAGGTTTCTCTCTCACCCGTGTGTCATTTAAGGAAGAGTGGGTAGAGATCTAGCCTGAAGTTTTCACCTGCTGTTGAATAAAATATTAGAATCACCTTCCAGTTTGATGATTAAAAACCATCACAGCTTTGAAAGTGACCACAGCTAGAAATCTGGTTTTATAATGATGAAAAGTGGAAAGATTTGAAATTACAGTACATTCACAAAAATATAACACAGTGTTACAATATGTCATAGACAGAAAGTTGCATAATTGATATTTCTTTCTGCCCCGAAGTTGCATGAAGACTACAAATTCTTGGATAAAATTCTGGTTTAGTACTTTTACTAAAACTTATGTTCAGACATAGTGTAAGGCAAATTTTAAATGTGATGCATTTTCATACAAAGTCAAACATGTAATCGGATTCAGTTCTGTGGCTCGAGTTGATGTGGAGATGGCTGCTTGTGGATGGAAAATATTACAACTAAGCTCTGAGTTCAGTCAGAAGCTGCCACTCCCACATACACACACACACACACACACACACACACACACACACACACACACACACACACACACACACACACACACACAGACACACACACACACACCCTGTCTCTTACAAATTACACTTCTGAACCATTTCCTCAGTTATGGTGGCAGCATAATCGCTGGCTTGATTTCTGCAGAATTTTAATGAATGAGCAGTGCAAGTGCAACATTTTATTAATGGCAACAACCTCACTGGGGGGTAAATGGCAGCCGTACAAAATAACAAGACTGTTACACCAGAGACTGCGGATTCATGTCCACAGTCACGACACCAGTTTAAAACTATCTTATATAATTACTTGAATAAATAAGTAGTTAAATATGCAAAATAATTAAATTGCAGTCACTCCTCTTCATTTACCAACTGTATCCATGACTTTCTGGACCTTTCCTGTCTGTGAAAATAGAAGGTGGTTAAAAACCTAGTCACGGCTTTGTGTCTGACTCAGACCAGTTCAATTGTTTAGAAGTTTCTATTGAATCACAGCTCTGTCTCTTTTTCCCTCTCCTACTGGTCGATGAAATGTTATGCCACCTAATGTTTTTGTGAAAGAAATTGAAGAAAAATAACTGTTTTATTTAAAGGAAAATAAAAATGACTGACATTCACATAAAAGGTTGCACTTGTTTAACTTTCCTGTTGCAACACGGCGTCCTTGAGAGGAAAATTACCTTCCTGTAACAGACTATAAATCATGTTTTCTGGAGCTGTGTGAAGTGTGGTCTCTTTTAAGGGCAGTTCAGTATGCTTTGGTATCATGTTGTTGATTAAGATTCAAATGAATCCATGACACTATCCTTGAACATATGGAAGCTGCTGTCATATCAGGGTCATTGTAAGAGTTGCAGGCGCTCGGCCACTGGCAGGCTCCCAGGTGCAGTCGGTGTTTTTTCTGTTGGGTGTCACTGTTGAGAGCATCGTCTGATCTGATGTGATATGATCACCTTGGTGTTGTGCTCTGCATGTGTTTTATACATGTATCCTTCACACTATTTCTTCTGTGTTTTACGTGATCTTTCTCTCTCTGTTAGCCTCCTCTTATCTAATATCACCAGCCTCCTTCCCTCCATTCTTTATCCTCTGCTCTGCAGTGCAGTTCTTATCACTCTCATACCTCACTTTGTCCTTGCCTCTCCACCACACCATCTCCCCTCTGAGCTGTCATAGAAAAAGTATTGTTGTCTCTTCCTTCTCACTCATGACTCTCCAGCTCTCAAGGCAAATATCTCTGAACACCATTGGAGAGCAATACTTTACTTTATGTTTTTTTTTTCAATCCACTATTGCAATTTACTGCGTTGTCTTTCATTACATAATACTTCTGTGTTTTGATTGTTGCCATGTGCTTATTTCTAAACAGCAGTTGCTAAGCTGATTTGTCTCTCAGCTGTTTTCCTCAGAATACGGTCCTTCTCACTTCCAAGACAAGAAATAAGTCAGAGTAATGAATTATTTGATCTATTATGACACTGAATTCATAGTGCTATTATTCATCAAGCCTGTTGGAATCATTCCCTAGAAATTACACTTAAAGCTTGACTAGAAAATAAAAGTAAAAGTTTAACTGCCAGCTGGTGCTGGGGAAATTAAAATCAATGCTAATCTGCATGCAGTGTGCATCAAGTCATTGTGTGAGGTTTTTTGTCTTGTCACTAATTGCTTTGCAAGTTATGATCACTAGGGGGCAGCACATGCTAATAGTTGATAAAGTTATTAATGTCGGTGAATGCATACAACACAATTGTCCCTTAGTTTTAACCCATATGCATACTTGCTAAACTTATTAGAATGTGAAGTTGCGCAAAAGGGAAACATAACTTAAACCTTTTCAGGATTATTGACGTCAGTAAAGACAACAAGCAACCTAATGTACTGTACAACCAAGACACAAAAAGCTGCAGTACCTGCAGGCTACAGTGACAGATTGATTAACTCTATTATCGCAGTGGAAAATCCATTTTCAGTGTCGGCACAGCTCTTGGACACAGACTAAAACATTTGGAACAACGTCATTCGCATTAGTCAGCATATGGCAGACACCAAATATCATTGTCTGCACCACAAAGGCAAAAGAAAAACAGTCCAGTACACAGGCTTACAAAACACGAATGTACCGTTCTTACACAAGTACAAAAATTGGCTTTCTGCAATAATAAGCCTGTCAGTGTAATGGTTCCTGACTGAAAAGCTGAATTGTAGTGCTCTCTCTAGTATTAAGCACCGCCACAGTGAGCGAAGCTCCAGTTTTCTGTGTGAGGAGTAATAACCAAAAATTAAGCCAAAGCAAATGACTGTAAATAACAGTCATTTCATTTCTACATTTATTAAATGCAGTGGAAAAAATCTGCAAGTCTAAATTGTAAGCTACAATGAGTATGGCTGGAAGGGACCATTAGCTAAGTGTGGTGACCTTGAGTCTGCTATCTGGTGTTTTCAGTGTAAGTAGAAGTAGAGTAGAGACAAGTAGAGTCCAGTCCATCAGCATATGTATTAACCATTAGAGCTGTTTTAGGAAGCCCCAAAAGAGAAACAAGTCTCCAACCACACAACTTAATCTAAGCGTCTCCTCTGTCACAATAACTCATCGTGTATAAAGTTACAATGAAATGAGGTTGTAATGCTTCCATCATGATCACTGGCAGTGAGTAGTCGCACAGAAGCTTCAAGTAGGTGGGTGAAGGCAACAAGCCAAGAGGAGCTGTGGGACTCAGTGGGAGGCTATATTTAGTGGAAGGAGTGCTTACTACAGGAGACCCAGTAGGTATCAAGCCCAAAAAAAGATTCAATACACACGATTTGATCGCTCATTTTTACGTGGCACTACTGCTGACTCTAACCAGACTTTTACAATAACAGCACAGGACTAGAAGTAAAAACAACTCTTCTTTCTGCAAGAGACATGCTAGTTGTTTAATGTGCAGTGCTTTCTGCACGTAGCATCAATCACAATCACTGCAAAATGGGAACTGACTCAGACGTCTGGAAGGAGCTTGGAGTTGAGCCGCTGCTCCTTCATGTCGAACGGAGCCAGCTGAGGTGGTTTTGGACATCTGATAAGGATCCCTCCTGGGCATCTGCCTTTGGGTCCAGACCCAGACCCAGGAGGGATTATATAGCTCTTATGGCCTGGAGGAGCTGGGAAGTGTTGCCAGGGAGACATCTGGAACTTCCTGCTTAAGCTGCTGCCAACATCACCTCGGTTAAGTGGGAGATGGATGGATGGATGGATGGATGGATGGATGGATGGGCGACCAATTGATTAAGTTAGCATTTTAACTCTTCAAATGCTCTACTACTACTATACGCTTTTCTACAACCATAGAGATTAAATCAACAATAATGCACACCAGTTTTCAAACCGTAAGGTCACCAATGTCTGTGTGTGAGTGAGTGATTGTAGTTCAGTGCTCGTAGTTGCCCTACAGCTGACTTGGGAGTTCCCACACTTGCTGTTTCTGTGGACTCAAGTTGACTTGATCATGATTCCCAACAATGTTTCATTTTATATCCATGGTGTGGAAAAATTGGGTGTTTCCATGACAATAGTTTGAAATCTTCTACATTTACATTCAGCATGTTAATTCCCTGCATGTCTCTGTTGCTGAGCACACAATTAGGTACTGCCATGTGTTTTTATGAATAACACATTAAAATGTGTCTATTTTAAACATCCTGAAATAAATTATAAACCAATATTGTGTTTGATGGGAAGGATATGAGCAAGATGAGGTTCACCCAAAAAAGGAAATTGCCTTGATGAACTTGCTCCTTGTAAAGTGAGTAAAGGAGGTAGAACTACACAAAGTGATGAAGACATCAGAGCCAAAGAGACTGACAGAGATGTACAGAAGGTCACACAGTGACAGTACACCATCAGTGCTGTGTCTTGTCTTTTAATGCAGACGTGCCTTGTTTTTATTTTCATGTCCACATGCAAACACATGTTCCCTTTCTCGCTGTGTGTCTTGCTTATTTGCTCTTGTCAAGGTCTATCATGCTCTTCAGTCTTGCATATAAATTGGACTGCAGCTGAGGTGTAAACATGGGTGTTTATACCAAGCAATCAGCTCGCTATAGACAGCACATGTTAACTCATATTCAGACAAATCAAGCCGGTAAATGAAGCTGAAGGAAAGAGTAGAGGCATCACAGGAGGGGGTGACTTGATGAGAAATGAAAAGTCTTTGAATGACGTAGGATTCATGCTGTTATACCATAAACAACTCATTTTATTGAAATCATGATAATGTTAAAACATTTTTTTTTTTACCTTAATGGATGGTTTCTGGTCATTTTCTAAACATTGTTTTAACTAATTCCACTTTTGGGTTTTGCGATATTTTTGTAAACCCCAGTGTGAGTTCACGGAGGTAAAAGGCTAAGGATGGGGAGAGGAAGCGCTGTATGAATGTTGTATGAATGTGAATGAACAGTTTGAATACTGATATGTAGTGGAAAAGGAGGGGTTTGTGGTCGACAGTATGTGACAACAGTTTTATCCAGGAACGAGCTTGTGGCGCCCCCTAGTGGGCAAACAGCTGAACAAGGAGTGGGGTTGTGGCTCTTTTAATTCAACAAGCTTTTATTTTGAAATGAAGGGAAACAGTGTTTGATGAAGTTGAACTGAATTTTATCCCGTTGTGTTTTAATGTTTCTCTATTTGAACTTCATGATTTCAGCTCATGCTCTTATTTACCCCTTACTTTCTTTTCTCAGGACAGCAAAGAGCCTCCAGATTGCTGCCTCAGCGAGTCTTTCACTTCTCCGTCCTGCACACTGGGGGTCGACCTGCGCCGGGGCCGCCGCCGTTTCTCGGGCAACCTGCAGCTCCCCCCGTTGTCATGGCGCCAGGGAGAACGGTCGCGGACGCCGGACGAGGAGATCATGGCCCGACCGACATCTCTGCCGTTCGGAGCCCCTCCCAGGATAGACATCACACCGGTTGAACCCGACTGGTGAGTAGAGACTGTAAAGAAGTTGGAAGAGAACAAACTGTTTATGTACGATGTTTGAAAATCTTAAAGCAGACACGGCTCAGGAAGGAGGTCTGAGAGACTTCGCTGGCACCTTGAATCAGGAGTCTGTGTCAGGAAGTCAGAGAGGAAACGCACCACGTAGTTGTACATCTCGGAAAAAGATGGCAGGACGTGACCAGGCTGTTCTCAGCAGGGAGGCGGAGAACTGCCGGCTTTGACTGAGGATGTAGTCAGGTGGTGAGGGAGACTTTAAGGAGAGGGCGAAGTCTGAAGACTTTGTATTAGAAGTTGCAAAAGATGTGAAAGCTCCTTAGAGGTAAAGCATGAGGCTAGAGCTGAATGATGATTTCTTTGTCATTGCAGAGAGGTCAGGAACTGATTATAAACTGGGAGGCTCCAGCTCACTGCTGTGGAGCAATCAGTCATCTGTTTGTCCTTCAGGCAGCACCTGCAGATTTAACAGGGTACTTACGTGTTTGTTGCCCGTGGAGAGGCACTGCCCTCAAGACTAGAGTCAGGGAACAAAAGTTTCCCATTCACAGAAATGGCCACAGTCCTTTATCATGTTACATAAAGGACTGTAACATGATGTGTATCTGTAGATCTGTAGTGGTGTGTAGGGATGGTACCTTTGAACCGATACGGTACCGATACTCGGTTCCTGGGAGCCAGTACCGGTATACATCGGTACCTGTTTTCTGTCCTTTCTTTGTGTATGTGTGGTAGTTAAAGTTATTTTGTCCATAAAAAATAGTCAAAACTTTTGAATTTTGAATATTTTTTCCTAGGGGTGGGTGATATGGCAAAAATATCATATCACGATTTTTTAAAAATGAAGTCACGATTTCGATTTGATCACGATCTTAAATCGAAAAAAAGAAAAACAGACAATTTAGGCCAAAGAACCTTTCTGAACAGATTTTAATCTAAATAGTTGCAGTTTTGCCAACATGTGCAAACAACGTAAACATAGTAAAAGGTAAACAACAACACTCTGATAAAGTGGACTCTTGCAACATAAAAGGTAGCTTTCAATAAACATGAAAGTAAAATATCATTGAAGACATTACTGTTTGTTTTATTCAACACAGTCATTTTAACAGGATTTTAAGTGTATCAAAACACTAAATAGCTGATTGAAAAGGGCCAAATAAAGATACAAACTAAAGTAACTGTTGTTATCTCTTTTAGCAAACTTTGCAAATGTCCTTTGTTTGCGCTTTGCAGCATAGAACTGCAGTTTATAGAATGAGCCCCAGACGATCCGACGATCTCTGCACTTTGGCAGATCGTCTACACGCTCTAATCCTTCACGATCTAATATCGCCGTATCGCCCACCCCTATTTTTTCCTCAACAACATCACAACTCCTCAGCCTTTAATAGTTTTTTCCTCAGGTTTGAGCACATTAAAGTAGGTATCTCCCGATGTGAGCAGTGCGGCATTCAGTGATGTCATCATGTATAGTGAGGCTTCAGCTCTAAGCAGGCACTTCTCCACTCTCGCTCACGCACGTGACGCAAAGGTGTGTTCTGGTACCGAAAAAAGGGTACTGTTTGACTTAAAGTGGAATGTTTGTGTTAATATAAGTCTTAAATAGTTATATCTTCCGACGACAATCACTTTTATAGAGTGTTTGGTCTGAAACACGGGTCTGTCAGTCACTCTGCTCTGCTGTAAGCCGAGGAGAAAACTTTCCTTGTATCCTACAACCTTTATCCAATGAGGAGAGAGAACGGCATAAAGGGGCAGTCCTCTCTGTGTGTGCAGCCAAGGGATGCGCGTGAATGTGGTGACGTAGGGACGAGGGCGGGGACTGCTAACTCCATCGGCTGACAAGAAGTTAGCCAAAACGACCGGATCGCTTACTTCTGCTTTAACGTGAATCAATACTTCGTACTTAAGTGGGAATTCAGTCGGTAGCAATAAAAGTACCGATTCAGTGCCCATCCCTAGTGGTGGGTGTACAGTGAATCCCCCTGCCCAGTGAGTGTCCCATATGCCTACATATACACACTTGTGCACCTCTGCTCATAACTGTCTCTAGGTGTTATGGGGCTCAGTGTGGGATGTGTTCTTGTATTGCACAGTGTGCGAGGGTGCTGTGCTTGGATAGTATATTTTCTTGGACTTGACATTGTTCAAAGCCAAGGTTTTGCATTGCCACCGGCTCTATGATTGGCGATCCAAGGATGTGATATCTGCTTTTTGCAAATCACAGATCTGTTCTATTTTTCCCAATCTTGACCTCTGGCATTTCCTGTCCGTATAAACACATGTTTTGTTTTTTTGCCAAGGTGAAATGCAGAAGAATGTGTATAATGTTGTTTATTTTCATACCTTTTGAAATGAGTCCTGGGGCACTCAAAGGTACATTAAGTGCAGCTAATCACTAGAGACACAGCAATGTTAGAAGCCAGCCGTGGGTTTCTCCAGTCACACTGAGCACTGAGAGATCTGGTTAGAAAACCTCCCTGCATCAGTGACCGGTCTGTCGTGTTGCATTCAGCCTTTTGGGGATGACACTGCCTTGTTTCATTATTTATGCACCATGCCTCCAGTCACAGTTGTGCGTTCACACATACACTGGGCACATGTTCACACACACACACACACACACACACACACACACACACACACACACACACACACACACACACACACACACACACACACAGCAACAGGTACAATGTGCAGTTTCAGATAACACATACACAAACACAGACAGCAAGTGGCCAGTTGTTGGCGGGCAGCCAGTTGGCCAGTCGTGTCAAATTCAGATATGCTTTTACTTCACTCACTAATCAGTCCTGATTGGCCCTCTTCTCCAGTGTGTGTGTGTGTGTCTGTGTGTGTGTGTGTGTGTATTTTGAGGAACACTTTAATAGGAGTTGCCAAGTGTTTCATTCCTTTCAGTTAGATGAATAAAGACTGCTGGGGCTAATCATCCCTGATTGGCACTGCACATTAGTGTATGTGTGTCTTTATGTATTTTACATACATGTGTGTGTCTGTTTCCTGTGTAACTGCTGGTTATATTGTAGGTGATGTAGGCCAATGTGTTGCTGGATGTCAGAGAGAATTTAACATTTTCAATATGTCTGACAGACGGTGTATGACAAATTTGCTCGAGCTCACCAGATCTTGGCCTGTTTCCAGTAGTTTCTAGTTGTGACCTTCAGTAAGAAACCACATCTGTTCCTTTCTTAGATTATTTAAATAACAGATGTTGAAAACTCTTGAATATGAAGAGAACAAATAGTTATTTTTCCCTTTCTTGTTAGAAAATTAAAATCCTCTCTAACGTTCAGAAAAATAGAAAAAGCATGTTATAATTTTCCATTGCTCAAAGTGATGCACTGATTTATTGGCAACCAAAAGATTCAGCATGTAAAAATTCACTTCAGACGTCATTCGAGAAGCTGCAGCCAGCGAGCATTTGGTATTTGTTGCTTGAAAAACAACTATAATGCAATTAGTCGCCCAGTATCCTCGCTGATTAAAAAGCTGATTAATTGCTGGAGTTCTAGTCAATATTGCTGAGTTCAAGAACTTAATTACGGAAATATTAAAGTTATATAAGTTGGCACACTGACAAAAAGAAAACAAAAGAAAATGAATTTTACATTGAAGAGTTTGAAGCTTGCAACTTCTCTGTCTACCAGGAGAGGGCAGTGTGTTAATGGATGACTGGATGGACTTTGCACGCTCACGTTTTCACAGCCCAGACTGGTGACAGATCAAAGGGAAAGGCTGAATAGATAAGTAGAGAAACATTAATGCAGATGCTTTCACACAGGGAGAAAACGATGTCAATCATAAGCTGAGGCTCTTTGTGTTCACCTGATCTCAGCTCAGTTTAAAATCGGTGTCAGATGTGTTCGACATCTCTCTTCACCATCATCATCAAAACACCAAATGAGGGAATATGTGTTTAGAGAAATCTCTCCAGAGGGATGCAGACACTTGGGGTGGGGTGTCTATGCCGAGGAGCAGAGATGCTGTCCCGGTGTCTTCCGATGGTTCAAGACCTTAATAAGACGTGTGTTTCCCACCTGAACACATGTTACACTTTCATTTTTTCCTTCATACGATCTTACGGTGACTTCCATTTCTTTCTGTTAACAGTGAGTTTATTGGTGGCCGTAGAGGTCCCTCAGGCAACCGCAGACTTTATAGCAGGTGAGGTGTGTGTCAGTCGTCAGTCATCCTGGTGCTAGAGGCAGACACGTTCCCTCATGTGCCCCCCCCCCTACCCTCCTCTCTTTTAAAAGCCATCACACGACTGTTATGTCCCCTTCAGGCATCACTGCTGCTGAACATCGGGGTCAGCAGAACCTTCCTGAAGGTCCTCCAGTCTGATTACTCTCTTCCCCGGTGAAACCTCAAGTCGGTAGTTGTGTGCGTCTGTGTACGTGTGTGTCTGTGCTTGTGTATTTATGTGCTTGTGTTTTTTGTCCGTGAAACAGTTTAAGTACAAGTCATCAGCACCACCTCTCCTCCCGATCCCCCACCCCTCCGTCTTTCTGCTTGTACTTATTTAAGTTCTGCCACTGATGGTTGGAAGGAGCGAGAAGTTATTTTGGGATTCAATTATTTTTCCTGCTGATGTACACAATTGCTTCAGAGCTGAGAATCGCTCACAGATTGATTGTTAAAATTGTGCATCTGCGTGTGGGCGCGCTTGTGTCGCAGCTCGAGGGAAAGCCTGTGCAGACGGAAACTCTTAAAGTGTTAATGATCGAAAGTCAGCACCTAGTGGAAGTGCTGTGTGTGTGTGTGTGTGTGTGTGTGTGTGTGTGTATGTGTGTGCGTGCAGCATGAAAGCCAGTGGATGAGTACAAGGACACTAGCAATCAGACTTCAACCTGATGAATCTCAGGTTCACCTCATCCAGACTGTTGTAATTAGGTGAGGAGAGGTCATCACAATCAATACAAAGATGGTTCGTACACATGAGGGAGGTGACACGCTCGCTGAGCTCAGAAGACGTCGTTAAATTCTTTGTGCTTTATCACATCGCTTATTCGGATTTTTGATAGATTTAAATTGAACACACTACCCTGCTATTTTCATCACATTGCCAATCTCTTTAAACTTTCACAATGACTGCATATGGTTGAAATATCCATTTATATGTTTGATGAAATGTTGCAACTTACAATGGCTCTTGATTGTGGAGTTTCCATTGTGTTTTAGTGGCTGAATGGCAGCAGATAAGGACGCCCTCAGCCAAAGCTACGACACTTCACAGCCGCTCGACGGTGGCTGATGGCCTCTGGATTCCTGAGTGCCAGTGAAAGCATCATGTCGCCGTTTCTATTTCTTTATGGGACGGGTATATGCTTCTGGTCATAAAGTCGTTCTTTATGACCAGAAGCGTTCGTTCTCTCTTGGAGATCAAATTTGATTTGTGCATTATTCGAAATACAACAATGCTCCAGCAGTCTTTGTATACAACTTTATTTCCTGTGGCTGCAAAACTCTATTGCTGTCTTGATTTAAATACATTTTGATAAAGAATCAATTGCATATAGTTCATAATGATATCAAACTAGAAGACTGAAATGATTGATCAGTTATCATAATTTTTGCTTGATTAATCTTGTGATGGTTGACTATTCAATTAAATCCATTAATTGCATCAGCTTTACTTTTCAATACTATTTCCTGCAGCCCATCTGTTTGGCCACAACATCAGAGTAAACCGCATTAGATTGAAGTTAGTCCAACCACCGTTTTTGCCTCACTTCATTTATTTTTATTTGCTAGTTGTCCCAAACGAACCAACATACCCAGAGTCGGTGTAATAATTGAGGAGCGAGGGGACTACACATTAGCTAAATGATGTCTTTGCAGGTCTTGAAATTAAATCCTATGAAATTGCTGCTTTGCAAAATATTGTCACTGTTGCATGATATTTCAGAGTTGCTTGGCAGAACACTATGGATGTGCACAGGTCTCAGCAGAGTCCTCGTACTGAAGACTTATCCATTTGAAATCTCAGTGATGTATAATAATATAATTTCCCCACTATGAATGAAATTTGCCATTTTGGCTGCCTCTCCAAAAGTGATTTGAAACCATATCTGGATGTGTTTTTCACCCATGAGTCAGGACGACACTGGTCAGATTATGGCTTGTCTGCACTCTGTGTACTTTCTTTGTGCGGCGTGTTGTCGAGCGCTGCCCTCTCTGCTGGTGTTCCAGACGGCTTTCGTGTGGGTGTGAGTAATCCACAGAGCCAGTGAGCAGAAATTGGATCAAGCATTTTTCATTTTAGCACGCACGGAGACTAAAGGAGACGAATCGTGCGTCAAGATTACGTTTGTGTTCATGTGTAGTTCCAGCTATTTGGCTTTCAGCCATACGCTGCATATTAAAAGTAATCAACCTTCTTTCTTAATTGCTGTAACACTCTGAATATCAGCAGATTAATTACGTTATGTTGTAGATACACGTCAACAGGAAAATAGTGTAATTTCACAAGTGATTATGTCAGTAAATATGTGGAAGTAAACAAGGGATAATAGTGGAGGTGTGACTTGTTTATGCTCTTGTTTGGAGCTGTTTAGCGACATTGCAAGGTGCATTTTGTCTTTTTTGCGACACCAGTGGGAAATGCTGCGCCCCTCAACTTCAACTAAATGCCAATAGTCAACACGCATCTCATATCTGAACATCATTTTGCATGATTATACAGATCAGCCAGTGGAACAAGGATGGCCAAATAAAACCCAGCTTTATGCTAAATCCTCCAAATGTTCCCCACAGTTTCATCAGCTTTGGGAGAGTTTTGGTTCAGTGTCAGAGGTAAAAAAATACAAATAAAACAAGTAAATAAAATAATCTGTCATATTTATTTTACCCTCTCATGGATGTTAGTTTGTATTGCATGGGAGTTAAACCTGATGCTCAGAGGGGTTTAGTTTGTAAGGCTGGGAGTTGAGACGGATGTAATTTAATGTGATTATTGTCTTCATGCTATTCATGATATTCAAATGTCCCACAGAGACATTTGTTGCAGAGATCACTGTGTTGTGCACAGAAAAAATATTATGAAGGTCACCTCTCTTACTCGCTGTTGTTTTCCTTTTTCTAAAAGCTTTTATCCTTTATTTGCATTGATCACAGGAATCTAATTCATATGAATAAACAATTCACAACCTGTCCTTGACACTTCAGTGTGTATAATCTCCCTTTTCTTTGTCGCCATGTCTTGTCTTTCTCAGGTTTTTTTTCCCCCGTGAACTGTACAGGGAATGAATGCAGGTCTGTTAATCTGGGCCACAATGCAGGATTGTTTTTCATTTATCTTTGAGAGACGGTGTGTGAAAGGGGGAATAAGGAAGAGAGGGTTTTATGTAACCAGAGATGCTACAGTGAGGGCTCTCATCTCAAGACCTGAACTCATCACACGCATGCCCCATCACCTCCGTCACACACACACACACACACACAGACACACACTGGTCGTCGCCCTGCTCAGGGTTTCACTGTGGGAGGCCAGAGACTGAGGGAAAATGGGGCAGGCTGAAGCGCCTCTCTTGCATGTCGTGAAATTATAGAAAGTGACAGGTGGGCCTGTGGGGTGGGCAGGGATACTTATAAAATTTTAACCCTGTGCTCAACCAGAAAGGTTGAGGCATGAGGGGAAACAATTTTGGGAATTGGATTTAATTTACCCTAACTCTATTCCATTCATTTTATTGCTAATTAGCAATGGTAACTTGCGTAAAGACCCCATTAAATGAAAAGTGTCTTTTCTCAGCTTTAATCCTGTATCAGCGTCTTAATTGTTAATTTTTCTGTTAATATTTTTCCAAATTCATGTCAGAAGGTTATTATCCGGGTATCTACATCAAAATTGATGTATTTTTCTCTTCCTGCAAAACGATTTCAGACATTTGATGACTCATCCTGCACTAGAGGGCGTTCCTATAATTGTCTTCAATTAAATTTTATTTTATTCTTTTTTAATTTTTACGTCCCTCCACTGAAATATAATCCTGCCGATCAGCGTCACAACCTCTGAGCTGTAACGAGCGAGTTCTGCCGACACTGTGCATGAGCTTGTGCTAACTGTATTTACATGAAACACACAATCATGCGGAACTGCATAGCACTCTGAGAGCCGCTCCAAGACGTCTTTAACTAAAATAAACATGGCTAATATGTTAGCATTGTCATCAGAAGCATGTTAGCATCCTCGCTGTAGTATTTACCTCAAAGCAAAGGAGCGCCTCACAAAGCCTCAAGCATGGCTGTGGAATCTTAATCTTGTTTATGGTAACTACTATAAACAATGAATCAGTAATTCAGATTGTTTTCAGGATTTAAGACCTTTATCGGTCCAGATATCTAACAAAGAGTGCAGCGTTTCCTTCAGTTTCCACCCCCACTGATGTCGGTATCGAGGTCTGCTCGATCAAGGAAACATAGCAGTGAGGAGCTGCCAGAGCTCCGAGTCCTTTATGGTTGGCTGCAGGGACATCTCAGCTCTATCTGTTCTGTGACCGTGCATTGTGAGCTTTCACTCAAGCCCGCAAGGATGTAAAAACTCAGAGTTTAATGTCGAATGAATTGGCCCAGTCACTCTCCAATTCCAATTCAATCTTTTCCAATCTGTAATCTTCTAAAATGACTCACACAAGCATTGGTTTTCTGTCTGTCTGTCTTGTCTGTCACATTTCTGCTTTGTCATTCATCTTTGTCATGCCATTTTCAGAACCGAAACCTCTGTGATATGCAAGAGTCAACAAATATATTTCAATATTTTGCTTGGAGGTGTTTTGGGGCCATTCTTTATTTCTTTAATTAAGTATTCACTAGCACTGGGTTCACAAAGAAATGGCAGGCAGGTGAAAAAATGGATAATTCAGTCTTTCAATTTGATGAGGTGCTTCTTGATCATGCTGATGGCATGCTTTTAGGGATATCTAATATCTGTTGATCAGTTGATCCACCCATTTTGGCTGTAATATGTTGACAACTATTTGATGGATTGTCGCTCAAAAGCTTGTACAGATATGCATGATGCCCAGATGAGTATAGATCACCATTTCATCAGGGATTCACACAAATGGCATACTGGTGGCACAGTTCAGATAGATGGATTCTGTTTTGCCGAGTAAAATGTCTATTAAATAGGATTTAGCAGTCTTCCACAGTAAAGCTTTAGTTACTTATTATATTTCATCTACATAGCACCAACATCAGGGCAAAACTGTAGATTTCTCACTAAGTGCAAAACAATGACAATCGCAGCAGCCTCAGCTGTGCTGTGCATTTACTGATAATGAAAGCATGCTTACTGTATGTGTTAAGAAAAGGTGGTGAACATGACAAATGTTACACCTTGCTTTAACTGTGCACGTTAGCATTATAATGGTGAGCTTATTAACATTTAACTCATACAGTAGCACTGCTGTGGAGGATTTAGAGAACAGCACTCCTGCACATCTACTGTAGTATATGATTTCACAACTAGTTCACCTATTGAATGCTACTGGGATCCATTATTCAGTAAGCAAGCAGCATACAGGTCAGTTATTTTTAACTGTGTGTGTTTGCTGTGTTAGTTTGGCCTGTGTGACAGTGAAACTTTTAATTATTCGTAGTGACGAAGGATGGACGGGCCGAGGGAGAGGAGCCAGGGAATGCTATGCATCATTGGCTGATTGTTAAACCTCTAACAACACAACACACACACACACACACACACACACACACACACACACACACACACACACACACACACACACACACACACACCAGTCTGTGCTCCTACAGTATGATGCTTTCTCATATTACTACAAGTGTTTTTCTCTTTTACATACGAGCTTGGAGAGACTATTTTCATGCTTCTGTGGCTCACAATGACTCACAACCTAAACAAATCAGTCCGCTGAGCAGACGAGCAAAGGCTCACATTTCTAATACTCGTCACGCCGCCTTTCTGCCTCCTCTGATGTTCCTTTTGGATTTTTCTTCTCAGTCTCTCAACCTTCAGGGCATTGCCCCCGTTTTTTTTCTCTGTCTTCTTTTCATCACTTGGTGTAGCCCTTTGTATGTGTGGATATGTATCAGGAATGCCTTTCTTTCTTTCTTTCTTTCTTTCTTTCTTTCTTTCTTTCTTTCTTTCTTTCTTTCTTTCTTTCTTTCTTTCTTTCTTTCTTTCTTTCTTTCTTTCTTTCTTTCTTTCTTTCTTTCTCCTTATTCTTTCTGACCATAGTTCATTGCAACAACAGTTTAGTGCTCTGCATGCCTTAGTCTGTTTATTTGAATCAGTTGACCTTTGAGCGGTGTGTATGTTTTTGCTCACTAATGCCCATTAAGCTGTTTGCCTTTATCTCCTTTCCAAATTGCCTTTTTTTTTTTTTTTTTTCTTGGTCTGCTCTCACCGGTTGCCTGGCCCACTAAAGGTCACAACATCATCAGCAACATTACCACAAATCCCTGCTAAACAGAAAATAAATAATAAAACTGACAACCTGTTACTGTGCCTGCCTGCCTGTCGTCACGGCGGCCACCAGCCAATCCTTAACCGGAGGGGCGTGGCCTCTGCTCGCTGCGTGCCTGCTCTCAGCTCCTTGTGTATATTCTGAATGAAACAGCAAGTGAAGCATTTGCCTGCATGCTGTGCCGTGCTGTGCTGTGCTCTGCTCGCTGCTCTGACTGCGTGAGGTGAAGGGAAATCTGACTAGAGGCTCGGCGTAGTGGGGAGTCACTCTGTGCCACACCAGGAGTGCCTTTGGAAGAGGTGGGGGTTGTTTGCAGAGACAGGAGGTCAGTCATGCAGTGATGGATGGAAGGAGAGCAAAACAGGAGGAGGCAGAGAGCAGTTTTCAACCCCTCTGAATCTTTCATAAAGGAGATCCTCCAACATCAAGCTGCCTTGATGGACTGAGAGAAAGAGCTGGTACTGAGGTGTGCATTTAGCAGGCACCAACTGTGCCAGAGAGACAGAGAGGGACACAGACAGGGACAAGGAGGGAGAGGGATAAAGCACCGGGGTTGTGCACTTTACTGACAGCGAGAAGCAGGAGAGAGATGGGAGAGGAGCTGCTGTGGTGACAAGAGGGATTCTTCTGTCCTGGAAGGAGCTGTATGTGACCCTGCCGTGGGTAAAGCTCCTCTAAGAACCTCTGATGAACAGAGGACCAGCAGGAAAGCACGGCGTGTGAGCCAAAAGGAGCGAGGGAGAGCGAGAAAGAGGGAGAGGGCACGACTGCTGACTGGCTAATCCCTAAAACCCTGAAGAACGGGGGGAAAAGGGGGAATGACAGAAAAGCACAAAGGCGAACAACAAATGTGTGATCTGACCCTTTTCTGTATGAATGATTGTGTGTGAGTGAGGTAGATTCAGTTTTTAGCCCAGTTTAAACTTCTCTGTGTGTGGATCAGGCAAATAATCGGTGGTATATGACTGGCCGCGGCCGGTGGGACTGACTTTGGACAGAGAGAGTGGCAGAATTTGTCAGAGGAATAAAAAGTCGGGGCCACACAGAGAGAGCTGAACCCAGCCTGCAGGGATGTCGTCCAACGAGCTGAGTGTCGAGATGGACTCTTGCATTCGGACGTTCAAGGAGCACATGCACCTGGAGCTGGAGCCTCCGAAGATGCCAGGTGTCGGCGGGAAGAGGGGCGCCACGTCCCCGAAGCTGTCCCCCAGGAGCTCCCCGCGGCTCTTTCGCAAGCTCATGGTCAACAAGAGCATCCGACAGAGGCGACGCTTTACCGTGGCTCATACCTGGTAAGGCCCTGGGTGGGGCGGGGGGTGGTCATTAAGGCAAAAAAGTAATGGGAGTCTGAGTCTGAGACAAACAGGGAAGGGAATAGAGGGGAATGTGCATGTACAGGGAGAAAGTGGAGGAAGATTAGGTGGGGGAGTGGATGGATGAAGATGGAAAGAAGAAACAAAAGAGACATAATGGGGTTAAACTGATGGAGAATGGGAACAGGGGGATATTAAGAGTGACAGCAAGGAGAAGTGGATGGTTGGAGACAAAAAAAGAAGGAAAATGGGTGAGATCTGGGAATAGGGAAGAGTCACGTATGAGGGTTAAACAGATAGTCAATGAGGGGGGAAGGAAGAGATGGGGAAGAAAAAAAAACTCAACAGAAGGTGAGAAAATAAGGAGGATGAGGAGAGGACTGATTAATCCCTCAAAAGTAAAACAATTTCATAGGCAGTGTGAGTTTTCTCATGATGAGTGGGGTCAAAATGTGTGATAGGTTAGTGATATGTGCTGTCTGGTGATTTGTGACCGGGTTAGATGATTACATAATAGAATAAAATCATATTCAGCAGACTCCCCTGTCCACCATTTTGATGTAGTGTGTCTCTGCCCTGTACCTGGCTGAAATTTGTGTGTATGTATGCGTACGTGTGTATGTGTGTGTGTTTGTGTTTGTGTTTGTGTGTGCGGATCAGTCCTTGTTTTGGATGGCTGCAGTGATGTGGAGGGAGTGTTAGGCGCATTATGTAACCCGGTGGTTCTTAACCTTTTTGGTTCACAACCCCAATGAACAAATGGATGTCTTCATAACACAAGACAAGCTCCTCCACAGGAAGACAAATATATTACACAACATCATACAATGACATACTGTGATTTTTTGTTGTTGTGACATTCATGTTGATGTTATTCCTCTTGGCACATTCCCTAGAAGAAGCTGCAAGTCTGATTTTCTCAATTACACCAGATCATAATGTCAAAGGCGGATATATCCATGTTTTGCTTCTCATACACCCCATATTTCCATGTTGTTGATAATGTTTCCTCAGCTACTTTGCATTCTTTTATGCCCCATCCCCCACCCACGGCCTGAGTTTTTGCAGCATTTAGGCACTATACTAGATGTGAAGGGAGGGCTTGCTATGTTATGCAATGTATGGATTAGAGGCAAGGGGGGAAAAAAAGAGCTGCTGTGAGATTTGATTAGAAAAAAAGCTTCAAGGTGACTTTTGTCCTTCATGAAAACAGCAGTTAAATTTGTTCACATTAGGCAGTGGAGGTGTTTTTTTCTTGGTTTTCTAAATGTTGTGAGGCTTGTGAAGGTGAAAGCCATCATCTGTGAAAGGAGGAATTAGCATTTGCCCATTAATACATATCTGATGGGTTTACATGTATTCAAATTTTGCGGCAACATGATAAAACAGCCTTGTCACTGCTTGCATGGGGCGGGTCACCAAAAAAAAAAAAGAAAATCAGTCTCTGTTGTGGGACAAGGAAATGAGTTCAGATATGAATCTGCTCCTGTTTGCTGTGTCTAAACACTGTGCTGTTTTTGTGATGGGCAGAGAGATAATTTTGTGCATGTGTGTGTTTTTTTTTATACGAAACTCTGTCTATGTGAGAATATGTATGTAGAATCTGACACTATATCCCAATGTATGTACATATGGGTGTTTTCAGATGCACATATTGAATTCATTCTTTTCTCCTTCTACCTCCTTAGACATGGGAGCCCAGGTCTGTTTATCTCCTCTCTCCCTTATTGTACAGCCTATTTCTGTACAAAGAGAGGGATTTGTGGGGGTTGGGTGGGCACAGAGGGGGAAAATGCGAGAAGAAAAACAAGGAAAATTGCTTCATTTAGATATCATTAAAGATGTCAGCGGAGTCCTCTCTCCCCTTGTTTGCTTGCGCATTCTCACAGAATATGGGCTCGATCCGGGGACATGACGACACCCATTACAGCCATTAACCGCCGGTCCAGCCCATTAACAGCCATGTTCATGATAAAGTGCCCTTGAGCGAGACACCGAGGTGTATAGCTGCTCAGTCACTGTAATGCTCCGAGAGTGACAGGTAAGAAGCTAAAAATGGAAATTGGTGGGGAGGCGGGGTGTAGACGGAGCCAGAAGGAGCCCAAAGGGAAAAAAATCCACAGTCATCTCCAGGGAGAGGGGTATAGGCATGGCGTCGGGGCCGGCATGAAAATGGAGGAGATAACGATACCTGCCAACAAGCACCAGGTGTTTAATGTTTTTTTAATCAGGCAGACGACACATATTAGTGCACACTTAAAAATATAGACGAGCAATCAGAGAGGATTACAAGATTAATCGCTGCACTTTTTTTTTTTTTGCTTTATCCCATCTCATTTAATACACCGAAGTGGCCCAAAATGTCATTATCCCCCCCTTTTTTTGCCCTTTTAAAAAAAATGAGGCACCTTTCCTGGGAAATCCTTCAGGGTATTACTGGCCACAGACTTTTCCTGGCCTAATTGTGTTCCCACCTGTGCTAGACTTTGGGGAAAGGATTATGAACTACTATTACAGTAAAAAGGCCTGACCTACACGTCAGGCGCTTTTACTGTTGGATAACAGAATTTATCACTAACACTGATTATCTTTACAATTTCTTGCACAACTTATGCTAAGTACATGATAAAATGAAGAATCAGTTACAAAACCAGATGGCAGATTCTTCTCTTAACATATTTTTCTCTCTGTATCTATATGAGTTGTTCTTATTCCCTGTGAACCATAATGACATTTTGTCAACTTGCCAGAAATGGTCTGATACGATTTTTGATATTGGTCAGCGGAGCGTTGTTGTTTTTTTATTGATATTTATATAACGGCAGTATTTCAAATGTCAGTGTGGTGTGAAAGGGGTCAGTCAATGAGATGAATCCACTGAGAATTACCACTTGAATCTGCAGCTCCCATCGGTTTTACACAGCTTTATTGTATGTCAGCTCTTTTTTTTTTACTGGTCTGTTCTGTAGCTGTTTTGGTTTTGGTTCACTCATTTCTGGCTGCATGCAGAAGTTTACAGAAAAAAAGAAGCTATAAACATCCACAGTTATACCGCTTGCTCAACACCAACAGTTAGTTGGTGAGCGCAGTGGAGGATTTAGCAGCAGAAGAGCTGGTGTAATAAAAGAGAGTGCGTATTGGACATTGAAATGATGCATGACTCCAAATGAATAGCTGCTCTGTGACTTGTGTAAATACTATAAAGAACTTTTATGTCAGTTGTGTGTTTTGTGTCCACTGCTCTCCAGTGGTTAAATAACATCTGTTGATTCAGATTTGACAAAGTATTTGTTTTTACCCTAACCACAATCCTTTCATTAAACATAACCACACTTCAACAATATGAAGAAACATTTGTTTTTGTGGTTTCTTTTGAAAAGGAGGATACTGTATTGTTTAAAAGGGCACAAGCTAACGACCTTTATTGTTTAATTTGGAGGACAAGTTGAAATATTACTACCAGTAATTTGTGAAGGAACTTCCCTACAGATCCCTGTAGAGTTATGAAAAAGCAGCAGTTAAAGGATCATGGGTGGGAACAAGTGGCTCCGAGGGGTTATTTTTCGTGCTCATATTCTCAAAAACATGTATTTTCAGTCTGAGATTTTTTTTCTAATTCATTGTCTGCTCACCAACCCCAAACATTTTCCCCTCGTGAGAAGAAAAGTCTGCTGTGTCATTCAGTCCAAATCAATATTATAAAGACGATCAAGCCCGACAGGTTCATACGCTCTCTCCTCCGTCTCTGTCTCTTCTTTCGATCTGTTCCCATGCCTGGACATTTTCACCGTCTGGAAGTTTTAAATGAAAATCTGTTGCCAATCCCCGAATCCAGAACATGAAGCAAGTTTTCCAAACTCCTGTGTAACCCATTATGAATTTCTCTCTTGCTTTTACTCATAGTGGCATTACTTGGCCCGGTTGTGGACCAGTTGCTGGTGAACTCTTGACCTACTGGCACTGAGACAATGATTCTTCTGTCTGAGCTGCTCAGCTGTCCTCCTGTCTCGTTCTCTGTCTGTCTCTGTCTTTTACACTCTTTGTCTGTCTGTGTGAGTCTTTCCCCGAACTTCTCCTCTTTCTGTCTGCTTCATTCTTTTGTATGACTGCTGGTCTGTCTCTTCTTCTTTTTTTTTTTTTTTGTCTGTGCCTTTTCCTTTCTGTGTCTCTCTCCACTGTTTTTCTTTTTCACTCCACAGCAGCACATGATGTAAATGTTTGATGGCCGGCTGAGGCGTATGACCGCTCTGTTTCCCACTCACACAAAAAGCACATTAAGGGGAGATGGGACGGAAGTAGAAAGTAACTGCCATGGGAATGGGAAGAAGGTTGAGGAGTGGAAAAATAGCAAAGACAAAAGGGAAAAGAATGACATTGAATACATGTAAATGTACTCTGTGTAACTGATGAACATTACCTAACACACTAAAGACTATCACACCTACATACAGTATCTGTGAAATGTAAACACTTGAGGCTGTTTTTTTGTTTTCATCAGCAGCTGCAAACAGGGCTGTGCTGAACTTGGCCTCTTCTTGTGTGCTGACGTCCATCAGATGCTTTCAGGGGGGCGAAGAGACACTGAAGAAGACTGGAGGGACAGATAAATAGGTGGAAGGAAGGAAATGCACACGGTGTGTGTATATAGAAAGAGGGAGATGGATAAACAGAAAAGCAGACCTCATTTACCACAGCGGAGTCAGCTTTGGCAAAAAACAAATAGAGGTCGCTGTACACAGAGGGTTATTTACCTTAGCTTAAATGTCAACGTAAATATCCATCTCTCTACACTAGTGTATCCAGCGCGCTCTCTCTCTGCTATTGATTTGTTTCTTTCTCTACTCGCGTCCATGACTCACCCAAAATCATCTTTCTATGAACGTCAGGGAAGGCTTGACACGATAATTGTCACTGTCGCAGCCGGTGTGTTTACGCCAACTGCTCGCTTGAATAAAAGACGGGGGGGGGGGGGAGACAAACGGAGACACAGAAGCTCATTTCATTACACAGCAAATGGATCACACATCCATCATAAAATGTATGTATGATATTTCATCAAAGATGTGGCCCCGTCTCTGCTGTGAACTGCATTTCTATCTCATTTTGTGTGAAGATTTACTTCAGTTTTCCACAGCCCGTTCCCTTTGTATGTGTGTGTTTTTGGTGTGTGTGTAGCAATTATGTAATGTCCTGAAACTGTGTGGGGAAACTTGGGCACTGGGTCACTTTCTGCCCCATGAACAGATTTTAAGTGGAGTAGCATCTATATATAAATGTAAAAAAAAAAAAAAGTAATCTTACAGTCACCTTAACATTTGAAAGGACATGGCTCTCTACAAAGAAATGACAAGGTAACGTCAGAGGCTCTGTTCAGACGTGCAACCTTGCTACGTTGATCTGATTTAACACGTTGGTCTCATGTCTGAGTATCTGAATAAGCTCTGAGTCACATTCACATAAAAGTCATGACTGTGATCTTTGCTGTGCTAAACCTGGTAACATTTCCCCATCTCTTTCAACATGGCATATCTCACAATGCAGCTCAGGCATTGTGGTTCGCTCTGTAAATATCCTCACGTCTGAATAGAGCTCAACAGAAAGACCTCTACATCTGAAAGATCAGAAAAAAAACATCACTTTAATACCTACAGGAAACCAACAGTGTTACATCTGCCATGTCGGACAAGAGGGTTTCAGATTCCCATGACCATTATTCTGTGTTTTATTAGACTTCTTTTGTTTGTGGGCAATTGAGGTAATGTAAAAAATAAAAAATAAATGAGATGGGGCTCCCTCAGTGTCCTGAAGGCCACATGTTGCATGTAGCTCTCCAACATTTCCAATTACCTTCTTACTGGCACAAACAAAATAAAAAGATATTAAAGTAATTTTTTTAACCAAGTATAGCCTGGTCTTGTTCTGAACACAAAGTCGTGACCAATTTTTGAAGCTGTATTGACATAGTTGATGATGTCGTAATTTTCACTGGACTTGTACAGGTGTTTGTGTGACTTAGGCTTGTTTTTCATCTAAATCTTGTGTGCAGCGCTTTCATTTCAGTCTCTGACAAGACTTGAATCACCGCCCAATCATCTTGCTTGACATGCAGGTCCATACAACACATCGTTGACATTTGTCAACCCCACCCCCACCTGCGTCCATACACTGAGATTGGTACAACCTAGATGCAGAATTTTAAGAAACGTCAAACATCAAAGCAGTGTTTCCCACAGCAGGTAAAAACTGGATCATTGAAACATTTGGTGAAGAATGAAGGCATCATAGTTCCCAGGGTGTCTGAACCTGCCACATCCTTCTAACGTCATTGCGTTTGTTCCGCCCACAACGGCTCTGATTGGCTCAGTTGTTTCTTCAGCCGTTCAACAGCCATTCGCAAAAAGCAGCATCAGTCCTTTTTGAGTCACTGATAAAGTTGTGGATGTGGGCGATGATTCAGAGGTCTCCTCCTTCTCCTCCTCCTCTTCTTTCTCTCATACTGCATGCCTTGGTTCAGCAGCCTCCATCTCTGTCTCCTGTCTCCCTGTACTGAACCAGCCGAGCAGAAAGTTAACTATTACGGATGGGTGAAGGAGTGCGAGTGTTCAGGGCTGTGTGTGTGTGCATGTTAACACGCCTGTACGTCGTTATCTCGGCCGGGATTTGGGTTTAAAGGGATGAAATCTTGCGACAAGCTATGGGTGACATGTTTCACACTCTTTTACATGTCGAGGACACAGAACACACTCGGCTTATTAATTTCTCAGGTTGCTCATGTTAATTTCATAACTGCTGCATAATTACATGACGTGTCCTGGCTGCAGGTTTGCATATTCTTACATCTTTATTAAAGCAACATAAGGGAGTCAAAAAAATATCCACATTAAGGTCCAGTGAGATGTTTATAAAGAGAAACAAGTCCCTGATGTTGACACACACACACGCGTTA
Organism: Trachurus japonicus; assembly: GCF_045865225.1. Classification (NCBI taxonomy): domain Eukaryota; kingdom Metazoa; phylum Chordata; class Actinopteri; order Carangiformes; family Carangidae; genus Trachurus; species Trachurus japonicus. Next base: position 23,887,451 of record NC_140910.1, read on the forward strand.
GCCACTTGAATGCTTAATTAGCTGAAGTAGTGTTTAGGTTTGCATGCACGCAGTGGTGAAGGGCTGATGGGAAAGTAGCTCTTGTTCCCCTGGGATGTCCTGGTGGTTGCTTTAAGCTACTGTAAAGAACATACTGTACCATGTACTTACACTGCTGTCACTTTGAATTTGTCTGATGAGGTGTATTGCTTGTCATCCCCCCATTGCCCCTTTTGTACTCCCTCGTATATGGTCCACCATGGCAGCAGTGCCTTTTAAATGCTTCTCCCCCCCGCCCCTCCTTGTGTATACTGGTTATGATGGAAATGTGGCACACTGTATTTCTCCTTTGGTCCTCTGGTGATGCATAAAGAGTAAATGGTTTGTCAGCCTCTGGATGAAAGTCACATTGTCAGTGTGTTATGAAAGAAACACAAGAGAAAGTCCAAATTGATATCCCCTGCTGTTTTTATATTAATGCTTATAATGAATGTGTGTGTGTGATTCACTTTTTTTCCCTCCCATATTCATTACAGATTGGACCTGCTGTGATGCAAACACGCATCTGAGTTCACATCACTGCACATGAAAATTATGGTAGAGTGCGAAACAGGAAAATGGCAATAAACAGAAAAATGAATACTAAGATAGTAATTGCACTGCACGATTATAAAGTCAGCTAACGGCTCCTGTTCTCTGAAAAGGTTACTTAAAATGTGGTAATAATGCTACGGCAATTTGCAAATGAACATAAGATTTGTCTTTTCCTTCATTTAAAATGACGTAAAGAATTGAAAAAAACATATTTATCTTTATTTTTAACAGGAACATGATTATAGTGAACAGTGCATAAAAGAAAGATTAGTTTTGTAGTTATAGTAGCACTTATGGGGATGTATCACTATTGGGACACGCACAGATATTACAATATCAACAGTGTAAGAGTGTATTTAAAGCTAATGAGAACACATGTTGTGCTGCAGTTTGGTGTTGGTCTTCAGTGAGACCAGCATTACTGACACAGCCTCCTCACATTACAGGGAAGTCATTTAATTAATCATAATGTACTGTAGGATATCATGTTGGCTTTAAAATGTCTACAAGACACATGATTAATGTTAGTTCTTTATACATGCAAATTTAAACAAAGTGTCAGGTTTATTAAGAGCAATTTCAGCTTTTCAATAGAAGACGATACACAGTGATGATTAGTGCACATAGATCTGAATTACTCACCCCCATGAATCAACATTTGTAACCATTAGACCTGCAGACATTTGTCCTGGGGTCTGTGGAAAACATGTGGCCTTTAGCACTAGTGTTCAGGAAACATCAGAAAACCTATTTGTCTTCATTATATTCAATGCTTGTCCCTTTTCCGCCTCCTCCTCCTCCTCCTCCTCCTCCTAATGCTTATCTTTCTACAACCCCATCCCCCATCTATCTTGCCATCTCCTGCCCCTGATGATAATGTGACATGCACTGAAATTTAGAAGGGTTATCTGATGTGCGGAGGGGCCGTGCATCTGTTCTTTTAGGGCAGTTACAGCTGTGAATTTTGTCATTAATACCTCCATCCTTCCTTAAGAGAAAATACAGCTGTGTCACAATGTCTTACTCGGAGAATGATGGTGTGTGTGTCCGTGGCTGTAAGTGTGAGAAGTACCAGCTGTATATTTCCTTTCGGCCCATTCAGAAGAGAACAAGCATTCGTTAATAACAAGAGCTCCAAAGCACCATTTGTATGAGCCGAATCAAGCAGAAAGCAACAGTACATTTCCTCTCTGCCTTTTCCCCCCCTGTCTGCGTGGAGAAAGAAGTAGCGATTATTCTCCACTTGATTGCCGTCTGTCACACTGACTGAAAGGAATTGTGGCAGCATCTTTTTTTTTTTTCAGCTGGCAACAATGTGCAGCGATGCAGAAGCGAGGCAGAGCTGCATTGTGCTTTATCTTATCGAATGAACGCAGACCGTAGCTGCATCAGGGAGCTGAAGTTATCGTGGCCAAAGTGAAGTTATTCAGAAGTTGTTTCAGTTGAGCACAAATTTAAGAAAAACATTTCTGAAATGTTTGTGAAAAAAGGGTTAGGGTTAGGTTACTTGTGTCGGTTGACCCATTGAATTGTTCATTTTGTCAACAAAACAGGTACGAGATTCTTATCAACTCAAAGCCAAATGATTCTGTGTTAGTAAAATTGAGCAAAACTTCATTTAGATAGCTCATCAGATTCAGTGTTTAAATCTTGTTTTCATCCTGACACAGTAGACCTGTCACCGAGGCCCAATCCAAATGGAAATGTAATATTTAAAACAGTTTTTCCAGGTGTTATGGCCTTTTTTAAAGCTTTAAAACAGGTAAAGTGAAGATCCTGGCTGGGTTGAGGAACGCATACAGTACTGTATACAAGAAGTGAAAAGTGATCAGTGCAGCTTAAAGCAGAAGTAAGCGGAATGTTTGTGTTAATATAAGTCTTAAATAGTTATATCTTCCGACAGAAATCACTTATATAGAGTGTTTGGTCTGAAACACGGGTCTGTAAGCCGAGGAGAAAACTTTCCTTGTATCCTACAACCTTTATCCAATGAGGAGAGAGAACGGCATAAAGGGGCAGTCCTCTCTGTGTGTGCAGCCAAGGGATGCGCGTGAATGTGGTGGCGTATAGGGACGAGGGCGGGGACTGCTAACTCCATCGGCTGACAGGAAGTTAGCCAAAACCACTGAATTGCTTACTTCTACTTTAAATAGTTATGGCAAGTGCTAATTTATTGTAGCTTCCAGGTTGTGATGCTGTTTTGAATTATACGTAAGCTAAGACATTTTCTAAGTCTGCCAATGAGGCTGTGTTTTCTCCTTTCTCTGTTGTGTTTGACTGAATTGCACCTAACTTGGAGGAGGGATGGAGGATGTGTCGTGCCCCTTTGAAATTTGGTCTGGATCTGGTTCAAGTCGCAGATTCAGACATTTTTTAATCACTTTTCCTTAAAATTGTGAGAATCTGTGACTATTTTGTGAACATTATGACACTTTTTATCAACTACGGTACTCAGGAAATAATGGATCCTGTTGTAAGAAACAAGGCTTAGTTGAGATCTATGACTTTATTATCAGACTTCCTTTTTCCCGTCTATTCTTCTCTTATTAGAGCTAGACAGACATGTAGGACTGTTTGGCCTTGGTGGACGTGCTCACTCTATTGAGTATCTGTCTACTTGAGACAGAAGTCTTCGCTTTGAAGTGATTGATCCCTGATTTTTTTTATTTTTTTAAATCCAAGTATCATTTGGCAGTTTGACAATCATTTAAATCAGGTTTTTCCTCACATACAGTGCAGATCAGTTTTCACCGGTTTTTGGTTTGTACGTCATCTGAGCAATGTGTTGAAATGAAGCATCAAAGTTTCAGCTGCATGAAAAGGGATCATTACTTGCAATTTCAAAGCACCAAGTTTGAGTCCAGGCTGTATTTTTGTAAAAACAAAACAAAAGAAATCCTCTTAAAAACACCAATTCAACTTGCTTTTCCAGTAATTTAAAATACAGTACAGTGTCTTAAACTGCAAATCACACTATAATCATGAGTGCAATCATTTGATTTGGAAAAAAAGACAATTTATTAGATTACTCATAATTGTGTTAGAGTAACAATGCGATTTGGACAGGAGATTAATCGTTTCAGTGTCTGTGCAGAGTTCATCAGCTCGACAGGGAAATGGTGTCTGTTGACTGTCTGGCTCCATGGCACCCAGTCTGAATCACCGTCTTCTGGTACAATAAGATTCTCTGTGCTGCAACACATTCACACATTTTTATCATCATCATCTTTGTCCACCTCTTCTGACTCCTTGTTTTTAACGTTTGTCATATTCGTCAGCGCTCATTCCTGCACATCGGTTTGTTTTCTTGTTTTTCTGAAGACGAGTGTAGGAATGTGCGTGACTCGGTGCATGAGCAGTACGTCCATCTGTGCCTGTGATTTCTATGTATGTGCACGTTCCCCTGTCTCCTTGACTCATTGTCACCACAGGCCTATGGGGAAACCACCACCCACACACTCTGTGATATGTAGCGTTAGATGCAGCGTGTGTGTGTGTGTGTGTGTGTGTGCGTGCGTGCGTGGGCGTGCATGCACACTGATGTGAATAAAATTGGACTCGTAGAGATGCTGAATGGTTTAGTATTAGTTTGTGCTCGGGGATAAAAGGATTTGGGAGCACTGTTTGTGTGTTCAAGTGTGTATGAGAGAGACACAGAGAAGCAAGGAGATTATATGGAGGGAAAAATAGAGAAAATAATGGATGTACTGGAGTTTATATGTTATTATTTTGCTCTTTTTGAAATAGTGAGATTGTCAGATTTAGCCATAGTCAGTTATAATGTCCCCGAGCTTCCTGCCAGAGGAAGTTTCTCCTTGAAATGTTTTGCCATCAAACTCCAGGAACAGCAACAGTTTTAGCTACACTTTTCATTTTGGGATATATCTTTAGACCAAATGTTATTCAAAGGATCAGTGTTGTCAGATGACTGTAGTAAATTGTGGAGCATTTTGGATAGTGGATGTCTGACTTTTTGTCTGTCCGTTCTGTCCCATCTGCACTGGTCTGGTGTGTTTGTTCACTCTCTATCATTCATGTATAGTAAATAATACTTCCACTAATGTGTTTATGAGCAATACGTTTTCTTCTGATTGCTCTTTTACTGTGTGTGTGTGTGTGTGTTAAATAATGGAGACCTGAGGGTCAGAGAGTCGCATGTGGCCACTGTTTATCCACGCTGGGATGTTGGCAGTGAGATATTGGCAGCATGTTTATATTCTCTCTCTTTCTCTTACAGTACGCTCTCTCTCTCATTCGCTCTCCCTCTGTCTCCTTCCTGTCTCAATGTGTAGACAGCGTGCACCCGGTGACTGAGTACCCATCGGTGTGTTAATTTTATCAGATCACCCAAGGGCTAGTCTCAAATTTGCAAGTGTCCCATTTCTCATTGACCGATCCTCAGCTCTGGGTCCCTACAGGGAGCCGCTGCTTGTTTGTGCTGATATTCATGTTTCAGTCTGGGATAAAGGCTGGGAAACTCTGCCGACTCTGGATTGTCTGTCTAGCCTTGCATGTTTTTCACAGCCTCCAGAGGCCCAAGACTTCTCACATGTGAACAGTCTGTTGCTGAGAACGAGTACGCAGCTTTACCTCATGAGGAGCAGATGACATAATGTTAGTCGAATGCTTAACGTTGTTTTAAGCTCCCCGGACCCTAAGAAAAGGTTGAACTGAGTGTTAACAAGCATCATTTGCCGCAGGTCGGCTCCGTCTAACCTTCTTAACTCCCTATTTTCTGTCTGCCTTTCATGTCGTTTTCCAGCTGCCGTCTCCCCTCCCGCCCTCTCTCCGTCATGTCTATCCCATGATTAAGACTCGGTTTGCCCCCAGTCTATCTCTGTTCATTATCCTGGCTCTCCAGCAGCGCTTGTTTAGTTAGTGTCACATTGATTTATACACATGCAAACTGTGAAAGGCCTTTTCATATACTGGTCCGACTCCTTTAATGACCCTGGCGCCCTCGGAACATGAGTGGCGAAAAATGGGTGTTTGTTTTCTAACCAGTGTCGCCGGCACCTCTTCAGATGGACGTTACTGACTCATACAGATTATTTTTGAATAATTTTGTTTTGCTTTGTCCCTTTAAGATCCCTTTTCTAATTGTCTGTTGTCATTTAGTCTAATGCACTGTAGCTGAGCCAAACGATAAACAGACATAAACAGGATCACTGTGGCTTTATCTTCCCTGATCAGGTAATGGCCAAAAGTCTGATGAAAATGGCCTTTGTATTCCCCAAAGCACTGTTATCATGGGTTTTAGTGACAAAAGCACTATTTCATAGACAAGTTGATTTAGGTTATCTCAGTCATTTCACAATGCACAAACATTTCTCCACACTTTTTAGAGACGTTTCTCTCCGAGGGTTTTCCCAATCACAATAATAGCTGCAATGTGCTGCAAGATTATTATTTTTTCTTTTTTCTCTCTCATTTTTCTGATGCATTGCAGTTGAATTTATCTTACAGCCATTTCTTTCCTAGGCTACAAAAAGAAATCTGGCATGCTTCATGGATAATATTTGAGTTACTAATAATAACAGCAGTAAATCACACATTCACAGATCTGGTTCATATAACTACAACCAGGGGAGACACAAAGACACAGTTTTCTCTGTGCCTTTTTTTATTCACCACTTTTAGAGTGAATTGAATGTGGTAGGAAAAGATGAAAACCTTTTTTTTTTAATTCTATTAATTCTTAAAAGCTAAAAATGTTTTTGGCAGCATGGCTCTAGAGATTGGACCTCCACTGAGGTCCAGGCTGAATTATCTCTACTCACTCAAATGTGTTGAAATTCAATACAGACATTCATAGAGCCCATAAGATGAGTCATAGTTACTTTGGAGTTGCCATAACCTTTTCTCTGGCACTGCCGTGATTATACATGTTCCCCCTCAGGATGAAAGGTGGCCACTTTGAGGATCCCCTGATTTTTCATTAATCCAGTGAAATTTCATACTTTATATCACACTTATTACAATATGGCTCTAAACTTTATTCAGCAGACATTTGTGATCATGTCTTAAATCACCAAAATCAAATTCATAGAGATCAAAAGAGACTGAATACTGGACTGATGACATAGGGGAGTTATCATTGTGTTGGCTTGAGGTGTTTGATGGCAGCTGTTTGCTGCTTATTAGCCATTAAAACCTAGTAAGGCATTGATGATGACCCATAATATTGTGACCACCCACAGGTGCAGTGAGTAATGTTGATTATTTTGTGAATGGCACAAGTAAATGACCTACCAAATGAGCAGACGGCGCTCATGGTCAACATCAGTGGTCGTCATCGATGTGCAAGAGCCACAAGGGCCACCCCGTCTGGTCCGAACCAACGGAAGACAAATCGAATGTCTAGCAGCGTATCGGATGTTTCATGCTGTTTATAAATGTAGGAACCTCAAGTTTAAGACATGTTGCCAAATTGGCTGTGTTGATCAAGCCACATAACACAAAACTATAATGAACCATTGACCCACAGGCCACATATCTCTGGATCTGTGGACATGTGGACGTGCTGAGACCAACGCAGTGCAGCCAGGAAGGGTTCTTTCTGTCGACTGTAGTCCTTGATGGAAACTCAGTGCAGCCAGGAAGGGTTCTTTCTGTCGACTGTAGTCCTTGATGGAAACTCAGTGGCGTGTGGGAGAGAGTCCATATAGGAAAACATTCCAGGGGGCACAGTGGAAACACACACACACACACACTCATAAATACAGGTCATACATGCACATAAACACACTCTTATAGAGGTACACCATACACAGAGACAAATACGCACAAAAACACCAAAAGTTTATTCAGATTGATGGTAGGGAGGAAAATATATAGATTAGGAAAGTATATTTAGAGCTTCACAGAGAAGTTAATGAGGAACACATTCCAGTGGAGAACTGAGTTACACACACACATGCACATGCACAGACACATACACACTTTAGTTTTAATTGGCATGACAAATGGCTGGCTGGAATAATATATCAGAGTATGTGGCCTAGAAAATCCAACAAGTTTTCTTTTGTCCTGTCTATATCTTTCTCTCTCTAATTAATCTCTTACTTTTCCTCTCTCTCCCCTCTCTGTCTGACCCACCACAGTTACAGTGAGGCTGCACATTACATTGCAGGCTGACAGATCTGTCCCAGCACAACCGCTCCTTCAAATTCATTTGTAAAATAATGCTGCTTTTTTTTGTCTCAATTAGTGGACATAACTTGATGTATCTATATCCGCATACACATTTCACATACAGTGGCATGTGAAGGTTTGGACACCCCTGGTCAAAATGTCTGTTAATGTGAACAGTTAAGCAAGTGGAAGATTAAATGATCTCCAAAAGGCATACAGTTAAACATGAAACACTCTTTTGTAATATTTTAAGCAAGTTTAATCAGTTCAGTATTTTTGCAGCAGCCTGCAAAAGAATGGGAAACCCAGGAGACTTGAGCTCTCAAAGGGGGGACTACTAGGTACTAACTATGCAGGGGGCCCAAACCTTTGCTACTGGCCCTTTTCCTTTTCTGTCATTTTGAAAATGGGAAACATGAAAATAAAAACATATATTGTTTAAAATGTAAATGTTCCACTTGCTCAACTGTTCACATTGAGTGATTGCTGATACGCTGATACTACCAAAGTACTCTGTTGGCTGTTTTAAGGCTGCCCAAATACAGTATACCTAGCATTAGTTTTGGCCTCAGCTGGTCTCATATGGGATGGAGCCCTCAGAGGCCACACCTGTGTGAGCTCAGTCTTTAGAGAGAGGCTCATGTCTAGCTTCTTCAGCCAATGACTCTTCCCCAGCAGTTATGTGAGTTGTACCATCTAAGCAGGATGCATGAGAACCTGATCATGCTAAAGCTACAGTACACCATTGTTTCTAAATGCCCATTGGGAATCAACCGTAAAAGCTATATTATCATAGACCTGTTGTCAGAAGATGCTCTTGCATAATAAACACTAGCTATTTTAATCCTACCTTTTACATAAATTGAATTATGGGTTAAAGTAATATGCTTTTTTTGATCTTGTTAGGGCCCTTTAAACTTTTCTTTGTGCAGCTCTTTATGTGTTTTGTTTTTATCTCAGTCTTCTTTCCTTGTTAGTGTCCCCATTAGCTTATTGACTGCACATCTTCCAGGAGTCCTCCCAGTCTTTGTTTCCACTCTCATATGTAACCTTTCAGATTATTCCAGGAGGCACTGAGCTTTGAGCCAATGAGCCTGGCATTTGAAGGTCAGCTGTGCAGAGCTGTGAACCTCCGATCGGACGACAAAGCAGTGGACAATAGAAATTAATGCAAACACTGTCGTGTACACCCAGGACACTCGTTAACATGAAAACAACGGAGAGCAGAGAAAGTTTCCTCTCCACGTTGTTAAGTCCTGTTTTAAAACTTCTTTTGGGTAGTTTAATTATCTTCAGCCTCAGACACTGAAAGACAAATTTGTATTCAGTCTTTCATGCCTCGTGACTAGCAAGTTAATGAAAAGATTTGTCATACTATGATCATTTACAGCCTCAGTGTGACCAGCGATAGAGAAATACCTCCTAATACCAAGTGGACAGTCTAACAGCTGCATCAAACCTTTATCTGTATTATTCTATTCCGTGTACATCATGTATTGAAAAGAGTTGATGTAACATGTTACATGAACTTGAACGCTGGCATGCCAAAGGTCAGCGTTCCTGTGACTTCACACATCCCTCCTCTTCTTCCCTCTATATCTTTATATTGTTGCATAAAAAAAATCACAGTTTTTTCCCTTACAAAAAAGACAAGAAACACAAGTTAAACGGATAGTTCAACATTTTGGCAAATTGGCCCATTGCCATAATCCCAATAGTCCTAGGAGTAGGTCTGTTACCTTTAATTGTCGGTGCAAGCGTAGTTGTTTTTGAGGTAAATTCATGCAAAACCACTGATGCGCGTTCCTGTTGGGGGCAGTTTTTTGGCAAGCAGTCTCTGCATTTGCCTCGAAAACAATTAACTAACGTTCTGTTATTATCTCATAGCGTGGTGAATGTGCAGGTCACAACTTGTCCACGAGAGCGTTTTGGAGTTGTTGGATTGTGTATTTGATGAGTTTGATGAGGGAAACCAAGAAATCCCATTAGCCTCCGTAGCGTAGCTCTGAGCAGCTCGCGGCTCTGCTCCACCGATCTAAAAATAGCTTGCACCGACAATTAAAGGTAACGAACCTACTGCTATGATGACTATAGCGATTATGGCAATGGGCCAATTTGCCAAAATGTTGAACTATCCTTTTAAGATAGAAAAAAGCAGATTTCCCAAATGTCACAACAACTTTTCCTCCCGTTTTGTGAATCCTGTCTTGTATTCTTTTATTATATTGGCACTGATGGTGATCGTTGGATTTTTTTTAACACTTACTGTAGATATTTATCAACTGCTATTAATCTGTCACTTGTTAAGTATTGTTGATCCAGACCTGTTTGGCCCGCGCCCTGTGTGTGTTTACTCTGCCACGACTGATTGGGGTAATTAAATCCTTTCAGTCTCCTTCTCCTCTGCTTTCTGCTCACTCCTCATGACACTCCTCCTCCGCTTCTGTCTGTCCACGTTACGCTCGTTACTCCGTTTTCCTTCTCACCCCCGTGCTTTCTTGCGGTCGACTCCCTTCTTATTCCTCTGCTGTTCATGTGTCAGTGGCAGCAGAGTGCAGTCTGCATTGTAGTCATGACTAATTCAAAAGAAACATGCCCCTCCTCTCCCCCTAATGCATGATGCATCCATTATTCACACACCATCACAAAGATATCTCTAATTGCCAGCACAAACACACGATGAACAGGAAGAAACATCCAAATGTTAAGACTTAAAGAGGAACTATGCAAGATTTTTATCTCAATTAAACAGCTTTTCAGTAACTGTGATGGTTAAATAACTTATTACAGGGAGAACGGAGGCTCTCAGCCTTCCATTGGCTCTCTTGGCCGAAAACCAACCTGGCAAGATCAGCGGCTGCGACCCGGTGTCCCAGATCTCGTCTCGCGAGAAACATTGACCGCTTTACGACAATACGACACAAACACGCCTTGACATCGCTTTGTAGGTTGCCTTTTCGCCGGCTTTGTTGAAAACAAATGCACATGGGGAGGAAGGAGAGTTAACTGTAGGGGGAGCTCTGTAGAGAAAAAAGCGACCAAACTTGCATAGTTCCCCTTTAAATTGTGTATTTTAAAGTTTATAAGCGAATAAATGTCCATAGCTATAAAGTTTCCAGGACTTTCTCATCTAACCAACTTAAAGTCCAACATTTTCGTTTTAAGTTTCACCTGAAATTAGTTTCAGGATTATGCAAAATAAACAAAATCGCACGCACAAATAACATACATCCTCTTAATGTCCTTGAGCAAGAGACTATAGAGTGACTAAGTGAGGGGATTTATGGGTAAAACTCTTGTCTCATTCTCCACTTGGCTCCAAGACTTCACTCAGACTGCTGGAGAGTTTCTGAAACTGATTGCCACTCTCAAACATATTACCTGCTGCTACTTTGCAGTGGAGCTAAGAGGATATTTCCTGTAATCTCCCTCTTTCTCACTCTGTTTCCTTCCATTTCCACCTCCAGCCCTCTCAGCCACAATGGGCCGCTCCCTTCACTCCACTGCTTTTCACTCCGATCCATCAGTGCACTACATCTGCTCGAACTGTTCATCGACTTCATGTCGTGCATGCTGCCTAATAACCGTTATCTTAATTGAAATCAATGGAGGGATATAGAATTGACCATGGCCAGGAGGGACTGGGCGGTGGCAGCAACGGCGGCGGCTTCTGTATTTCCTGCTGCTCCGCTTCTTCCTTCGTGCTCGCCTATCTCCCAGTGAGTGATACGCCCCGAAGATAAATCCATCTCGGAAAAAACACCAATAATTGTAATGCTAATCCAAAAAATTCTACCTCGCTTAAAGCTGCTTGTTACGTGCTTTAGTCTGAATTTTGTAGTTGACATTAGAGACAGACAGGAAGGATGATGACATATAACAAAGGTTATTATTCTAATTCTGGGGGGATATTGAATGATTTAAAAAAAGAAAAAAAAAAAGTCTCTTCAGTCAATTCAAGCTAAACTGAAATGTCAACAGCCTAGTTTGTAAATAGGGTCAGCTTGTGGAAGATTTACTGAGGCAGAATGACGTCAAACAAATGAAAACCTTCCTTGTGGAGACAAACCTGCAAGTTAAACAGAGAGGACGTGTGAAGGTTATGTGTAGGACACTGCAGAGTCATCGAGTGCCCGCTGCTCTATAGGAGGTGTTAATGATTGTGCAGGATGGCGGTGCCCTGGCAGAAAGCTGGAAGCATCTGGAAGGCAAGCAGAGAGACGATAACAGGACCGACAAAGCAAGCCAGCACTGAATTAAAAAAAACAAAAAACACCTTGTTCCAGTTCCAGACCTGCTGCAGAGCCACAGCACTCAAATCGTAAAGTGTATCGTATGTGTGTGTAGTAGAGTCTTATTAATCTGGATCATTACAGGAAGGAACCCAATTGACATGTGTGAAATGAAGTGTATAATCCCTTCCTGGTAGGTAATAATGACGGTGATGATGATGGGATTTCTCTTCCTTGCATTATCGACACGGACTTAGACACAGAGATGCAAATTTAAAGACCATTTAATAAACTGTGATGGCCTCAGGAAAACTTCAACCAGCGGTCTCAGCCCTGTGTAACGCAGATCTAACAGATTAAAGGTAGAAGAAGCTCTCAGTGCAGTTAGAGATTTCCCTTCAAAATCAAACATCCGACCTTGAGTCCATCAGTAATTACACGATTCTGGAGTCTCAATATGTTTCTCCTAATTATGCAGCTCTTACCTCTCAAACCCGCAGTTGCATCTTTCTGTTTTGGTTGTGCATTTAATGTGCTGCTTAAATTAAGAGTTTACACCACCCACTTTGTTGGCAGCAAGACAGCAGGCGCCTTTAAAAAACATTTGAACTCACTGCACAGTTTCTAAAAATATGTACTTTGAATTTGCAAATGAGATTATTTTTTTTCTCGTCTTATTTTTTATTTTATTTTAGGGCAAGATCAGAAGTCTAGCTCAGAACAGAAAAAATTACATTAACCTCTATGTCTAACAGCAACATCCCCAGTCATTCACAATTTCTATCAATTGTAAATTACTGTTAAAGATCTAATCATAAGTTAATGGATTTCAAATTCATTGAGATTTGCTGTCTTTAAACTCATATCTCAGATGTTTATTTAGATGAAGTGGGTGCAGCTTTTTTCTAAACAAATGACGAGTGTGCGTGATTGTATAAGCTTAATGTATGCAGAGAGCACATCTGCCTGCTGCTAAAAGGTCAGTGTCCTGTTTACATAATGAATGGAAATCATACAGTTCAATGTTTTACTACAGAAACACTATGGTTACAGTGCAGATTAGACGGGTGTGTTATGTGACAGTTGCCTGCTATTATCGTATTCACTGCATAAATCTGCGTTTAATTCACAGTGGCACGGACGCACACATTTCAAGTCCGGCTATTCATCTCTGACAACTAAGCTCCCCCCACCTCCTCCTCTCTTGTCTGTCTGGCCCAGTTCTTTTTGGGGTTGTTATGGGGGAGTTTCAAATATACTGTGGAGATAAGTCCACCAGGACACTCCCAGTCTGTCTCTCTTGTCTCTCTCCCTCTCTCTGCATGTGTTTTTGCATCACGTCAAGTGAATTTGCATCCTTTGTCAGCAGTGACGCAGGAAGTCACTGGGATTTGGTTGATGTTAAGTCGTCGTGGGGTGGGGTGTTATTACCAGCAGGAGAGGTGTGTGTGTGTGTGCTGCTTCACACCCTCACGTGCACACGTTTAGTTTAATAGGATTATTTGTTTGTCTGTGTTTGTGACAAGACGCTTGTGCATTTCCATATTTCCTGTAATTACTTGTGTCACTGTGTGTATATTACATTCAGGTGTGTGTGTGAGTGAGTGAGTGACAACTCAGCCTTCTGATTTGCCATTCCTCTCACATCGTAGGGCGATATGTTTCAGACTGTCTGGTTTCCAAAATGATGCACAATTTAAATGGTTACATTAACATAAACATAAATAACAAGGATTATACTTCATTTCACACATGGATTAACAATGCTCTATTACACACTATACAAAAACTATACTCAGAAATAACAAATATGCCTGGCCTGCCTATATGTTTACTTACATATTTCCTCCCTATTCAGTTGATCCACTGGGTCTTTAGCTGCTTCATTATTGATCTTATTGGACAGTTTTGTTGTCATTTACACTGACTGTAGCTCTATGATCAATTTTCTGCAGAATCATATTGCAACAGTATGACCTTTTCTTTTTATATTTTTTCATCTATTTATGCTAATTTCTGTTTTACATATTATTGATTAGGAGAGAGTTGTAACAAACAAAACAAATAATTATTGACTGAGTTTTTGTTTTATGTTCATAAAGAGTTCAGTCCTATGAAATATATACTGGTGGAACACGGTACTGTTGATGTTACTAACTATCAGCTGAATTGTTAAATTTTCATACATCTTACAACAATTATTCATTTAATGGATCGAATTACTTCACTAAATTGTCAGTTACATATTTGCTGTGATGTGATTACAATGATTAAACCATCTCACTACACTATGAAATAGAAATATCATTTAATAAACTTTCTCAAAATTGCATTAGCCCTAAAAGCGACAGTAGTGATAGAACGTCTTCACTTTGAGAATTGATGCATGTGTAATGCATAATGTCTGGACTGTGTTTCCCTCCATCTGTATTCAGTCGCCGGTATATTTGAACATAATATAGTATTGTGTACAGTGTGTATGAGTGAGTGAAGGGGTAATGAGGTGTGAAATCAGACATGGCTGGTGCTGAGTGGTCATGTATGGTGGCTTGGCTGCAACACACAAGGCCTGTGGACTGTTCAAACACTAAACACTCTGTCACCGCGTGTTGCCCGGGGGGATTGGGGCGGGGCATAACGAGGGTGAAGGTGATGGGACTGATAGTTTCAGCCCTGTTCACTGCCATTCTTGCGACCTTTTAGCCCCTCAGGGATTAATCACAGAACAGTGTCCATGTGTGTGTGCATGTGCATGTGAGGGGCGAGGGAGTGGTTTCGTGTTTGTCCAGACATCTGATATAACTGTGTTTGTGTATATGTGTGTGTGTGTGTGTGTGTGATGGTGCAATGCCAAGGGTGGGACTGTCTTTTTTCAAATTCTGTCCACGGAGACGGCTACGGCTACTGCTCAGTCTCCATGGTAACGAAGAGAGAGCAGGAACCGTGGGTTTTAGTGTCTGTGTATGTGGGGTGATGGGGTTGGAATGGATGGGGGTTAGCAGCCGAAGTGTCATGATAACAGGTGGTCAGGTGTATCGTCTGCCAGTTTCCAGGTCATGCTGTGTACAAATTATATTATATTATAGTATAATATAGTATAGTATATTACTGTATGTTATATTATATTATCTATCGATTTTCCTCCATTTAATCTTATTTTCCCCTACTGAAGTTAGCATATTAAGCTAGCCACATTTTTCGATACTGAGTAAATGCTAATGTTGTCTATCTAGCAAAAGCAACATTTTCATATAACTCGTTTAATGACAACTCTGGTATGCATCATGGAAAAGCAAAATGTGACGTCGTAGGTTACATCCCTCAAATGACATCAATCTGACCAAGCCTGCATTGTTACAGTCAGTAAGGTTCACTGAGGTCCATTCTTCCATATCAATGATATCATTAAAAACAACTAGGCTCATAATTATACTTAATGATGATTACGTAACTTAATTTGTTTTCATTATGTTAATCCATAAAGTCACCCCTGAAGATCAAAGTTAATCTTTCTGAGAATTCATCACTTGGTCTCCAGGTACAGCTGCCATAGGCTCCTCTCTTGCCTGTGGCTCCTCTCCGAATCGATTAAAGTTGAAGTGAAGATGCTTCAGAGTTTGAACAACAAATCCAACAGATTTCAACCTAACTCCCAACAAGTCTCCAAAGTGCAGCGTTGAACCTCGGTTTGTACAATAAACACTCAGCTGCTGTACAGTATTTTCTCTCAGGCTACGACCAATCAATCATCCGAATCATTTCTCTCAGTTTCCTTTGTCAGTGCTTTGTGTATCACATCGTAGGAAACTACTCAGTTAAAAACAGGTCTTCGTCTTATTGACTTTATATTTTATTTCCTATTTCCTTTAAGTTCACTCGTTTGTGTGTGGAAGTATGATGTCACTTCAGGAAAAGTGAATAAGCATTAGCAGCATGATTTAACAACAAACACGGTGGTCAGCCACACTGTCAATCAAGAGGAAAATGTATTTACAAACTTGCTGATACAAATCCAGGCGGCTAATTGAAAATTAATTGGACGTAATCCAAACACAGACCCGTGTCTGCCTGCAAAGTTATTCATTTTCTTGACAAAGCCGCATGGTCACACACATACAAGCACACACACACACGAGCGTAATTTCCTGCCTCCCCTCTATAGCAATCCTCTGACTCTTAGATCATCAGAGGAAATTGAATTGGCTCTTGGTTGTTTGGCCCTTGTTTCTCGCGTCCAAACAAAAGGGCCCTGGTTACTGTTTCCAAAGCAACACAGTGATTGACTGCATGTCACAATCGGGTGTTCTTATTTAAATCTACAGGGAATTGTGTATAATTTTGCACATCTGGATAAATTGTGATTCGCCTCAATAAATTATGATTTGTTGCAATTGAAGTTTTGCCTGGATGGAAGGTCATTATATTTAAGCCCTTTGTACGTGTCCAAGGGAAAATACTGTTCTTCTTACTCAGCTATAGTCACTAATTAGTCTGCAAATGATTATTGATGACACAAAACAGATTGTCTGATACAATACAGATACAACATTATAGCTCAAGGTACACAATCGGTACTGATGAAAATCCCGATTATTATGTCATTCAGCATAGTGAGCACTTTTTTGACCCTGAAACACATTATACTGATGACTTGTGAAAACTTCACTGTGTAAATTAGGTTAAGATGAGAACCAATCAGGGACTGACTGTGGGTGCATGTCACCATTTCCAAAAGTCTCTGTTTTATCCACAATCCTGTTGTCTTCAAACATTTTTAAACCGGTGCCGGCAGCGTGTTTGGTGATTTTTGAAAATGTAGCAAAATAGATGCATTTTAAAATGAAAACCTTTGGGCGTAGCATTAGTCCCTTTTTCAGCCCCTGGAAAATACACTAATTACTCATGGATCGCCGGGGATATTTCCCAAGATATCAGTTGTTTATATTCCCATTCTGTTCCACTTGAATCATGAACAAACATAATTTTGAGGAGCTCTAAACAATCAGGACAGGATGTCATGTTCACATTTTTGACCCTCAAGCAGGGATTTGTTTTGGGCTTGTGAGTTACTGGTGGGGAAAGATTCCACCATACACTTACAGTTTTGTCTTAACTTGGGATTATTTCTGATTAATTAACCCAAAGTAACTGGAGAATTCCTCGTTTTTGTTGGAGCGCCTTAGTTTCTCCCTTCATTCAGCCCTGAGGAATCCGAGACTCCACAACTCCTGGCCTAGAAAAGTCACCAGACCCAAAATGAATTATAACACTGCAAGTCTTGGCCCCCCTCACAATCTGGCCTGCCAATGGCTACGTGTGCACTAATCGGTGTGTTTCTGCGTGCGTTTGTAAGTGCCTCTGCAGTGTGTTGAAGGCTGACCTGTCTGCCAGGACCTTATGTCAAGTGTGTGTGGCCTAAAAAGCCGCCCTGTGGCTCAGTGCTGCTCTGCCTGCTGGCAGCTGGTGTACGGCACCGGGGGCCCGAGCCCCTGCCAGAACTCGCCATCTGCCAACGTCCTTGCAGCCCTCCTTGTGAGGAGTCCAGGCGGAGGCTGTCGAGCAAAAAAAAACACAAAAAAACAACAGACCCCTTTGGAACATAGTCTCACATACATGGACGTGCTGGTTCCCACGAACATGTTCATCTCACTGACTCTCGTCACACGTCTTGCTCATCAACATGCAGCGACTGCTGGGGTGATGGAACTGGAGAGGAGACTGATGATGATAAATGCCAGTGACTCTGAACAGCCATGATGGACTAATGATGGTTAATAATGACAATGACAGTAATTATTTGAGGTCACTGAAGATGGTCATAATAGTGAGGATGATGACGAGCAATTAGATTAGTCATGTTGTCATTTAGCCACAGCAAAAAAAAATGGCTGCATTTCAAATTCCCTCTCTCTCTCTCTGAGGTCAAACTAATCACATGATGTTAAAAGATGACAAAAACTTATCAGATATTGATCTGAATGTGCAGCACAGAAATTATTAGTATATTGGCTGATGTACAGTAATAACAAACAAAGACTTCCTCTCATCAGCCATGAGTAGCTGGAAAGGTTAGTGGCTCTGAAGCTCTTCGGGGTTAAATCATCCTGACTTGTGGAGAAAACAATCCACTTCCTGCCACCGGGGAGACAAAAAGAGACGAGCTTTTAATTACTTAGTTGTTTACTGTTGTCATTTTTATCACCTAAATATGTCCCAGAGGGGTTATCTGCCTCTCACCAGTGTCTCTCTCTCTCTGACTTCATCTGTCATCACAAACCACTCAGGCGGGCGCCGTTGTGCGCTGCTTTCGGTGGAGCAGCAGACGCTACGATATCCACTCGCCTCTGGCTCATGTCTTTGAGTCCATGTTAATGCGGAGAAATTTCTGCTTTATAAAAGAAAATGACAAATATATAACAGGATCTACAGTGAGCAGAGAAGACGGCAGACAGTAAAGACCGTCTGTGCTGGTGCTCATGTTCCTTATGCTCCACTGCCAGCATGAGGCATCTCACGACCAAGTTTCTGTCTCATCTGATTTACATGGGCGCCATGACGCCTGCCAATCACCTGCAGTAGCAATGACTCACGCAATGTATTCTTGATATGACAGACATGTCATACGAAGGCACGATATGCTGCCTATAAATACGTTCTAATTGAATCTATGCTGCTTTTGAATGTCTTGATATTCATCTCACAAGGTCCAACGTGGCTTCAACATGGTTTAACACTTCTAATTTTGCACACATTTACGCACTATTGCATAATTCTATCTTAATACAACTCATTTTCACATTTGGTCACGAAATGATGAGAAAATAAGCCAGTTTTGAACTTCTGTATTTTCACATTTTCGATGACCATGTTTCTTCCCTCTCTGTGACAGACATCTTTTTACCTCTGGGCTTTTGTAAGATGTAATTTCTCACATTGTCAGACAACATAAAAAGTAGCCTCCTTCTTTTCAAGCATAACCTGACCCTTACTCTGTAATAAGTGTAAAGAAGAAGGGTTGTTTCAGTTTCATTGAGAACAAGAGGATAATTTTGTGGTAGCACTTTAGCATAATAAATTGGCGTATTTGGGCAGATGAATTATGATAAAAGCTATTAAAATAAGACCAAAGTTGTAAAAACAAAAGTATTCCGTGTGTGCACAGTCACTGAATCATTGATTTACTCCAGCTCTTGTCCATCAAGACAGCCACAGCCTAATGTTATGTCTGTTATTACATGTGTTGCTGCTGCAGGGCCTTGTAAAAAAGCAGCCTCTCACAGGTCCACATTCAGATGATTAATTCAAACACCCCCGTAGCAAATGAAGCAATGAGACCTTTTTCAACCGCTGGTCATTTTTCTATTTACCCCCTGATGTCATGGACAGATGACGGCGGTGATGCAGAGAGGGAGTGAAGGACTGCGTCTGCCGCTTGGATAAATTATCTTTACAAACTTGGTACAAAAGTCATCTCAGCCAAACCTGGTAGAAATTTTAACACTTATAAAGATTTTTTTAAGAGATATGAAAGATGTTCTGGAGTGATAAAACATGTTCTTGGTCTTTGTTGATCTGCACAGGTATAATTTTATTCTGTGGCTGCACCTTTTTCCTCCTCTTAAAGGGACATTTTGGCAAATTAGCCCATTGGCATAATCCCTATAGTCATAGCAGTAGGTTCGTTACCTTTATTTGTCGGTGCGAGCTATTTTTAGAACGGTGGAGCAGAGCTGCGAGCTGCTCAGATCTATGCTACGGAGGCTAATGGTATTTCTTGGTTTCCCTCATCAAACTCAGCCTCCATTGCGTAGCTCTGAGCAGCTCGCGGCTCTGCTCCGCCGTTCTAAAAACAGCTTGCACCGACAAATAACGGTAACGAACGTACTCCTAAAACTATAGGGATTAGGGCAATGAGCCAAAATTTTTAACTATCCCTTTAAGTGGAGCAAACCAGACGAGAAGATTTGTAGTGTTTAGGCCTAGAAGGTAAAGTGCCACTGGAGTCATGTGGTTATTAATGAGCAGCGTTGAATGTCTTTACACACCACGATCCTCATGGCAGGAGTTCAGCAGTTTGGGTTGTTAATCTAGATCTACTTTATCTATGTGGCTCATTCCAGCTCAGAGGCTACAGAGGCTACAGAGGCTACAGAGGCTCCCTGTCACTGCCATTTAAATTGCTTTTCGTTTGATGGGTTCTCCCTGAGACCTGCCCTGTCTACCCCTTTGCTCTGCTCCAAGTATTTTAGGGGACAAGTGGCACCTTTCACCTTGTTATGCAGCCGGTTTTTTTACGCTCTGCTAAGTGCTGCCCTGGGTTGCGTACAGTCACCGATCGTGGTTGTGTATCGTATCGGATAACTCATTAGAGCCCATGGCATCATCAAATGGAGAGAGATGGTCGCAAATAATTTGTGTCTGTCATGCCTCAAAGCTTTGTGTCTATTAGCATGTGGACATAGTGTGGTATAAGTAGATTATGAGTGATAGGGATCTTTTAATCTTCTACTACAGTCCATCTGCTTTGAAAACGGCTTCGGACTCATCACACACAAAGAGCCAGCGTTTGAAAAACTATTTCAGTGTGGATCAAAACAAAAAGCACCAGGCGAAATATGCAGCTTGTCGGCCCCTGACAGCTTTTACATGTTGCTTTCTCACAGGAAGCGAGATGCTCACTGTTGGAGTTTTTCAAACTGATACCTCTAAAAGGATTAAAACCAAAATAAAACCCCTCAAAGTTTGTGTACTGTACAGCCTTAAGGACGGAGCCTGGAAATCTGCAGCAGTCAGCTCTGCGACATGCTGATGCAGTACATACGTCGCAATTTGCATTTGCATTTGCATGCGCCCGCAACTGTATCAATTTTGGCTTGTTAGGTGGTGTCAGTGCCAGTCTCACAGCTGCCGTAGCGACTGTGACTGTGCTTGTTGATAATTTATCAGGGCCTGTGCTGTGAAATGATTGCAGGGCAGACCAGAGGTGGTTCAGCTCTGCGGTCGCTCTGCAGTGAGTGACTCAGCTGGACCGGCTTAAGGAAGACGGCAAAGAGCATTCCTGTTTTTTTTTTCCCCCTCTCCACCTCTTTTTGATCTGCCACATGCCTTTTAGTTTATTCTGAATCCTTTCACTCTCTCTGCTTGTCTCTCTTTTTTCTCCTTCTTACTATCTCATTTCATCTCCCTGTGTTCATCCTCCCTTTGTCTCACCTTTCACATCTTTCCATTTCTCTCTACAGTATATCCCTCCCGTTCTTCTTTCTCCATCCTTTCTCTTTGCCCTCATCCCATCAGGCTACAGATGCCTCGCCACATCGGGCTTAAGACTTTGATGCGAGCTGTGTTTTGTCAGAGAGCTGCATGGATGCCGGTGCAAAGTGTACAGATTTACAAGCAGCAGCAAGGGATTGAAACAATCCTCTTCCGCCTACATGGAGTTCTTCTACCTTCATGTCTGCAAGATGCCTAGGTGTGAATGTGAACGCTGAATTGCCATATGGTTGGGTGATGCGAGTCTTAGTGTGCGAGCCAACCGTGGTGAAGTGCATCGCTTGATCAAGGCTTCTCCGCCAGCACTGCGTGGTGAGAGTTCACCACAGCATCTGTAGCCGCCGCCAACGTTTGGGCCGTGAGTGGCACACGTCGTGCTCTGTCCGACTGTAATGCACAGTCATTGAAAAGTTGCACAAAGCACTCTCCCCTATTAAATAATCCAGCAGGAGAAATCCTGTAGGGTAAGGCGAGAGGACAGAGCAGATGAATGAGAAGAAGCCAGGAGAAGAACGGATGAAAGTGCAGGATGAGTATGAGAAATGGAGAGGTGGAGGATGAGTGGAGCGGAGGAGGTGGTGAGGTGGGGGGGGGGGGTTGGGGGGGCAAGAGAAGAGAAAAGAGGTCTGTTCTCCAGTCTGCTGATGCTGCTAAAAGACTGGCTGTTCTTTGTCATTTGTAAACCACGATGACGTAGGTTTCCTTCAAATCTGCTCCCATGTGGTGCTGGTGTCATATAAATTATATGGCTCTCTGTCAGTGCTTCTCAGGCCCATTGTGAAGCCGAGGCCCCTGTGAGTGTTGTGGGTTTGTGTGTGTGTGTGTGATAGAGTGCCTAGGTACATTGAGTGTGTGTGTAGAAGAGAGGTTGGAAATCTGATTCCTAGACTCAGGTTGCAGACATTACAGTGTGTGTGTGTGTGTGTGTGTGTGTGTGTGTGTACATACATGGGGTGAAGTGAGTCCCCCTTCATACCGTTAAGGCTCTGCGGGACCAATCTACACAATGGCTCATGTCGAAAGAGGAGCCCCCCACCACCACCACCTCCGTCACACAGGAAGTATACTCACAAACACACACAGGTCCTTTTACATTGGTGTCAGCAGTGATGTCACCGGCCCATGACACAGGATAACCTGGCACCTCCAGGGGAGCCTGAGTTGGAGCCAGGCCATACAGTATACTGTAGCCCACAGCTTCAAATCATGGTTGTACCTGCAGCGTGAAACTTCATGTTACTCCCCCTTTTGGCAGTTGGAGTAACGACGCAAACCACAAGCTTTGAGTATAACACATTTAGAGCTGAGAGATTTGCCTGCTGCCGGAGCTTAATCAGCATTGTGCAAACCTGTTTGGTAATGTGTTGACTGTAGCTGAGCTAAATAGTAACTTTGTGTTTCTTTAATCTGTCCCTTAGCTGCATTGTTTATGCCCATGTGCCAAACTGCAGTTGTGTGAACCAGAGTGATATTTCCTCCTACTCTTCACATCATGGCCTCCGTTGAAACAGTAGATAGTTTAGGTTGTGGACTTCATATCAGAAAAAATCTTGACTTATCATGGTGATGTAGATCAGGTGGTGGAATAAGATCTTTAAGAGAAAGACTAAAATCACACCTGCTGTGAAGTTGAACTGGGACAATTATCTTGGAGAGAACAGGTACATGTACCGAGGCGTAGAACAACATTTTGTCAAATGGTCGTTTCTCAAACATTGGTTAAAAACAAATCAGACATGTACCCATATACCGTAGCTGAAATACTTTTGGTATATTGTTCTGTAACTGTGGGTTAAAATTGTCTGTTTTTATTTTGTCTGTCTGCATCTGCTTTGCCTTGATTGTCTGTCTGTTTTGTAATTTTCCATTGTATGATTTGTCGTTGCGAGGTTTTAAAGTCTTCTGTGTCCATAATGTCTTGGAACCTGCCTTGGGACTACGGCTGAAATGTCCGGCGCATTTACACTGTTGCTTAACGCATCAATGATGACGAATGTGCATTGTCCCAACTCAATAAATAAATAAATAAATAAATGAAAATAAAATAAAATGAAAAGGTAAGATCTTCAAATCCCAGTTCAGGAGGAGGTTTTTTTTCCGGTTTGGGATGTTGAACCTGTGTAGGCCATGTTCAAAGCCCCTGTTGAGGATGTTGCTGTTGGGAGTTGTGGCTAGGAGATAATTGGTTCCCGTTGTGGTGGCAACTTGAGAACTCAAGAAAGCAGATGTCAAGTTGAAGGAGCTCAGGGGACCTCGTCTGCATCAGAAGACAGATTTCAGGAGGACAGTGCTGCAGCTTTGAGGCTGCTGTCAGCAGATACTGTCGACCTTGAATAGAGTCAGTCAAGCAGCACTTTAGGAGGAATGCCTGAATCTGACTGTTATAGACTCACTCCTCTGAGAGGACACAGTCTCAGGTGAGACCTGCCCATTTCTGTAATGGAAGTCTCTGAAGTAGTCCAAAAGCTCAGCAACAAGGTTGATAAGAGCTCAGAGATGCTGATTATATAAATACAGAGTCCTGAAAAGGTTGAAAAGGGTGAAAGGTTTTGTGCAAGGTAAGTGATAGCAGACTTTCTTGTGCTTTTGTGATAGGTGGTTTTCTTTCTTGTGCCGCACTGAAAAGGTGACACGAGGGAGGAGGTGGATTTACTATCCCAGTGGTTCCCGATTTTGAAAAGAGGATTGGAAGGTGTGTTCCAATTATCAGGGTATCACACTGCTCAGTCTCCATGGGAAAGCCTAAAGCAGGGTGCTGGAGTGGAGACTCCAGCTGGCTGTCAAACCTCTAGATTGCCTGCTGATGTGAACGAGAGTGTGAATGTGTTGTTTGTGTGTTAGCCCGGTAAAACGACATGCTGGGATTGACTCCAGCCTCCCTGAAAACTTTGCACACGATGGATGGATGGATGGATGGATGTGGATAGAGAGGCATAAATGAAAGAGAGCAATTAAAACAAGACAGGAAAGTCCTGATATGTGAAATGGTCAATTATGTGATTTAAAGTATATATATTTATGGAGAGAGAAAAAGAGAGATACTAGGTTATCTTTCTCTCCTCACCTCAGACAGAACAAACAACATCTCAAAGAAAGAAGGCAGGAGGAAGAAGAAGCAAAATCCCATGTGGCCCATTTAGTTGTTTATTTATGGGATACAAACTCAGACGAGACAAAAATAGGTGAGGAGCCCTGGTTGGAAGCCATCACATCATACAGTGTTCGTTTCAGAGACAAAGATAGTGGAGCTGCAAACAATGCTTAAACTAATACTAGTCGTAGAGATAATGATAGGGAAATGAAATAATAGGCATGGCATGATAACCTGTGAAAAATGGAGGGTTTCAAAACAGCGGGAAAACTGGGGATAAACAAGATTTTTCACGAGGGCAAAAATGGAAGGCTGACAAATGAAAGGCAAATGGAAAACAGAAGAGAGGAAGGGTAGAGTTCAGACCAATAAAAATGAAAGGACTCGTCTCTATTTCACAGCAAAAAAAAAGAAAAGAAAAAAAGAGGGAAAGCAATAACAGAGGAGAAAAAAGGGGGTGATGAAAAAAAATAATGACTTTAAGAAGAAAAGGGGGGGAAACAGAGATGGGAAGGAGATACAGGAAGCTATTTGAAGCTTTGCTTTGTTGGAACCGTCGGCCATGGCAACCGGGCGGTAATGTTTGCTGGTAACTATGTGCGTCACGCTGCCACACACTGATACATGCGCACACGTCTGAGTGTCCACGGACCCACATCGGCACAGATGGACAGACGCACAAATGCACACACTTGGTATCTAACATGTGTAAAGACTTGCACACATATTATGTATATATTTATGTGAGGTGAGACGAGCATTGACCCATACGGCGCTGCAGACAATGATAATTACATCGTACATTGTTATGTGAGTTGTGGGGATAACAGTGGAGACCTTTGTGGCAGTTGTGTTGTGCATGAGTGTGCACTTTATGTCTGCTTTGTTCTGTAAGTAAGGGGCAGAACGCCTCAAGGCTTCATTGTAATGGGAGGAGCCGACCATGTCTCTGACAATTTAGGATATTCTGTTTCTATACTAATAATTAGACATATTCCTGATATTGATCTAAAGCTAAATCCATCTCTAACTACACGCTTTCTCTTTCTGCATTTTCTTCAAAAGGGAAAAACACGAAAAGCCAATATGAGACAGACACTCCTTTATGCCCATAGGTTTACTTAATATCTTTCACATTCACTTGAGCGTTTTATATATCGACTACGAGTGTTTTAATTTGGAAGGAGTGAGAGTATGGATTTTTGTTTGGTGTTGAGGCTAAAGGTTTCGTGTCGCTCTCTGCCAAGCATAATTTAAAGCCTGCGAAAGTGAGAGTGGAGTGAGATCAATGCAGCCCCCCTGTTGGGAACCATGAAGAAACAGAGCCCACAGGTCGATGCTGGGGTGGTGGTGAGCCGTGACATGCATTGGCAGCCACAGCAGCGGTGGCGGCAGCAAGCTGAGCAGCATCTCTTTCTCCTTTTTTTTCCCCTTTTCCTTTTTCCTTTCACTGTTTGACCAGACAGCAGTAATATGAAGGGGCACTCATATCATAAATAATACCTTAACTGGGAAAGCAGCTAATATCCACATTAATATGTAGCAAATAGTTTAAATGCACTCACTTGATTCACTTTGCTGTTTGCACGGATATTCAAAGAATGAACACCATTACATTTCACTGAAGCTTAATTCGTCAGGTTCATCAGAGCATAACCCGATGAAGGTCCAAGGGACCGAAACATTGTGCTTTCATTAAAACTGCAATGCAGGTTAAGACAGTGTGCAGGAGCCTCCTTTGATCTTATTGTTTGACTGTGCTGGTCTTCTCCTACGCACCTGTCTGCCTTTGTAGGTGTGCCTAAGTTTTTAGTGGCCACTGAAGCTTAATAAAATATTTATAAGGATAGAAATAAAACTGTAAACCGTATCTGGCCTAAATTGTGCATTAAAGATCTCGCAGAATGAGATTTTCTTTTTGTTTTGAACCAAAAATGCTCATTTAATAAATACTGCCAGTGCCATCTGATCATGACCCGCTTCCATTACATTATGTGCTGGTTCATAGAGATTCCTCTAATCTCTTTGAAATCCTTAAATAGTCTGAAAACAGGGTTGAACACAGGCACAGTACCATGTATTTTGGTGCTTATTTACAAGGGAAAGCTCCTTTTTTTTGAAATCCTGAGGAACGTAGGGTATTATATGGATCATATTAAACAAAGCATTACCGTATACGAAATGCATTAAAGACTAGAAATGTCTATTTCATGGGTCTTATGTAATAGAGGATAGATTAAAAATAAAAACTATAATCATATCTGTAATACCAGTCATGGAAAAAAACAAATTTTGTGGGAGTCACGTCAGGGTGGACGGAGCCAGCCCTAACATAACAAAAGCAGACAAATGGCGGTCATCCTACTGAACCGATTTTTTACCCTGTTATTGTTTTTCTGTTCTCGTCTGCTTTGTTCACCCTGCAGCCAATTAGTCATTCACGCCAATCATCATTTCCATCCACAGCTCTCTACCATCTAATCCCTCATCACAACACGCTGTCTGGATTTGTCTTCTACCAGACTAAATCCTCTCCACTTTGCCTTTCTCATGGCTGGCCAACACACACTCCCAAAAATATGGCTTCATTTAAGTCAAGTACTCCAGCTGCTTTGTGTGTCCCTAAACCACCTTAATTCACCGTGGATCATTGACTTCAGCCTTTCCTACATTGTTCTGCATGAATTGTAATGGGTCATACAGTGCATTTGATATACTATATCCACCCTAGTTTTCTTAAGCCATAGTGGAGGAGGCTGAATTTTGTCCCTGAGACTGATTGGGTGTGTACAAGCGATTGTATTTATTCCATTTTATCATTAGTGAAGTCATTTTTTTAATTTATAAATACAAATACATCATCAGATGTATTGTTTGTGCTCATACTGTCGTGTTGGCTCAGACAAGTGTTGTCAAGAAAACTATTAGTTTAAAGCTGCATTACCCTCAAAGCAAATCATGCAGGTTACATGCTGTCAAGTCATTGCCTCAGGTTTATTATGAATCCTTGGGCTTACTATAAGGTCACAGCTCATTGGTGATGTCGGGGCTTACGAATGTGGTCTCCATAGAAACGTCTCACCTCAGTGCTTTTGTCTTCATTTTTTTTTGCCACCCCTCCAACCCCACACCACCCTCTCTCTCTGTCATGTCGGTGTGTCAGAAGAATTTCCCAGCTGAGGGCTGTTTTTAAAGTCAACCTGTGTGTGTGTGTGTTTTTGGGTGTGTACTGTTCATTCTGGCTGAGTAATATATTCCATCATTGCCTGTCTTCGTTTCAAGATGAGTTGTCGCCTGGCTCTAAGAGAGAGAGTGTGTGTGTGTGTGTGTGTGTGTGTTTCTCTGTGACTACATGTGTGCATATGAGTTAGCTGAACTTTGAATCACACTCCATCTGTGAGGTTTTTTTTTTTCCTCGCTACTAAGCAGGAGGTTCAGCTCAAAGCCACAAGGAGGGGTGAAGAAATAAAGCATTTGGTTTATAATTTTGGTGGTCTGGTGGCTGTTTTCATGTCAGTTTGAAATTTAATACGAAACCTCAAACCTCTGAAGTAAAAATCAAATGTTAACCGGTTACTGGGTCGGAGTTTAAACCAAAATATCTTATAAAACAGGTGCTTGGCAATCATGCTGTCACTCAAAGTCTGGCTAATGGAAATGATCATTTGAATGGGATTCAGGAGATTCACATGTAATGCAATTTGTTGGATTAAAGAAGTCTCCAAAACAAATTCAAATAACACAGCCCTGATATATTCGTATATAGCTTCAGTGTTACAAAGCAATTGCTTAATACTCATGCATCCTGCAGATATAGCACAACATTATCATTTCACTTAAGTGTTTTTTTGCCACCTGATCAAGTCTACACATTACACATTTTAAAGGCAGACTAAATGTGAGTTTAAGGCAGAAGTGGCACATCATTACTCTTACAAATGAAGTGTAATTCATAGCCAATAAAATGCACCACAGCTCAGTTTAATCTAGTCTACAGCTTTGCGTCCACAGTCTAACTTGTTCTCTTAGTTACACGGGCTTGTTTTGGGCTTTGGTTTAGTCTCCAATTACTGCTGGGAAAGATATCTGGGTCTGACGATGGTAGAATTTCAAATTACTTCATCAGCCACTTGTTTACTTCAGCTTTCTCTTGCTATTTGCTGAGCATGCCAGTGCATGGTCACAGTTTGTCAGTGAAACAGCGGGATGAAGTTTAATTTTCAGGTAGGTGCACGCTGTAAGACAGAACCGCACAGTCTGTGGTTGCATCCAAGTAATGGGAATAAAGTGGGAATCTCAGTGGGATTTGCAAGAGTAGTGAGGAGCCAATGTTAATATCAAATGTGTTGTTTGGTGGGCATTTAATTAGGAAGACACGTCCTGTTTATCAGATTTGACCAATTCCACAATATTAAATACTCCATGCTTACTTTAAATAAACACAATTTGTTTCGCAGATTTAAAACAACCCTGTGAGGATGTAAAGTATTTGTCCACATTGTATAATAAAACATTTCACATTTCTCGCAGTTCCACATACAATGTGTGATTAATGCCAATTAATGAAGTCAATCCCTTTGCTAATTTATTCAAATTCAGGACGTTAAAGTGACGCAACACTGCTTACTCTGAAAACAAGTCCACACACTCTTGACTGACATTAGATTAATAAATAACTGATGACTGGAAGATTCATGAGACAACCGATCTCAAACCATCTTGGCAGTTCATCTAACAAAAAAGCTTTTCCAATTCTGTACAGAATTATTTCCTGAGCCCACCACACGCTGAACGCTGTGAAAAAGTAGCGCGTATCAAAGCAAACAATGGCCGACCACACAGAGCCACGAGTCAAGTGCTTTCGAACCCACTTGTTGCTAGGCAGTTTAATGGAGGCACTTTGAATGGGGAAGCAAAGTGGGCACCAGCACACACACAAAAAAAACAACAGATTTTGTATTCAGCTGCAGTTGTTTGCTGATGCTGAATGCTATTTGATACACGCAGTCTCAAATGTCAAGCCGCACATCAGTGAGTGGTGCCGGCTTTTTTCAAACACGCACTTCTCAGATGTGTGTGCTGCTTTCAGGAGCGAGGATTGTGTGTCTCCATGCGGGCCGGAGTTGTTGCTGTAGAGCTTATCGCTTCGTACCGTGCGCCGCTGCCCTGCGTAATTTGAGCCCATGTAGGTACAATCAGCACGTACAGTGAGACAGACGTGACACACATACAGTGCCGTGAAGGAAGTGGTCGGGTAATACGAGAAGTGAAACCAATAAGAATGTGATTCCTTTTACATGTTGCTCCCAAAGGAGGCGATTACTTCATTGTTGAGCTTTTATTTGAATAGAAAGACCACAACTGATGTTGTAAGCATTTTAAACTGCTGTGTGGCTGCTGATGGTTGGTTAATTTTACAGGAGGCTAAGGTGTGATAGCTGCTGTAGTTAAAAGGCTTACGTAGTTGCAGCCTCTTAAAAATTGATGACGTATTCTTGCTCTTTCATAGAAACGGATAAGAAATGTCTTAGAACAGCAGCATGTCACAACACTGACGCTTGACTATGCTGTAATCAACTGAACCATCTCATGTGTCTGTGTGTGTGTTAGATTAAAAGTGTTGTTTACCTCAGACTTACTTGTAGTTTGAGTGGAGAAAATAAGAGAGATGGGTAAATAACAGCCCGTTCGTATTCACTGGCTGAGGTTTTGCAGACACAGTGTTTGCGACTGTTAGCTTAATTTAAAAATCAAATTTTTATAACTCAATCAAAAAATCTTCAGATGGAGAAATCTGGTAAATGAAAGGACGTCCTTGTTGCCAAGAAGGCAGGGTTGTTTAGCAGTTGTTATGGTTGCCCATGCAAATATATACCTTGGTTACTTGGGGCTGGGGGATCCAAGATCGTTCATGAAATGTGACCTGTACGTGGCCCAGTAGACCTGAACTGAGGCAGAGACCAGATGAGAGGAACAGCGTCAATTTCAGAGGAACAGGGGCCGACAGAGACGTGAAATATGGCTCTGGAAAGGAAAACTGGAACGGGGATGCCGTGATCGACTCTGTGTTGGAAGATTATGACCGTTTTCCGATGGGGGAACATATTTTTTATTTATTATCAGTTTTGGCTGATTGCCGTATTTTGTCTGGTCTTGGTTTTAGCCTCTAATTGCAAGGACTTGGAAAGACAAATATTCAGCCGTTTCATGAACGACAAAATGAGGATTTGGTTTTAAATTGGCTTAAACCCACTTTCTCTCTCATCTCATCCGCTGTAAACTGCTGACGTACTGATTGGAAAAGACATGGCAGGGTGATTTTCATGCTGCCAGTCCGAGCTCGAAACCACCTGCTGCTTCACTGAAACGGACAGATGCTGAGATTATCCCGACTAATTTCTGAAACCGGTCCCGTGGCGGTCCACAGTGGAATTCCAGGATGCTACGTCAGTGTTTCGTCTGTTTCTTAAGAAGATTGGTTTGCTAGTTCCAGTTTTACACTTTTCACCATCGATGAATCAAATCAAGTAAGTTATTGAGTTGAGACTTTTAGAGAACAATAAGTAAAAACAAGAAACAAATAGTAATCAAGACGATGACAGCGATGTCATCCAGGCTGGAAGTTCCCGGCAGCCCTTTCTGCTATCGTCGTCACTCCTGGGTTTGGTATGTGAAGAAAAAAGGAAAAGTTTCAACCCTGGGTCTTTGAAATTACATCTATATCACTATTTTCTCGTTTCTATTGTGGTGACAAACGTAATTAGTAGGAAAAATATAGTCAAACAAACACTTTGTCTCAAAGCTGTGGATTTATTTCTCTCAAACCAGACAGTGATCTTGGCCACACCTTCACCAAGAGCTGTGAGTCTCTGAACATAACCATGAAAAAGTTAAGCAACACAGGGCACGAGGGGTCACTGAGTGATTTAATTACTTGAAAATGATGCAAATCTTATGCTATGACCTTCCAAATCTCAATCCAGTTGAATGCCCGTGGGAGATTTCAGGCTGATGTGTTTGGCACTGCTGCCCGCCAAGATCAAAACATCAGACAACAACAGATCCTTATCCCTCCAGTAGACTTCAGAGATTTATAAAAATCAATGTCAAGGAGTATTGGAGCTGTTCTGGCAACACATGGTGAGCCAACACATTGGAATTTGTATTATTATTAGCCTATTTATTTATTTATTTTTAGGTTTGTTACCCATCTGTGCAGTAATGTTAACAACATTTCCTAATTACCTGTAGTGATAATAATAATTAAAAAATTATAATCAGAGCAGAATTCAGTGTAAACAGAGTTGAAATTTTGTTGTATGTAAATGTAATTTGAAGGACAAAGGGTTGTTGCTGTAGTCTATTCAGTCTATGCCGATGTGTGTGTGTGTGTGTTTGTGTTTGTGTGTGCACTTTTGCATATGAATATAATTGCTGTGAGGAGTGTGTGTTATTCTCATTAAACTCAGTCCTTTGTAGTGGTAGCTCGGTGTTGTTCTCTGTGTAGATCACTGCTGGAAATTGCTGATAACACTTTGAGCTGCAAGAAAAAAAAACACCTCAGTGAATAGGAGGAGAGCCACGGTGTACGACGTAGAGATCGCCCTGTTTATTTCCCTCTGTCTCCTTTCTCCTTCTTCTCATCAACGACACCTTTTTACCAATGTCTGTGCACATCTGTGCTTAAACACATCCTTTTCTCCCCATACTTGTTTATACAGTGTTTAATGGGGATATATACATACAGTACACCTCTTTAAAGAGTGCTCTGCTAGTCTGGACATACTGTGAGCTCGTCTAACCCCTGCAGTAAGTGGGTTCCTGCTCCTTTCAGGTTGTCAAAGTGAAATGTGATATTATAGGGTTTCATCGAAGAGAAGAGAAACGTTTTCCTCTGAGGGGATTTCAGCGACACCCCAATCTAATTTTGTCTAATTTTCTAAAGGCTCATCATGCAGAATTAACATGATTTTGTTAATTAACCTAATGCAGGATTAGGAGTATTATAGCAGCAAGTCACTAAAATGTACTTTAGTTCATAAATCTACATTAGCACCGTGCTTAGTTTATGTTGTGACTCAAAAAAGAAGCTGTTATAGGTGTTGGGAACAAATTAAGTGCGCTCACGGCGGGTGGTTTAGTATAATTTGGTGAACATTCCCTCGTTCACTCTCCTTGATCTGCGAACCCAAAGTGAATCATTGTTTTGAACCACTTTGCGGATTACACTCCTACAGATCCTGTAGCCTGACAGGTGGAGATGGACGAGATAAAAAAAGGTGCTACGTTTAACAAGAAGAAAGGAAAGAGCCGGCGAGAGAGAAAACTTTGTAAGCTTTGTTACCTGATTCCCTGTTCTGATGTCAGGATCAAGCCCTCTTACCCTAAACACGAGTCATCTGGCATGTTCTGAACCTTGAATGTGCTCGCCATGACGCACAGAGACACAAGTCACCGTTGACCTTATGTCACTCAACAGGCATTGACACTCACAAACGATAGACCATAACATAATGTGGCATTGAAATGCGACGGTGACGCGTGCTCTGGGTTTTCTTTGCAGCGTTTACGTAGCAGCTTTAAATAATTCAGGTTGACCATTGAGTACGTGAAGCAAACTGCTTTGTGTGAGTGGCTGGTGCTTTTATTTTGACAGCAGGACCAGCTGTTACATGTACTGACATCATCATCGCAGGCAGTAGATCATCAAATCGAGAGAACGCGTGACGCATAAACAAAGTCAAAACATTTTCATAGCCAGATGACAAAGCGATGCCATCAGCACTTACTCATTATTCATTACTTCATCATTGTTTAAAGTGATTACGCTGTTCAAAAGCAAAAATTATTAGTCTCATGCTCTGCCCAGTCCAGTTTAGTGATGCTGCTTTTTAAAGTACATGTACTCGCATCCACTCATCAGCCACAATATTTCAACTGGATGATAGTATTAATAGTTGTGCAGTATTAACTCCACAAGTGTCAGTGTTTTTCTCGTCAAGCTGTTGTACCGCAGCTCTTTTTCCAGCTCTTTGGGTTGTGCTGTTTGTGGAACGTGTTTGGTATCGGAGTAACATTCCTCGCTGCTTAAAATTCACACATATATTCAGTGCATAGCCCCCGGTTATCACGGCGTGAGCGCTGCTGTGCTGACGTCAAATACGGCATGATGTTGGCACTGAAAAGAGAGCTACTCTGCGACTAGGGGATTAGGTTAATCACGGGGGGGGGGGGGGACTGACTGCAGTGCCCTGTTTTTCAGCGAGGGGAATTAGATTTACACAGAGGGAGTGAGAAAGAGATGGAGAAAGCTAAGTTGTGTTGCCACTCTCACACTCTCACACGCACCAGTTGATCTTAAAATTCCCGCTTTATCTGAAAATACAAAGTAGCAGCTTTCAGATACAGGCTTGTTGTTTATGCCTTACTTTTCATACTTGGCACCTTTCTTTCTCTCTCCTTCTTCTTCCCAGTTCAGGAAACATCTTGTTGGTTAAAACACTACTGACATGGCCTAAGTCAAACTGTGTGTAGGGTAATTTAAGGCTTTGAGTGAAGAATATCCCCGCAGTCATTTCAGCACTGTGCTAACGTCTCTGTGGAAGTCACAAGGAGGCAGGGGGAGTTCTCCTGAGCAGGGTCGTCCTCAGTGCCACTACACTACTGACTGAGTGTCACTCCACATGAAGTCACACTCACGTCTTTGGAGGACACTCCTTACTAAGCGGAAGGGTCTTATAAATATATGCTCAAACTGTGGGAAAGCAACGATCACCATGCACGGCTCACAAATGATGGACTTCATTCGATAATCCGTTGTGTCAATTGCTGTTTCCACGGTTGTGCTAATGGCTCTCAGCGTTTTTGAGTGGTAACCCTGTAAAAGAAAACAACTGTCACTGCAACATATGTTTTTAGCCCTTAAATGATAAGTGATATTATTCCTCTGTGATTATTTCACAGGCCTACTGTAAATGTAGTTGTTTTGTTCAACCCTTTATTGGGCAGGTAACCACATTCAGTAACTTGTTTATGGCAAATAAAATAAGTTATTTAAGTTTAGGGTAAGGTTAAGTTTAGATTAGAAGTATTTTTGTATATCCTTGGTCCTTTAACTTTATCTGTGTTTTTAAATATGCATCTTTTGGAAAAGTTATTACCTTTTGAAGGGTGAAGATATATGGTAACTTCACTGACCTTGATTTGCAGAAAAAGAAAAAAAGTAGTGGTCCAGGATTGAGATTTTGAATTTCCAAGTATTTTAAACGTGTGCCCAATAAAGGCTTTAAACTAAACTGAATGAAAGGAGAGTATGAGGAAAATACAGCAAAAATGTTCACGGCCCTAAAGGAGAAGAATGTTTGAAGAAAGTACAACAATGGAGCTTGTCTGTGTTCGGGGATAGCAGAGGATTGCCTGTCAGCTTCAAAGCACATTAAGTGCCGGGGAGTTCAGGGAGTCCACATTCAGTACTTGAAGGTGAAGCGGTTCGACTGAAATTCAGTCCAAAACATTCCCCGACAGCGTCTGTTTGTCAGCGGAGGACGGCTCCCCCCCCGCCCCAGGCCGTTTTTTAAGAACAGTATAAATGCATTAGACACTGGTGTTGCTGTTTTTGCTCTGAAAGCCATTTTGCCACTCACCCAAGACCACGCAGACTGATGAGAGCCCCGGGCGACGGTGTCCATGGGTCGTTCAGCACCTTCGCCGAGGTTCAGAGGACGTATCGTTGGGATGAGAGGAAACAGACTCACACTGATCATCAGACTGGTTGAATTAATCTTTCTGTCCTCCTTCCTTTTCATCTTCTTTGGCTTTACACTTGACTCCACTGTGCATCTGCAGCACCGTCTTGTATTTTCCATTTTAGTGCACACACAACAGTTTTAATGAGGGGATCATATGTAGATTGGTGGAATTTGTGTCAACACAGACCCTCGGAGGATGATGATCTCGATTTTTCATAAAGATCTATTTTTTATCCCCTGCTCCTGTCGTTCATATCTTCCCTTCCTTTTGTCTGTGACTATTTTTGATACATTTCCTTCCATCCACCTGCTCCTCTGAACTTTCGCCCCCCTCTTTCTCTCTTTTTGGGGTTTATATTCAAAATAGCTCTTAAGGGCCTGTTGTTTGATCCTGATTTAACGTGATAGTGTGTGTTGGTGTAAGGGAGACAGATTTCATGTGAGAGGTGATGTTGTGCCTGTCAGCCTCTGTCAAATGCATCTGAGATTCTGTTCGCAATCTTTTGTTTTCAGCACATCCAGGCCCTTTTTTTTCTTTTTCTTTTTTTTCCCGGTTTCCCTTATCTGCAGCGTGATATTGATTCAAATCACGAGGACAGAGACAGAGGAGCGGTCTGCCAGCGACAATTTGACAAGCTGCTCTCAAGCCGTCAACTTGGATGTCTGATCGATGTTTAATTATGGTTCTCTGCCTCTGTGTGAAACCCTGATGAAGCTACACATCAAAAAATGTTAAGTGATAAGTGCTTTAATTTCATGCCCTAAAATTACAACCATGCATTGTTCCTCCAAAACAATGTTTAACGATGAGCTTAAATGATCACTGCATGGAGCTGCGGCAAATTTTATCAGCATCCATCCACACAGGCGAGTTCAAATGCCCCGCCCAAGATTTCAGCATAGAGGAGGTCGCTGTCGTGTAATTAAGAGTTTGCACAGATCTATTGACTTTCCCAGCATCCTCTTATCTTGCTATTCGAATCAGAGCCGTCCTACATCACTCTGTCACAGAGCCATCGTGGCTCTGTTATCCAACATGTAATTACATTGACAAGAACAATGTTCACGTCCTGTGTGATGCCAGCTCAAGGTGTTTCCCATTGGGCATTGCTGCTCTGGTGCCACGTCTCACACACTGCATCCTGTCGATGTGAGCTCCTCTGCTGCTCTGAGTGCAGCTGGTGAATAACACATGTACACACTGCCATCTTGTGGATGTGAGCCTGAGAGACTAGTTGATGTTTTTCTATGGAATGATAGTAGTGCCCTCTGGTGTTCATAGAGCAGGTCTGCATGTTTCAGGCTTTCAGATTTAAACTATGCAGGATTTGTAGCTTAACTATGCTACATTTTTACCTTAATTAAACAGTTTTGGAGTAATTGTGATGGTTTAATAAATGGCTTAACTTGTTACAGGGAGAATGGAGGCTCTCTGCCTTCTATGTTCGTGTCACTTAGTGTGTCTCTGCTGAAAACCAACCTTGCAAGATCAGGGCCGGCACCCCGGTGTCCCAGCTCTCGTGTCTGTGGCACTGCAACACAGACACGCCCCGTAATCCATAATCTTTTGTTTAAACTACACAAATATACACGTTGTAACATCGTATATGATATATAACGTTATGCACTGCTGTATTGATTGATTTCTCACCAGCTTTGTTGTAAACAATGCACATGGTTAGGAGGAGGGTTAGCAAAGCAGCGGAAAAGTGACCGGACTTGCATAGTTCCTCTTTTAAATATCAAATCTGAGATTAGCTGTATTGTCTTTTGGGGGACGAATAGAACCAGTATGTCTTAACACAGAATCATCTTTTAATGTAACGTGAGAGTTGTAACAGGTCGCTCTCGGGGAATACTGTAGTTTCACTGGGTGGTTGTGGTTTGATCAACAGGTTTTACAGCAATGCATTCCTCTCAACACACTATAATAGATAATCATAACTGCTGCTATAGGCCATCAGTATTTGTTGTGTCGTCAAGGTTTTGTTTATTCAATGCCAGTATACGTCTTGGCATGATGTTTATTTTTACATCTGGTTCATTTTAAGGCATGGCCAATGAAACCCTGCAGGACCGGATCTTATAAACACAGTCAGTCTTTTTCGCCTGTGTACAGTGACGTTCACTGTTTATTCAGCTGTTTAGTCTCCTCTGAGACTCCACCGGTTCGTCCTGCCAAATCCTACACCATCAGCACCATTTACATGTGTAACTGAGGACTTAAACTATAAATGAGCACTTGATTGTGTTAATAATTGTAGGGATTTTTGTAAAGATGATTATTTGTATTGAGTTTCACAAATTCATGAGTCATGAGCTGAAAGGTGTAGAGGGATTTGACTGCATGATGCCACTAAATTATGTAAGACCACAGAATCAGATTAAATAGAGAGGGTTTTCATTTTTAGGCAGAATTGGACAATCAAATTAAAATTACTACAAAAGACAATTTGTAACAAGACAGTTACAGTAGTTTAAATAACAAGAGGCATTATATTTACCTTTAAAAAAAAAAAAAAAAGGGTTAAAGAAAAGGAAAGTTCTCCTTTACATTTCATACATACATACGTAAATATTCAAACAATGTTTATCTCCTCAAACACACACATTTACAACAACGGTTACTTCAAAGTCAGTTTCCAGGATCTGCAGCAATGGACCATACTGTACATGAATATCACTGTAGTGCAAGTAGAGGCTGTTTCTATATCCTCCTCTTCTATGGTCGACCCTCAGGAGGTCATTAAGGAAGAAAGCCATGGCTGTTGTTGCACGGGACACACACAGCCCTGTGGCTACCGCATCGTCCACTTCTCCCGTTTCTCTTCTTTTTGTGTGTGTTGTGAAGCGGTGTGACGAGCTGTAGTGTAGTGTGGGAACGTAGTAGTGGTTCACCTTTTTTTCCCTTTCCGTCATCGTGCTCCTCCCCCGGTTTGTTTTTAAGTGTTTGAGTCATGTGTCATCTTTCTGTATCGGTTCCAAATAAATGACAAGGAACCTCACTTGACCTGTCTCGACAGGAGTCGGAAGAAACTCCTCCCTTTGTCTTTCAAGGAAGTTTTTCCCTTTTCACGTTCACAATGACTACTGAAGGAAGTCATGAACAAACAGGACGTAGTTACTCACAGAGCTGGTGTCACCTTTTCTTCCGATCAGGTTCATATTTACGTCCAATGTTTACTCACTCAGTTCAGTTCAAGAGATCAAAGGAAATATTGTTCATTTCCAGAAAACAACCGGAAAACAGCCTGAATGGTGTAAAATGATCTATTTTTTGCAATCAAAGATGAATCAAAGGTGTGCTCACTGTTACTGTAAGTGTAATGTAAAACGTGATAGAGAGAAATAAGAGGGATATATAGGAGAAAAAAAGATTATTATTATTATTAATGCTAAAAAAAACATTGACACAATCTGCTTCAAAAATGGAGCTGAATAAAATAATGGTCTTTCTTTATGTTCTATATTTTTCTACTGGTTGAATTTATCATGTCTTAATGCTGATGAAGTGTCTCCTGGGCATTTTCACATAATGACTAATGACTAATTTTATTGTAGATGTTGTAAGTTCAATATCCATCAGCAACAAACAAGATTATTTATCACCTATTGCCAGTAGTTTTTTGTTTTCACTAAATATCAATGCATTTTATTGACCCAACCATTTTGTCCATCTCATATACACTCATTTACCAGTTTATTAGTTCACTTAGCTTCACTTATTGTTTCTGCTGCCATTTCTGCTGCCATTTATTACAAAGCTGCCATCACAGTTATTGTGATATGAGGGCTGGGTATCTGTACTGTACCGTGTCATGAGGCTCTGTCGGCCCCTGTGGTGGAGCCAGATGGCACCTCTTTCTCACACAGACACACACAAACAGTTAAGGTAGACCAGGTTGCCAGAATAACCGCAAATCCAGATTGAATATGTTGTTTAATATATTGTTTTGTTTTGTTCTTTGTTTTATGAAGGCTTTGACTTGATCATTTATGAGCAGTACACCAATATTTAATATATGTGTACATAGGACATTTTTAAAGGTTTATTATGTACAGTTTTTTCAGACA
Source organism: Trachurus japonicus (assembly GCF_045865225.1). Classification (NCBI taxonomy): domain Eukaryota; kingdom Metazoa; phylum Chordata; class Actinopteri; order Carangiformes; family Carangidae; genus Trachurus; species Trachurus japonicus. The sequence goes on from NC_140910.1 coordinate 23,926,573, forward strand.
TCATAACCTCTCCCATAGAGATTTTTTTTACATTATAATGTGTTGTTATTAACAATTAATTTAATGTTCATGTACTGTTTTTTGGTGAAATAGAATTGCGTTTTCATGCAAACAACTGCGCAGCGCAGCCTGTATTACAATTATAAATTGGTACAAGTCAATGCAGTGCACTGCAGTTAATCAGTCAGTTAGTTACCGATATTCTCCAGGCCATTAAGACACTGTATAAACATTAAAGATGCCGAAAAGCAATTAAACAATCATTAAAATTTTCATTGAGTGATTTTATGGAAAAATAACATTTGCGCAGTTGCTTCCTCATACGGTCAGTTTATCTTTACAGCAACAGTGTGTGTGTAGCTCGCATGCCTCAGTGTATTTTCCATAGAAAGAAAGATTTATGAAGCTAACCCGGCTGTAAAGAATGTATAAGTTACGACTCCACTCCAGCAACTCCACTCCACAACTTTGGATGCTCCTCTTTACTCTGCCGGGCTGGCTGAGAGGAACAGAGCTCCAAACACACACATAGTAATACATACACACACACACCGACATGCACACACCCACCCACCCACCACGGGGAGGAAGTAAAGCCTGTGACGAAGAGAAGAGTCCGCAAAGCGATCAGAGAGCGGACGAGAGCGCGAGAGAGAGAGAGAGAGGGAGGGAGAGTTGAGTGTGCGGAGAGTCAGAGTGTGAACAGGGGTTTGACGAGTTCCTCGATGTGACGTATGGACCGCTGCTTGTGTTGTTGTTGCGTGTGATGTGAGAGTTGTGTGTTTGTAGATCAAGGTGTTTGGATACCTGTTTTTTTGCTGCTTTCACTTGTGCCGAGGAGGGGATGGATGTCTGATGGATAACCTGCCCAGTAACTTTTACCTGACGAGAGGTTTGAGTCAGGTCAATGTGTGACTGTGAAGACTGAATGAGTGATGCATCGCTGTTTATGTTTGCCGAGTGAGTGTGTGTCGTGGAGCTTGTTTTGTAGGACTTGTAACACACATTTGTCAGCTCTCGTTTCAAGGTGCTAGTCTGTGTGACATAGTGTGTGAGTTGCATGCTACAGTGCAGCTGTCACTCATGCTGCTGACGTGTAGGGTGTTAATGTGTTCGGTCTGTGTGTTTTGCGTGTGAAATACTACACTTTTTGACAGTGACACTACCATGGGTGTGTTCCAGTGGATGCGTGCGTTTGTGGCGATGCGTGTGTGATGGTTATGTGCTGCTGGGTAGTGTGTGCATGAGTGCATGCGTGCGTCGCGGGGCCATGTACCGGCGTTCACCTTGTGCCAGAGGAAGGGTTCACTTTGACTTCAGTGAGGAAGTCATCAGGAAACTCCACGCCGCCAACCATGGCCACACTCACAGGTTAGGACACAAACACACACGCAGCCACACACACACAAACACACATGTCAAGCTGTCACTCTGTTTCACACTTTAACACAAATAGATTCTGTCTACTTTTTTTTGTTTTAGCTGGTTTCATGTTGTTATTTAACAGCTTTCTTCTATTTCGTTGTTTCAAATATGTTTATTGGGAAACTGATCACATAACAGAGAAATTAACAGTCGACAATTATGTTTCCATGTTTTTTACAAAAGATGAAAAAAGTAATCCCTGACAAAAAGGACTAATGACAAAAATGAATAGCAAGTAGCTGTCTTCTATTTCAACTTGACTTACTTCAACTCAGTCCTCACTAGCCTTGTAGTTTTTCTCAGAATCTCTAAACTCCTCCCTGCGCCGCATACGAGTCTGGTTTTATGTGTATTCTTACTTCCTATTTCCCATACATTAAGCAATCCTCACATGTGTTTCCCATCATTATACTAATCCCTGGCTGGAATGTGGTTACGTGCACTGTCACATGTCTGGGTGAAAATATCCTAACTTCTGTTAATGAAAAGGTTTTGGGGTGTGTGTAAGTGTTTTTACAGAGAAACATTCTGAATACGTTGCGTGAGAGAGGTCAGTTGTTTGCCATGCAAAGCAGACAGAAAGTGATAGTCTGAATTTGTATATCGGGACTTATTTTGATCACAGCGTGTATTTAGTCGAGACAGTGACAAGCAGACAACCCAAAGGATATGTCAGAACCGCTCTGGGATATGTCAAAAAAAAAAAAAAAAAAATCACCATGACATTGGTCTGCAAGTGTCTTAGCCTTTAGCAACTCTTTCCTATGATAAATCTGACCCTGTTGCCGAGCAGGATTTCTTATCCTTGACCATATTAGTTGTGCCTCTGAACCTCCAGTAATTCCTTTTTATAAACATGAAAGGGAATGGCTCACAGAGGACAACATGTTTACCTAAAACCAATCAAAAAGGCAGAAGAGATGCAAGATAATTAATAATAAGCTAGGAAAGTAAAAAGACAGCATTTTTATTAATCTTTGCCTTTTTTTCTTGTTAAGTACTGCAGACTGTAAAATCTATTAAACTGAAAAAGTCTGAGAAAGGAGCTTCGCCCTTCACACATACAATGTGGAGCGTGTGATGAGGCGTCTTCAGTGGGAATGGTTTAATTTAAGGAGGCAAAAGCCAAAAAGGTTAAAAAGAAAGCTGTGAGTGAAATGTTTTGTAGTGCCCTTTTAAACCAACCCCTCCAAAAAACAACAAAACAAGACAATACAATTTCCCGCCTCCACCCGAAGCGTTGAAACATTTCCAGACCAAATCAAAACTGCGTGTTTTTTCCCCTCTAATTTCGGTCAACCCAACACTTCAAAAATACTACTCAGTTGCTGTTTTCCTTTAAGAAAAATAGTTTTCCTGTTATCATCTTTAAAGCAGTGTACTGTACAACTCATCACTGGAGGCCTGACATCAAAAGAGCGGCTGAGGTGGGAAAAGAGCGAGAATTTGAGTCGACTGGATGGGACCAGAGATGCAGAACAGATGATAAAAAGAATTTCTCATCTGGACTTGAGCCATTTAAGAAAAATCCAGGCTTCCACATAGTTGCTTTATTTAAGAGCCAACAGGACCTACCCTGTTGACACTGAGTTTATTTACCTAAAAAGAGCAGAGCAGGAGGAACAACAAACATCCACATCGGCAAAGACAGAAACTATAGGAGTTAACTTTAGTACTGAGAAAGTATTGATGTTTTCTACAAATTAATGACGTTTTTTCTCACCTTAATTCCACTTAATTCATGATTTTCTGCAATGATTTGAACCATTAATGGGAAACTAACTCCTCCAGAGCGATGTTTACACATGAAAACCAAACTCAACCTCTAGCTATTTGTTTAGTGCCTGAGGTAAGAAATGAGTCTCTGGCATACAGTACAGTATAATGTGTCTTATCACGCCGACAGTTTATTTTCCTATTTGACCAGTTGTGATAAGACATACAGTAGCTACACAGGACAGTATAAGCATTACGACACACAGCCATCCCTTATCGCTGCTGATGTAGATTGCAGTGCAGGGTGCAGTGGCTCTATTGACGGCTGTCTACACCTGTGAAGTGTCTGCACCGAGGTGAGAATTTGTTTGTTCAACACCTTGTGTGTCCTTGGTGCAGAGTGAGAATTAGCAGCAGATAAATACGAAATGACCAACACTGATGTTACTCTATTGTTGTGAACTGTTTCCTTGTCTGTACACAACATCGATTGTACGTCTGTCCGTCCTGGGTGAGGGATCCCTCCTCTGTCACTCACCCTGTGGTGTCTCCCGTGTTTTCTTAGGAGGTTGTTTTCTTCAGTTGTTATGAGGGTCTAAGAGCAAAGGATGTTGTTATGATGCTGTATAAAGCCCTTTGAGACAAACTGTTTGTAAAAAAAATGGGCTGTACAAATAAGCTTGCCTTGATGCTGATGTTGATATCAGTCTTTTTTTTTTTTTTTCTTGAGTGTTTGAGTCAGCGAAGAAATAGACCAGTGTGAAAACCTACATGGCGACATTCACCCCAGGAGGATTGTGGGTATTCTGGCTCAGCTTGAGAGACACCAGATTGTTACCTTGGACTGCTGCACGTTTGAGATGCAGACCTCATTTCTAATGCATATAACATGCCATGGTTAACTGAGACATTTGGTGTTGCTACTGGTAGTTTTCTCGCCGTCATGTCCACTTCTTTTTATCCTTCATAAGAAAAATCTCACAATCCAGTTTGAAGTCATGGAAGTTTAGGGATGTTGAGTTGTGGAGACGTCGTCAGGCAATCCACCTCTGGTTGGGTGGGCTCCACCTCTGAGACTGAGGGTTTCCTGTGGAAAGTACACGACTATACCGAAGAAAGGAGAAGTACACAGATGGCACACTGTGCTGAGCTGCATGTTTGTGCCATTAGACAGGTAGACGGGAGCCACGTGAGCACCGGCGGATAATTACTTCCTGACCTCTTCCTCACACTGGCATGTGAATGTACGATTTATTTATTTTTTTTTTGCTTTTGCTTTTGTTTGTACATAGCCGACAACATAATTACACACGAGCAGCTGCCTTGTGCCAGTTATGGTATGTTGGTGTGCATGAATTAGCCCATATACTGTACTGTAGGCGTGTGTCCCATGCAGGGATTGTTTCTCACATGTCCTGCTAGAACAGATAATCTCCCGGAGAGATGGGCTTATCCAAATATTTGGACAGTGACCCGGATTCCTATGGCACAATAACAAAGATCACAGCATCTTTTTTATCTTGTCCTGCCCGCTTGATCCTTTTTGTTGTTTCCAGCCTCGGCTACTGGTTATATCACATTATAGATGACCGGAATCATTTTCATGCAAGGAATACACATATATGCATGTATCTGAGTATATACATGTATATAATGTATGTAATGCGTATACATTACATACATTATTAATTAAGATACAAAATTATGCATTATTCCTATAAGAAGATAATAAAAGAAAAGATATGTCAAATTGATTGTACATTCTCCAGGTAATGATCTTGTCTTTTTTATATGTAAATAGCCAAACTAATCTTTGCGTACCATCCATATGTAATAAATAAATATCTACTATATCTACTTATATGACTTTGACAAAACCCTGTGCAGTTCCACTTAAAAAGGTGAATGTAAAACAAAATTAAACTCATTTTCTACATCAGCCAAACAGCATTTGCAACAAATCTTGGCTGTATTCACATACCATGAATTATATAGAGCATAATAGAACATTTCAGGGGGGTTTTCAGAGTAAGAGAGAAGAGCAGTGATGCTTCTAACATGATTGTAATTGGTCACTAGACCAAAAACAATGTGACGTAAATAGAGATTTTCAGTCGTCACTGTTGGCAAAATGACCCTAAATAACTTGCCTCAGAGTGTCCTCCATGTTTGTTTGAGGCTGCAACCCTTTGTAATCCGACACTATGTAAAATTTAACTGAACAAAACAGACTCCGAGGCTTCACTTTATATGTTGCTTCATGTTAAATAGCTGTCAGGGTTTGACACCAGGTTTTATTTCACTTCGGTGACCCATTTCCTGGACCTAGAATAACCGCGTTCTCGCCCATGGGAGGGGCTCTGCGCCGCGTTGTAGAGTCTGCGGTTCTGTAGTATTTTATTTGCAGTGCTCTTTATGTACAGTGCAGTATGTTGTTATGGAGATGGATATACACAAAAATGTGGTGAGGATCCGTCAGTCTGCCAGTCATGGCTATGTGGTTTGGGCCTTTGATTTGTGAATGACTCAGCAATGTCGAAATTAACCGCCGCCGCTGCTTGGAAGAGTGTTTTACGATGATAATGGTGATTATCTCAGTTAAGGTTATAACAAGGATACTGGTGGGTACAGAAGATGATGGCAATGATATTATGGTTTAAGATGTTAGTGCCAAGCATGAAAGAAAAAATGAATCTGCAGTGTTGGAAGAGATGCTCAAACCCTTTATACAGGATTTTAACAAAATATCAAAGGAAGTATCCTGCATTCAAAGTAATGCTCAAGTAAAAGTACAGAGGCAGCAGCAGCAGCAGCAGCAGCAAAGTGTATCTAAAATATTAAAAGCAGCATTTAATTTCTCAATCTAAAAAATGCTCCTGTGTCTGACATATATGCACTACATTCATTCATAATTTTCTCTGCTGAATAGAGGGCTGTGTGTACTGTATGATAGAGTTGTAGTCCCTGCACACACAGTTCAATATGGAGAAACCACAGACTGTGACTGCGAGTAGCCAGACTGTACAGAGCAGGGACTGTAATGGAAAACAGATGCTACACTGCAATTTACAAGCCCAGGAATTATTTTAAAAGCAATGTCTTGTTAAGTTTCTCCGTCTTTTTCATGTTTCTTCTCCGTTCTCCTCCGAGTTAAAAGTCATTATCAGTTCCTGTGTTTCAGCTCTAACAAGTGCCCATCATTTTGTCGGCCTCGGCTCTACGTATGCAACCTCTCTCTTCACCCACACACACACACACACACACACACACACACACACACACACACACACACACACACACTCACACACCCATAGCCCATAGCTCCTGTTCCTTAACTCATTGAGTGCCAACCACGTAATTTCTCGTTTTTCGTTCCCATGCGTTGAGTGCCAAAAACGAAATTTTTCGTTTTTTGCTTTTTTTTTAAATTATGAAAATAGACACTTTAATACACATTATATGTAAATTTGGGGACTCTACGACGAGGAGAACTGAAATAGATGACGATCAAAGTCACATGACAGCTCATGATCTGGAAGTTTTTATCATAACTCAGCTTCTGCAAACGGAGTTCTGCATGCAGATGCAGCGCAGCTGCGCCGCAGCTGCTCTGCTCTCACCCGCGAGGCTGCAGCAGCTGGGAGCTGAACCAGGAAGCTCTCAGCCCACTGTCCCGCCCGGTCTTCATCTGGAGCAACACCGTGTCCTCCCCAAAGTCCTCCCGCGGTAAAATCTGATGGTCTCTGGGTCAAAGCAGACCGGCACCACCGACCCGTACCACAGAAGGACCACGACCACCGGCGGGACCGGTGTTCGCGAGCCGCTGTGGCCGGCAGAGCCTCACGTTCCGCGGCGAGAGGCTGTGACACGGCACGGTGCGTCTGTGTTATTGTTGTTTAGTGGCGCCCCCCCCCGCCCCCGATGGTGGTTTTGTGAATAGAACAACAATTGTTGTGTATATTTATCTTATACGAGCCCTTTGATCCAGAAATGCGAGTGTGAGAAGAGCGACAGGCACAAACAGCGCACCTTTCATAAAAGACGCTCTATCTCCTTTTCTAGAAAAAAAGGAGGGATTTTGGTGAAACCCAGCCATGTTTAGCTTGACTTTTCTCAGGAACGGAGGCACGTAGAAACAAACGGTTTGTGGCCATTTGAAGGATAAAGTTAAACCTTTCAAATGAGCCACAGTATGTGTTGGTGGCAATAATATAGAATACACTATGGCTCTAAAATAAAAAGTCAAATATGGTCTAATTTGCCGGTACACTTGACTAAAACTTTGGAAAGGAGCGCGGCACTCAATGAGTTAATAATAACCATCGTCATCACACCTTTGGCCAGTTCTGCTTTGTGTTTCCTCATGTGACATGTGAGGGCTGTGTATTTAGACTGTACATGGCAATGAGAGCATCTGTTAGATGACTTTGTCTCTAAATGTGCATGCATAATGACTTGGCACTAGACCTGATTGTGTTAGTGGCCTAATTACTATTAATATGTGCTACATCCAGTGGGAGATTTCTTTTAATTTTGGAAACATGCATAGGGTCACAGGACGTACGTATTTTATTCTCAGGATGTTTTTGTCTTATTATAACTTGTCTGAACTGTTTTTGATCAACAGTAGCTTATGGATGCAATGATTGTAACAATAAATATATTAATTTTGGAGTATTTCAAGCAACATTTTCATTTTTCAACTTGTATGTACTTGTGTGTTCCACTTGAAAATGTGTTTTGCTTGTTACTGTTTCACTTGGACGTTGGAGCTTCACTTGTGCATGTGCAGAGTTTAACATTAGACAGTGTTACACTGTTTCTGTTTAACTAAGAGTATGAGTTAGTGTTTCCTCCTCTATATAACTTGGAACTGTGATGCACATACACTGGGAACTGACTTTTCAGTTTCAGTTCAGTAATCGGTCTTACATTCATACACACTATCTGCACACATTCTGGATTTTAAACTGAGGTTGATGCTATTTTAGGAAGTTTTAACTGCATAATTGAACTGTCTTGTCGGTTATCGTAGTTATTATAACAAGCAGAATAATTTAATATATATTTGGCGGTGATCCTAGAGGAGTCATGGTGTAGCTTTGGGGCACAGCTTCCATCTTAAAGCTGCAAGCACACATCAGGGCTGCAGAAATACCACATGGGAACAGCAAGACCTGTGATCAGCTGTGGTCGGCTCGCGCTTCCTGTGTTTTCTCTGATGCCGGTAGAGATTGTTGACCTTAAAAGACAACGATATGTTGAAGAAAGACCCAGCCATCTCTAGTTTTGTCAGTTCAAGTGACATTCACTGCAAATCCTCCCCCTCTGAGTGAATGGATCAAAGTAAATGCAGTAGTAACGTGGATAGAGTATAACTCATACATACACATACCCCACCACCATGTGAATGAAGTGGGTGTAAAACCCAGTAACTGATCTATAGCGATAAGAGCAGAACAATATCTGATCGTGTGTGATGCAGCATGTCTGTCTAGTGTTGCTATCAATGAGTGAAATCCAAAGCTGAGGCTATTGATCAAAAGCTGCGCTGTACTGTAGCTGATCGCTGAGGGTAGCAAATCGTTGCTTTGGTGAAGAAATAAATAAATAAAAGTGAATTTCTGGCATTGATAATTTCATACTGACGCAGTCCGTTTCCAGAGTGATGTATTTGGATGGTGTGGCAACTTGAGTTTTACTGTTGACATCATTGCATGCTTCATCTGAAGTAGCCTAAAGCAGGAGTTGTGCACCTTTTTAAACAAGTTAGTCACAAAGACAAACAGATGTGCTGCAGACTAGACTGGTTTACGACGATGACATGATTGACTTTCAGTATTTTCGATCTCTCGTTTTTACAAGTTCGAATATCTGCATGTAAACTTCAGAATGTGTGTGTTTACGTTAGCTGGGTAATCAAAACTATTTTAAGACGTTTCAGCTGCAGATTCATGTAGGGAATTTTTTCTTATTGCAGTCTTTGGAAAATCAAATCGACTTCTATTTATGTCCAGTCTGATGGGATCGCACAATCAGTTCATCCATCCTTGTGGGGCATTTCAGAGTTCTGGCACATCTCACCGAGCTGGATGGTTTTGACAGAGGCTTCTTTTTAAGATCCACTGTCTGGCCAAGGCATCTGTGGTTTCTTCTTCAGACATTTGTAAGGATTGTTGGACAGCAACATGTTGTGTGTAATACATTTTAATCAAGAACAATACACTCACAAAACTGTGGAACAGATGTTCTTTATTTATCAATGTTCATGCCACAATATTGTGAACATTAGTAGAGTTGCACATTTAGTAAAGGGACAAAATCCAATCCAAGTGTGCGTCAAAGATATAATGTTTAAAAACCTTGGCGAACACTAGGACAAACAGGAGGTGTTACCATGGCACCTCTGTTTGCACAAGCTGACAGACAAATGGTCACCGGATTCCGCCTCACCATAACACACAGGAAGGAAGAGATTAATTCAAAGTATAAGAATGCTTTCTCTCCCTGTCTGCGACACTCGGCTGCTCTCTCATTCAGAAAGCACAAGCGTCTGTTTCTTCTTAACAGACCTATTTGTGTTCCAGCTTTGTACGGAGCCAGGTAACCGGCATTTAAAGTGTACAGTAGGATGATTTAGCAGTGATAGTAAGAGGAAGAAATTCCAGTAAGCATGAATGAATGGATGGATGATGAATGAACCGATTGGTTGATCAAAATACACCCACACTAATTGTATGATGCTTTTTCCATGTAAATACACTCTTTTGACATTCCTCACTTTTCTTCCTTTAAAGGAGATCTTTGTTAGTTTTGCTTTTGCTACACAGCTAATGTTAACCATGAGCAGTTTCTGACTTGCCAGTCTTGGGCAAACAATGTGAGTTCGGCATCAGACTTTATTCCGCTGCTTGTCAAGAGCTGCAGCCAGTGGTGAAAAACAAGCAACCAGCTTCTGTTTCTATCATTTCTTCTATGTACTGTAAGCTACGTCCAGCCCGTTTTCATCACTTTCCGATACCGATAGTCACTGTGGTGTCCAGTCTTCCCTAAAGAAGTAGCACTGGTCAGGTGTGGTATTATAATATTATATCTTGTCTTGTACATATGCAACCATTTCTGAAGACTGGTACTGTAAGTGAGCAGCTGTTAGAGCCAACACTGGCTATGCAGCAATAGCGAAACTTACAAGTTCGTAAAGACTCAAGTCTCATGTTTTTCTTGTGAAAATCAAATAGGTTTCATAGAATATTGATAAGATAACAAACAAGGTAGGAAACATTTGAATAGCTTATAGTAGGGATATGCTTTGCAGATGCTTGGTCTCAGGTGTGTAAAAACAATATTAAAGCTTTTCACAGCAATTGACAGAGAGGAAAAACAGTTAACTTGTGATGACCTGACCTGGACTCACCCTCAAGGACCTGACTCTCAATTGAGGCTTAAAATGGGACTTATGCACCAGTCCCTTCCCTCATTGTGTATGAGCGTCTTCTCCCTGTACGCTCAAATCATCTGACAGGATACTGTCCCGCACTTGTGCCACTGTACCGGTAAATGAGTAGGCAAGTGGTGTCTGTCAACAACACCATTGTCTCAGAGCTGGGAAGTGGAGTCATTTCCGAGGAAAAAGGCATTAAACATTTGTCGTACAGTTTTCCATCCGTCTTCACCATCTTCATTTATGGCGTTGTCTACTGTTTTTGTTATTCTTGACTGTTTTAACACATCGTCTGCGCCTGGTTTCCACTGAATTTCTATTGAAGACTCACCATTTACACAGAATTTTGCTGCATGCATAGTAGCCTACTTTCGGTTTAGACATAACTACAAATCTAAAGTGCAGTTTATGTCCCTGATAGTCAGTATTTAGCTCAACATCATCCAACAATGATATACAAATCACATACTGCCCTGCATTACATCTGATAGCACCTAAAATATCACTCATTAAACTCCACAGGTAGCACAAAGTACAGAATATTTTTTAAACCAATTTCTTTAACTTTTTAGCAACTTGAAAACTGCAACATTAGTTATTTATAATCTTCAAACCTGACCTCATCATTCACTACAGAGTAGACAAATCAGGCCTTATATTTATTTATTTTTAGTAGTAGTAGTTAGTACGGTAGTAGTATTTTTCTACATGTATCTCTATCTAGTATGATCAGGAAGAGGGAGCTTTTCTTGATATTCCTGTCCTAAAAAACATAAACTGAGAACATCTCTGTTTTCTCACGCCCAGGATTAGTTTCTCTGTGTACCAGTTAACACCAAATTATTACCATCAAGTTATTTGCTAATGCTTTATAGATGATTTAAAAGGCTGTGATAAGATCGGCCCCTCCAGTCTGATGTAATGTTAGATAACAAATTTTGTTATGATTACAAAAAAAACAGAAAAAAGATGGCAGCAGACGCTGTTTTTCATTTTCACAGCCGGTTGTTCTCATTAAATGAGACAATTATTCACTGTTCTCATCAACAGTTCATGACTGATCCTGAGGGTCATTAGTAAAAATGATTTATCAGTACCGGTGGTCACAATGGTTAGCCTACTTTGTGTTTTCTTTCTCTGTCATTCTGACATTTACTGTAACAATAATATATGATAATCAGTTAAACAAATAACAAAATCACATTAAAAAACCCAACACAAACAGACTAAGCCACCGCTGTAGCAGACACCAATACAATAACCACGTCAACAGGGAGAGGGCTTCTCTTCACTCTGTCAGTCAGTTCGTCGTCCTTCCTGCGTATCCATCAATCAGCCGGTCTGCTCATCAGCCAGACAGTCGCAGCTGGATCATGGGAAAGGAATGTCGTGTCACCCTGGCGATGATTCTGAGGTCAGAGCGTGCACTTCCTGATTGCTGTGGCGAAACATAACACTAACGAACGTGGCTGTGTAATTATGATCGCAGTTGGCTGGGCTAACTTGGCCGTTGCCAATTTCTAAGGAATCGGTGTCCCCTCGGGTTTCAAAGATGACTTACTGCCATGACGTAACATTGATAAACACAAATGTGCGTCATACAACCTGGTGACGCTTTGATCCTTTTCAACCCTCATTTACACTTTGTCAGATTCCCTCAAGTCAAGCTAGTTTGACTGATTATTCCCCCTCTACCACGGAGGCTCATGATTGCAATACAGTTTTTGGCCCATGTTTGTTTTGATCCCTCAGTAGTTTATAGACACAGAGTCTCATCCTGTCTCTGAGGACAAAGCTCTGTGTCTGCTTTACATAAAAAGGAATTGGAGGTTTGCATTTTATTTATTTTTTTACATCTGTATGTGTTAATGTGTAGAGAAAGAGAGAGGGATGCCGGAGCAAAGAGAAAGCATGAGAAAATGACATGAGTGAGAATGGTTTCCCAGACAAAGGCACTAATCCACTAAACCACCAGGACACCCCGTTTCATACTGGGGGGGTCTTTGTTCCCAAGGTCTGTCTCTGTGTTGTTATTTGAAGGGTAAATTCTTGGATATCCCTTCTTTGTCCTGTTAAGCAGACCAGTGTCAAAACACAGCCGTAAAATAGATGTGCTTGTTTTTTTTCTTGCCTTTCAGTAATTACAGGAGAAAACAATTACAAAGCAGTTAGATAAGCCTGTTTTGTGTGTGTGTGTGTGTTTTTGTCCAAAGTTGAACACATTATAGCAAAATGATGAATGAAGCTCTGAGTGTTTTCACAACTTACAACCACAGCTCACAAGTGTTCATTCAGCCAGTGGAGCTGTAGAGAGAGTGAGAGACGCATTTGACAGTGTAACCAAGTCAGTACTTGGACTCTGGAGCTGAGATTATTCTGTTACACACAGTACGTTTCTCTTAAAGGTTGAGAATTAACTGCTAAGGTCAAGTAGTTAGACGTGGTTACACAGTTATTTCAGACTATCGGGGGACTAAACGTTGGCATCCATCGATCCCCCAGACAGTCACAAAAGAGCCTTTGGGCTGTTCTCTGTTCAAACCTTATTTCTTTGGTAAAATCTTTACATGTTCTTGCTTGAGTTTAGAGACTTTCCTGTCAGGATTTACTGATGGATCAGTCAGTGGAGCTCTTGCTTGCTCTTAGAGTGTTATAACAATTTGAATCACATGCAGACTTTGTTTTTTTGATGAGGAATAATTTGTGAGAAGAATTTCCTTGTACTGTTTAAGTGTTTTCAAACCGTTTTTTCCCATGGCTTCTCTGCATTCACTGGAGCGTAGACATATTTATTTAACTGCGCTCTGCAGAGTTTTGATGTTTATGCTCCACTTTTGTTGTCAGTGCAACTTCTTTGATGAGACGTTGCTTATGACAAAAAAATAAGGGAAATCACTCTTGTGGTGCCTCAGGCCCGTAGTTGAGGGCACACACTTTGAAAACCACTTCCATAGTAAACTTCTTGCTGTTTCTGGTTTATCCATCAGTTTCTCTTTTAGTAACTGGTAGAATCATTTATCATAAGCGGCATGCTTTCCAATCTTTAGCCTGAACCAGCTTTTGCTTTCCTTTTTAATTCTGCATCATATACAGTAACCTAAACTTATTTTAGTTATTTAAAGGTGGTTACCTTAAGGCATCTTAAAGGGATAGTTCAACGTTTTTGGCAAATTGGCCCATTGCCATAATCCCTATAGTTTTAGCAGTAGGTTCGTTACCTTTAATTGTTGGTGCAAGCTATTTTTAGGACGGCGGAGCAGAGCCGCGAGCTGCTCAGAGCTACGCTACGGAGGCTCAAATACACAATCCAACAACTCCACAACGCTCTGGTGGACAAGTTGTGACCTGCATATTCATCACGCTATGAAAAAATAACGGAACGTTATGAGACAGAGTTGTTTTAGAGGTAAATTCATGCAAAACTGGTGATGCGCGTGCCCGTTGGGGGCAGTTTTTCAGCAAGCAGTCTCTGCATTTGCCTCTAAAACAACTCTGTCTCGTAACGTTCTGTTATTATCTCATAGCGTGGTGAATGTGCAGGTCATAACTTGTCCACGAAAGCGTTTTGGAGTTGTTGGATTGTGTATTTGATGAGTTTGATGAGGGAAACCAAGAAATCCCAGTCTCCATAGCGTAGCTCTGAGCAGCTTGCGGCTCTGCTCCGCCGTTCTAAAAATAGCTTGCACCGACAATTAAAGGTAACGTACCTTCTGCTATGACTAAAGGGATTATGGCAATGGGCCAATTTGCCAAAATGTTGAACTATCCCTTTAAAAGTTATTTATTTTTTAACATTTAACTAGTTTGAAAAAAAAAATCAACAGATTTATCAATTGTCATTATGATCAGTGGTCTAAGCCCTTGTATCTGTGAATCTATAGCCGTGCAGGTCTGTTTGTACTGTATGTGAAAGAATACACCTATACATGCATCTTTAGTTACTGTATCACTTCATTGAAATAAAATTAGCTAAAGTAACTGATCACAAATATAATTCAAACTCAAAAATGCTGTCATTGTGCATGTGTGAAGATAATATGTAGTCTGGTTTCTCAGCTTCAACATTAACGTGTGTGCAGATCTTGCGTAACACATTAGCTGTGCTGAGGGTGGAGGGCTGTGATGTAGCTGTTTTTTTCCTCCTCTCTCGCTCAGCTTCTGGTAACGGCACCAAGCTGCGTCATCATAACACCTGAACCACAGCTGTTACCTTCTTACGTGACTCGCATGACTGTGAAGACGCTCTCTTGAGGATGTGACTCAGCTCATGGTCAGGGAGGAGCTGAGGCGTTGATTTAGCAGCAGTTGAGCACATGACGGATCAGCCATGTAGCTAAAATCACACCATGTGCGTATGACTGTGAGTTTGAACCTCACTTGTAAACACAGTATGATATTACACAATTTCTCTCCTCCATCTCACGGGTCTATTCCCACTGCATCTGATTGTTTTTTTTGTTTGTTTTTTGGCAGCCATGGCAAAAAACACAGACTGACTGGGTCATTGTTGTGTTTATTGGATAGCTGCTTCTTTCTCTGACCCTGTGAAAATGTGAGCTATTTTCTACGAACGTCATTTAAGAGGACGAGCTGACAGTTGCGAGACAGTTGTGCGTTGTGGTTGACTCGACTCGCCTGCACTGGCTCCAGAATTAGTCGCTCCTACACGTGATCAGAACACACAAAGCACTAGATCGACCTGAGGGCAGAAGTACTCAAGCATTCAATGCATGGTTCATAGTGCAGGCATGCATGTGCATGTATATATGAAGCGTACACACACTGTCTTTCCTTTTATTTATTTATTAATTATTACTTCCGTGTGTCTCTGTGGCATGTTTAGAAATGGAACACATGGAGAGGAAATTAAGCAGAGAAGATGTTTAAAGTGAATTTTAGTACCACGTCATAATTCTCAAAAGAATCTTCTTCATCAGGCAGCAAAAGCAGCTACAGATCCTTGTAATTTCTGTCATCTCACTGAGTAGGTATATGTGCTCAAATTGGTGTATTAAATTTTCTCCTTTTTTTTTTAACTGTGTATTGTATTGACTCATTTATTCAGCCTCCCCCTCCCCACCCCACCCCCCTTTTACACTGTTGTCCATAGATTCCACATCGTAGTTTAGCATAATCATGGCTTATTTCAATGTGTCACACCAAATAAAGGTCTCAGACAAGGTTGGCTTTCAGTGGAGATACTTATATAAACAAGTAGGTTTGAATTTAAGTCGTGTCTTAGCTGGAATGTCATTTTACAGCTTCCCAGTCTTCACTGGTCCAGGACTCTGCAGATAGACTTTAACAGACTCAAGACTCGGACCAAACATCATCAATTTTAGCCTCTCTCCAGAACTAACTGATAAAAGTTTAACTTTAGACATAGATGGTATGTCTTTGCTCTCTGTCCTCTGGGCAGAGTTTTTGAGATTCAGAGCAATAGTTAAAAATCCTCTTAAAACTGTTGTACTGTTTACATGTTTCCTTTGTATTTCATTACTGTGGTTTGTCCACTTTTGAGGCTATTTAGTTTACCTTCTGTAAAGATGTTTATATCTATTATAAAAAATAATTTAGATTCCCATTTCACTTGCCATAAAAGGAAAAAAACATGCAAACTTAAGTCCCAATTCAGTCATCAATGTCACAAATCGTTGAGTCACTATAATTAATGTGCAGATGTGGACTTTTAATGCAGTGAAATGCAGTATGAACATAAATCGACTTGAATTCTTAATCAAAGTAAAAACCTAATTCATCATCATGGTCATAATGTGAGAATAGTTTTGCAGCTGCAGCCAGTTCAAGAGAACTTGTCCACATTGTGGGTCTGTACTTCCTATTGTGTAGATGAACTGATGTGTTTTTTCCATTTTAGGTTTCATTACGATAAACGGAAGAGGGAACAGTGACACGAGATATTAATAGCTGATCGTGCAGCTTTTGGAGTTTTTCAGTTAATATTATGTGTTTGTTTCTTGCTGAAGTTTGTAGTGTAACCAGCGCTCCGTCTGCTGGTGTGTGTTTACTATACAGTTCAGCTGAATGATGGCGGAACAAAGCGATGAAAGAAACCAAACTTCAGTGGAAAATGGACAAAAAATAAATAAAAGTCACACACACACACACACATACACACACACACCCCGCTTGTTCAGAAATTGGCATCTGGGATGATTCACCAGGACCAGAAAAATGGAAACCATCGTCACGATGATCTCCCTCCTCATTCTCCTCCTTTATGATGATTTAATGAGATCCTCCCTCTGTCTCACTGATCTCCAGACTGATTTTAGACTGTACACTTTACCATGTCACTCTGTCCTTTCACGCCGGGTCATGTCAACTCAATTCCTGTATGTTTGCGGGGGAGAGTGTGTGTGCGTGCAGCTACTGTGAATATTTACCACTGCCTACAGTACGACTGGTCTGTAAATCATTGCACAGAACACAGAGTCCAAAATACCTGTATGGTACCAGTATAATAGAGAACCAGTATCGGGTTGGCTGGTTTTGGATCGTCAGCTGTTTCCAAAGTTAAAAATAAACACAGTAAAACTTCCTTTAGTCGCTACTGTATGTTGCCCAAAATAAGAGCAGAATGCTGGAAGGTCTAGGACTTGTATATTGCTGATTAACTTTGAGCCATACCTCAAGACCTTGTCTTATTAGGATCCCGTTTTGTCTCTAGTTTGTTCGTTTTACCGTTTTTATTTTGTGTATTTTTTAAAACTGGTATTAGGTAAATGAGCTGTACATAGTCATGCCATAATTAGGTGCAGCTACATGTGGCTGCTGCTTATCTCTGAAGGGGATTTTGATACTGACACAACATTGACAACATTTCACAATAATGAGTCAAATATCATTTTGTTTATATTTTTTTAAAGATCAGAGGCGGGGAGTTTACTGGCAAAAATTCCTGCTGAAATTACGAGAAAGATAAAAGTAGTAATGGAGATTCATCTGCAAGGCAGAAAACCTGCAGTTGTTTGCCGTCCACTGTCTTTCTTTCCTCTCTGGTCTGTTTCTCAATGTTTCTGTAACGTAGCTGTAGTGACAGAAATCTAAGACAACATATGTTTTTGTGTTTTTCAGTTTTGATGTGGAGAATGGCCCATCCGCCAGCTGCAGCCCTCTGGACCCTCAGGCCTCCCCAGGCTCTGGTCTGGTCCTCCACACTAACTTTCCCGGTCATAACCAGCGCAGAGAGTCCTTCCTCTACCGCTCCGACAGTGACTATGACCTGTCACCCAAGTCCATGTCACGAAACTCCTCCATCGCCTCTGAACTGTAAGTAGAGACGGATGAGAACAGCGTAGCAAGCACACTTGATCACAAGTATGTACATGCAGCGGTTGACGGGTACAGAATGACTGCACATGCGCTGGCAGGAGGCCAATTATTATCTATTATCTTTTACCACATTTTTAATGCAAATTCCTGTTTTCATGCATGTAAATGTAAATTTACATATTGTCAACTCACCTACAAGTAGTTTCTTATTCACCTGCTGCACATTTGGCCCACCTACCCTAATACCAGAGAGAGAGTAATAGGAGTTATTTCTAAACAGAAAGATATTCTGCTCACAGTAGGTTAAGATGCCTCCTTCTCCTGGTTATTGCTGCAGTATGTTGGGAGTGGAAATGTCAATTATACATATATGTTAGCCCGAGTCTGCACCCATCGATTGACTCTCTAACATCCAGCCTCATGCTTCTTCTAGACCACTGTGTTCCTCAAAGGAATGTCGGCTGGCATTGCTTTCCCTGCATCCAGGCCAATCTGAGTCCAGGCCGCTCTCTTCTGTGACTCCTCGTGTTGGAACGAGCTTGAGGCGTCACTCCTCTATTTTCAGAGAACACCACCTTTCCGAAAACCCTAATGTGTCTTGCTGTGCACTTTTGGCGCACCTCCTCATACGGTCTCCATCCACTTTGATAGGAAGTTTATTTGTAGTTTTCGTGGGAGTTTAAAGAAATGCAAGTGTATTTCAATGATATCACTTTTCCCTCAGGTGTAATTACTACATTAATGTGTAATAAATAAAGAAGTTTGAAATGAAAAAGATGAAAACAGGTACAATGAACTAGACACTGCTATAATTAAAATTAAATTAAATTAAAGTTCAAGTTGAAGAAAGCTATAATTCAAAGTAATACCTCCATCAGCATACTAGCTTCTTACTCTTATTGGTGGCTGTTTGACAAATACTTGTAACGGTTTTATTTACCAACAAAGTGCATCACACGATGTGCAGCAATCTGCCATAGAGGCTCTGTTCCTGCATTACTGTTCTGCCCCCTAGTGGAGGATCTGGTGGTAACCGCTCTATACTGGGGGTTGGCTAAAAGGAGTCCCTCTGTGACCATAAGACTATAAGACTCCAGATCTTGCATAACATAATAATGATTTGAAACCCACAGCAGAGTAATTCAGCATTTTGTCCTGTCACAGTTTACAAAAATAGATTTACCCTTGGAGCTAAGTGCCTTATAAGGTTACATCCCACTGGAACAGGAGACTCCTGTTTTTGACCTAAGACCATCCTCCCATACTCCTCTCCCTCAGTTAATTATAGTAATGAGAGCGGCCAGGTCAAAGCCCTCTTTGCTTATTGTTGTTACCTAACATTTTTCCTGTTTACCATCCTGGCAAAAAGCACTCAGCATTTAAGATTCATGCAGCAGCACAACCTGATATTTGTCCCCTTCTTGTGTGTTTTCAGACATGGTGATGACCTGATCGTAACGCCTTTCGCTCAGGTAATAATCTTTATGTCTGTAATCCCAAATGAGTCTGATATAACCACTATTTTGATGAGTTTCCGTAAAACCAAACGACACAGATCAGTGCTACAACCAAGCAAAATGAATTCAAATGACATTTTTAAGAGAAATTACAAAGAAATGTGGTTAAAAAGGATCCTGATTATCCGTTTCTCTGCCTTTCTAGGTTCTGGCAAGCCTTCGAAGTGTAAGGAATAACTTCACTGTGCTGACCAATGTCCAGTGTGCCTCCAGCAAGTAAGTGCCACTGAGTCAAGACCAGCAAACAAAGCTTTTTGATGGGGCTTTATTTCCTTAAACAGTCAGTGATCTACTTTGAGTTTGGATGCCATTGGCAAGTTTACAGACTCATTAGGAAATGACTTCAGGCAGATTCAGATGAGCCAGTTGATAATTAATTATGAGTTTTATATTTGATCACAAGCCAAGTCAAGTTGGAGAACACTTAAGACACTAGGATAATGATTCATATATTGTGATTCCTTTGAGGCAGAGCGCAAAACAACAGATGATATGATGTTGTAATGGGAGGGGAAGGGGAGAAAACTCCTCAGGTTGATAGTTTGCTTTACATGGCTTTTAAAAAATAAACCAAAAAGTCAAAGGTAGTGGCTGATCTCTGGTGAGGTCAGGTTTTGTGCAGTCGGACTGCAGTTGCATCGTTTCGCCACAAGGTGGAGGTATTGAGCTTTAAACAGACTGAAACCACTGCCGTTTTCCACCACACACTGATGATGAGTGGCTGAAGTCGTCCAGCAAACAAACCACCAACACAGCAGATGCCTCCAGATGCCTTGTGCAGATGCACATTGACACACACACACACACACACACAAAATGCACACAGTATCGTTGGTATACTTGCTACTTTTTTGCCTTCTCCATGCGTCAGTGCACTTACGTTTGTGTGTATCAGTGGTTTTCAAAGTAAAGGCACTTCCAGAGTAGAGCTCTTTTTTTTCTTTTTCTTTGTCTTTTTTTTTTCTTTTACCTCAGTGTGGTTTATAGTTCTACAGAAAATAAATACTGGTCACTGCTGCAGCTGTCACCTTCAAGATTGTACCACCCAGTGGAAGTTAGACACTACAGGTGCAGATTTGCCGGCAATTCGTATTCAGGTCACCTTTCCCCCTGTTATTCACAGTGAAGGCTCTATGTGTGTGTATGTGTGAGTGCGTCAGATTCCAAAGATGCTAAGAGGAGGGGTTGTTTACAGGCACTGCGCAAGTGACAGCAATTTATTATTTCAGTCAAGAAGGCGCACATGTTGAAGTTTTTAATAATTTATCACAACTTTGACACACATTTTAGTTAAATCAGCTTGGCTCATGTGATGCTCTGGGCCCCATCTTCACGCAGACTGATCAGAGCTGCATATACACAAACATCAAGACCTAATATGTAAAGAAAACAGTCATATACAATTAAAATGCAAATTCAAATAGAAAGCTGAGGAGTTGGATGGAAAGCAGCGAGGATGCAGATCTACGTTGTACTATATGTAGTATGCTTAGTGTAATATGGAAAGGTATATGTAAGAGTGCAGCTAGGAAAGGCCAAATAGCACTATAGCACTATATCGCTGCATCAACTGTACGATATCGTCTGTAGAAACACTCTGAACGTGAGTTAAAAGATGCCGCTCATGATCCATTTTAGAGAATCCTCTATTTTTGTCTTTTTTTGGGAAATCCACTTATTAACTCCTCTGCAGAGGGTGAGAGGAGTCGATCTGTTGCTGCCTGTAGCTTCTTGATTTATGGACAGAAACCAGAATGGTATCATTGTCTTCATCTTTACTCCTCTGTTAGAGAGCACATCTGTATATTTCCCTGAATGTTAAACTATTCACATGGCCTTTAAGCAATTAGCTCAGTCAGGAGTCAGCAAGTGAAAAATGTTTTTGTAATTTGCATCAACCATACACAAATGAGTAACATTTGTCCTTTTTCTCTCTGTCTTTCTTTCCTTCCTTCTTGCAGAAGGTCTCCTGCAGCAACAACTCAGCCTCCAATCACCAGAGTTTGTCTCCCAGGTAAGAGGCTTACAGGAATGTTCTGCTACGTGTCTGACTTTTGTAAAACTGCGTGAAGAACACATCTTGTTTTTTTTTTCTACCTATCTGGTTTATATCTGACTGAAACATTCTTCCAGTTTCCCTTGCTCTCATTATTCTCTCCTCCCTGCCTCTCTGCACCGTCTCGTCCTTTGCTCATGAACTGGCCTACGTGACGACTTTCACTGTTTTACGCCATCTGTCTCCAGCTCTAATATTGTAGTCCAGACTATTTTGTCATCAAGCTCATTAACCTTGGTCAAACACAATCGAAGCGGTAGTTCAGACAAACACTCAGGCACATGCAGACTCACTCACACTCAAAGATAACAGCAAACCTCCCTGCAGCAGTGTGTGTGTGTGTATGTGTGTGTACATTTACACATTTAGACCAGTTCGAAACCACATGTGCGTATGTGTGTGCAACCATAGATTAAACTTTATTATTACTTTACAGGGGATTTGAGTGTGTCCAAGCCAAGACAAATGTTATTTCACATAACTTTTATGTGCATTTGATTTGAATTCATGTTTACAAATGAATTTATGCACAACATTAATATGTGTGGATATGTGTTTGTTGTGAGGTACTACAGTAATGCAACATCAACTCAACTAGAGTTAGAGAGAATAAAGCCACAACAAAACTGTGGTGACACTTGCACAAAAGTTTATCCTTTATACTTATATTACTTAATACTTTTGTTAATGTATTGCATTAAGCTATTTCTTTTATTCTAGTGCTGATGTGCAGCTCATGTACGTTAATAATTCTGTCCTTGGTCACCTTGAATTATATACTGCTAGTTACTGTAATCTGATGGTACAAACTTTTCACGGTGCAAAAAAGTGAAAAAAAAAAAAATAGACAAAAAGTCTAGTACAATGCCTTACAACAAGCAACAAGCTGAACAGAACAGAATTGTGTGCATGTTTCACTGTAAAATTATCCTTAAGTTAAGAGTAAGATGAGAAGAAAATCAAAAGCTAACCCCACATTTTCCTATATTTTTGAGCACAATGTTAAATGTGTGACCACTAAAAAAAAAGAAAGAAAAGAAAAACATATTATGGAACAAATCAAACAAGCAGATCCAAAAGTAAAAGAAAGGAAAAAAATATTATTTTAGGTGTTTTGTCAGAGCTTTAACTTCACATCTGTGGGTAGATGTTCCCACACTCTCTAGGCATGTGTTGTTGTGTAAAGAGAAGAAAAAGATGAGCAGCAGTGAAACTGAGAACAGAGAGCGTAGTTAACCATCCACTAACCAACATGAAGTCAATTATATATCAAGATATGACATCAAAGAACAAGTGAAAATGATGCTCAGTCAGTTCAGTACTGTTCTCGTTTCTGTTAAAAAAAAAAAAAACTGTTGTATGTTTTTCTCTCAGAAGCACATGGAGTAATTTTATTACTTGGTTATGTGTCTCACACAAGCTTCACTTATCACAGGTATCATATACAGACTCTTTTGGTTGGATCACATTACTTCTGTGATATTCTGGCTTTATACTGTATGCGTGTGTGTGTGTGTGTGTGTGTGTGTGTGTGTGTGTGTGTGTGTGTGTGTGTGTGTACGTGCACGCTCATGCACGTATGAGTTAAACATTAGTAAACACAATAATGTGTCATCAAATATCGCAGTGTGTCATGTGTTTTTAATCTGCTTTGTGCAGTTTTGCAATAGCGGATAGAAGGTGTCTGGTTAGAGTGAGTGTTTATCATGGCGTATATGCATCAGTATGAGTAATTTAAGTGTGTGTATGAGTGTGTGTGTGTGTGTGTGTGCGTGTGTGTGCGTGTGTGTGTGAGTGTGTGCTGCAGGGAGGTGTTCCTGTGGCTCTGATTGACGTCAGCATGCCTGTATGTGGCTTCTGTTGACTTCCTGTCAGAGCAGATGGACTGAGTTTTCACTTCCTTCTTCTCAACCGCAGCACATCAGGTGCTCCGAGTTTGTGTGTTCGTGTGTGTGTGTGTGTGTGTGTGTGTGTGTGTGTGTGTGTGTGTGTGTGTGTATGCGTGTGTGTGTGTTAAAGACTTTGGGAAAATAAGTGTGTGTGTGTATCTCGTAAACCAGCCTCATAACGTGCAACGTGACCTTTCAGTATAAGTGCAACTGAGGTCGTCACTAAATTACATGTTCCCATCAGGTCTAATTTTGATAGCGAGTTTAAGTTAATATTGAGCCCAGAGATTCTGCAGACCGCTGTGCATTGACATGCAAACATTTCTCTTCATGTGCACATCGAACCTGCACTGATCATGTTTTTAATCACTGCAAGGGAGAAACTTGTTAAAAGATTGGCATGAGTTGAGTTTAGTGTGTTTGAGGTTTACATGCTTCTTAAAGGAGAAGATTATCATTTTATCTTTTGTTATTATCAATAAATTCTTGGGGAAAAAAACATATGACAAAAACTTTATCCTCTTCAAGAGAACTGTGTTTCATAGCCACATTACTTTTCAAAACACATGTAAGAACCAGACTGTTTTTGGATTTGTATTACATGAAATTAAATGGAACATATTTGTGTTTTGGATTATTGGTTGGATAAATAATTTGATTAGTTTTCAGTTTTTGCTGTGTTCTGACAAAACAGGCAATTATTCAGCAGTTAAACAAACAGCAGATTCTTCTCCTTTTTTATAATGTCTTCATTTATAGCATAAACATATTCCACATGTATATATGCACATGGTATTTTTGTACAACACTTGATTTATTATAGCACAGCAAAGCAAATAGAAGGATGATTATTATTATATTATATATTATGATAGGATGTTATTGACTTTGATCTCTCTAGGTTTTCTTGATGATTATGATAATTAAAGGGACAATGAGGAGTTTCTATTCGGTTATAAAAAGTCTCACGTTAATGTGGATGAATCTCCGCTACCCACACTTGTTAATGGGCCCATTTTCGATAAATATATTGTTCTGTCTCTATCGTTATTTTGTTATTATTAGTGGTGGCGGAAATGCTGGTCGAGCCGACCAGCGTTTCCTTCGTGGCGAGTCATGAGAATAACGGCGCCGAATCGCAGTTTATGGTTGGAACTACGGTGGTATGTGAACCTCTTTGAACCTCTGACTTTAATTATTGATGAATGAAAACATGAGTCCGTCTTGCGCCGGTCAAAGAATTTTACGGTGCGCGCGGAGGCTCATAAATGTAGTGTGAAAACGCTTCGCTTTTCCAAAACTCCTCGTTGTCCCTTTTAAGTTATATTGTGAATCTTTCAAAGTGCCTTAATAATAATGTTTTTCATCGGTCAACGCTAATTAATAATATAATAAATTAACAAATTTTGATACAAAGGTTCTCATGAAAGAAGTAACGGACACAATAAACTTTATATAACAATGCAGGATGTCTTGTTGCAAACTTGTTCACAAGTGTAACTACAAAAGATTTCACTTGTTGACACCTGCCCACTGCACCTCTCATGCATCTCCACTGTTTTCCCATGATCTCAGGCCACATCCTCATTGCACGACCCTCAATACACACACACATATACTGTACACATGCTTACTGTACAATCCACATCTGCCTCTGCCACCCCCACCCTCGTATTCTCATTTCAGCCTCTGCGTATAGTTTTGTTTCATCCATCCAAAGACTTTTTTCCCCCCTTTAATTCATCTGTCTCTCTCTCTTTCTGTCTCTGTCACTCTATCAAAGCAGCAGAGGGGGAGGGCAGGAAGTGTGAGGCAGGAAGAGAAGATCAGATTGTTCCTGTTTTGCTGTCTCTAAACTGTTGTAACTTGACGGAAGCCAGGAGGAACTGTGTGTGTAGATGAGGCTTGTGTGTGTGCATGAGTGTGTATGTGTGTGTCGGTGTGTATGAATGTCTGTGTCAGCCCACAAGAGAAAAATAGGATGCAGAGAGACAAAGGCCTATTGTCTGTGCCCACTCACTGCACAAACATGCACATGCTGACACAATGATATAATACGTAAATACCTACAGCACTGAACAATCACTCTGCGTTACACACAGGTGAACCTGTTTCACCCTCCTCTCAGGGTTCACTTATTATTTCTGCTTATTCTTTGCACAGACAGATAGATAAGTGATGTAAATCCAAGGCTGCATATCTTTCATGCTGTAAATGACATTCATGCAATAAATCATATGGATGTAAAGTCAAAGACAGGTGCACGTCCTCTGTGCAAATGTGCACGGAAGCACAACACACAACACACTCTGTCAGTTGTCTGGCACCATTTTACAAGTTTGGATCATATTATGACACATATAAGATGTTAGATTTATATTGCATGTAATATAGATTGATTAATGTACATGCCTACCTAGCTGCTTCTTACATTTTTAAATGCCTTTGCAGTGCATCAGTCTATCAGTAAAAGTTGCAGCAAATAAATATTTAATCAATCGGGTGATCTACAGTCATTTTGATAATAATACAATCAAACAAACAAACATGTGTCATATTTCAAACGAAAACTACTCACTGGTTTCTGTTTCTAAAATTGCGGTTATGATGCGTTTCCTTGTAATATGTCACAGTAAATAGAAAATTGGTCTATTAATAAAATTGAATGTAATTGTTGTTGTTTTTTATTTCTTTAGATTTTATACAGAAGATGATAATCACATTAATGTTTTTTTTTATATATGTACAAATGTTGGCAGTAATTAGAGAGTTGTATGTTTATAGTGTGACTGTAAAAATGTAGCGAGAAGTGTCACACAGGAGCTGCCAATCAGAAGGTGTTTCTGTATGCACCAAGTTGGTGGTTACAGATTAATCAGATATCAGGTTTGTTCCATTGTATCATACCTGCACATGAACGTCTACTCTGACATTTATTAACTTACAGTAACTCGGTAGCATGAATACATACACATGTATATGATTCAACCTTTTTAAAATTGTATAAATTTGTGAACTCAGTTTTTTTTTTTTCTGTTCTGTGTTTCCATGATGCATTCAGGTATTTTGAGATTTTATCTCATGTTTCACTACCATGCAACTATTGCCCGAAGGGAACAAATCAACAGATCATTTGAAGCTGAATGATTGGTTTGGCAGAGGAAGAACTTGTCACTTTTTGATAGCGAAATCAAATTTAATCCAGAGTTCAAATAGGAAAAGTATGTACTGTATCGCATGAGAAGAGAAATTGCAAACAGGCTTTTTGTAACATTGGGGTTTAGCAACACCAGATTCCCCCCAAATAACTGGAACATGAAAAAGGCTTAGATGGGGATTTATAATGACAAACGTCTGGGAGACGAGTGTTGTGTTTGAATTTGAGTGAGAAGTTTGAATTTGAGAATGCACGCATGGTTGATAATGGGAAAAGGCATAAAAGTTAACTTCCACTGACAGAGGAGAGTGTAAACGATGTGCCCTTTTAAGGCGTGCACTACTTTGTTTGGCTAGTGTATGCAGCAACGTTGTTCCTGCAAGCTGTTGTGTTTTGTTGTTTTGTGTTATGTTGTATTAAAATCTAAAAGAAAAAAAGGAAAAATACGCTGGGAAATTGCAGTAAAACTTCCAAAGGCCACTCACTCACCATATTATGTGTATGTGTGTGAGAAAGTGTGCGTGTGTCTGTGCATGCCTGTGTGCATTGAGGTATGTTATGTAACCTGTATCAATTCTATCAGTGTGCTAGGTCCCGCCCATTAGCTTTATCTATTCAGCGGTGAATGGAAATATCCACAGAGCTGTGCATGCTCTTAATTATACGTCTGCCAGCACCTCATGCTCTTATGTTTCACTGTCACAGAGGACACACTGTCATGTTGTCTCGGGTTTGTCCTCATTCTTAAGTGTTGGCATCATGCTCCACTTGTTGTGTCCGGTGCCACAGTGTACAGAAGCCCTTTGGCATGCTGGGTAGGAAAACTACTGTTTGACACTTTGTTGTTTTGTTGCTACGCGAGATAAAGTTGGAGATGGCGGAGATGATCTCGATCAGATAAAGCTATAGATCATTTGAAAATGATCAGAGTATCCTGTAAGAAAACCACACAGATAGTGGCAGTGCCATGCACGTCGTTCAGACTTTATTACCGCGTGGTCATCAGATTTTGTCGTCTTTCACCACCGCAGATATTAAACGTAATAATGAAAACTAATAAAGGGCCCTCATTGTTTTCATCGTCACAAACAGGTTAGTAAGGTCCGGTTGCACATGTGTCGAAACATTTCCACATCATGAAGAGCCACTGAACTGAAGCAGCTGTTTTGTGTTGCGGTGTCATAACGGCAGCCAGGAAATATTCTGCCCCCATCTCTGCGGCATTCGGCTGTGAGAACCCCACAAAAGGTATGACCCCACTTCCTGGTGGAGTCGACCTCTGTGATGAAATGCTGTCATACAGGATATATGTGAGGCAAAGGGCTCTCGAACTGTCCCGACCCTCTCCACATACACACTGCGTGCACTTGCGTACATCGTCAGGCTCCCGCAGTTGTGTGGAAAGGTGTCAACGAGTTGGCTTTCTAAATCCCATTGTGCCTTTCCATTGTGTAGGTGTTTTTGTATGAGGCAAGCAGGCCCCCCATGACATTTTCCCAACATGAAGTCCTACATGTTATTTCAAAGCTGGGAGCTGGTGTTTGGTCAACACTAAACAATAAGTGTGTGTTAAACTGTATAGGTGAAAGGTGTCTGGATGATGGGGAGCTGTTATGCAATAGGGTAAAACAACACTGCACTTACATTTGCTGAATATGGTCTGGTGCACACGTTGGCACAAAGTTTAATCTGCTTGACAGTACAGTCTTTCCATCTTCCCTCTGTTTGTCTTAGCCTGAGCAGGAAAGTCACACAGAGTTAACTCGGTCTTAGGTAAAAGCTCTGTTGTATCAACAGAGTTGTGGATGAAGATAGTGCCGCTCTCATATTTGGTAATGAAATCTTTGAAAGCGTACATAGGAGTTTTACTTTAGGAGTAACACTGCTGAAAATCATTGTTTAATTTTCATATTATGATTCGTATCATATTTAAAGACTTGTACTGTGTCACTTTTGATACATTTGGAGGTGAAATCTGTCCCGATCTCATCTCATGACCCCAAAGTTCACGACCTCAACAAGATTCTTCATCATTTACCCAAGTGGATCCTCGAGTAATCCTGTAGGATCTGTTTCGATCTGTAAAGAACCAGCTCTTAAATGAAAACACAAGTGGTTTAACTTCTCATGACATGCAAACCCAGTGTTTTGAGTCTTGCCTTTTTACTGTAAGTGCATTGATCCAACTGTTGGCCTCAACCTTTGAAGGTATAAGACTCTGTCATGTGCCTCTGTTGCCCATTCTCTGTTGCATAACACCAACTTAAAAAAAAAAAAGTAATTCCTGCTCATTGGTCTGGACTGCAGTTTCTTGCAGAGCCGGAAAACCGATACTCCATAATTTCATCAAGTCACGGCAACATGTATAAGATGTCTTTTCATCCCAGCTGGTCTCTGTGTCAGCAGGGACTCGGAGATCAGAGCAAAGGGCAACCAATGAAGAGCGGCTCGTCAATCTCTGCATGGACGTTATTTAATAAAAGCCTCAGATGACCCTGCACTCCCCCTCCAAACAGTGGCCCAATGCGTGCAGGAATGTACTGAGGAGGTCACAGAGCGGAGGACAAGAGAGGAGGGATGAAAGGGAGGAGATGAGAAGCGATGAAGTGAGAGGGCAGGAGAGATAAACGTTGCTTGTGGAAGCAACGGAGAATAAGCATCAGAGGAGATAAGATACAGGCCAAACAGGAAGAGGAAGGGAGAAAACAGAGAAGTTAATTGATATTTAAAACTTTTAGTGTTCAGTTTATCGATTCACCCAGCTCTCACCTACGTGAATCATATTTACTAAATAAAACAACACATTAAAGAGGAACTATGCAAGATTTTGACCTTGATTAAACAGCTTTGGAGTAATGGTTGAATGACTTGCTACGGGGAGAATGGAGGCTCTCTGTCACCAACCTTGCAAGATCAGCGCCTCGACAGTGAAAACATGCACTCTGAAACTGTAGGGGGAGCTCCATAGAGAAAAAAAAAGCGACCAAAACAGCGAAAAAGCTAAAACAAAGAGTCTGCCTGTGAAACTACATTTACTGTAGCCATAAACTGGCTCTGTGTGTCCTCGTCACAATGTCCAGTGTGTAGTGTCCCCACTGGAGGAGACAGCCACCGATCAGGGTGGGAAAGCTTTTTCTATTTTTAAAAAGTGCATTTTCTGAATAACAACAACTGTTTGGTTTTCTAATGTTTTATTTTCCTTTGTGGCTAGGAGCGATTCAGACTTAAACTGGAATATTTCTGAACAGACTTTGGTGCAGTGGCTTTTGGGAACTGAATAAAAGAGGCTTTGTCCTGAACAGTCCACACAGTGAAAATTGTTTGGTGTGTTAACTTATGAACAACAGTTTTGTTGGGAGTTGGCAAGTGTGAATGCAGAGGTAGGTAGTGGTGGTTTTACTTTTAAAAGAACCCACGGCTGCTTGTTACAGAGCAATTTTACAAAGACATACAGACGCCTAAAATCATCATGGTCAAAAACCCTTTTTTAGTTTTTCCTCTTGGGGACACGGCTTTTGTCCTGTGGGATGAACTGTCTCCAATCAACCGGTCCATAGTGTGAAATTTGTCACCAAAATACACACACACACACACATAAACACACAGAACCAATACAGTATGTATGCAGCCCCCCCACCACCACCACCACCAATCTCATAATAGGTTGTCATGGGACACCCTCGACTAAATCCAGCGGCTCCAGTAGCAGTAACTCCTCCACAGCAGTGCACCTGTCTGGGGCTTCTCACTGACGCAGCCCCCGACTCCAAATAGAGAGACGGATATCTGCCACACTGTGCATGTGTCTGCATGCACAGTGAGGTGAAAGGTGACACCGCCTTGTTAGGATTTGGGGTGATGAGTTTATTTATTGGATTAACGATTATTTCCAAGACTACTTGAGATCTGATTGATTGATGATCAAGATGCATGTTGGTTGGAGCCTGTCTTGAGTGTCCTATAAATACTTACAGGAGAGGTGTACTATATGTTGTTTATATTTTCTAAATATGGCACACACATTGGCTAGGCCTGTTTAATAGCATCAGTCAAAACTAAAACACTTAGATGAGAGACGTTGCTGTGGAAATGAAGCAAACGTTGGACACTGTGGACCTGCCATCTGGAAGCTAAATAAATCGATTTTCTTGGATAGGATTCATAGGAATTTACTATTGCTCTCTTTTGGACTTGTTTTTTTATTTATTTATTTATATATCAGAGGCAGCATCATGCTGTAGACCCTCCCTCCGTGGCTACGCACCATCTTTGGCTGGTGAGGTAATGCTGGACCAGCGCCAGCCTCGTGGTCTCGATGTGGCATTAGTTCAATAAGGGATACTGGGGCAGGGCTAGCAATGTCTAAATGTCATAGATACAGTATCTGCCAAACTATCACTCTGTCTCTCACCTCACACTCGGCTGTGCACGTCTCCAAAATGCCAACAGGAGCAGTTGCCATGGCAGCAGCAGCTCCCTCCCTGTCCTCTATCCCTCGCTCTATTCTGGTCAGAGCCCCCACCTCCCCTCCATCTCCTTCTCCCTTTCTTTCTTCTCCTCTTCTCCTCTTCAGGTGTCCATAATTTTTTTAGAGAAACAAATAATCCTGGGCTTCTGTTACGGTGGCCCACAGAGGCCAATACACTGCAACGTAGGACAAAACACAAGCAAATACAATTCACTTCAAATTCATAAAAAAATATTTTCATCAATTTGATAACACATACACAATACAATTGATTCCAGATGACATTAAACAGTGATTAGCCTGGATGGGACTTGTTGTTCGACTTTTAAGGTTAAAACCATTGAATAACAAGTGTCTTTTTTGCCTTAATTCCCATAGTGAGAGAGAAAGAAAAGAAAGTCAATGGGAGAGAGGGTGATATGCTGCAAAAGGCCACAGGCTGGACTTCATGGGACACCCCCATCCCCATCCACCGTTGTGTCCATTAGAAACGCTGTCGTGTTGCAGGACTGAATTAACAGCATGTTTGGTTATTTGCATGTGTTTGAGCTCTTAGGGCCACCATACTCTCTCCCTGTATGTTGGCAGCTAATAGGTCTGAGTATTTCTGTCCCTGGGTGTCTTGTGTTACCTGCCCTTTTTACTACTTCCCGCTCCTGGCTGCTTTAACGGCCTCTGAGGGGCTCTCAGTATACAGGCAAAACATTCTGGCTCCTGTGCAGACCCCAAAAATATTACGTTATACGCAAACATCACGGCCTCATCCTGCGTCATGCATGAAGGATCTGAGGCCAGATCATTGAAGCCAAAATCATTAGGAAATAATTGTATTAAATTCCACTAAATGAAGACTAAATTCACTGGAAGTGGGTTTTTTTCTCCCCAACATTTCTCAAGACCACTCAGGCTGCTTCTAGTATCCAGGCAGAGGTTGTGCAGTTACCAGTAAGTGAAACCTTCAGTGATGGTGAGAGGGTTTTTGTTTTCTCTGGCGGGAACTGTTATGACACCTTACTGGAAAGATATCTGGAGAATAATTTCCCCTTCTTATTTACAGCAGCTACTCTTTCTGGGTAAATACACAGAGCGCAGGTGAGGGTACATGTGCCAGTCAGTGGGTTTTTATTTGTTCAGTGCTTGAGGGAGTTATGAGGACAAATATCTCCTATAATAATAACCAGACATCTGACAACTGATTGTGTGTAGTACTGCCTGTGGGGCGTTTGACAAGGTCTTGTGAGCTGTCCTCCATGGCAGGCAGGTACATTTGTTTATTGGAAACTAAAGATGACTGGACATTGGCAGGTTTGATAGATGTTCCTGGCAGTGGTGGCACATCTCCAGCAGCTTCAGGTTAGCACCAGCTCACTGACAATAGCAGAGTGGAGGATGGCAACAGCCTGTGAAGCTCTGGCCTGCTTATGTAAAACAAGGGTCACATTCAGTTTACAGTCAGTGTTATCAATTCACTAATGATAGGGCATCCTTTTTCAATTATTTCACACAGCGACTGGAATCAAATTATTTTGGGTACGCTCTGTATTATTGCTCTGACTGATCCAATTCGATCTTGTGTGTATGATTTCTGCCTGATTTAAAGGAGCTATTTGTAAGTATTACATCCCCATTGACAAGACTTTATAATCAAAAAGAAATGCTGTGAGTTCAGCAGCAACAGTCATTCAGTATACAGCCATCCATTAATCTTGTTATCTACTACTCAAATCCAGTCAATTATGTGATTACACCCCAAGGGCTTTACAGCGTCAAAAGATAGAAGGAATTAAATAGAATAAATAGATAAATGAAAAACAAAAGTCACACCCTGCTCTCTCCAACTAGCCAGCCACCAAAAGCCAAAAGAAAAAAAAAATCTTCTTCCTCCCCTCTTCTTCTTATTTGAGCTCTCATGCCCCATTAGTTCCCATACTTGATCATATAGAAATGAAGTAAGACAGAGTGATACTTAAGTTTTTTCCAGTGCATGAAGTTTCTTTATATGTCCCACAAAGGAGAATGTTACAGTACACAAGTGCCACATGATGACAGTGAAATAAAAACTCAAAATGTAAATTAAGAGAAGGGAGAGCACAGGTTAAAGCCTTCACCGGCCTGACGACTGTGATTTATAAGAGTAAAACAGGAAGGTGTCAGGTTTATAATGAGATGCACATCACCAAAAACCCCCTGAAGGCCTTTGTTTGTATACGTGCTGACATCCCAGGATGCCCCTGTTTTGAATGAGAGGCAGGATGGGGGACTTCTACCAGAGGCAGATTTGTTCACAAGTTGGCAGGTGCATTGTGTATGCATGCGTGTGTGCAGATGTGAACAGATGACATAACAGAACCCCGTGAATGCATGTGTGTTGAGCATTATGTGAATATGTATGGATCAAGTGACTGCCTGTGTGTGTGTTTGTCCCAGACACCTTTCTGTCCGGGGAAGGAAGTGCACGCTGGGCAGGATTGTGACACTAATGAGGAAACAGGCCAGTGGGACGACAGCGACTTCCTCTCACACACTGACACAGTAAAAACACTCTCTAGCACAGGTGTTTAGACCCCCTCCCACCCTTCCCCACCCCCCACCGGCTTGTTTCTACAACAGCTCATCCATCTTTCTCCATAGGACAAATAAGTTCCTTTGACGTGACAGGGGGACAAAGAGCAGACAGGGCCTGACCTGCGTCACAAACCTCAGTATTAAAACAGTCATTAGTCCATTCACAACTCATCCATGACTTTGCCGTCCAGTTTCACACATCAGTTGCGTCTCTCTCTGTTCAAGATCACTCCATATGGACATCAGCTCATCTTATAGGCAATGTTATGGTGAAATGTGTCAGTAAGCTTGACTGTGTGTGCCTGAGCCAAATGCTCAGAGAAACAGCTTAACAGAGCCGCTAGCATCGATGTGGACTCTTTTTCTTACTCATGAAAGATTTCAATGAAGATAATGTTGCACAGACAAAGAAAAAAAAAAAAGATTTCTAACCTAAAATCGATTCCTAGATTGTTAAGGTTTGCTCTCATTATCGGGGGAAAACCGCTAAATCTGCGAGTATTTAGGTTTTACTTCCTTTTTTCAATGAAAACATCATACAGGGTTTCATCAGGGTAGTGAAACCACCAATTCTGATGCATCTTCTTTGGTGTTAATTGAAGTTTCCATTCTTTTTCTTGACACACCCCATGACCCAGTTTCAGGTTTACTTTAAACATCTGTCAAACCATTCATAAGGTGTGGACGATAACATCCCGGTGCACTGAGTGTCTTTCAAATATCCAATATTTAGAGAGCAATCTACTGTATCTGACGGACGAGATGATAAATATTTAGATGATACATCAACAGTGTAATTACATGTATCGAGGAAAGATGGAAAGTAGTGTAAATACCTGTCACGTTTCTCTCTTATGATTCATTGTCAGTCAAAACCATTGTACAAATCGGCACATAGAGTACAGTACAAAATGTTCATTGTGTGTTGACCTAGCACACAGTAACAGTGACTTTTTCATCGCTATGTAAACACTTCAGCGCCACAGTTTAAACAGCTGAAGCACTTGCTGTTGTATCTTGTGTCAGGTTGTGCAAGGTGCTCTGCAGGTCACATACTGTAGAAACTGCTTTTTGTACAGTGTATCGACTGAGAAATCAGTGTAGAGAGAAGAGTCTGTTCTTGGCGATCGCAGATAAGACTGTTTACCCTCAGTCTCTCTCTCTGAGAAAAAGATAGACCTCCAGTGTTTGCTCGACACTGGAATGTGTATATTGTTCCCATGAACCAGTTCCTAATGTCTGCCTGTGTCTAGATGCTCATCAGTGACACTCTAATGCTCTTCTCTACAGACATATCCCCACAAAGCTGTTTGCTTTTGTCTCTGTTCTGTTTATAGTTAGTTTGTGTGTGCATTTATGTGTGTAAAGGGTGATATAATGGCATAATGAGGCCATCAGTCTGTTCAAACAACACTTTGTGTTTGTTAATTTTAAGTTGAGAACCGGCACAATAATGCATTTTCTACAGTGAGCACTGTGACATGTGTGTCAAGAGGCGAACCTGCCGTTTGAAGCTGTGCAACCAGACTTGAACCGGAGCAGAGATGCTGCTGAGTGAGCTGAAGAGAGCTGTTCACACCAGACACCTTGAGAATATCACTGAGCTGAAGCACTTCTGTAGGAGAAAGGAACATTGTTAAGATCAGCTATTGGAGGTTGTTGTCACTAAAGGTGGTTTCACCCAGTTATTAAATCAGTCCAAGCAGTTTGAGTGGGTTTGACTCTGTTCAATAACAATGCACAAGGTTATAATTATTTGTGGTCATAATAGACATTCACTTCCAGTGCTGTCTAAAGATTCAGGTAGTGTTTTTTATTTGTTCAGATATTGAGATTCATGTCTAAGAATTCTGCCTTCTGGGATTGATTAAATAATATTCAACAACAGCAGCAGGAGAAAAAAAAGTTAGAAATGGATGGATGGCTGCAGAGGAATGCGATCAAAAGCTACAAAACGGCAGAACAGACCTTGTGGTGATTGTGGTGGTGATTGATTTGCCAATCGCTGCATGTCTTTGGTGGAATAATGACATTTTTCTAGTTGAACTGTTTGTGGAACTTCTTACTACCAAAGAAAAGGGAAACTCCTGAAATGATTCTCCTTAAAGTCTCGCAATTTTGATCACACATATAAAAAAAATATGAGCTAACTTAACCAAAACTACGTGAATGGCCACATGTTGTCAGAGTAAAGTGGAAAAAGTGCTTTTTTTTGTCCTTTTCTTTGTTCCCCTCCTCAGACAGTTTGCGCGCGGCTTGTTATCATTTAATTAAGAAGTAGGTGTCTGTTTTGCCAGCTTCTCTATGGCGAACGTTGCCTCTCTTTCAGGATAGGCACAATGTCGAGCTCATTATGAGGACGGTGGTTGTTTCTGAGGTTCTTGACCTGGGGTCATGTATTATCCTCTGCTGCTCTCTATTGAATGCTCTTCTCTCTTTCTCACACCCTTGCTATAATGTGCGTTTATATTCAAAATGGACACTTTGTGCTTTATGTGTCTGCCCATAGATTACAGGGTCGATTCAGGACAATGATCCACTCATTGCCGTATCCTCAGATGACTGTGTGCTGTGGCACAGTGCTGCAAAGAGCAGGACTAATTGGACTGCAGCAAATTGAAGCTGCACTGTGTGAGAGCGGTGAGCGTCACCATGTAACAGTCCATCTTTGGACCTTGCCAAGATACAGTTTTTTTTTTATAGCTGAATAATGGATTGGTCCAAAAGGATCTGATGCAGGCTCATAGTCTTTTCTGCACATTATCCCCGCAGACTGCAGAACAGTCAACAATCTCAGGAAATCCAGACAACTCATATCATCCAAGTCTCACATCATCCATGTTTGAACTGAGCCAAGATGCTGCTGCTTATTTTATTTCTGAAGAAATCACAAAATATTGCTCTGTTGCCAAAAAAAGATGAAACATCTCAAATGTAGAATAAACTCCTCTCTCCATTTATAATTCACCATTATTATAGATCACTGTAGGTGATTATTTGGGTCTGATACTACACCTACTGTAGATTTTTTCATAAGAGGACATTGGTAGGGGCGTCATATAGCTCACTGCAGCGGCCTCGGTTTGATTCCACCCGGGGGCCCTTTGCTGCATGTCAATCCCCCTCCATTTCCTGTCTCTCTCCAACTGTCCTGTCCATTAAAGGCATAAAAGCCCAAAAGAAAATACTTAAAAAGAAAAAAAAAGAGAGGACACAGGTTCAATAAATCCTGATTACAGATTTTGTTGTACTCTGCACTGTACTGGAAAAGTTAAGTGCTGCTTCTTTTAAACTCTGTTGTCTAGTAAAACTGAGACTCATTTTGTGTTTTGGTCTTGAAGAACACGTTATCCGTCTGCCACAGGCTTCCACCAGTTGACCTTCAGATAAAAGCAGGAAGCTGTCATGCCAAACTGGAATGTGGTAAATTCCCAAACTGTGCTAGGTGTATTTTTTTTTCCCAATGCTCAAGGTTTCAATTACAGTAAACTGTAATTAATATTGATTAGATTGTGGAATCTTCTATTAATCTTTTTTTGAATAATCCAGGAAAATGCTCAGCCTGCAACAGAGCGGGGCTTAATGTCTGTGACAGCAGCTTATTTTTGTTAGATAATGTCTCCAGTTTGGCCGGAGCTGCAGCAGTGGCAGGTCTTGATTTATTGTTCATGTGTGAAATCTGGATAAAGCACAGCTACAAAAGTCATAAATTGATAGTGTTATGATTATACAGTTGTTTTCTTCTTCTTCTTTTTTTCGATTTTCGTTTTCCCAAGAAAGAAGAGAGGTCAACTTGTGACATTTGAGGCATATAGCTAAAAAAGAGAGGTAGATAAATGTTGAAATTTGGGTCAACCACATTTGTGACTTTGACTTGGTAGACCACTGCTGGCGCACTGTTTCCTGCCAGTCATCTATATTGGTTTCATTTTTACCTTCACAATGATCATTTACAGTTTGTCAAGTTGTTTGCCAGGAACTAAACTGACAGTAAATGATACGCAGATAACACAACAACAGTGTCAATGACGATATAAACATGTTTTCTTATTATGTATGGAGGGGGATGCTCTGAAAAACAACACTTTTTAACCTTAATTGACGTTAACTCATAACCAAAATCATGTTTTCCTCATTTTGCCCAATTACTCTTTATCTAACAACCTTAGCTATTGCTATGGCTGACCAAGCAAACAAACAAACAAACATTTATATGAATCATTTCCCGTCATTTGTAAGTGTTTTGGAATGTAGTGACGATCAATGACGTCCTGCTGATGCGCAACACGATCACAGCACTGAAAGGAAATAACAATGACCTGTTTTGTCATTTAGTTTGGAGGACGTCGTTTTTTTTTCTTTTCTCTCTTTTCAACGATGACTTCACTGATAAAATACATTTGCAGCGGACTGTGGCACACACCTGATAAAAAACCAAGAGACGACAGGAGAGTTGGCAGCTTCCGCTTTATCTCCGTTGATCGTAAATCCTTCCCGGGGGGCCCGCCTGCCGCGCACCATGTCCAAACATTATTATCATCATCTCCAATCCATCTCATCTCCAATTATCATCATCATCATCTCCACTATGTGTCACACAGAGGGGTACCAAGGAAACATAACCACAGTTCAGAGGAAGAGCGGGAACCAGGGCCCAGGATTAAACCACAGCACTCGTCAGCCGGCCCCCTCTCATTCCCTTTCTCTCAGTGTTGACTCTTCCCTGCCAGTAACACTGATTCGCTACTTCGGAAATGTGTGTGTGTGTGTGTGTGTGTGTGTGTGTGTGTGTGTATATACGACCCTGGCTGCTTTGACAAATGCACGTCCCACTGTGTGTTCACGTCCACAAGTGTGTGTTTATTTGCCGACTTCATTTCTCCCTAAACAGCACCTTGCATCATCAGGTGTAGTCTACCTGTGTGTGTGTGCTGTGTGTAAGTGAGACCTGCCATCTGTCTGTGTGTGTTTGTGTGTGTGTGTGTGCACTTTGTGACAGATGTGGGTAGCTGTATGTTTGGTCTCGGAGAGGAGGTGAGGAATATCACGGCCCTCCTCTAAACCGCCTGCTGTCCCGCTCATCTCAGATCTAACCGTTGTTTATATAATCCGACTCTTGGAGACAAGGTGACGTCATCAATAATATTTTCTACCGCAGCTTCTGTATCATACGGAGCCACAGTAAGCATTGGTCCGCGAATGCGTAACAGTGTAAGGTCACCGCAATATCTGTGCTGTTACTCACGACTTTCTGACATATCACCAGTCTGTCAGTAAAGATTTGAAAAAACTTGTTTTTAATTTGTTGTGGAGACGGGACCGGAGTAAAAAAGTGTAGGTGTCTTTTAAAAAGTAAGATCAAGTGGTTCTGTTGAGGTTGTGGTCACGGCTCGATCGTACGTCAGTTTGACGCATTCCCATTTGTTTTTCATCATATTCAACTGTCTCTAACTTGATTGTCTCCCATACTTTCCCGAGCTGTGCAAGTAAAAGCATAAAAAAATATTTTCCAAACTTTTTATTTCAGCAGAGGGAAAGGTGAATAGAAAAAAAAACTCTGAGAAATCTCTCCAGTTGCTGGAAACAACAGAAGCAGTTTCAGTGTAAAGCTTAAAGCAATAAAAAGATTCAGCTATAGTCTTCTCTATGCTATAAACACAGACAGTGTACCAACAAATATTCATTTTTTATCATTCATTTTTGAGTAATTGTTTAATTAATTACAATAGAACATATAAACGTATGCATGTTTAGTACAGTGATAGAGACTGGGCTAAAACTCTACAGCTGTCTAAAACTCCATACAGATGGGATTAAAATTACCGGGGAAGTGAGGAATAAATTATTCATTGTGTTCCTCAGTAACTTAACTTGTTGTTCCAGATGGTGTTTTAACCGTCAGGACTCTACAGGATGTGGTGTGTAATAGAAATAGACAATCTGCAGGTCTGGCCAAAACACTATACAAGCACAAACCTGCAGCTGATATTATAACAGATGAACTTTTACTGAGTTTTAATTTTCCCGATTTTCTTCTTTTTTTTTTAAAGATATTTTTGTTTTTTTTAATGCTTTTTATTGATGAACGAGAATCGGGGGGGCTGTGTGTTCAAACCAGGCTGTTGTGGTCGGGCCTATAAGCCTTTGTGGTGTGCGCTCTTCGGCTGGGACCATCAGAGCACCCCTACTCCCTCTGATTCTCAAAAATGTTGCTGCTTAAATCATAGATCATTTTCACACAAGTAAAATTTGGCACAAAGATATTTTTTTTTAAAATTGGAAAAGTGGCAAAAAACACAAGAGCTGGCAAGGATACTGCTCTGGACGGGATTTAAATGAACAGTTAACAGTTCACATGAATGCAGCTGTGATTAGAGTTTGTAAAGTGAGACAACAACAAAGACATATCAGTAATAATCAGCCTAGTTGCTGATTGAAGTTTCTGTTTCAATGTGTACAATGTTGATTAGAATATCAGTGCTGGAGGCAGAAAGAAAGAGGGAGACCCATCCAGAGGTGATGGAGACCAGCAGCTTCATCTGTTTGGTGAACGGCAAAACACAGAGAAATGGTCTCCATCCAAAACAGAAACAGCAGCTGCACCTAGATACAACAACAAAAACGATCATTTCTATTTTTTGCCATTTCAGGTTAATCCATCTGGGTTAAAGCGTACAGATACATGATGTGTATAACTTCCCTGACTGTTTATTAATTCCAGACGTTCATTTATATTCACGGGGGTTCCTCCATTGTGACTTCCTAGCCCTGATATTCACCTGAAAGGGTTACTCAAGTGTCTTAAAAACGATGCTCTCCTCTGCCCTTTGCTCCTTTTTCCAGGAATGTGGCTCTTTGTCTTTTCTGTGTAGTTGGTGATTGATGAGTTGGCTGCTGCTCAGACCCTCAGAGAAAGAGAAAGAGAAAGAGAGAGAGAGAGAGAGAGAGAGAGAGAGAGAGAGAGGGAGAGATGGGGTGAGGGAGGGAAAGAAAGGTAGGGAGGGATGTGTATGCCTATTTGTACACTGGAAATGTGTTGCATAAGAGCTTAGCTCATTACCACATGGTGATGGAAACACACGTATATGTCAATGTCCTCGCTGTACTCCCTTTGTCCTTTGAGCATCACCGTTGCTCTTATTAGTTTTAGTTTCGATGCCAACAAGCTGATCGAACTAAACGTGTGACCAAAGTTATAGCTGTGTGAAATCTTCTGATGTTCGACCGCTTTTCAAATCAAATTCTCCCCTCAGTTGTGATGTTACTGTATGACATTAGCCTGATGTTACATAAGCTTGACGGCTGGACGCGCTTGCACCAGTGTGTTTAAAGTCCTTCCTCATATGACCACGTAGATTCCCTCTAGTGATTTACCAAACCAGGTCACGCTGGTCAAAGTTAAGAAATGTCTAGGCCCGGGGCTAATGTGTAATTTGGTCGCCAAGAAACATCCTTGGCACGAGCAAATCAGGAGCAAGCAGTTTAAACAGGAAGTTATGTAGCATCACGAGCTGTGACATAACTTAAAAATAGTTTAAAGACCTGAATGATACATGAAACTGAACAAGTAGTCGTAGGAAAAAGTTTTTGAGAGTAAACAGTAATCTGTTCTTAAAGGGATAGTTCAACATTTTGGCAAATTGGCCCATTGCCATAGTCTTAGCAGTAGGTTTGTTACCTTTAATTATCGGTGCAAGCTATTTTTAGAACGGCAGAGCAGAGCCGCGAGCTGCTCATAGCTACGCTACGGAGGCTAATGGGATTTCTTGGTTTCCCTCATCAAATTCATTAAATACACAATCCAACAACTCCAAAACACTCTGGTGGACAAGTTGTGACCTGCACATTCACCACGCTATGAGATAATAACAGAATGTTACGAGGTAGAGTTGTTTTTTTATTATTGACATAAGGATTTGTATGTATGCAGGTTTATTGTAGGTTTTATATCCTTACAAAGCACTTTTTGATGTAGTGTCAGTCTAGATGTATCGACCATATTCCATGTTACATCTTTCACTTTAGTTTGACAGTAAGTGTGCGGTGCCTTTGGTGCTTCTGTACCACCACAACATATCTAGTGACATATTAAAGGATTAAAGGATAACAGCCTGTGTTTCTGTTTCTATAATTCTGGTCATTATTTCAGTCAGTTTTAAAATTGTAACTGGAGCAAAGTTAGTCAAACTTTGTAAAAAACAAAACAAAAAAAAAACAACAACAACTTGTCATGAACTGAAGATTTCCTTTAAAACACACATTACAGTATCTAAATGTGTGTTGCATGTTGCTACAAACAGGATTGTATTTGTGTGTGTCAACAGTTGTGTCCACTCAGATTATGTATAGGAGCGAGCCAGCTGATTGCCACTATTAGGTCACATTTCTCCATCGCCCTGCCCTCCTTCACTCTTGAGTGTCAGTCAGGTGTCCTATGAGGGTAAAACAGGGTTTGAGGTTTCCACTCAGAGTAACTGACAACTCAGAATAAGTTGCACAGCTGTCTGATCTGCATGTTGTTTGAAAAAGAAAGGATTTACTTCCAAAAATTGGCTTCCTGTTCGTCGTTTGTATCTCTCCGTTGGAAAAGATTTTCCCCCACGAAGTCCCTACACAAGCCTGTATTGTGGTGGTGACGAGTTCATGCTTTAATAGAAAGAAATCCCAGAGTTGAAATGTGGCCAGAACCGACAGACATGGCCCGGGCCTTACAAGTGTCCAGTGTC
The DNA here is from genome assembly GCF_045865225.1 of Trachurus japonicus. Lineage (NCBI taxonomy): Eukaryota > Metazoa > Chordata > Actinopteri > Carangiformes > Carangidae > Trachurus > Trachurus japonicus. Next base: position 23,968,829 of record NC_140910.1, read on the forward strand.
ATAAACAAGCTGCAGTGCCAAGTATTTACCCTACTCAAAGCTCTCTATACCCGCTGGCACAGACTCTGCAGCTCCCAGCCAAGGGAGATCCAAAGCTAAGTTTTGGGAAAAGACCCACTTGTTTGAGTCTGTGTCAGTGTCTGTCTATGTGTGTGTGTAAAGTGCCTGGTGAAAGAGTTGGTTTTGTCTTTATATGATATGATATCAGATATTTTGCTGTAAATGTGACTCTGCTCATCAGTTCCGTATCAGTTCACTACTTACTCAGATGATGATAGTACAGCTGGAGGCTCAAAACCGTGAGTGAAGCATAAATATGAATTTGTTGGTATGAGGAGGATGATAAAGCTTATTTGAAATGAGAAAACGTGTTTCAAACCTTTTTCCAACATGGCCTTGGCCCTGAGACAGCAGGTCTGCTGTGTTTTCCGGCCTGCAAACAAACCCTAAAGTATCTCTGCCTCCTCAGAGTGAAGCTGGTTGGACTAAGCTCAAGGCCAACGAGAAACAGAAAGACCACAAATGTCAGTGCAGGTCGGGACTTTTATACAAACCAGATCTCAGAACAGCTGGTGATTAGGCCCAACTTCCTGCCTCAGTTTGTGCCTGCACCACAAGCCAGTGAAATAAGCTACATGTTAAACAGAGACTGCACTTGAGTTGAAATCTTCCCTTTACACTGTTACAACTAAGGAGTCATCGTGAGGCTGCTGCAAATGCCTGATTGTGATTGATTTGTTAGCTGTTTTGCAAAAAAGAAAAAAAAAACACTCTTGTCACAGTTATACAGTATGTTTTCCAGTTCAGTTCAATTTCTCTCACCCTTGTGAAAGCAAACCAAGATTTGGCCAGTTTGTCATTCTGTCTGTGGTCATCCACAGCTCCGGCCAATTATGTCATCCTCACTTGTACCATAATGTAAGTCATGATGTCATTTAAACTCTGGAAAACAATCCATTCACATCTGGTGGCGAGAGCAAACGGTCTGAGTCTCTACCGGCTTCACAGAGCAGAGATTATGCCTAAAATTGACAACCCAACAGAAGAGATTTTTTTCCCGATCAATTAAACTACCAATAATTTTCTGAATTAATCGTTTTTGCCTCAAAAATTAGAAAAATAATTGATTTCCAAAAGCTGAGAAATCTCTTGTTTTGTTCAACCAAGGCTCAATAACAAGAATATTTCTTTAAATGATCATGTCTTTCTCTTTGTTTCACATTCACGGTTTTTGCTTGAAAATTCATCATTCAGGTCATTCAGTTATCAATATAATTTGCCCATCAGTGTCTCTTTTGATTGTGCTATTGATTCAGCGGCCGACATTTCAATATGCAGACTGCATTCCTACTTAAATGCAACAAACGCACAACCCACCTTACGCAAATTCAGTGTCACTTCCCTGTTTCAGTAAAAGAGAATGGCTCTTCATAGAAAAGGGTTTACCTGATTTCACTTTGGTTTCCTACTTCCCCTTTCACGTATAAAAAGTATAAACACGTTTACACTTCTCGGTAAAGAGACTTTTTGTCCCTCAGACCAGTCAAAGTTACAGAGGTCTGCACCAAAGTAATATTTCACTCCCTTTAAGTAAACACAGAGAATTTCCAGAGATGTGTCATCCTGTCACTCGGCTTTGTCTCAATTGAAGGAGCGATCGAATAAATAACATGTGGTTTTGTACTTTTTCAGCCTGACACGACTCCACTCCAGTTGTTGTTTTGCCACTTTGTCTTCATGGAGTCCGGCTCCGTGCCGCGTTTTAGCTGCAGCCTGCCACAGAGAGAGAGAGCAGGTTCAGAAAGCTGGAAGCATGCACTCTGCAAGTATTTGAATTATGCCATTGACGTCAGCACAGTCATAAAGTAGACTGCTGCCCTTCCCCTGAAGTATTCCCTTGCCAGAAGGCCTGTTCAGCTCAGCGCAGATGGATTCAAACGCTCTCTGCCTCACAGACAGGCCCTTTTGTTTGGGTATTTGGGAAGCATTTAGACTCCCCCCGCCAAAAAACACCACCACCGCACTACCGTGCCCTCTTTGTGGAGCAGGACAGAAAGCAGCTTTTTCATCAACGATAAAATAGCCCACTTCAATTAAAACCCCCCCTGTTTATTATCACCAAGGAAACAAAACAGCCAGATCACGGTTTGGTTATCATTACGCTGTGGTAACGGGGCTGATTGTTTGGCACAGTTAGGATCTAGATATCTTTGTTTTGTATGTTTGTTTTTTTCTGAAACTGCATTAAAGCCATGAATGCCACATGCCTATTTAGTTGTTACTGGGAGGGGGCAGTGGTGGTGGTGGTGGTGGGGGGATGGGGGCTTGTATTTAATCTTGATTCAATCAGGAAGTTTCATTTAGCCAATATGGACAAACACAATCAATCTTGTTCTGCATTCTCGCCAGTGCCAATAGTCTTTATTGGCTCAATTAGATTTTTGTATGTGGTCTGGGCTGCACACATAAACACACGCTCATGCATGCAGTCACTCTGACTTGGACTGACACACACGCACACACACAGCCACGCACACACACCATGCTCACCCGGCGTAAGGAGGCATGCAGTTTGAGGTCATTTGAGGTTTGTCTCAGCTGGTCCTCATATGTTACTGGAGAGACACTGATCCGTCGTTGCACGCAAACCCCTTCATCATTGAACCCCTCTGGTGTCTTTGCTCACCCCCCCCCCCCCACCCCCGCTCATCAAGTCTGCTCTGTCCCAACCTGGACTCGTCGGGCTTGGCCCCGTTTCAAGGCCTGCACGCTAAATATGGTCAAGATAATGTTAATAAGACAGTCATGTTTTTCTTGACAACAGTTCAACAACAGCTGGAAAAGCATCGGGACCAAAAATGATTTCTTGCTTGGCGTGGATGTAATGTTATTATCGAACATCAAAGCCAAAAAAACAGAAGAGGCCCGACACGTGAACCGGGCCCGTCTTGTCTAGTTACACATCAGCCCACTGAGGTTGTTTACTTCCTCATTATTTGAAATAAAAACCTGCAAAAGTGATGTGGACCCTGGTTTTAGAGGACTCATGGGAGCTGCCACACCTTCCATATTTTCTGGGTGTAAAATAACTGAAGTAGAACAGCACTTAACAGCCTTAAAGTGGATTTGTTTCACTTGTAACAACACCGCCAGGACCCTGTGCAATTTCCTCAAATTTATTTCAAATTAACAGAAAATGTAATAGTATTACTACATAGGATGACAGATGTCTGTATCCACAAGGGGCCTGGTTTGATCATAAAAAGTCCCTCCTTGTACAAAACATTAAAAGCTCCTTCAACACTGTACTGCACTGACTCATTACTCCCAACTTTCCTAATCTTCTAATGTTTCTTAAGTCATCATTTAATAACAGAATCACTTCCCATTTTCCATTTATTTGCCTGTAGGTGTTGCTATTTAAAAGGAATAGTCAGCCATTCTTGGAAATTCACTCCTAAATGTGAAGCTAACAGCTAGTTAGCTTAGCTTAGCATAAAGACTGGAAACGAGGGGAAACAGCTAGCCTGGCTCTGTCCAAAGGGAACAATCAGTACCTCTGAGGAAAAGGGAACAATCAGTACCTCTTTTTTTTTTTTCATGTCCCTCGTTCTCCCTGGTTCCAGAAACTTTTCTATTGTAGTTTTGTAGCTTTATCTAGTTCTATTTTTATGTGAAGTGCTGTGATGTATAAAAAGTTAGAATTATAATATTGAACAAATATGAGAGAGGTTTTGATCTCTTGTCTTAACATGGCACTAAAACAAACATTTCTATTAATGTACAGTACTGTTCATTTAAAGGGTCTGTTCAAGCTCTTCATTATGACGAAGGTCACTGGTACTCTGCTTCTTGGGCTCAACACATTTAAAACTTTAAGTGAAGTAAGTCAATAGTAACGTTCAATTTTTTACTGGAGATAATCCTAGACTTCACTTTGAGGTTTTTGAAAAGCCCATTCCTTTAGTGAACAGTCACTGATGTTGTGACCACTCCAAACTAATTCACATTTACATCTGTTTGCATGGCATTGGAGTGGTTTGAGATCATTTGGCTTAACCTACCATTAAGGTCACCATGGAAGAAGCAGCGCATGGGGCTAAATGCCTTAAAATGTATATGCCGGGAAGGTCAAGACAAGAAATCAAAGTCGGACAAATCACTTCTTCCCTCTGACTTCATAGAGAGGCTGAGCTGGATCCAGCAGCAGCTGCACAACTGGCTCGTTGTGATCATGCAGACGTTTTTCCTGTAGAAATCTCTCATCATGCCTGACATCAGATCTGCCCCTGCACTGACAGAAAACCTCTGTAATTGAAACTCTAGACTTTGCTTTGAAAGCTAAAGAAATGGCTGCATCAGCAACGACAGAAGTTTGGCGAACCGGGGTCCATGGCTCCTCTGATCCATGCTAATCAACCCGAGGGGCCAAATGCCAGTCAGCGTGACAACAAGGTCTTTTCAGTCCAGTCAAGACTGGTGCTCCCGAAGTGGGAGTTCACCTCAGGTAACACAGACAAAGCCCGGTCTGTTTGCTGTGTGGTTGTGTGTTACATGTTTGTGTGTGTGTGTACAGGTTTGAGTGTATAGAAGCTGAGAGAAGTGAGCGAGAGTTAGTGAAACGGAGGAAAAGAATATGTGAGAGTTGCGAGATATAGAAGGAGCTAAAACAGATGGAGAGAGAGAGCAGCTCAAGGACGGGAGCAGCTCCTCTGAGCAGAGTCGCTGATACTGTAGGGCCGACAATCAGCCTCACTGACGTCTGAGAGGTTTATCAGAGTGAGAGAGAGAGATGCAGAAACAAAACATGTCAGGGTTTTTACACCAAAACATCACAGGCCGTCAGATACACGATGTGAGACTCCTCAGGTCTCGCTGAACCTCGTGATGTCAGAGCGTCTCAGAGCTCGGTTCACTCCTCACAGTCGCCTCCCACATGCGTAAATCACTCTGTATCTTCCTGTGTGTGTGGTGTGTGTGGTGTGTGTGTGTGTGCACCTGCATGTGTGTGAATCATTTGTGTTGGTGTGAAAGAAGCATCCACAGAGCAGTTAAGCAACTTCAAATACGTACATCATGGTTTGTGTCAGTTGGAAGAAGTTCCATAAATAAATACATCATCATGAATGACATTATACTGTAGTAAGTTACAGGAAGCTGTTTCAAAAATTCACAGGGTCACATGATTTTCCAAGAAAAATTCTATCACATTTTTATTAACTCAAGTTTAAATTTTTAATTTAATCAAACTTAGAAACCTGTTTTGATGGTGGATTCTTTGTTTAAATGGTCTGTGTTTCCTACCATTGTCACTGAATATTTTTTGGATTGTTTGGACTGTTGGACTATGGGACATGGTGACACATTTAATTATTTTCTGACCAAACAGAAAATCACTTAATTAAGAAAATACAAAAAACAGAAAACATAAAGCTTCTGTGTTAATGGGATTAATGCAGGACCAGCAACAGTGCCAAAATCCAGTAGGTATTTGGAGCAGAATTTAAAACTATGGGGGAAAAAATGGGGCTTATGACTGTACATCCAAAATGATGTGGGTTTACATTATTAGCCTTAAAACCCCTCTGTTGTCTCCTTTCACCTGGATTTTGAGCACAGTTTGAGCAAAGCTTGTTTTGTTTTTTCGTGCCGTTATTCCTACGATGCTGTAAGGGGGCACCGGTATCGCTGTGCGACCTTTGGGAGTCTTTTGTGCGCTGCTCGGATTTATAGCTCTCCCTGTAGCTTTCCCACTGCGTTCTATAGTAAATCAGACAGGAATGTGTTCATGTGTGTGTCATGGGGAGGACAGGGAACACTGTGTCCAAGGAGAAAGAGTAAGCAAGGCTCATAGGGGGTCCAACACACACAAACACACACGCATGCACACACACACACATGCATGGTGGTTACATATGACCCATTCAAAGCATTTTTCCAAAGTGTTTATGCAGTCAGGATTTTATATCAGTATAGATCCAAGCAGAATAGAAAAGAAGTCTGACTAGCATAAATCTACATGTTATTCTAGTTAGCTATAATGCAGTGTGCTACAGTCACACACCCTCCTGTTGTTACTACACACTGAGCATCAAGTTTAACAACATTAAGACCATATGCTCACCTGTAAAGCGCAAAACAAACATTTCCCCTCGAGGTGCAAATAAAAACACACATTTTGCCATTATAATTTTAATTAATTTCCTCTTGAGTCTCTAAAGAGTTATTTTAACTTCATGTTTTGGGAAGTTTGTTTATTTGCTTGCTTGTTAAAGAATGATATTCCTCTCGTGCTCCTCTCAACCCTCAACCTGAAACAGCTTCGATGTAACATGTTAATGAGTGAGCGTTGGCTAAACTAATCACATCCTGGCTCTTGCGCCACAGGAATGGTATTGATATTCCCAACTAACTCTTGGCAAGAATGCAAATTTCCCAAAGGGATTCCTTTTAAATACTCCTCTAACCCGATACATCTGGAGACGACTTCTTCCTCTGCAAAGGGAGACCAGACCAAGATGGAAAAATCAAGTGAATGAGTGAACTTAATTAACTTGATGATTACATAACATATTTTCTGATTTTACTTGACATTTATTAATCTGAACCTCGTGTGTTTTAAGTCGTAATTGGTTGGTCACCTCTCCCAGTGTGCCATCCCATATTTTAACTGCTCGACTGTATGAGAATGTGACAAATTCACAGTTTCTACTACAGCTTCCTTGACTTAAAGGGACAACGAGGAGTTTCTATTTGGTTATAAAAAAGTCTCACGTTAATGTGGTTGAATCTACGCTACCCACACTTGTTAATGGTTCCATTTTCGATAAATATATTGTTTTGTCTCTATCGTTATTTTGTTATTTTAATTAGTGGCGGAAATGCTGGACGAGCCGACCAGTGTTTCCTTACTTTCGGTTTCGCAGACGCTGCCCAGCGGGTCATGAGAATAACGGCGCCGAATCGCCGTTTATGGTCGGAACTACGACGGTATGTGATCATCTTCGAACCTCCGACTTTCATTGTTGATGAATGAAAACATTCTTGGCAAGACGTCCGTCTTGCGCCGGTCCAAGAATTTCACCGTGCGCTCATGGTAAATGTAGTATGAAAACATTTCGCTTTCCAAAACTCCTCGTTGTCCCTTTAAGTTTAACTGAACTGTTTCAAGTGGCAGGAACAGAAACATTAAAGTTTCTGTGTGTGTGTTTGTGTGTTCGTGCAACAGGGACGGGTGGCAAATGTGTAAACTTCTAGATCTGACACAACACGATCAAGTGTGATAACCTGTGTCCTCAGAGCAGTTCTGCTTTAGTCTAATTGCCACATTACAACACAACAGGACACCAGTGAGCTCCAGGGTTTCACAGTGATGCTGCTGCTGCTGCTGCTGCTGCTGGAGGGGTCACCACCACTCGCCTCATGAAAAAGGCAGCAGTATATTTTACAGATACTGGTTCTCAGAGTGATAAAGTCACGTTTGAAGTGTAAACCATCCACTGCAGCTGAACTTCCGTTCATTTTGTCGTTCCCTTCTGTTTATAATTCACAACCACAGGCTAACACAAAGCCCTGATAACCATCTATTGAGATGTTAGTTGTATTCTGCTTCCGTGTAAATCAGATTAATGACCTCTTAACAAAACACAGACTCATGACATCATCCTGTCGCTTCTCAGAACTTGGCACACGGGAACATTTCAATCAACAAAACTCTGAAGCACCACATAACACGCTCGTAAAAACCACGAACTCCACCACCACCCTTCTTCCCTCTTTTCATAATCACTACCAGTTGATAGATTTTGCAATATTTTGCATGTGAAGTCATAATTCAGCTTGTGAAGAAGAAGAAGAAGAAGTGCATTGTCGCAGCAGCCCACCGCCTCACCATACCATCTCTGGTCTTTGTTAGGAAGTGTTGTGTAACCGCACAGAGGGTTTCTGATCAACTCATCTCTGTTTCTTGTAAAGCAGGAGATGCCACGAGAGAACAAGCCCTCCTCCTTCTCTCGTTCATTCGGGAACCTAGCACTGCTTCCAGTCGGACCCTTTTAAAGTTTGGTTTCTCTTTCTGTATTTGTGTGTGTTTTTATTACGTTGGTTAAATGGAAATGTGGCACGTCATCCCTCATTACTTAGATGTTTGAATGACGAACACTTCTCATTATTAAATAGGAAGCAGAAATAGGGAGAAAAAAAGAGATTGCCCGCTGTTGACCTCTCATCCTTGAGTGAGTGTGTGTGTGTCTGTGTGTGTCTGTGTGTGTCACTGTCTGCAGGATTGTCATATAGATTTGGGCTGCTGACAACATGCTAACCCCCCCTCCCTACCTCCCCTACCCCCCCACCCCCACCCCGCTGCTGTGTTGTATCTACCATCACATCACAGGAAACTGACTCTATCCCCATGAGAGGATGACAGATGCAGCTGATGTGCATACACAGACACACACACGCACTCACGGTCAAACACACACATCGTCAGCTCTTCTGCTCTGATGTCCTGTGAGCTCAATTGTCCTTAAACAACCTGTCAGCACCAGTTGCAATGTGCTCCATATGTACAATATAAGGCTGTGGGTGTGTGTGCACCTGTTAAAAAGAAGTCGTCATCTCCTATAAAATCCTGTGTCAAAAAATCTACTTTTTTTTTTAGAGGAAAAGAAAGTGAATATATATTTATTTTATTCCAGCACAAACTCAGTAAAAGTTTGATTCATCTTTTTTTTGTATTATTTTGATGGTATTATTTTCAATTTAACAAACATGAGCACTCCAGGAACCTATAATAGACAAAAACACATAAATGTTTAAAAACTCAAGTTACAATCATTTCAAATGTTACAAAAAAATAGTTTCACCATCTCTATATACAAAAAAAAATGAAGACATAAAACTAAAACAGTTTGTTTACTTTAAAAGAGATTATTTCTCCTTTTAACAGAAACTCCATGTATGCCATTGTAAACCACTGGAAATGTGAATAACTCAAAGATGTTATGAGCTATACTGCCCTGCTAAGCCAGACCGCAGTAACTACGCGAACAGTGAAACTGAGAAAAATGGCTTTAAAGTTTTTTGATTAGCCTTCCAAATGTGTTGTAGGTAGATTAGTGAAAATACACAGATTTGACAGGTTTTCATTAAGTAATATTTATGCAATAAAATATATTACCACATATTTTATATTTGACCCCTAAAAAGCAGTTACTGCGCTCTGCTGCCAGGTTTCCTTAAATAAATACACACGTAATGCTACGGCAAAGTGCAGTAACTACAATGTTGTTGTTTTTTCCAGCATGCTTCTAGCGCTGTCTAGCCTGTACCTGGTCTTTTTACTAAACTTAACAAACTTCTTTCTTCATGGCCTAAGCTCAACCAAAGCATCAGAGCAGAGAAATGTCTTTTTTTCTCCCCCAGTCTGCTGTCAGCAGGAGCGGGGGCTGCAGCAGACTCGCGCCCGTGTGGGCTGAGCTCAAGCCGCATACAAGCCGGGTTCAGCCGCGCTGAGCGGAGCGGGGAGGGAAAAAAAGTGTAGCCTACCGGTATTTCTTCTACTCTGTGGGACGGTAGATCATAACGGAGTGGGGAGAAAGCAAGTGGGACAGATCTGCCCAGTCCCTGAGCAGCGCACGTTTCACAGACAGGCGCACAGTGTAAACAACGTCACCGGTTCAGCACCATGGATAGCTGGGGGTGGAGGTCCGAGGGTCCGAGGGTCCGGGGAGGGGTGGGGGGGGTCCGAGGGTCCGAACAGCGGTGTTTCGGAGTGGGGGGGGGGGGGGGGGGGGGGGGGAGCGAACCGTCCCTGTGCTGGTGCTAACCTGCCGAAGCTAACGTTAGCTAGCTACCGTAACTGGCTAGCGGTGTGTAACAGAGCGCAGTAACTACAGGTGGAGTAGCGGGGAAAAGAGGCAGAGTGCAGTAACTGCGCAGTTACTGCGGTTTGGCTCAGTTTTGAGTGTGATTTTGTACAGGGAAACAGCTACAGAGTGCAGTAACTGTAGTTACTGCGGTTTGGCTTAGTTTCAAGGGTGATTTTGTAGTTACTGCAATTTTTCATACCTCATATCTCTAAAACTGAGCAACATTGACCGCTGAAAATTTTACACAAGATAAAACATTTATTGACAAGTTCAATTTCACAAAAAAATCAATTTCGAATTTTCGGTAGTTACTGCGGTCTGGCTTAGCAGGGCACATGAATTCCATTCTGTGTAATTCCACAAAAATTTGTTATTACACATATATAAGCCTGAGAGACAAAAAAATAAACATGATATCATCATATGTCATAATATTTGTAGTGGACTGTATGGAGATGTTAAATTGTGAATATCACCCTCCTGCTGAATGGTTCATGGCCTCAATAAGAGGAACACTGCTCATACAGCTCATTGTTATGGTGTTCTTCATTTCACCACCTACAGTACATATTTAGCTTAGCTCCTGTTAATATTCTACATTTAATTTGCTGACAGTCGAGTCGACACATTTCATTCATTGATATAACTGAATGTTTTTTATGCAGCTCGTTTGCCTGTCGTGTTCTCAGTGTGTTTGTGTTTGGTGTGCTTTATGTTTGGCTGTGAATGGTGGAAGCGCTAACTTTGTCAGTGCAGGAAACACTGTATCTTTGTGAAGCTGACTGAACTGAACTGAACTGAACTGAGCTGAATATTGAACTGAAAGAGAAACAGAGGGAGCTGACCTCATATCCCTCCTAATCCTCCCTGCCTCTGCAGCCTGTTGGCTCTGCCTCCCTCGGCTGGAAAGTACTTTGTTTGTGTGTTTGTGCGTAAGCACAGTAATGATAAATTACAATCGATGCATATGTACATTAGGTTTTGTGTGTTTGTGTGTGTGTATGTCTGTGTATGTCTGTGTGTTGTACATGTGTTTCTGTGGGTCAGCCCGAGCGCTGATCAGAAAGGTCCTTGTGTCGGGGTGGAGGCGGTGGAAATCCCCTCTTACATCGTGATGTTAGTGAACTGTGTGTGTGTGTGTGTGTGTGTGTGTGTGTGTGTGTGTGTGTGTGTGTGTGTGTGTGTGTGTGTTAGTAGATGTTTGGCTTTGAATGCAGTTTCCTGTGGTCCATATGAGGTCATGACAGTACACAGTACAAGCTGCTGTAGTTACAGTAATTGGCATAGTAAGTGGTGGTTTGCAACAAATGTCCATGCTTCTTCTCTTTTAACAAATGAGAATATTAGAGTGTGTATTTGTTAGGTTCAGCATCATCATTTATGTCATTAATAAGGAGAAAATGCACCAAAACTTCAAAAGCCTCTGGAATATGAAAATATCAATTTTTTTAAACATGAAAAATGAAATGAAGTCATTCTGTGTTTTTGTGGGGGGAAAGAGTAACTCAAAACCAAACAAACAAAGCTAAAAATGCTCACAACCACAACATTCAGAGACTCAGTCTGTGCAGGCTTTTTTTTCTTGTTTTAATAAAAAGAACAACTTTATTGATGCGGGTTAGTTTTTCTCTTCAGCCCTCTGAACTGATCTTTTGCCCCTTTTCATGAATAAATCTACTGTTGTCACCTGTTCTATGCGTCTATAAATGTTTTATCCTCTTTTTGCCATGTCATGACTTAAGAGGCTATGACATGACATGTCATGTGACTGCTGCACCCTGATTGAATTAAGTTTAACTCAAGAACAGCTCATGTCTCGCATTGATTCTGGTTGACTGCTTTGTCTTTTATCTGTTTGTTTACTTTATGCTCATTTACATTCCTTTTTTTCCTGAAGTGTATTCAAAACACTGGCTTTGATACTGTAATGGCTGCAACTATTGTAATATACTGAGTCGGTATGCAATACTTCAATGCTTAACCGCTTAATTCTTTGTTTTTTATTTGACTGCTGGTAAACTGGGTCCAGATCTGGAGTAAACACTGGTGGTACTGGTTCTGCTCGCCAGCAGGGCAGGGATCAGAGTAAAACTGTTATACAAGCGTTATAGTTAAGTGGCTCTGGCACCTTAGCTAGAGATTGGATTTAGTATGTGGGGAACCCACAAGAAGTTGGCCTCGTGACCAGTTTTGGGTCCTGACTCACTAAACCAGATTTTAAAGCTTTGTGCCCATTTCTGTGTGTTTGGAAATCAAAGTCATGAAAGTGGTTGAGGGCTCAAACCATCAATCTAGCAATTCAGTTTTCCCCTGATACAGCTTCTTTACCACACACACAAACACACACACACACACACACACACACACACACACACACACACATGTGTTACAGCTCATTTTGACTTTTGTCTAAATACTACAGTACCCATCGCAGGTTGTGACTGTTACTATGGCAATTTGGAGCTTTTTCTTCCAAATCCTACATGTTGGTTTGCAGTTGTATTTTTATTTCTTTGCCTTTATTGGTACATTGCTGCATTTCTCAGTCCATAACAAACAAACACTTGAGAATCAGTGGGATAATGTGAAACATGCATTATCACATATTCTGTTTGCATGTGCGCACTGCATGAGAGAAACGAAACAAAGACCCACTCATCCAAAAACTCCCCTACGACACCACTGGAGGTCAAACCCTCCACAGTCGAGCACCTTCAACTGTTGCAAAGAGCAAATGCGACAACACTGTGCCGCCACTGCTGCTGAACTCATCTAACTTTGCTCAGGAGTCCAAACACAAACTAATTCAAACTCATCCGGCTTTTACAAAGCTTAATCTTCAGCTTCCGCTCGCTGTAAGCAGTGCTGAATTTTAGCTTTGTTTCTTACTGAAATGCTTTCTTATTTTTTTTATTTACAGGGTCATATATTCTTCACTTTTGTCCAAAATTCCTTTTTTATATATAAAATTGCTGTTATGTTCTACCACTTATTGAACTGCTGAACTTTCTACATCTAAAAAAAACCTTATATTATGTGTGTCACAATAACCTCACCATCCACTCATCCAGAAGTTACACACCATTAAAAATGCTGCTATAGTTACTTTTTTACAATTATGGCACGGACCAAAAATGAGTTATATTAGTCTGTTTTTGCAGAGAAAGACAAAATTGCCATAGTCAACAAAGTAAAGCTTGATACACAGCAGAGTTTAAAAGTTTAAAAGTTCAAATGAGAAGAAAACTGTCACAGGGACAAGGATGTTTCTATGCTCCTCAAAAATGCAAACCACCTCAAAAGTGTTGGGAATACTGGAAAGAAAAATCTCAAATAAGTGCAAGGCGTTTCAACATCAGACACTCCGTCCCCTCAGAGTGAGGGCAGGCAGTGGGCAGAGCGCCAGGTGCCTCTCGTGTTTGGGAGAGCAAACAGGCTCGTGTCTTTGATGGCGAGGAGATCAGAGCCGGGGACACATTCTACGTGGCCACGCTAAGGTCGCCGCAGTGCACACCCTGCTGCCATGTTGTGCTCTGCAGCTAGGAGACCCAGGGTATACACAATGCAGGGGTAGCAGACGTGCGCGTGTATGCATGCATGTGAGTGTGTGTGTGTGTGTGTGTGGTGTGTGTGTGTGTGTGTGTGTGTGTTTGAATCCACACACACCCCTCCCCTCCACTTTCCAACACGTAGAGTCACTCCAACCTTGACGTACGGTTGTAGTTGTCTGAAAAACAGAGTCAAACCACAGGAACAGGGTTGGTTGGAATACTGGCTCTGAGTTCATGCAAGAATATTTCAGTAGTGGTTAGAAAACACACTCCCGCTCTTGTTTTTCTTCGTATCGGTTCATCGGCGCTCTGCAGTGTAAACAATTATTTAAATTTAAAGGGAAAAGTCCCTCCACACCAAAATTGATAATCAGGCTCGTCTTAACAGAAGAGTTTCTTCAGACCGGTGGAAAATAAAATAGTGGATCTTGTTCCTCACAGATATTAAGAGGCTTTGTTGATGTTTGTTTACTCCGGCCTGTCTTTATTTACTTTCTAACTGCTGACTTGAATATGTTAAACCTTAGTGTAAATGTGCTCTTTGTTTAGCACAAGGTACAACAGAGCTGCACACAACCTTGATTTCATCCAACAATACCACGTTTCCTTTGGTGCTCCACAAACACTGTATGCTGCATCTTCTTGAGTGAAAGGTGCAATATAAAAAGTAACTAATTAATATTCAATAGTTTAAATATCTGAATATGTCTGAAACAATTAAATTATTTTAGTATATTGAAATGAAAACATTTGCCAAATAAGTTGAGGTTGATTTTTGCTTGTTTTGTGTTTTTGGATTCTGAATGAAATAAGATTTCAGGAATTTTTCACTATTTTCTAACATTTTATTCCAAAAAAATAATCATCAATTTAAGTGATAATGAAATTCATAGCAGTTGTAATAACACTTATTGGAGTTTTTAATATGTTAGAGCTCATGCGTGTGCGATTACACATTTAAAAAAAAAACACTATCACTCCACTCATGAGGCAATACAACAAAGAACAGCTCAGACGATGGTCATAAAACCAGATCGTCACTCCGACTGAACATCGTGAGGTTCTCGTAAAATTAATATCTAAACCAGTTCCTGTAATTGTGTGTGCGCTGACTGTGGTTAGTCCCTTAGACTATTATAGACACACTGAGCTGAGAAACAACCACCACAAACAGACTCGTAAAAGCATCCTGTGTGTCTGTGTGAGGGAGCTGGAGACAGACGGGCCCATCACCAAGTCAGCGTCCCGGCCTTTAAACAAACAGTGTCACTACTTGTTGAGTGCTTTTATCTTTAGCCAAGAAAAGGTTGAGATTACACTGATTAAATACTGTTACCCAATCAGTGTGATTTGTCTATGTATATGTATATGCATGTGTGTGTGTGTATGTGCGTCAGCGAAACCAGAATATTCAGGTGTGTCGGCCTCAAATGTTTGATTTGATGTATGTGTTTACGCAAGTGTGTGTTTGCTTCCTGTGAAGTGGGGTAAAATTTGTCTGTGTGTGGGTGGGTGGGTGGGTGGTGGTGGTGGTGGTGGTGGGGGGAGGGGGTCTAGTTTCCTGCTCTAGGGGTTAGATTTAATGTAAATCAGCTGAGGGCCTCAGATTGGGTGGAGTGTAGGGGGGGGGTCACACACACACACACACATGCATATGCATTATGCACAGAGAGGAAAGTTGAGTGTGTGACAGAGTGAGCTCACGTCCCAGCTTTCCTCCCCTCTCCGCTCCGCTCCGCTGACAGCTGCGAGTCTCATCAGCTCGCCACAGATACGTCTCCTAATGATGAAGGAGCGCTGCAGCTGGGTGCCACCTCAAGCCACCCCCCCTCCTCTCCCCCCTCCTCCTCAGCAGCAGCAGCAGCAGCAGCAGCAGCAGCAGCAGCAGCAGCAGCAGGCGCCCCGAGTGGGACCCGTGGGTGGATGTGGCCTGGGAGTGGCTGAGCAGCAGCAGCGTTCGGGCTCCATGTGCGCCGTCTGTTCTGACTGTGTGTCTCTGTGTGCCGGCTGCTTGTTGACAGATGAGGCGTACCAGAAGCTGGCCATGGAGACGATGGAGGAGTTGGACTGGTGTCTGGACCAGCTGGAGACCATCCAGACCTACCGCTCTGTCAGCGACATGGCCTCCAACAAGGTAGGACAGGCTGCGTCTCTGTGTGGAAAAAATGAACGAGCGCAACGCCTGATGATGATGATGCCTTTATTTCACTTCTGAGAAACTTTTGTCAAGAAATTGGCCTCTTGTTTTTTTCCCCCCTGTATGTGTTGATACAGAAAAGGATGTGCTCTGAGGGAGCTGTCAAAGAGTCTGAGCAGCTGCTTGGAGAACTAATCCCCCAGCATAATAAACACACTAATGCCAGTATAGAGAATCCAGAGATACTTCAGATGAACTTGGCATGACCCAAGCAGAGTCAACAGTCTGATAGGTCCCAACATGTACAGTAGGGAGGAGGAGTCTGGGATGGAAGAGTGGTTTGGAGCCGCCAGCTGTCAGCAGTGTGTGCATGAGCGCTCACTGCTTATAGAGGCTGCCGGTACATGTGTATGATGGTTATGAGTGGGTGTTACTCACCAGCTGATTTGTGCCTGAACCAACACGAAGCTCCTCTGCTTCTGTGTTTGTCTTCTCTCTTTGTGCAAAGTCGCTCCGACAAAAGGAAGCGTGGAGTGTTTTTGTCTCTCGGCCCTCTGTGGTCCTTGTCTCATCCCTCCTGTCAAACAGCCTTTCACTGTCCACTGCTTGTTCTCCTTCCACTGCGTCATCCAGTGTGAGCCATGTGTGCACAGAGGTTCCCGGTTCTCCAAACACCACCAGTAAAAGTGATAACTAAATCTAACTAAATCAACTCTTACTGTACCTGTGTAAACTTACTGACAGAGCAGAGCACTGAGGATTATTTCACTTTGTCTTTGTTTAATTGATTACTTCTTTGTCCTGCAACTTTTCTGTTTATGTATCTAAGATTTGTTGGAACTGTGTGTTAACGCTATGCTCGCAGCGTGGTTAGATCACATGCATCTTTCTTTTTTAAAGACATCTTTGTAGTGTTTCGTGGCTTTATTAAAGGGGACATATTATGGAAACATCACTTTTTGAAGGCTCTTTAACATATATTTTGGTGTTTGGCTTGACTTCCGGCCCCCAAAATGTGAGAATTGACAAAAAAATCTGTAACGTGCAGGCTCCCTAGGTTGAAATCCACGTTTTTACGAGCTGTTCCCTCAGTTGTCTTCCAATGTGTAACTAGGATTCAAATTTGCATAACACCACCCCTACTTTGGATTGGTAGAAGGGGCGGAGCAAGCAGTGGTTCATTTGCATTTAAAGGGACAGGCACTGAAACCAGCCATTCTGCTGTTTTGAGAGGATGAAAAGAGCTGTGATGTTTGATTCTTGGGGTATTTTGACCAAAACATGTCACAGACATGTCTTCAAGACACCTGGGAACTATTGTAATTTGTGGAAAGGGGGTAGAATATGTCTCCTTTAATATAGAAACAGGAAATCAGGGGAGGGAGGGGGGCTGTCATGCAGCAAAGGGTAGGACTCGAACCTGGGCTGCTGTGGTTGGGACTAAGCCTACATGGTACAGGGTGAGCGCCCCGAATCATAGGTGTCTTATTATATTAAAATTGGTAGCGTCCCCTGATTCCAGTCGAAGTACAGTAGCTCATCCAGTGCTTGATTTGTTTTGGTCCACTTGGTTCACACTGCACATGAGCAGCGTATTGCGTCATAATTGGCCAACGGCTTGTCTCCTCTCTCAGCCAGTAAACCATTGCTATGATATCATGTGCATCAACGCAGTGTTTCCTGCTTCTACAATGGTGAAATACTTTTCAGGCTGCAGGGGATATTTGTTCCAGTAGCATCACTTTTTGGCCACTGGGGCAAACGTATTAAAAAAAACAAACAACAGAGGCCAGGAAACTGTTTTGGCTCAAATTGCCACTTCCTCACCTATAGATTTAAACTAATTTGTCTGGGCATTCAGAAAATTAAACTAATTCACAATGGCAGTCTTTATGCCAAACTTTTTGAAGCAGCAATGTTGCAATTACGTAAGTGACCACAGGGAGAAATAGGCAGCAAGGCTGAGTAGTGTGATAGGTGTGGAGCCGTTTAATCTATACACTGGACGCCAGACCATCTTTGTTGTAGATTTAACCTAAGTAAAATCTGTCCTCTGATATAGAGGAAGTTACAGACTTCACTGTATTTCTCTTGACTCTGTAGTAAAGTTTTTTGAGAGCTTTTCTTGTGGGGGTGAAAATCCATAACGCTGCTTCTGTATGGGCTGAGCGGCAGCTGTGTGTAAGAGAGCCTGAAAACAGTTTGTCAAGTGAGCAGAGGGGAAAAGCTTGTTATTTCTCATAAAACTGGACAACAGGATGCGAGGGATCCTGCAGTGGGTCAAACACAATAAACTAGAGAGGAAGAGAGAGAACATTTTTTTTGTGTGTGTGTGTGTGTCCATGTGTGTGTGAGATCTACGCAGACCCCTGGGCAGAGTGACTCTCTCTTCCTGTCTCCTTCCTGATCCCCTGCTCTCTCTCCAGACGACAATAGACATCCCATCATACCCGTTTGGATGGTTAATGGTCGTGTTTATTTATCCCTTTGCTGTCGTCATGTGGATACAGATCCAACACTGACAGTCAGCTGGACCGGCTTCAGAAAAGACATATGAGGATGAGTGAATCACAGAGTAAATACCGCCAACCATTTAAACAAACAGCCACTTAGACATGGACAGAAGGCTTTCAGGACAACAGACACGACACAGAAGAGACAGAGAGAAAATAGAAGACGCAATTTACTATATCGATGTGTTCATTACAGCAGGATGAGGCTAGCATTTTCCCTAAAAGTATAAAATGTCACAACACTTTCTGAGCTGCTGGTCTGTATCCACCCTCAGCTGTCGGCCCACTGGATGAATTACTCCTATCGTACCGGAGCGAGACTGAGTAATTTCAGCACTTTCACAATCACAGAAAAAAAACTGTCAGGATTGAGCCAAAAGTTGTCCACAGGTGGTGATTGATTTCAGGAGCCTCCGGCTTTGAGAAACTCCCAAATATCCCAACTTTGGAATAATTAAAAGACTGTTTCATTTTGCCCTTTTTCCACAAAATACTGTGTCAGACTGAAACATTTCACCTGCAGAGGAAAAAACACCGGGCAGTAGTTTCACTTCAGCAGCTACAAACAGTTACATATGGTATAAATCAATTCTGAATTGTACTGTATCTCTTACTGATTACTTTAATGTTAAATTCCTCTGTGATGCATTATTACTGGGGGATTCACATTTTCAGCCTTGGTCGGATATGACTGACCTACACCGTAGCATATCAGGTGGCACAGTGTGTTTACTGTGTCTCCTGACCCTCTGTCATTGATGTGACTTAGACAGGTGTGTCAGGAGTGTGTCCTGGCACGTAGCCATCAGAGACTGATAAGGAATCCCCCATCAAACACTGTCTGCCTTCTCTCTCTGCAGTCAGTGTGTTTATGTGGCCGTGTGTCCGTATTGACAGTGGGCTAATCCCGCTGCTGTCTGATCCGTTTTACACGCTGCGTTGTTTTCACCGTAAACCAAATCATTATTACACAACTGCCTTTGTCGTGCGAGCCGTTACCTTCGACCTGGTTTTTACAGAACAAGAACCAGCCAATCAGCTGATAAGGCCTGCTGCTGACTACCTGTTGTTATTTAGGATGGAAAAACTGTTATTCAAGCTGTGTCAGAGTATGAAACATGAGCGTGAGGGAGGCGAAATGCGAGAAGCTGCCGCCGCACCTCCCAAGGTGAAGTGCTGGGGGCTGTCGCTGCCGAGGACTCAGACACTACGTGACTGTCCTCTCTGTTATGTAGAGCTGACGTCGATGGGTCAAGGCCCGTTATGAGTTGAAATATTCTCGTGTTTTAAGACTGTAGATCTTTTTAGGGCTGTTCAAATCAGTAGACATAGCTATCAATCTGAAGACATCACCCAGGACCTAGGAAACTGGAGAACAATCAGTTTCCTTTTCAAAGTTTCAAATGTGGTGATCAGCTCCCATTATTTGAGAATGTTTTGCTTTTGGTTTATATAAATCTATAAAACAGATTTTCCATCACAAATCATTCCCTTCACAGTCAAAGGAAACTAAGTTCAGTTTCAGATTCAGATTAATTCTTTATTATCCCCTGGGGGAAATTTGTTTTCACAGCCCTTATTACATTCAACAGGTAATCATTCAACACACATGTACAGTAAACATACAACACAGAAAAAACACACCCTGACACAACACTCACACAAATTGCTACCCTCTGCTGAAGTCGTTCAGAGCATTTATGGCAGGTGGAATAAAACCATTTTTTAAAGTTATCTGTCTATATCTGATGCCATAAGGGAGAGATGTAAAACACAGGTGAAACTACCTGAATGCAAGTAAAAAAAAAAAAAGTGACAAATTCTCACAATAAAGCCTAAAAATCACTTCAACAATTAATAAGTTATCAAAGATTCATTATGTTTTCATTGATTAGCTCTCAAGACATTTGAAGACATTCCCTGAGAGTGTGGGACAGTGTTTTCCACTTTTGCTGACATTTTATATCCAAGGCATTAACTCAGCCAATCATGAAAATAATCAGTTGATTCATCAATAATGAAAAGAGATGTTAATTGAAGCTCAATTTGCAAATAAAATCACTAGGCTGCTTCTGCACAATTCACAACACAACTGTGCAGAAGCAGCCTAGTGATTTTATTTCAATAATACCACAGAACTACAAACTCAAACTCCTCCTCTTCTTGCCATTGCATTTTAACCTGAATCTCTTTTATCTACCAAGAATCTGTGTAACTAACGTTCAAGGAAATCCACTCATTAAAACAGGAAGCGCTGTAGTCATCAGAACGATCAGTGTGATATTGACAGTGTAAACCACAGAGCTGTGACTGCCAGCTGCAGGAGTAAGAAGAGCAAGAGACGAGAGGCGGGACTACCCCCATGAGGGAGTGTGTATGAAGCAGAGGTCTCTCTCTGGCGCACACGCACGCAAACACACACACACACACACACACTCAGCTATTGCTCCACATACACAGGGTGTGAGGTAAAGCCTAGTCAGACCTCGCAGCCCAAAGTGAGTCACTAGAGCTGTGGCGTTTCCCAGCGTCAGAGAGCCGAGGCTTTGGTCCTTTTACTCATGCAGTAGTCAGACTGAGACAGACTAAGACAGACACTTTAACGGACAGCAGTCCCACTCTGCTCTGCACTCTACACACAGAAACATGGGAGCTTGCTGCTTTGACAAGAAAGAGAGGAAATTAGGGAAGCTAAATGGTTGGAGAAAGGTGAGTTTTCCTGTCATTTTTCATGTGAAATACATGGATTTTATAAAGTCTTTTACTTTTTTTGTTATATTAATTGGACTGTATGATCATCTGTTGTTTGTATTGTGAATATACATGCTTTAGTAACAAAACAGCCTTTTAAAACAAATTTTCAGTTTATGCTTTTTGCTCTTTGAGCCTTCGGTGTTGTTTAAGGACTTTAAGCACATTTCACTGAAGCGGATGCTGAATGTGCGCCTTTGGAGTTTCCAGCCTTTTCACAGCATGTGATGTTTAGTTCCTCTGGCTGAATATAATCAAAATGTGCACTTTAATGATCATTTTCTACATTATTTTACTTCTCATGCAGGAGAAGACAGTTCTGTTTCTGCATTCTGCGTGTGCATCCTTTCATGTAATGCTGAGTTTAGTTGCATTGAAGCTAAAAACATATAAGTTACACTCGCTGATCACAGCTGGAAGATCTGTCTCTGGGTTTTCATGTTGCCTTTACAGCATAAGCAGATATATCTTGTTATTAAACTGTGAGTAAAGAGTTATAGGCATTCTTGAGACCATTACTTTACACATGCTGTTTTATTCTCCCCATCAAAGCGTTCCCTAACACAAACCAGTACTTAGAGTAACTGCAAAGTGGCAAAGTCTGTAGAAGTAGTCTGGTCATGTTGAAACATCTGGATGAGGGTGAGTTAATTTAAGTCAGTGGAAGAACAGCCAGGTGATAAGTGGTGTTTGTGAGCCTCGTACTGTATCAATGCTGAGAGATGAACTAGACTCAGGTCATCTGAGGTGAAAGCGGGATGTAGTGGTAATGTGTTTAGGTGCTGCTCAATGGCCTGTTTGTTCAAACTGGGGATGGAGAGAGCAAAGACACATGCCTTTACGCCTGTTGAAATGATACGGTACTAACACTGCTGCGCTGTCCGTCTGATTTGAGCGTGCATTTAAGAGTTGTATTTTCTAGACGCTCTTTCTGTAATTCAAGAATTCTCAGTCCGTGTCTTGGGCTTTCAAAGAAATGTCTTGGTGTAATACTGCCTGTGTGGTATTTTACTTTGGGATGCTTTCTGCTTTCGAAGTAACCAGAGAGCCCGGGCGAGCGCGGCGGTGCAGCCTGTTAGCTGCTCTCCTCCAGCCAAAAATGGTGCTGCAGACCACATCTGACTCTGCCGAGGCCCCGAACAGCCGGGAGTGATGGGAATGATTCACTCGGCTGAGAAATTTCTCACTTTTATCTTCAGTTTTTGCGTCCTGTTCGTACAGCCGACTGGTGTTTTTGAATACATATTAGTTCCATGGCGCATATACAGGAATACACGCTTTCTCGTGCAGACGCGTATGAGTCAGAGGAAGTGAGAGGTAGTCAGGACGTAGCTCAGGGTTGTTTGTGCATTTGTGTTCATACGTAGGTAGGTTCACTGATCTTTACAGAGTTATGACACTGCGAGCCTTTGCCATAACGATGTTACCACACTGCGTCATTTGTTACTTAAAGGGAGAGTTGGGGTTATTTGACATGGGGTTATGTGAGGTAACCATTCTTAGTCAGTGTGTTACCTGCGGTATATCCGGATCGGCGGGCTGTTACGAGAGGCGGTAGGGAGCAGCAGCAGCACATTTAAAAGGTGCCAAACAAAAGCATTTCACCCAGCTGACCTCTGGCTGTGGTGTAATAGTGATGGAGGTGCACCTGTGCATATGTGGGACACAATAACTACCTCACACAACCCCACGTCAACAAAGCATCCTTTTAAAGAGAGCTGTGAGATAAACCACAACTGCTACAGATTTACAGCTGAAGGGATGATGAGATCATTTTGATGCACGACAAATTGAAATCCAGACATTTCATCATTTAACACCTCATCCTCACCCTCAGCTTAAATGAGATAAAAGATGTACTGATCTTATTTGTTTGCATGTTTGGCACACAAAGAGGGTTTATAAGGGTCAAACTCCTGACCAAGGTGTGAGTTGTTGCACTGCAGAGTTACAGAGTCAGTGCTCTGAACGCAGAGCAGGCTGCGCCACAGCACACTGAGCATAGTGTGCCCACTAGTGGCCCAGAGGCACAACTTCAACCTTCACCCCAGGTGAACACAGCAGCATGACATTTTAGGCAATTTGAATTCGAGAAAAAACATTGAATAAAACATCGAAAGATTGACGTTAAAGTTGTGTCATTTTGTTAGAAAATGTAGTTGTTATCATATTTACAATCATCTGTGCAGAAAAAAGAGACCGAGTTCAGTCTGATGTGTGGCGCTGCCTGGTCAGATAATGGAGGCACGTTGCTGTGAGGGCATAAGATCAGAGTCTCGTGTCGGAGGAGGACTCTGTGTCTGCCTTCTTGCCTACCTGTCCGCCTCACTGCCCTCCACAGTGAGCTGTCTGATGGGATCACGTCTGAATGGAGGAGGCTCAGCGAGTTATGTTTTTTTTTTTTTCCTTTTCCGCCCTCTGCTCCGCTCTCACAATGAAATGCCACAGGCTCCATTCACCTTCTCTGCCTCTGTCACAGCAGCTCTCAGCTGAATCAACCCGACCCCCCGCGAGCACAGAGAGGAAGACAGAGGAATGGGGGAATGTGAATGTGAGAGAAAATGGTTCAGAGAGGGAGCTAACGGAGAGAGAATGAGACAACAGCAGCATGAGTGAATGAAAATGGAGAAAGAGAATGAGAGAGAGAAAATATAGAGGGTAGAAAAAAGGGAGGGGGTAGAACCAGCAAGTGACAGACAGGAGAATAGGAACGACGGCTGAGCTTGTGAATGGGTAAAATAATAGAATGAAAATATAGTGTGGGTATATGTGAAGGAAAGATACCCACAGAGCTTTAACACGTTAATCTTCCTCCAGTGTCATGATGTCAGTAGGAGGCAAAGAGGCTTCCCTTCTTTAACGATAAAATAATATGGCAAAGCACACACTGCCAAGAGCTGCACAGAAACATATGGATGTGTGTGCATGTGTATGTGAAAAAATGCATGTGGCATGTCACCATCCACTGCACTTAAACTGCAGATTATAGCGTTTATGGGCTGCTGCTGTGTTTGTGCGCATTGAGGCATTTCTTTCAGCCTCTGGGGAAGCATAGCTCTTCAACACATTGCAGAGAGACATCCCCCGCTGTTATTTCTGGTTTCTTTATATATTATGCAGTTAGCTATTATATAAAGAGCTGCCTCCTCTTGCGCTTTCTCTTTTTTTTTTTTTCTTCTCTCTTTTCTTGCGTCCTGCCTCCCTCCTTCTGGTTCTTTCCCTCGGTGGGAGGATAATCCGGAATCCTCTCGGGGAAGCTTTGATCCCCCCCCCCCCACACATCTTCCCCAACTCGTACACAACACACACAAATATTGGTCTGAAAGGTTCTCTGGGAGCTGCTGTTTACACTTTCCCATGGATTGGCTTCATGGCTCTGAAGTAAAAAAACAACAACAGCGACTGTATATGGATGTTTTCTGATCGGTGAAGCATCGCAGCTTCACCTCCAAGGGTCGTGACAAAAAAATTGACCAAACCGCACAACCTCGCCTTGAAATTGGCCAGCGGTGGTACTGGTTTCAGTCAGGTGGCCCTATAGCCTTGTACACTGCGGCAGCATCAACACCTGCTCCAAGGACAGCCCATTGATTCTGCCAGCCAGGCAGGCAGGCAGACAGACAGACAGAGAGACAGAGAGATTGATGACTGTGTTGGCAAGTGGCAGCCGGGAGAGAAATTGACATGTAAGTGGTGGAGAGTGAGGGAGAGATGGAGGAGAGGGAGGGATGGAGAGAGCGGGGTGGGGGGAGGAGGAGGAGGAGGAGGAGGAGGGGGAGCGACTTCCAGTCTGCGCATTGGTGGATGCGAGTGAAAGCGAAGTGTGTGGTGTGTCCTTGTGACAGCTCAGCAGCTACATCACATGTCTGCCTGGGAAGGAACAGGGGAAACCTCTCGTCTCTCCTCCTCCTCCTCCTCCTCTTCTCTCTCTCTCTCCTCTCCTCATGCTCTCAAAACAGCCCGCACACCGGCCGACTGATGCTGTTGCCATGGCGTTGGGGTGTTCTGGTAATTGGCGTGCACACACATTTACTCACAGGCAGCGAGAGAAACCGTGGGCTGATGTCACCTAAATTGGTGAAGGATGCAATTATCTCCCAGCTCTCCTTTTTCTCCCCCCCCCCTTCCCTCCTCCTTCTTTCTTTCTTCCCCTCTCTCTGGTTGTCTCTTGGCTGTTAAAAATAGCCCTCCACAGACACCCCTGACAGCATCTAATATTATTATGGGATGCAGATAATGAACAGGCTTATGAGTTCTCCACAATGGCCGCCGTGCTCGGGGGATGTCAGGAAACAACAGAAGCCTAAAAAAAAAAAGGGAGAGGGGAGAGGAGCCGGATGATAATAGAGATAATGGCGATAAAAATACTGTCACTGTGCATTCACATTCCTCAAAACGTGCTCCGTCCCCTTCCCCAGCCCCTTATTGTTTCACCGAGGAGGGGAGGAATCGCTGTACGGCTCAATGACATTCCTTCACAATGGCTGACTTCATAAAAAAAAAAAAAGAGCTTTAAGAGGGAATTACAGGGGCTGGAAATTGAAGATGATGGGATTTATCTGCAGCGTACAGCTGGAGGAAAAAAAAAGAGAAGCGAAAAGAGGAAAAGTTACATCTGGAATCCATGTCTGGATATTAAACATCAATCACTCAAACACCCCCTCCCCTCTTAGAAGTTCATGTATACACCAATGCCAAGCTGTAATTAGGGCTCCCCCCTTCTCCCCACTTTCTGTCAAATCATGTGTTCTGAATAGTGTTGCTGGGGCTGGCAGACTACAGCGGGGGGAGGAAAAAAAGAGGAGAAGAGGGAGGGAGTAAAAAAGGGAGGAACATGGGGAGAGAGAGAAGCAGGGTGGGAGGGGGGAGCGAGTGTTACAGCAGTGAGAGCAGTGAAGCAAGACAAATCCAGCGGAGGAACCCCCCCTCCAGTCAGATGAACATCGCTGCTCACTCCCTCCTCCTCCTTCTCCTCCTCCTCCCGTCTCCATTGCTGTTTTTTTCCCCTCCTCCCTTCCTTGCTTCTTGTCCATTATTCATCATTGCGCTGAGAGTCCCCTGCTCACGGCTCCAGCTGCTGCTGCTCCAGCCAATCCGCCGAGCCCGCTGGATCTCCTCCTCGCCGAGCCTGGCTACAGCGCCCGCACTCTCGCCCCCTATATCTGTCTATCCTTCCATCCCTGGACATGGAGAGTCGGAGCTGGCCCTTTGCTGCTGCTGAGAGAGAGAGTGAGCCATCATCAAGCTGCTCTCTTAGCTGTTGAGAAGAAACACAAGAGGAGAGAAGAAGGGATTTTTTTTCCTGGGTTGTCTTCTTTTTTTGGCGTGGAAAGAGTCCTGTTCATCTGCCTCTATTTTTTTCCATTGGATTACAGTTCTGGCTTTGTGTAGGAACGAGAAAACGGGGTCCAAAATGCCTGAAGCCAATTACTTGCTGTCGGTGTCTTGGGGTTACATTAAGGTGTGTGGCGCTTATCTACGTAGCTGGTTGGGATACCGCACTCATTTCATTGTACCTGTCTGAGCTGTGTTGCTGTTGTATTAGAGGCTATTTCAAAAAGAAATGTAGTGTTTTTATAATATCAGCATTTATTGTGGAGCTTTTCAGAAGACTTTACCTAATTGCACCAGTAGATATTTCCATCAGGGGAGTCTGACAGAATGGTGTTCAGTGGCTCAGGCTCCATCTTGAGCCCTCTGCAGAGCTGTGTGTCTGGTGTTTGTGTGTATTAATGTGTGTGTGCGTGCACGCGCATGCATCAGTCTGTCATAAACAGCTGCTACTGCAGTGCCTGGATCTCTGTGTACTGTCAAATGCATGCATCCCCTTATTTTGCTAATAATGTCAACCCTGAACCCTACAAAAAAAAAAAAAAAAAAAAGACCAAAATGTTGGAACCGGGAGGAATGTAGGGAGCAGTGTGCAGATTTTCCTCTTGACATCATTGAGATTCTTGCACACTGACGCAAGTAAAACAGCTCAACAGAACCCTAAAAATGTGATTCAGTGTAATAAAACTGTAAATTGGTTGCAGGGGGTGAATTTAGGGGTATTAAAAGGTAATGGCCTCTCCACTGGTAACATACATAATGATTTGTGCTCTAATTAATTTAAGGGAAAATGGAGGGGAAAATAAGATGTGTCCCCCCCCACTGATTGTACGCTGTAATAAAATAATATCCTTGAGCTGGTGGAGGAAAACAGGGCACTCCATGGTATCCTATACCATAATTTATCTCAGGTTTTCCCTCAGTGGAAACTGACGACATTTCTTTTTCTCTCTCCCCCTCTCTCTCCCACCTCCTCTCCCCCCTTTTTCTCCTTCTCTCTCGCAGTTCAAGAGAATGTTGAATCGGGAGTTGACGCACCTATCTGAGATGAGTCGGTCTGGGAACCAGGTGTCCGAATTCATCTCCAACACCTTCCTAGGTAAATGAAGACCTTGTGTACACACACTGAAAAATCACACTGACAAATTTCACCGATTCTGAACTATATAATCAACCCTCAGTCTCTACAATAATCACGGCCTGTACATTCACAATGTGTAGAAAAACACAAACATTCACAGTGGCTCGCACAAATATCCACTTCTGCTTTGCCGCAATGTTTTTCTGCAGGTTCAGTCTTTCGTATGATGTTAAGCCGTGCAAGTTGCTCTGGAAGGCTTTTCTGTGGGGGCGTACCATAAAACACTGCGCCATTAAGCTTTGTCTAGATGTTTATGGCATTGGGCTCAAAATGGCCATTAAAGCTCAAGTTTAAAAAATATATAGACACACATATATTTCTCAAAAGTATTTACAGAGATGAAAAAAGGTAGAAATGTGGCTGGCTACTGTTAAAAAAAAAAAAAAAAGTGGCATTTGATTGACATGTGAGTTTGTTAGGCAGAAACTGAATAAGTGCATTTGAACTGGATGCTGTCAGTGTGGGTTGCAGGTTTGAGATCTGAAAGTAGATCGCTAAATGTGTACCTCTCGTCTATAGAGACGTTGTTTCTGGCTGTTATGTTGAAAATGTTCTTATGATTCTTGGACCAAACTACGCTGTTAAGTTACTGGTGGAAAAAAAACAGTGTAAGTAGCACTCATGAGAAAATCGATTTTCCAGATTTTTTTTTTTAATGTAAAAGTTGGCTTTTTGATAAATGTGAGGTTTCCACATTAGCGTGAGAGTTGCTACAGGATCAATGTATGAAGCTTTGGAACAGACAAATGAGAGGACGTTGAGGTAATGTAGATGAAAGAATAAATATGACGCCATTTAGAAAACATGCTGGGTCGTCAGATTAACCAAGGATATATAATATTTATAGACACCGTGCTTCCGTTCGATTGGCGTCAGGGTTAGGGTTGATCCGGTGTAGTGTTGTTGGCAGATCCCCCACCTCCGGATCCTACAGAGGGAGAGGACGGGTGAGGAGAGAGACAGAGAGGAAGCAAACTGGGGAAGGAGGGGGCTGACTGCAGTGAGGGAGAATATAGAGGTTCAGAGGAACCCCCTTTGCTGGCAGGGAGATGAGCTCGGCAGATTGGGTGACTCATTCCTGTCTTAATGCATCTTTGTCAGCAGGGACACCTTGTTGTACCTCCACCTCTCTTCCCTCCCTCCCTCCCTCCCTCTCCCACTGCCCCTGAGAAACCAGACAGAGATGACTATCACTTTGATAAAGAAATCAGGATTACCCTGCTGCTGCTGCTGCTGCTACTGCTGCTGGAGGAGGAGAGAGAGAAAGAAAGAGCAGGTTAACATTAATGAGGAGTGGGAAAAAAATGGCTGAAGCTGCACAGTTGGCCTGGTTTGGCCTCATCTGACCAGCAGGACCGTTTAATCCCTTCATCCATAAAGATTAGCATCGCATCAGTAATGCACTTTATTTCTACATTATTTTCTATAAAAGCAGCATCCATTCAGGAACGATAGAAATGACATTTCCCTGCCATATGTCTGGTTCTGTAGAGGGCGTTCTTCGATTCACCACAAATCCCCAGCTGATGCTGAGGCAGATTGTTGACTGGTAAAACAGCGCTCATGGAACCTGGATAATTCCCCAGATAAATAAAGATCCCCGGGTTTCTCATCTAGGGCAATTTCAAACCAGGATTTTGGGCTTTCCATTATGGATTGTTGGCCGACAGCACGCCGGCCAGTCACGTGTGCCTTTCCCCCGCCACAGCTGTTCTCGCAGCATAATTCCCTTTGATCAGCAACAGCAGAACACACCTAGCTTAGGGAATATACCGGGGAGGGGAAAATTCCCCCGTTTAAAAAAAATATAAAATAAAATAACCCTCCCCACCCGTTGTACCACATCTGCGTCGCTCACAGTTACAGAGCATATGGAGGAGGATGAAAAGGACTTGGATGAAATCGAAATAAACGTGGGAGGTGACGGAGGGAAGCAAGAATAGGAGAGGCAGAACAGAGCATAAAGCAGATATTCACTTCATCTGCTTATTTTGTTTTTCTCTTGCTTGAGAGAACAAACAGAGGGAGAAACAGAGAGAGCTATGGGAGAAAATACTGGAAGCCAGACTGCAGCATAGTCTTAATCTGACAGAGTACAGAAACCAGGATCCTGATAACTGAGCTACAAACCTCCAGAGCAGCAGTTTATCAGTTTCATCAAGTCAACAGAGTGCACGGCCTTCACTGTACACTGGCACTTACTTATGTAGAAATGGATGATAAGAATGAGACTGTGAACCTGTCTCCCAGTCCATTCTCCCGCACACAGACGGGCCACACACACAAAATACCACACGACGGCGGTGGTGATAATGATGGCTTGTAATAAACTAGAGGGCAATATATTGCTCTTCCCCTTGTTTCCCACGCAGCACATGTCTGAGAGCGCTTAATTGTCCATTCTCAATTACCACTGGAGGACTGGAGAGAGAGAGAGAGACGGAGACAGGCAGAGGGAACAGTGAGAGAGAGAGAGAGAGGGAGAGGGAGAGCATGAGAGTGAAAGTGATTATTTGAATTACAGCTGGTAATTGAATAACCCTCCACAGAGGAAGGCTGATAGGCCAGCGATGAGACCAGGCTTGATAGATGAGTGCGCAGCTCACACACACACACATGCCAATAGCCAATCTCTCCTGTCGTTGCACCAAACAGGGTTTTTCTGGATAATGTCTTTTATTTGTGATTATTTTATTGAATATTTTATTTATTTTCTTCTTTTTTGGGGTAGACTTGTTGTTCACTTGATTTGCGGCCACACCAGATGGAGATGAACAGACTCAGACTTACAAATGAAATGAACCAAGCATAAAAATCTCACTCTCTACTCAGTGATTTGATAACGCTGTGAAAGATGTGGCATCTTATTGAATGACTTGACTTTATGGGACCGCGTTAACCGTGTAGACGCCCCGGCTCTCAGTCTGTCGATGGTCTGACCTATGAGAGTGAAAAGAACAGAAGATGAGACGTTAGCCACCTGCTGGGAGCGGGGGAGGGGGAGGGAGGGAGACGGATGAGCAGCGGGAGTTCAGACAGAGACTGCAGGTGGCGGGAAGGGAGCATGAATGAACAAATGAATGGAGGGGACAGATGATGATGAATGAATGAATGAGTCCATAAATCCCTCAGGAACTAAACTGCTGCAGGTGTCGTTATAGTACACCTGGGTCCTCGAGGCCGTGATTCACAGCCACATTGCACAGACTCATGCTGCACAAGGTTGAAGGGAACAATGTCCGTGCTTTTCTAAAAACAGAAATGGTCTATTTCCCCCCCCGCAGACAAACAGAATGAGGTGGAGATCCCGTCGCCGACGTCCAAGACGCGAGAGAAGAAGAAGCAGCAGAAGCAGCAGCTGATGACACAGATCAGCGGCGTCAAGAAGGTCTCCCACGGGCCCTCGCTCTCCAGCAGCAGCATCTCTCGCTTCGGCGTCAAGACCGACAAGGAGGAGCTGCTGTCCAAGGAGCTGGAGGATCTGAACAAGTGGGGCCTGAACATCTTCACCGTTTCAGAGTACTCCCACAACCGACCTCTTACCTGCATTATGTACGCCATCTTCCAGGTACGGACCAGAATCAATCAGTGTCAGGAAATTCTTCTTTTTTTTTTCCAGTTATGCAGCATTAGTAAAATGATCGATGCTTCAGTTCTGATTGTATTTTGCATGTTCTTTCAGGAGCGAGATCTGCTAAAGACATTTAAGATCCCCGTGGATACGTTCGTGGCTTACATGATGACGTTGGAAGACCACTACCATTCAGATGTGGCCTACCATAACAGCCTGCATGCTGCTGACGTAGCCCAGTCCACACACATCCTCCTCTCAACTCCAGCCCTGGATGTAAGTTATAATAGATTGTGTCATATTCTCATGCCTCACGTCCGGATCTTCTTACATTATCTCATCCTCATCCATCATTCAACCCCGGAGGTTGAAAAGCCCCCCTCCCCTCCCCTCCCCTCCCCCTCCCTTTGCTCTGAGCAGAGCACATCCACTGAAAAGAAGGGGAAAACTAAAAGAGGAGTGAGCTCTTACGTAACTTAACATGCCACTTTCCTGGAGTGCCACACTCGCTTTGAAGAGCTCAACATCGTTCCATTGAATCATCTTTTCCCCTCCAGTTAACTAAGAGAAATTCCCCCTCTTTACTTCGGCACTCGTTGATACGTTGGGTTGGGTTTAGTTGAGGAACATTTCTCCCTCTGCTGTTTTCCTTAAAGGCGGAACATGACAGAAACTTTTGCATTTCCAATCAGATTAAGGTTGAAAACCTGATATTTGAACTTTAAGGTTTTCATGTATGACCCTTGGTCTGTTGTTTCTCCCTTACATAATCATCTGGGAATCAATAGTTTGGGATGCACGGATTAACTGCTCTGTTTTTGTGCTGCTATTTTTTTTTACCTCCAAGAATAATTAAATAAAATATTCTTTCCTCCCCCTCCCAGGCCGTCTTCACAGACCTTGAGATCCTTGCAGCCATCTTTGCTGCAGCTATCCATGATGTTGATCATCCTGGAGTATCGAACCAATTCCTAATCAACACCAGTAAGTGAAAATATTCCTCTCTCTTTAAAAGCATATAAATAGATGCTTTCGGTAGCCAGATATCAGTAGTCGTGACGAAGACTAAAATAATTAAAATCCTGCTTTAACCTCTGTCCAGACTCTGAGCTGGCGTTGATGTACAACGATGAGTCTGTGCTGGAGAACCATCACTTGGCTGTGGGATTCAAGCTGCTACAGGAAGACAACTGTGATATCTTCCAGAACCTCACTAAGAAGCAGAGACAGTCCCTACGCAAGATGGTCATCGACATGGTAATGTATCATGATTCATATTCTCTTCTGCCATCCTCGATTTCAAATCACAATCTGTCTGAAATCCTGATGCTGACAGATTTTTGTTTTCTTTTTATCCTCTGCTTTATCCAGGTTTTGGCCACTGACATGTCCAAACACATGAGCCTGCTGGCCGACCTGAAGACGATGGTGGAGACGAAGAAGGTGACGAGCTCAGGGGTGCTGCTGCTGGACAATTACACCGACAGAATACAGGTAGCCGCTTGTTCTTGCGAAACAGTTTTCTTATGTGTTAAATGAAGTGCTCATCATGTGGACGGTGTATGTGTGACTCAACATACTGGAAGCCCCTGCAGGCACTTCTCTTTTACCTGCTTTTAATAGCTCTAATCGATAGCCAGCGTTGGAAGAGGTTACTCAGCCAATGATCATTAGCCGGCCTCCTACATAACTGACCTCTGCTCCCACTGTCACTCCGTTCCTCAGTCCATCCATCTTCTTTCTGCCTTTAAGTGCTCCCTTTACACCTCAGCTGTGATGGTCCTACAGCTTCCTCTATTAGACTGTTGTGTAGACGGACCTCCTTTTATAACAAAAGTCATTAGAAAATTAGCTTTTAATGTCTTTTCTGCAGGAATCTAATGTAGTAATCTAGCAAATTTTTTGAGAGTGGGATTGTGCAACCATGCAGAATGTGGATTTGTTTTTTAACTAAATTGATATTCTGTATTTTTCATAGGTGCTGCGTAACATGGTGCACTGTGCCGACCTGAGCAACCCCACAAAGTCCTTGGAGCTGTATCGTCAGTGGACCGATCGGATAATGGAGGAGTTCTTCCACCAGGGAGACAGAGAGAGGGAGAGGGGGATGGAGATCAGCCCCATGTGTGATAAACATACAGCCTCAGTGGAAAAGAGCCAGGTAAGCAATAAAGCATGTGTTCCTCATACAACAGGATGTGCATCAAAGCCTTAAAAGAGACTCGGTCATAACGCTCATTTGTCTCCTTCAGGTGGGTTTCATCGACTACATCGTGCACCCTCTTTGGGAGACTTGGGCCGATCTGGTGCACCCGGACGCTCAGGACATCCTGGACACGCTGGAGGACAACAGGAACTGGTACCAGAGCATGATCCCCCAGAGCCCCTCCCCTCCGTTCTACGACCAGGGCCCGCACGGACACGGCGGCGGCACTGGAGGGCAGGGAGGCGGGGAGAAGTTTCAGTTTGAGCTGACCTTGGAGGAGGAGGACTTAGATGGAATAGAGAAAGATGGCGAAGGGGAGGAGGAGGAGGAGGAGGAAGAAGAAGAATTGGAAGAGGAGGAGGAGGAGGAGGAGGAGGAGGAGGAGGACAGTCTAGGAGATTCTCGATCTCCTCCCCTGGCCTATTTGGACGGTCCAGAGAACGAGGAGGGCAGCATGGTGGAGCCCACGTCGTCGATAGAGATCGTGACACACGAGGCGTCGCCCACAGATACATAGGGCTGACATCATCAGGCTCACATGGTGATTTGAAAGTTTTTGGAAAAAAGAGGGGAAATCCTCTTGCAGCTGTGCTTTTTAATAAGCCCACAGAAGCAAAGGCTTAGTTTTGGCCTGCACAGGGGCGTCTTGCACTTGGGTGTTTGAAGCCAGACACGGACGGACAGTTTCAGTTGAAGCGGCTTCAGAGTTCTCAGGAAATAATTACTGCGAACATTTTAGTCTTGGTGGACAGACGAGACTGAGGGTGGAACTTGAAGGATTTCGGCCAGTTTGGGAAACGGTTACTTTTCTTTTCTGGACTGGCATTAAATGGACACTGACACTACTGAGAGAAGTTTTGTACCTTAAGACTTTTTTACAGATATGATATGATCTAGAAGTAGCATAGAGTAAGATCTACTGATGGAGACACATTTGTATAGCAAGAGAAAGTGTTTACTTTTTTCCTGTACCATTTGTCAAAGGACTTTTGTGTGCCTTTTTTACTATTGTCTTTATAATAGTTTTTTATTTATTGAACACTCTAGTATGTCTGTGAAATGTCTTTTTTTCTTATCTGAAAGAGCAAAATCTTTTTTGTATGTTAAAAGAGAACAGTCTTCCATGTATTGGGCAATAGAGAAATACAAACAAATGTCGACAAACAACTTTTTGGACAAACTCATCAAAATAGGGAAACATGAACACACACATTCTGCACACATTTGTATTATCACATTCGTTTTTCAATCTGAGCACAACATTTATTTGTTCACTCATTGTTCATGTTAACAATTAGTTTGTTGTTTCTATATTGGATGTCAGTCAATGAATGTCACAGTGAAATATCACATCTATTTTCATGCTACATCTTCTTCATATGCCAGTCTGCAGACCATTGGGGGCTTCCAACCTCTTCACACCAAAACTTGACTTCTAAGCTTTTAAAGGCAAGAAATACCCAGTGAGGATATCAAATCCTTCCATAGCAACTACATAATCAGGCATTCCTGCTAAAAAATTTCACTGTAAAATTACTGACGACCGTCTTTTCATAATTGCAGTTGTTGTGGTATTGGTGTGACATTGAGGTTAGCCCAGTTCAAATCTATCACCAGACAAAGTGAGCAGAAACATAAACAGGACTGAGAACAAACAACAAGCTCCTTAGATCACAAATGAAGTCCGCCAAGGACAAAATGCACAACAGCAATGAGTCTATTTTCAGCCCACAGGTATGCTGCAGTCTTAATAATCCTGTTAGTTGGAACGGGGCCTGACCCCGGACCCGTCTGATGTAACGCCCCCCTGCCCCTCTGCAATCAGGCCCAGACCAGATGATTAAAGGTGCTCTTACAGCTGCCTGTCTGAAAGGCGCTCTCAGACCCTCATCAACGCCACTATTCACATGGTTTACAAACCCCTCTGGGCTCCACGGACACGACCCCAAAACAATCAGGCCGGCTATTTCTTCCTTGTGATAAAAATCCCTCAAGTGCTGCTTCTGCTCATTGACGTCAATTGAATTTTTCCCCTCCCCCCCCTCCACTGTATCAGGTTTCCAGGACGGTCGGGTTATTAGAATTTGGCACAGATGGAATTGCTGGAATCAGCATGGCAGGCTGTCCCCTTTGGAAAAAAAAAGAGGAATAATTAGGTGCTCTAGTTTTAAAAAACAAACCAAAATACGGCTCTTTTTGTTTCTCCACTGATGCACTGGGGAAGATGGGTTGAAAATGGTTTGCAGACCTCACATTTCTACTCCTGTGGCTTCCAGGACTGACTCTTCAGGATGTCCTAGTTACATCCATAGTCACGTCTCTCCAGTTTCATATTGGTTTACTGTTATACTCAAAAGGTACTTCATCTGTTTTCACTCCAGCATGCTTAAGTGGCAATCGTTTGTGTGCCGTTTGTATGTACGGAAGGTTTTGTATGCGTGTGTGTTTTTCTGTATGTGTGTGTCTGGATGTGCTGACTTTGTCATCAGGCCTTACCCCCTATCACTCCACACCTTTGTCGCTACTGTTTGTCGCTAGGAGCTCAAGTTGGTCCTTTTTGCTGTTTATAACAGTGTGTATTTATTCTATACTTTAAGCTTGTAAATAAGAAATACTGGTTCAGTGTAAAATCTATTTTAATTTATATGCACTTGCATTACCTGGAAGTGGTGGTGTCTAATGTGTAGAAGACTCTGGACTAGAGTCTTTTTATATATGTATTATATATTGTTTTTATATATATATATATATAAATATATATATATATATAAATATATCTAAGTATATATTCGCACAATGTTTTGAGTGCCCAGCAGAGCAGCAGCTAAAGAGACATATTGTTGTCGTCAGATGAGAACCTTGTAACTTAGAAAACCCTTTTTATTTTTACATTAAATTTCAAATCGTCTTTAATGTGATGTCACAGACGAGAAAGTTTAACATTTTACATTATGCATGAATATTAAAACCAAAAATGTTCTCACTTTGGCATCATTTTGAAATTGAATCTATATTATATTCTTTCATATTTTGTTATTCGGTTAAATTTAAGCTTATAGTTTCGGATGGAAAACTATTTTGGACCAATTGAGTTTTTGAAGCTACATGGTTTTCATCTGACAGCAGTGATTTGGTAACCCAGAGGTGACATAGAGGACATGTTAAACTGCATAGGCTTGGATATAGGATACATACAAGCTAGCTAAGGAACACTGAAGCGTAGTCATTGCTTGGTATCAACGTATACAAACAGCTTATTTTCTCTCAGCGGCTTGTCACAACCGAAGCTTCTCCATCCAGCATTTGAATGCAGATTGCTGATATATGAGGCCAGATACAGGTTCGACTGACAAACACAACGCGATTGTCTCCTTTTACACTTAACGCACTTCATGTAAAAGTAGATAAGACGGGGACGGTATTGGTAGCATGCTACAATACGCCCGGCACTGACGTGAATCGTACTGAATTAACAACAAAATATGATCTTATGTAACTGGTTGTGCTAATGTGTGAACTCTTTCTGACCAAACTTGTTAGCAGTTTTGAAATTCAAATTTGTCAGTATTAACATTGTTTATCTATGTTCAAGCTTTTTTTGGTCCTAGTTGTGTCCAAATGGTTAGCCAGACTTAGCACTATCTGCATGAGAGATGGGTTTTTCTAATTGTCAATATGTTCAAGTCCGCCAGTTATTGCAGGTGGGTTATTAAATGTTTCACACAATGTATGGTATTATATTGTATATTGTGTTCAAAAATAAATCTGAAATACTTTTTCTATGAAGTGATTAAAAGCAAAGCATGAATATACGTTATCTGTTTCTGACGTTTTTTTCCTCCTCGTAGCCCAGTTTTCTTTTACTATGGGTGTGAACGACAAATTAGGTCACAGTCACGCTTCTGGTGGGTTCCCACATGTTTGTCATGTTTCATTAGGCTGTGTACCGATACAAAACTGCACCTGGGTCCTGCACTGAAAGAAAAAAAAACAGCCTCTAGTATGTAAAACAGTTTCAGCACAGAGAGGCCTGGGCAGTTCCTGTCAACCAAACAGTCCACAGAGCTGTGAACCAATTTACAGTCCAAAGAAGACTGCCACCCCCCAAAACATGCAAATATCACAGCTGGAGATGATAATACTGTACACTGCAAAACTTCATTTAAAAGTTTTAGATCATATCAATCTAAGATATAATCGTGCATATTTATAGGCTGACAACTGCAGATCGTTATTCATGTTCAATTAATCTGTATTTTATGTCATTACTGTACTTGTTTAGTCTGAAGTTCTTACAG
Source organism: Trachurus japonicus (assembly GCF_045865225.1). NCBI lineage: Eukaryota > Metazoa > Chordata > Actinopteri > Carangiformes > Carangidae > Trachurus > Trachurus japonicus. Next base: position 24,006,197 of record NC_140910.1, read on the forward strand.
GATGATAGAAAAGCAAGAAATGCAGATCAAAATGCTTTAGAAATAATAATAATAGTAATAAAAAAGTTGAGATATAGATAATATGAAATAGAGCATATAACAATATAGGAACATGTCAATTTTCTGTCAATTGATTGATTGTTTCATCACAGTAGTGTTTTTTCAGCTTCCTAATGGGCAAGCTTGTGCTCTCTTGATTGAGATCTGACTTTGCCCTTCGACAAATAGAGGAATACTAAACGATGGTCTGACTCTGTCGTCCTGTCTTTAAGTTCCCACAGTCACTCAACCTCAATCTAAATTTAAAAAATGATCATAAAGCCACTAAAGGTCGACTCGGTGAAAAACCAGCATCAACCTCAGACCCGAGGACAGAGGCTGTAGAGTGAAATATAATTGAGGTGATACTTTAGTTGTGTGTTTATACATCTGTACTATGTTACTCTTCATTCTCTTTGATGTCACCGTGTTTGCTGCATCATCACAGACGTCTGGCTCTAATGTGCAGAGACGGGAACACTGTGTGACATGGAGTCAGCACTATATTACTATGGTCCCCACACACAGTCTGATAGACTGTCCTGATGTGACATAAGGCCCTAAAACACACACACACACACACACACATACTGTATGTAAACACAAACACAAGCCGTTATCAATTTTGCATGTGTTGAGATGTACGCACACAGACACAGACACCTTCCTCCCAACACACTGCAGACGACATGTCATCTCCTCAATGATTACGTCAGTCATGGTACAAACATCAGTGAGACATCCAACAAAAATTGGACCATTTTGCTGTACGGCTGTGAGCTAACTGCAGGAGACTGTCTCCCTTCATGACGGAGATGTCTTTTGTTTTTATACAGTGTGTTTTCCCCACAGACGACACAACAGTTATTACCTGAGCTGAGCGTTGATTTAATACAAGAGCTTAACATTTCTGTATGGGATTTAGACATTCAAAAATCCATTCTGCCATATTTTGTACTCTGATGCTGATCTAAGACCAGACAAAAAGTTTTGAAACATTTTTAAATAAAAAAGAAAACCTTTGTGGGATCCTGCATCCTCATTGGAAGTTTCTACCTTGAACATCATCCGCCTCTTGGTTTTCTCTATGCCTTCTGCAGTGACGGCCACTGAAGGATGTTGTGGATGCTGAGTTGTTAAGCTGTTTTATGGGCTCTTATAAACAGGCAGGGTGAGAAGAAGTTTAAAATGTTTGATGAAGCAATGTTTCCAGGAATATTCTGTTTGTGACTAATTTTCCACAAATGACTAGTTAGACTGGAGGGTCTATGGACTAATACACTTTCAGGAACACCCCATGGAAGGCAACATTGTGCAAGTAGTCAATTTACAGTATTTGCTGCAATAGTTTGTGTCTTTCAGAACATAACAAGGCCAGTCTTGATCAAAGGTGTGACCATCTTACATCAGTGCATCTCCTGAGGCTTAAAGCAGAAGTAAGCAATATTTTTGTGTTAATATAAGTCTTAAGTAGTTATATCTTCCGACAGCAATCACTTACATAGAGTGTTTGGTCTGAAACACGGGTCTGTCAGTCACTCTGCTCTGCTCTGAGCCGAGGAGAAAACTTTTCTCGTATCCTACAATTTTTATCCAATGAGGAGAGAGAACGGCATGAAGGGCTGTGTGTGCAGCCAAGGGATGCGCCTGAATGTGGTGACGTAGGGACGAGGACTGTTATGGTGCGTTCCAGGCAACTCGTAACTCGTGTTTTTCCGACCTGTGAAGTCGTACCAGTTCGATCTGGTACGAGTTCACTGGTCGGAAGTTACGAGTGGCCGTTATAGTGACTTTCACAGGTAAAACAGGTCGGAAAAACACGAGTGGGTTGCCTGGAACGCTACAAAGTCGTAAGTTGTGACTTGAAGCTGTAATTTACGGTTTCAAAAGCCTGCCTGGAACGCAGCATTAGCCACAACGACCGTATCGCTTACTTCTGCTTTAAGGGCTAAGCAAAAGTGAAAGAAAATGAAAATATTCTAAACATGGTCTTTCTATGTCTACCATGTCCAAAACAGGAGACAAAACTTTCACAACAATCTGGGCACTGATCAGTTTTGCTTGGTCTCCTCTCAAAAAATCATTACTGGCTATTTTCGGACCACAGACTGGTGAGGAATCGTTCAAACCTAATCCTAAAAAAAAAACTAAAAAAAAACGACAAGGGTAAGAGGCTTGTGTAATTTCTACGCATGACCCCTCCATATCCAATCTCATAGTGATCCACGATAAGAGCTCTGAGGCTGTGTGCCCTTGTATCCACTCCAACCTTACTTTCAAAGACAATCATGAGTGAATTATATCACCAGGGTCTGTGTGCTTCTCTCATTTTCTCTTTTCATTTTTTGCCTCTTATCATTGAATGTTCTCATATGTCCCTCCTCTCCTTGAACATATTCCAATCTCCTCTGATTTCTTCCACCTCTCTCTTTCTCTCTCGCTGTGCCATTTCCCACTGTTGAAATCTCCCCCACAACTCGTCTGTGACATAACCCAGTAGAAGCCATAGATTTGAGTTGATGAAACTACTTGCGTACATGTGACGAAAGAAAAGACTGACTGGAATATATGGGACAGGAGACCTCCCCTGTCACTCGTCTTCAAAGGCACCGAGCAACCACGTGGATGTCCCAACTTATCTAATAATGCTAAAAACAGAGCAAACCATTTCCCACCAGTCTACGTAAATGACACCACTTAACTGCTCCCCTGTGTGGCAAAAGGGGAAAAAAAGATGAGGGATATTTTCAGGCCAGAAAAGGAAATGGTTAGATTGGGAGATAATAGGGAATTTGCTCCAGGCTTTAGAATCCCCTATTGTGTCCTCTGCATGTGAATGAATGAGGCACAAAAGAGAGAAAAGGACAAGGAGAGCGTAGGTGTGCGCACTTGAAAAAATCTCATCTTAACCAGTGACTAAGACCTCTCATTTAAAGATGAGCCACAAATTCTGTCAATGAAGTGCAGAGATGATATTTGACCTCCAAGACAAACCTTTGTTTTCCTATAGTTTAACATAATTTCTTCTAAATTTCAGAAATTAGATAAACTGGGCTCCACTTGAAAAATCTCTTTTTTAAAAAAGAATCTTGTGCTCATCTGTTGCTCAAGTGAAAAAAAAACTTGTTTGGATGAGTTTCATAAGAGGGCAAAGGTGCACACACTCACACAGGAGATGGAGAGAGAGAGAGCAGCTGATGTAACTATAAGCTGAATAGACGAAGGCCTCAATGAGATGTCGGGTAATTAAATTTAAGGTTCCAAGCCCCCGCATTGTTATTTCACAATAGTGCAGTGACAAATGTGGATTTCTTACAGTCTCTCTCTTCTGTAAATCTATGTGGAACTGTGGTGGGACTTTCACAGTCGTTGCTTGAACAAAAGTGAAACTCTCCATTATCTCAAGACAAAGACAGCTATTTTGCATGTCAAACTGTTTCTGGTACTTAAACGCTTCAAGCCAGCCCCTAAAATAAGATGCAAACTTGGGTGTCAACATAAGCGTCATTACAAAAGAGTATGTGCGTCACTTGAACAAGGCTTAATTTTTCCCAGATGTTGATTTTTTAGCCTTTTGTAGCTGCAGCTGTCTGCAGAGGCACAGCTCATCATGATACAGTACAAAGGCCTGGCAGTAAACACAAGCATGCACACGGTTGCCCATAAAGTCAGGAAATAATTGTGACAATGTGATTTATCCCTGATAGATAAAGTGTATCTTCTCAAAACTTTATGATCAATCTCTTCCAAACATATAACTGTGAAAATTGAACCACAGTTAACCTTTATAAGGTTATTATAGGAATAAAAAGAGGAATGTGTCTGAAAGCAAAATCATTCCAACTTTATGGGCACCCGTTTATTAAGGTATTCAGTTTCAGACCTGTTTTTTTTTTTTTTTGCACACTTCATTGTGTTGTCATTGTGTTGTACTTTTTATTTTAAATGTCTAAGAATGCAATTTTTGCCCATCAGTCCAGACTTAGTAACACACTTACCATCACTGACTGGGCCACACTATCAGGGTGATGGCCCCTTTATCATGAGTGTCTATGACTGACTGAGAGCTGAGTGATCATAGCTCCACCACCTCTTTCAAAATAAATTGACACAAACTGTGCAGTGTTTATGGTTTGTAGTGTTGTCATTAAAGTTTTTTTTTTTTTTTTTTTTTTTAAAAGCACCTACTCACAAATCTAGCCACTTCAGACAGCAATGTGTGGCAAAGAGGTAAAGTGATTAAAAAAAATAAAAAAAATTGGCAAGGCATAGATCAGGACAAGGGTATAAAACTATTTCTAACACTTTGAAAGTTCCCAGGGCCACAGTGGCCTCAATATTTGTGAAATAGGAGAAATTGTAAAAAGGTGTCTGTCTAGCCAGGCAGGAAGGGCTTTGATCAGGGAAGTGACCAAGAACCCAGCGGTCACTTGAACAAAGTTTCAGATGATCCTCTGCAGAGACCGGAGAACCTGCCAGAAGGGCAACCATCCGAGCAGCACTCCCTCAATCAGGTCTTTATGGAAGAGTGGAAAGACAGAAACCACTTTGAATATAAGACATATGACGGCCCGCTTTAAAGATCTCTGAAGAGCCTGAGAAAAAAAGATTTTCTGGCCTGACAGATGAAAACTGAACTCTTTCGGCAAAACTCCAACCACCATGTCTGGTGAACTCCAGGTGCTGTTCATCACCTTGATAATACCATCCTTAATGGTGACACATTAGGGCAGACTAGGGTTCACCTGTCAGCATCACAGTGATCTGAAACATACAGTCAAGACAACACTGGAGTGACTCATTCTGGCCGTCCTGGAGCGGACCAGTCAAAAACCAGACTTAGACCTCACAGAACATCTGTGGAGAGACCTGAGGATGGGAGTTCAAAGACATTTCCCGTCCGATCTGATGAAGTTTGAGAGAATCTGCCAGGAAGAATAGGATAACCTGCCTCAATCCAGATGTGCAAAGCTTGTACACACAAAGCCAAGATGACTGGAAGCTGCAGTTGCTGCCAAAATGAGTTTCTACCAAGTACAGAATTAAAGGTCTGATTAATGCAACTTGAAAGATCAAAGTTTTTTCTTATATTTAATACATTTGCAAAAAAATATATAACACATACACTTATACAGTGTATTTATGAGCGTGGGGCAACAATAGAGTTAAGTAGCAGCCCAGTTGAAAAATAAAGTCTTTTTTTGTGAAATCATAAGGATGTGGAGCAGAAGTGCATGTTTATCAGGGGTTAGTGACCAGCTAAGACGAGGGCAGCCTCCTGCTGTCTGGGACTGTTAATTGTCAGGAATTCACGTCTATAACTTGGCACAGAGAAGCTAAATTGAGGAAAAACTATGTGAACTTGAGTTGAGATATCACATGGTGTCTACTGGGTGTTGTAATGTAACAGCCTTCACTTATTGTGACCATGTAGGGTTAACTATCTCCTCTTTTAATGCAAATTATGTGGCCCCCGCTTTTGCGTCATTGTGGTTTTATAGCCGACTGTAAGGCCAGCTGGGTCAAATACTGCTACTGCTGCTCTAAGAGGAATACACTGAAGTGACAAGCCTGGCAACTGATTTTAATTTTTATCTCATGGAGTTCATTTGGTTAAGAAGAAAATATTTTTCTTTTCTTTAATTACACTGATTTAAATGAAATACAAGAGAAAGATATTGGAGAATAGGGGAAAGAAAGGGGAACATTTCTAATTGATATTATTCCCAGAAAGTTTGTCTCATGGTTGTGTCATTTAGCCAGTTCCCATAACCGAGTTGTGAAAACAGAAACGACAAGACATAAAGTCAGTAGTTGTTGATATGTAGCGTCCAGGAAAAAAAGGCAACACGATGCCCCTCTCAGGTCCCCCGAGGCTGCATTAACCTTGTAAGTGAAGCAAGTAAATCAGCCTCACGATGGATACATGTTGCTATTTATATCCCCTGGGCCAATTAGAGGAGAGATGATGAAGTGGCTGAGGGTGCAGAGAAACACCACAGACAGCCTCTTTAGAGGACCTCACTGAGTCCTCATTGTGCTCGCTGAAGTGATGAGAGAACAGGTGGACGTGGCTGGCAGCATTTGGGCGGGATATACTGTCTGTATATATGTAGAGAGTCTAACATCCAAGATGGCACTAGTTAAAATGAGGTGACAACATGAGGAGCAGCTTATAGGAAGAGCAGCTGGGTGATGGAGGTTGAAGCTCAGAGCTCCACACCTGGTTCCAGAGAGAGGCATGCTCTCTTCTTGGAAACTGCTTTTTCAATGAAGTTGACTGATAAGGTGTTGGTGGTCGCCTTTATTACTATTATTATCGGGTGATAATAATACAAAATTTTACAGAACTCTTAGGTTTACTGCAGCAAAAGATTTTATATTTTTAAGTATCATGTTGGCCTATATTAGAAATGTATTTTCCTGCTCAGACAAAGACGATGGTTCAGAAAACTGAACCTGAGCTGATACCCTTGTGTCAGGTTTTAACTGCCTCCAAAACATAGATTAATGTCAACTTTTGTTTGGATTGTGCAGTCAGTCGCAGGTACAAACTACTTTGTCTGATCAAAGACATAGATGCAGACTGACTTCAACTCAGTCACCCGGAGAAGTGAAGGGCTGAGGTGTGACCTGCCTGCCCCACGTCAGTCTGCTGAAAAAAGTGAGTAATCACCTCAATTGTTAACTCCATAGAAAAATTAGGAGAGAAAAATAAATACAAACTCTCGCTGAGAGCTAGAATGAGGACTGTGTGTTGTTCCATAGCGTGACCAATTTCACAGTCGTTTCTGTTTCCCTTCTCTTTGGTTCTTCCACAGCTGTGTCACCGAGCCCTTTGGTTATATTACTCTAAACTTTATAAATCATTCGTTGCTCTCACGCACCCTTCCCAAATCATAGAGGTCTGCAGCACATGGGAACAATTCTTTGGCTTGCGTGAGAACTTCTGTGATGACACGCGTTTGTGTGTGTGTGTGTGTGTCTGTCTTTCGCTCATTGTTCTCCCGTAATGCCATTCCTTCCAGTAATCTTCTGTACTTCAGAGCATTTATAGTTAATGGCAGGCACACACGGATTAGCTACAGGACTTGAACCAGGGTCATGTTGTTTAAGAACTCATTCTCTGACCACTAGGCAACCCGGACATCACAAATGATATATTTTATGGGTTTCAAAGATATTAATCACATTTTTAGAAAAAAGAAAAAAGTCTGAAGTTGGCTACTACGGCATTCCCCTGGAGGGTCGCTCCTGTCAGGTCAAATGTATTTTTATGACCCATAAATTTGTCCCAAAGGACTTTATGATCTGTACTGCAACAACATCACCCTAAACTTAGGAAAAACATCAGGAGTGATCCTTCTTTCATAACAGAAAAACATGTGATGGATGTCATAGATTGCAAAGGATGCATGACTAGAAAAAGTAGAGACACTGAATTACATTATGCAACAATAAACTAGTGGCATTTTGCACCACTATGAAATCTCCATAGGGGAAATACTGCGTGCTTACAGTGGGAGAAGAGAGAAAAAGCTAATGTTTTCCACAAACCTTGTAAAAGTTGTGGTTGAAGACTCCATTTTGAACATGTGGGTCAGTCCTAACAGGAGAGGACCTCTGGTGAACAGGAGGCGATGGGTTTCATTGGCTTTATCCAGCAACAGTCCTGTAAAAGAAAAGAAAACTCAAACTTAAAATTCAAGGCAAACTACACCTCAGTATAGAGAAGGGTGGTACTGTTTGACTGCTAAGTCTACAGCAGCAGATGCAGGCCAATAAAACTTGTTATTATCAAAATAGAAATACTGTAGAGCAAAAAATAAAAAAGAAAGAAAGAAAATTGCACCCAGCAGATATATCTCTGCCAAGGCCAAATAATCCTACATGCACTAAAGTCTTACATCTCAACATCATACATGTGTATAGCTTACATTATTTCCTGAGAAAGCATTTTTTTTTTTTTTTTTAATCTTATAGGTTGTTCACTGCGATGCCCTAACTGAATTTAGTGCAACATAGTCCTGCCTAAAGAACAAACCAACCAACAAATAGAGAAGGATGACAACTTGACCTCCTTGGCAGAGGTCCTACATTTTTAAAAAATAGGATAGGCATAGTAGATTTATTCCTCATCTTTTAGGTTGTGCCTGTTATTTATTTTATAAAGATAAAAAAGTATTTAGGTCAAACTACCTTTGTGCAGTTAAGGTGCCCTGGTAGATAGGCAGTGTTCCTTCAACACGTTGATTTGGCCGTGTTCATGTGTGTGGCCAAGTGTGTGTAAGTGAATGAGTACACGTGCAGAGAGAGAGACTACAACAGAGGGAGAGAGAGAGAGAATGACAACCAGTCAGACAGGAGATGCAGTGAACTGGGATTTTGACAGGGGGCTTTTTTTCCCTCCTTTCTTTTTCCCCCTCCCTCATCGTATCACAGGGACGACCAGGTTCTTTTTGTCGATCGGGTTGCCATGGCAACTGTGCAAGAGATGAATACTGAGACACGTTCTCGAGACACTATGTGGGATAACATCTCCACAGTCACATGCAGGCAATGTCTCACACAGCAGGTACACAACACAGATAAACTCCACACACATGCTGCTTATGTAGAAGTACACTTAATCTTGCACCAGGTCCAGAGCCAGTGAAAATGCCAGGGATCAGACATTAACTACCTATATGGACTAGGCCTAACAGTTCAGGGGCCCAGTTTGTCTAGCAGTGGCCTGGATGATATGATAAAAATTGAATGCATTATTATAACAATATTGCAAAATCAATTTAAAGTTAAAATATTAAAATTAATCAGCCACATCTTAGATTCAAGCTTCGAAAGCAATGATTAAACTGATATGAGATAGATCACAGATATTTAAGTAGGCTGTAACATATTTGTATATCTTTCAGTAGCTTTTGGGACAGTTGGTTTGACACATCAAATAGGTCTTACCAGGTTATGAAATTGTGATGGCATTTTTCACTATTTCACTACCCTATTTCTGACATTTTGTGGAACAAATGATTTATAAAAAATATATATAACTTGTAGATTTTTTGTCTGCTAAATAACAAGTGTTCCGTATGGGGCAACATAAAATACTGTAGACAACATCCTCCCAAATAATAATAATAAAAACAAACAAACATCTGAGTGTACTTCTAATGAGTAAAATCTGAATACATTTTTCTTGATCTTGTAACTCCATTTCTAGAGGCGCAGAGGCAGATGGTCCCAGCAGGCCCCCCTACCTGTGCTCATACACAAACACCCTCTAGGCGTAGTCCAACGTGCATGCCATGCGTGCCTGCCTACCATGACAGAAGCCTTCATTCAGATACACATGCACCATTCATAAAAAAAAAAGGCTACAGTGCAGCTAATGCTCTATCTCTAGCAAAATAACTTCTCCACATGCTGAAGAGAAAAGAAGAGGATCAATACAGGTAAAGTGCAGTGTGCATGCTCTCGAACTAACTTTGATGTCACATGCTTTGACAAACATTTTGGGGTGGGGAGAAAAATCAAATGCGGGTGAACCAGGGAGAGGCTGAGGCGTCCACGTTGCGCAACAGGGCTGGACTGCACGTCGTCAACTTATTGTGCTTTGCCGGAGGAAATGACTTCCCCGGACGGGTTTTGTTGAATTATTAACCGAGACGTTGGGTGAACGGAGGACGGGGCTGCGCAGACAGTCAGGTGTATGAATGAACAGCCCAATCACAGAGAACAGACCTACAGACATTTACCTACACGTGTTATTTTGAATCCCAATTCAACTGCACTGCTCTGCTTCACCGTGGGTGTGAATAAATGAATAATCTAATTAATCACCTGCAAAAAGTAGTTATGTAACTCCTTAGGAGCTGATTAGTTCTCTCTGGCTTTGTGATTTGTTTGTTTGTTTGTTACAGTTCAAGTCGTGTATGTATTTTAAATACGTACCCCCACAGGTAGTCTGACGTCATGAACATTTTCGACAGTTGACAGAAGCCGGAAGTGACATTTTGTTTGCTCATTTTGTCAAACCGCAGCATAAAAAAAAAATCACGTATGATTAAAAAAAAAGAAAAAAGAAATTGATTAATATTGATACAAAGATAGTAAAACAATTTCCCTCTCGATTCGTTTAGGCAAAGATACTAAGGTAGCCCATGTCACTTCCGGCCCCCATTTTTGATTGACGTAGGAAAACAAGAAGAAGTTTGGAAAGCAAATGACATTTCTTCTAATTTTCCAGGAGACAGAGGAGTTTTGGATTCGCCAGAACAGCAGAGACACAGAAAAAGAACAACAGTGGATAAAAATTTGGTGGTAAGTGAGAAAAAACTGTTGACTGGGGCAAAACCGCTCTAACTGAAATTAACATCAATGCAAACTTAAGCTAGGCTAACTATTAGCGTTAGCTAATTGCAGGCATCCTGAGCCCGAACAAATGAAGGAAATATTTTTTTACTGGCTCGGATTACAGTTAGGTGTACAATAAGATAGCTATTTTTTTTATGTAAAAGCTCGCCAGCTATCCACTGTTGTAACATTTGAAGGTTGAAAGAAGCTAAATTGTCGGGAAACATTCGACCTAGGTGGTGGATTCATCACAGTCTATGGGATTCATCCATGCTTTTCACATCAACATGGTAGGAAGCAGGGAGTGTGCCCCCCCCCCAATACTGTATAAAACTTTATGTGAATCAGAGTAGAGAATTAATAAAACACAATTGGATTAATTGTAGGACTAGAGTTGTTGATTTGTTGTTGTAGAATTTGCTTTAACTCTATTATTATCATAATGAATGAGTGTGCATTGAAAGTGAAACTTTGTGGGAGATGATAGTACGGTAAATAATGGCATTTAAGTTACTAGAAATGTATCCACAGTATGTTGTACTCTTCAACTTCCTGCACAGCTGGCCTGTAACTATAAGACCCCTGTACATACATCACAGAACTGAAACAGGAAACTGGTATTTTTCATGCAACGGGAATCATGTTGCATCATGCTTGTCTGACTAATGGGGCTGAAAAAGGTGGCAAACTCTGAAAACTCTGCTACATGATGCACGGCTGTTCCCACTCTGTCTGAAGTCATGAGTAAGAGCTGACACAGATGCCATATGTGCATTAATGCAGGCGCTTGTTGTAGTTTCCCATCATTTCTTGCCAAGAGAGTATCCTGTGAGAGTTGTGGAAATGTTAAATGTTGAAACACTGTTATCCCACAACAGTTTTTGACACATTATTCCTGTAGTTGAAAACAGTTATTCATAGTTTATCTCTTGGGGATTTTGTGCATGCTAGGTGGTAGTGCTGCTCAGGAAATTAAATCACATTGTTTATCGAAACATTCATCTTTATGAGATTATGACACCTGCTGATGGGACACATTTGGTCATTAGTCATCATTTATTAATCTCAAACCATGAGTTTCAAATCTCCAACACTAGTTTCGGGTCAGTCTGCAGAATTTTTGTGAAAGCTAAGGAAGTTCCTTTTAGAGATACAAGTTACGGTGGTCTTGAACTGACATAGTCACCAGGGGCACTTGAAATAATTATAAAACACAAACACAATAGAGACAATCTAGCAGATAGTTGTCATAATCTAGCATGTGACAGCAAGTGCTTGGCTGGTGAGTAGTGAGTGGAGGACAGGACACAAGTGATTTGTTTTTGTCATCTGAAATGGCTGAGTAATTATGTTTCATGTGAGCGTACTCCAGTCGATCCATTCAGATCGATTAGCTTAGCTGACTTCCATCGCTGAGGCTCGGCACAAAAAAACATAAATTTGCAGTTTGTTTGGGAAATTAATGTTCTGTCTGATTACTTAACGCTGATTGTGTTTCCTAAGAGCTGCGGCATTGATGTTTAGGGAGGGTCGAATCAAAATACCAGAGGCTAGACTGTACCCAGCATGTGATGATATTTGTGTCCAATGAACGTGCAGAATATTTTGGTGTGTAGTCTTTGATTTTGTTTGTTTAATTGGGCAGGTTCTGTGGCATGTGATACTTCACATGGCGCTACACCTGAGGTCTGAGTCTGGCTCCCGTTCCAGCACCTGCATCCAGCTGCAGTCTGAGTCATTTTCACAAGACGTGTTCACTCTTTGACAACACTTTTTAGCTTGCTTAAAAACATGTGTTGATTAAGTAAAATCCTCTTGTGAAAGATTTGATGATACTTTATATTTATTGAAAGTGTCATTAGAAATCAACACTTGATAGAAATGAACCAGATGCCTTTAAACAAATACAGATATTAGATGCACCTCTGGGCTTGGGTGTATTATGTTGGGACAGCTATGAAGTCCCAGTGGCCTACTGCAAGTGTAAGAGTTGAAGTCAAGCGAGTTCAAGTGTGGGTTAGTTACATGTGGGAAAAGCTGTGGGGGAGAGAAGGGATTGCCGAGCTTGAGGGTGGTGAGTGAGAAAATGGGTTTCAGTTTTGGTTGGACTTTTCCTGGGAATTCAGCCTGGGAAAATTTCTGATCTTTGTTCCCTGTGTTGAGCTGTGAAAACCCACAAATGCAGAATTATCAGGAATCTGATTCTGGGCTCGGCACATGGAGAGTACTGTGTACCTATCCCACTGCAGCAGGAAAGTGTTAGAAAATAGTCTCTAATAAATTAAAAAACCCTCAGGTTCCAAGAAAATGTTTAATGCAAGTAATTCTGCATTTAACTTTTTAATACTGTTAGCATATTCAAGTGTTAGAGACATGTGGCCAGCAAAGACCTGAAATGGTTAAAAAAAAAAGGGTTGAAATAAACTTCTTCTAACTAACCCTTCAGTGAATTGCAGAGAGACATGATACATTTTTATCCACCATCTCCACATGGCCTGGATCTCCTTTGCATATTTGACCAAACAGAGCTAAATATAGAAGTAAGGATGTATCCTTAACCAGACTAATAATAAATACAGAAAGTGTTGTTGTTGCTGTTGGAGAGGCAGTGAGTCATTAATGCTGTGTTTGCCATAGATTGTTCATGAGGGAAGCCGTATGTACAAGTGCGGAGGAGCAAAGTATTTCCTCAGTATCAGTCATTCAAACCGGTGTGCGTGCTGGGAAAACACAGAGCATATCACCAACCAACCCACCAGTTATGTCAGAGCTCTTCTGTCTATTTCTTACATTGATCAGGTATAGTCATTTAGCTATTGGGTCTGATTGTTTTAAATATTTTTTTTGTCTAGCAGATTGTGGATTGTGTCCTATGAAAAGGTAAACTGGCAACAAAACCCTGAAAGACGGAGGTAGAACATGAGGATACAAATTCCTTAATCAGCTGACATCGCTGAAGTATGCCTTTTTTCTTTTCCAGATCAAAATGTTGCATCACAGGGGTTGTGCAGTTCAGTTGTGCGTCTGTGAGCATCATGGGGGCTGCCCATTTTAAGGCACAGAGTTCACCGGAAGTGTGCGGTGCCTGTGTGTGTGAGTGAGGGATTTGTGAGCTGTGTGTGTGTGGGTGAGCAGAGGCTTTTCTGTAAGGAAAAGAGGACGACATATGCTTTATTATTTGACTCTCAGGAGTCGGTGTGGTACAAGTCAGCGATGAGCAAGAAAGACCAAGGCATGCTGTGCCTTCTGTGTTTGTTTTTATATGTATGTAGCTAGTGTGTGTGTTTTGATGTGAATATTATCTGCTGCATTCTGGCAAAGAGGAGTCAATGCCAGCATGGTAGAAACTAAGGCCTTTGATGCACTTGCACATGCATGCTTGTGTTTGTTTGTGTGTGTAAGCACACAAGTCAATAAAAAAGCAAAAATAAGCAATTTAATAGGGAAAACAAACAGTAAATTCATCATTGGTGTAACTCTGAATGGCAGTAATCTACAGTACAGGTATCAATTGTTACAGGGTAGGGATGTCACGATTACTTGTTTTCACAATTAATCGCGGTGTTAAACGCCACAATTAATTGATCGTAAAGATTCCTAAATACCGTCACTTTCCAAAAAAGATTATGTTGGAACCATATCTGCAGATGTGCACCAAGGTAAAGGTAAACGCACAGATACTGGTCCATTTATCTAAATTAACACTGAATTGGTTATATGTTAGCGTTTCATTTGTATTGTAAAAAAAAAAGATTAAAAAAAACTTTAACATTTGGTATAGATGACAATTAATGACTTAAATGTTTCAAACACCTAACTGGTCCTATATTAAGAGATTAGTAATGTAATTATATTTTGACCATATTTGATTTTACACATTCATAGTGTTGTGAAATTTATTGATGCATAATAATCGTGATAATCGTAATACCGTGATTATTTCTCTGACAATAATCGTACTAAGAAAATCTATAATCGTGACATCCCTATTACAGGGCCATGCCTTTTCAAAACCATCTAATATTTTAGGGTTAATCCCATGAGTGTTCACATGACCCCCCAGCAGTGATGAATTGAACTCATCTTTTGTTACACTCAGCCAGCCCATCCAGTCTTACCCATCTAATGAAATTACAGTACTAATGAAGCTAAAATAATTGACTCAAAACCACACAAACAACAAAGGCTAATAGGTAGATAGACAATGTATTTGTGAGCCTCCCTCTCACCCCCCTCTGACTCAACAAGTGTGGTGAAGCTGTGGGTTGTGCTTAGTCCTACAGTACCTACTCGGGTTCATGGCCCACAGTGGGTTAAGAGACACCTGCAAATAGTGTGAGAACAACAGTACCATCATGATTATGAGTGATACTGAGCCTTATAGTTCACACATCATGAGTCTGCCGCATGACCTATTATAGTTTTCTCGAGAAGCTGGTTCATTGTTCTTGCTACTCTGAAGATCTGTCAGATACCGAATCTTGAAAATCTGCACTCCTATTTTAAGATGCCCTAGTAATTGTCGGTCCAGTATTAAATGCGTCATTACAAGTCCTATCCAGGCTCCTACCAGCACGTCACAACACACACACACACGTACACACAACCCATATTAGCAATAATCTTGTGGGTGTCCAGCCAAACTAGAGTGAGCCAGTGCGGACGCGTAGGCAAGTTCTTTCTCCTTTCGCTTCTAACTCAGCAGTGGGCTTTGGGGTTTTTCCTGCGTGAGTTGCCTACACAACTTTTTGTGATTTCCTGTTCTGACCCTTAACTTTCACAAGAGGAGTCATTATTTGTGAATGTCTTCTTTACACTTTAACAGTTCCAAATTGCCCCATAACGTATTAATATAAACATAGAAATACAGTTAAACAATTTTCTGGCTGAATTATGCATAGGCATTATGCGGTGTGCTATTCCTGTTGTCTTTAAAATACTCCTTTGAAACTCCCCGCAGTGAGTTCATCTGGCTCCATTCTGTCATCTCAGCCTGGCTGTCCGAGCAAAGACCGGTGCTCTTGGGAGTGGCCTAATTTAAACTGCTCCACTGTTTATAGATATAAGCTGATTGTATAGCAAGTTTGGGCTCTGTTTATTTAGGCTTGGGCCCTGTGTGGAAATGGTAATTGGTGTGAGTAAGAAGGACATATTGGACTGGTGTTGACATCCTGAGACCATTAGGGAGACCACAAACCAGACCAGCACAGTATCAGAGAGATGAGCTCATCTTTTCCACCCACTGTTTTGAGGCTGGACGTGGAGGACTGGGGTTTCAGAGGGGGGCTAGTAACGGGGGGCTGAATCTGAACTGAGAGCAGTTAAGAGAATAGACACAATTTATCAGGCTGACAGTTTTTGTGAATACATTTACTCCATGACAGTGAGGCAGTGGGAAGTGAAGTCAAACCAGATTGTAATTTTGAATTTTCAAATCTCTATAAATCGATTTGAAATTCATTTTGTGCTTAACTGGCCACTTATAACTGGGCCTTTAGTACAATTTAGACTCATTATCTTCCAAATGGAGAGACAGTAACGGTCTGCAGAACTTATAAAACTAAAAACTCACTGATTGATGATCTCCACATGTAGCAACTGCACAAAAAAAACATTGTTTGCCACACAGACAACAGTTCATTCCAGGGCAGGCTAACTCCCATCTCTCGCTATCAGGACATACTCAAAGCGGAAATCAAAAAATATGCCAGTGACATCAGACTAAACAAACCAAATCCACCTATGAGCTGGCAGTCGGCCTCCTCAGCATCATCAAGTGTTTAGGAAGTGAGTGCTAATTACACGGAAAACATGGCTGCTTTATTTATTGTGTATGTGTTTCTCTGTGTGTGTGTGGCCTCCTGGGCAGGACAGCGAGTGGGGTAATGGCCGAGCACTGTGTGTCCACCTGGCAGTACTACCGGAGAGAGCATCATGACTGGCTGGATGGCACGTAGGCACTTGACATGGCAACCTGCCATTGCCCCGCCTTATCACCCTGCATGCCTTCCCCGGCCGCTGAGAGGAATGTTGTTTTGGTTTGACTGCACTCACTGCAGCCTAATCGGTGGGTGGGTGTTTGTCTGCGCTCATTTAATGACTGCTGCCTAATCATCGTCCCTCATCAGGGCACTTTGGGGGTGGGGATAGATGAAGTGGAGGTGGAGGTTTGCGGGGATGTTGATTCAGCAGCATGCAGGAAATGGTCCAAGGCCTTGGGACATGAGACGTGACAGTTGCAACATGAGGGAAGTCCCAGTATAAGTATGACGTTCACTTGGAGGCATCATATCTGTTCAAGTCCATCTCTATGTATGAAATGTACTCCAGGTAGATAAAAGGTTACACGGGTGCCAGTGTAACTGCCTCTGTCTATGGAGGTAAACAAACACTTCTTTCATAATCATATGAACAGTTACATCTTGTCTAACATTATTTTTAGTTGATTCATGAATTTCTGATTGGCACAACATCAACATACATTCTTTCAAAACAGAGCAAAATGGCAGGCAGCATTTTTTTTTTTTTTTTTTTTTTACAATTAAGGAAACGCAAAGGAAGTAGCATACAAACAAACATACAACCTGAAGGCAGGTGAGTGTAGTTAAAATCACAGCTGTTGGGACATCCTCTCTACCTACTTGAGTTGTCATTTTTCAGTAAAGATTATAACTGCACGAAGTTCTTAACATCTCTCTCTAGTGTTTCACACTGGGGCTGGGCAGACAGACAGTAAATCAAAAATGAATCAAAACCAACATTCAGTATCTCTATCCGTAATATAAAAATATATTTTGCCCACGTATGAGAATGTATGTGAAATTCGTCTGATTGTTTGGTTTGAATGTTAAAAAAACGAGAAGAAACTAAAATCAATGAAACAATAAAACTGTTGACATAATCAAAATCGATTAATCAACAGAAGTTGTTTCAACTGTGAGACTGTATGTAAAGAGAAAGGGGAAAAGAAACATAAAAAAGAGCTCAGATGAATACATATTTCTTGTTAGACAGTACGTCAGCGTTGGCTAGTTGTTGATGAATCTGATGATTTGATAGAGGAGAAGTCGGCTTTCATGCTTTCTTCTCGGTAATCTGCCACTGGACTTTCCCTGCGCCACAGTGCCTGGCTCCTGTAGCACTGAATTAGGATCATCGTCCTGCCCGGCCGCCTCATTACATGTGGGAAGAGATAGGATCTTTTTGGATTGGCTTCAGGTTTTTTTTTTTTATACAAATTTTGGTGGTTTTTGAAGTTAAAAGTCTGACTCACTGAGCTTCACATCCAGACGTAGTCTGGGGTGTCACTGGCTCTGTTGTTTAAACTGTCCTGTTGAGGCCTGCAGCCAGCCTGTCTTCCTCGTGGGCCATTAGCTGATGACCCACACGAGGGTAAAATGACTAATCTTTGAATTATTCTGATGATAGATTTTTCAGTCTTGAAGCTGTCAGTAAATACAAACGCCCATCCTGGGTTCCTGGAAGCCAGCTTGATCCGTCAGATTGTTCATTCTGTCCCAAAGTCATAAGGTCAATGATTATCATGACAGGAAACATTTCTACCCAGGATTGGTTTGGTATTCTCACTTGAAGTTCAATCAGGTATCACAATGGCTACAGATTTATTTTTTCATTGTCAGCACTAACAGCTGCTGGTCCAAAGGGAAGAGCCTGATTTGCTCGATGCTGCTATTTTTGTTTTACTGGGAAATTGTGGATGGATCTAGAGCACCTTGGATAAATGATCTGCAACTCAGGGACTTGTAGTGATGTCACCATACCTCATCCCTATCTCCCAGCAGTTCTGCACCTGATCATAATATCCGTCATCATCTGCAACTTCTAACTGTATTCATACACTAATAGAGTTCATTTGATTTTGTTCTTTTTGGTTTGTTCTGTCTCTGGCATGTGAAAGCAGTTTTGGAACAGATGTAGAAAAATTGTCACTGGAAAAAAAGAGTCAGATTAGAGCAATACTGCACCCACCAGGCGAGTGGCATGAACAAAGGTGGAGAGAAAGTAGGTCAGAGAGAGGAAGGTGGTGGTGTTGGTGGGGGTGTGGGTGTGGGGGTGCATGTGGGTGGTTGTACAGGTGGAGGGTGAATAGAGACGGATGCAAGCAAGGTAGCGGGTGGTAGAGAGGGAAAAAGGGAGGAATATGTGGGGAGGATAGAGAGAGAGAGAGTTGCTCTTTTTTTTTTAATCCTTCGCCTTTGAAATAAACAGGTTAACCTAACACACGTTTCAGCCATCTGGGAATTCAACATGTGCCAGAAAACAGAGCATCATAGCCCATATTCTATTTCTGAATAGTTAATACTGTCTGTGTAAGTACCAAGGAGACCTCTCTTCTCTGGGGACGGGGAACATGTAGCACTGCCTGAATGTGAAATTGAAATGTCATTATTGCTGCAGGTATCAAGTTCATAGTTTAATGCTGAATTATTTCACTCAACATGCACCACCATAGCTAACACTGGTATTGGTATTGATGCAAACTAGTCTGAATTTGATGTATGCATAGATGCTTGAAAATAAACCTGGATTTTTTTTCACTGTGTGTAATGTATGTTCTTGAGATGCTGTCTAGTATATATTTTCATGTCTGTGTACTATTATTCTCAAAAGAGCAAATTTAGAGCAGCTGTGGAAGTAGATCAGAGATGTCGGAGTCGGTGAGGCCCAGTGTGTGGCAGAGAAACGCAGTGTGTCTAAGTGAACAGCAGGTGGCACCAACAGCATGTGTTACTTTGGGGTTTTTGTTGGGAAGTATGCAAGTAATACATATTTGTCCAAATATAATTTATGGCTATCTCTTTTCTGTGTTATTATCATTTGTGTGAGTCCTTAGATTTATTTTGCAACCTTGCATAAATACAGACTAACAGTTCAAAACTATTTTGTTTTTCATCAGCCTCCAAAAATGGCAGGAACTGAATTTGTGAGGATTTTTAGACTATGCAAAACTTTGAGATTGTTGACCACCACCAATAAGTGGATGTGTAGTCTTGGATATCTGTCTTCTGTCACTACTGCAGTATTTTTTACATGATCATGTAAAAAAAAACAGTGCAATGTGCTTAAGTGTGTGTCTGTCCGAACTATAAAAAGGACATGTTGACCTTCACTGCCCGACATGTCTCACTGTGCCCCATTACTATTCTCCAGAAGTTGTGTGTCTGCATTTCCCTGTGCACTTGCAGTTGTTAATTTATGCGCCAGTGTCTGCATCAGTGTACGTGCATGTCCTCTGAGCAGCTCAGCTCAGTCGGCCAGGCAGCATCCTTGGTTACAACAACTCATCCTCATCTCCTTCTTCTCTTTTCCAGCAGACCGTCTTTGTCATCCATTTGCTTTTCTCCTTTTCGGTCTGGCCGCGGAGAGAGCGGGGGAGTCCATGGAGACAGCTGTAAATGGCTGAGGAACTGTGCACCGGCTGGTTTCGCATCATTGCAGGTACAGTAGGTAAAACACCTTTTCTTTAAATCAGTATATCACCTTGTCAGCAGTGAGATTCGGAGGGTCAACATGCCTCAAAAGAGGGAATATAGGTCATTTTTCACTTTCTCTCTACGTTTTTGTTTATGTCCTGAGGATATTTTAGATTATCTGATCTCTGATGAAATGGTTTGTGTGTCTCGTGTGTGTGTGTATGAAGTTTAACTGTAGAGTAAGAATATGTGCTTGAGGCTGTGTGCAGCCATTCAGCCTTTTCCTTTTGACCTTACTTGAATGTTGTTGTCATAACATGAGGATATGGAGGTTTACGTGCTTACAGTATGTACATTTTTATGTATATACACGCCTGCATATCTTCACCGTGCAGTCAGTGTGTCTTCTCAGAAGCCACATCCAGAAACACTGTGGACAGACAGAGGTGGTCAAAGAAGAGAAACAAGTTAGAAAGCTAAAAAAAAATGAGAAGATGGATTTATTTCCATGTCATTCTCATGCTCATCATTCACTTCAGTGAAACTCTCTTGATTGCCTCTCCTGTCCAATCAGTTTTAGTTTGTCTCCATGTCTCTCAGACGATAGAAACATATTTATTAGTTGTTAAACTTTTGTGTCAAGTGCCACATGACGTGTCTGTCACATGACATGTTAAAGTGCATAGGAATAGACATTAATGAGTTTTAGCTGCGACTGCAGTGTTTTAATGCAAGTTGAATTAATATCTTAAAATTACGGGAATATAGTGGGACACATTTAACTTTAATTTTTCATACTGAATTGAACCAGTTGATTGCTGATACCTATCACCATAGAATGTGCTAAAACCAATGACGCTAATATCCAACTGACCTAGAAGTCAGTATTGCCTAAAGCAGACAATATCATAGGCACTGTCAGTGGAAATATTCCAAAAAATTCGTACATTCACCTAATGGTCGTGCATTTTCTGTGGATGTTTTACTTATAGCTATTACAATTATATACATATATATATATACACACGTATGTTATATTTATAATGTTAATGAAAAGATAAAAACTTATGGAGTCAAACATACATGGTTCTGCCACACCTTGATTTGACTTAAAACAAAAACTCCTATCAAACCAAATCCTATAAAAAAAACTCTGCCTTGGGCAATTTTGTCAAACAAGATAGACAAGACTTCAGAGAATTCATAATGTGGATCAGCTTCAAAATGTAATGGTTTCTTACCTGGACAATGCCGTATCATTCCTCCAGGTTCCAATAGGCAAAACTGCTCATCAAGAATGAAATTACACCTGTATTTTGTATGTTGAACTGAAAATGATATACAGTTGCATAGATGGTAGACGTGATTGCCTCTTCATCTCCATAGTAAATGACACAAGTGTGTGATTTAATTCTGGCTACTTCACTCCTGCAGCTCCAAAACAGAGCTTATAGGGCATTAGGCTTTATTTAGCAAATCCTCCGCCCTTCCTCCTCCCTTATTCTACACTCACAAAGCAGCATTAGGCAGCTGGATAATCACCATACACACCTCTATATTTATACATACAAATGGGCAAAAATCTGTCTAGATGTCACAGCCTTTTCAAGGCAAGTCTAAAGTGTAATGCATGAGAAGTATCTGCAGTGTTTTTCATCTCACAGCAATGAGGTCTCAGAAGCAATAAGTTAAATATCTGTCATGATTCTCAGTGAACACTAGATGGCAGTGCAGGAGAAGATGATGGCTGTCTTGGTGCCCAGTGAAGTGAACAGGAGTGAGACAAGGGACAAAGTGTCGAATAATAGGAGAGGGGGTGAAAGAGAAATGAAAAATGGAGATGTAGAGAGAACAGAAAACATAAGGTAAATGTGAAGACAAAAGAAGGGGAGGTAGCAGAACATTTCAAAAAGGGGAGAGGGCAGGACAAACACTGCAGAGGGGTAAAGGGAAAAACAAGGGGGAAAGGGGAGGATTTGAGGGTCTGCACCCCCTCCTTGGGAGCATCTGCTGGGTTTTAAGAGGTGGGTAAGGAAAGACAGAGGGATGAAAGGAGGGAGGAGGCCAGTGACAGAATAAGACACATGGAGGCAGCTTGGCTTAAATAACTGTGAAAATAAGAAAAAGTGAGAAATTGGTGTAAGACAGCATGACTGAGGAGGGTTCAGGGGGCATGAAGAGGCACATGGTTCCAGTTAAAGCGTAACTACAGACAACTGGAGTGCCTCAGACTATTAGATGCCCCACAAACATGCAGAATATATAATCCATATGTACACAGTCATCTGTATGAATGCCGCTACGCTCTGCCTGCACCAAAAAAACTTTACACTTTACACTTATGTACCCTACTTATTTTCACATCTTTAATCTGCACAGCCACAGCCATACATGTTTTTTATAGCATCAACTAATCTGAGACTAAGTACATTATTCACAGAAAAGAAAAATGCACATATAGATATCTTTTTTAAAAAGTCATTAGGATTGTAAACTACATTTTATGAGTAATATTAGGAGGAACTTTTCTCAGGAAGAAATTGAAAGGAATATAAAGTAACATTGACTTAAGTAGTGTGTGGGCAAATGGTGTAATCTGATGTGTGTGTGTGTGTGTGTGTTTTGTGTTTTTATTACTTTTGTTGGTTTTGACTCCAGATATTTGATATCCTTTTTGCTTTTTAGTTTAAACTGCTCTTATATTTTCACTTTCATAATGTGTTTTGTTTGTTGGTTGGTTGGTTTAACCTTCCACATTAGAATAAAACAGTTTTTGATATAGAAAGATGATACTTATTATTTGAATTATCTGTGAATTAGTCTCCTGAAATACTTACTGTAATACATCTCTGCTCATATCCTGTCATGTCATGTGAACCACAAATTTAATATACATAATACTTCTATACAATATATATACACTATACAGAATATTAGTACAATTAATTTTTGTCACCACAGCTAACAGTACTCGTAGTCCATTCCCAGATTTCTGTTTGTCACGTGTCACTCCAGCCTTTTATTTGTTTGTTTTTCAGCAGGATTGCCTAATTGTCAGTCCCCTCTTCACCTCCTCTTTCTGTCCCTCCCTCCCCTCTCCGCTGTCTCATAGAAAATTAATGAGCGCACACACATGCACACAGACACAGGAGCACACCCCTCTCCAGTGGGCTGGCCTTTCATCGGCCCTGCCTGCCAGTTGGTCGCAGCTGTAGCCTGCGTTGCCATGACGTCACACCGATCGATCCTGTTCCTCCCGGTGCAGTGAGAGAGCACAGGGACAGGAGGAAAAAAAAAAGAGTGAAACAGGGCTGCCAGAGAGAGGGGAAGGTGGGAGGGGGAACAGAGAGAGAGAAGGAGAAAAAAAGAGAGGGCAGAGTGAAACCACACCGATATACCAAGGAGGGCGGGGACACGAGGCAGGCACACACAAGCAGCCACTACAGGAATAGTCACTGTGCAGGCCAAAATATTTTGTGCAGTGGTGTGTTAATATAGAGTCTGTGTGTGAGCGTCGTCAACATGGGTTGTCACTTGGCTCACGCCTGCACGTTATTCACTCTGCCAGCATGAAATTAATGCCATTCACCGCTGGCCAGGCACGACACACTGCACTGACATAAGGTAGGATGAAAGGGGGAGGGCACATGTATGTGAGTGTTTGTTTGTGTATCTGTATTATGTTTTTGTTTACTCTGTGTGTTTGCTCCGTACATGTCTGTTATAGCTTCTTCTCTGTTTGTATGTGTCAACATGTCTGTGTGTCTAGTGCATGCGCATGGTG
Organism: Trachurus japonicus; assembly: GCF_045865225.1. NCBI lineage: Eukaryota > Metazoa > Chordata > Actinopteri > Carangiformes > Carangidae > Trachurus > Trachurus japonicus. The sequence continues at coordinate 24,029,807 of NC_140910.1, forward strand.
GTTTGTTGGGAAAGGGAGCTTACTAATGTAGATTTCTCCTGAGCCATAGTGTCAGGAGATTCAAGCTGTAAGCCATGTGACTCCGCCGAGAGCTGCAGGGATTGGCTGAGGCCATCCGTGACCTCAGCAAACTACCACCGCCCCCTCCTCAACACTCCCACCCCCCTTCCCCGAACAGACACATACACACACCCACACCCCCTCCCTCTCAGTCTCTCTGCCTCCCTCCCTCCCTCTCTCTCTCTCTCTCTCTCTCTCTCTCTCTCTCTCTCTCTACCCTGCCTCTTTTATTTATTTTTTTTCCTCCAGTTAGCTTTTCCCCCCACCTCTCAGCATCCTCGGCTGAATGTGTAGGTTAGAGTCCGCAGTAGCAGCAGCAGCAGCAGCAGCAGCAGTAGTAGTAGTGGCACCCATGGCTTAAGCCCCAGGTCTGATCGGCAGCTAGCCCGGCCAGGCCCCTACCCCTCCTCTCTCTCCTCTCTGTCTTTCTATCTCTCTCTGCATCTCTCCCTCCTGGGCTAGTTGACAGGCGACGTCTGGGGGTGACGGAGGCTCACAGTTAGCCAGGGCGTTAGCCACACGCACACGGCTGCTCTGCTGCCCATCAATTCTACTGTATCTCTCTGGTAACCGGAGGCTTCTTCTCTATCTCCATCTCCCCCCCATACCTCCTGCTTTTATTTCAGGCTCCTTGGAGATAGAGGAATGCAAATCTGCAACCATGATGGAAGGTAAGATGAATATATATATTTTTTGTTTTTATATTCTTCCCTTTTTCTGTTTCAGATCAGGGTAATCCTCCTTTATGTCCTTGTCCTACGGCGGTACATCTGCCTGGAAAGCGTGTATGAGTGCGTGTGTGTGTGTTGGGGAGGTTCAGATGTCATAAGCTGCCCTGCTATTTTGAGTACATACATTCTGGTGACTTGCATGTTATCCTTAGGAAAAGGGCACAGCCTCTGAATGTCTATCCACAGAGGCACAATGGCGAGGCTAATTGAACCGTGTGTATCTTTTGTGAGTGTGTGTGCATATGTCTGAGCAGCCCCCCCCTACCTCCCACCCCAGGCACACACACACACATACACACACACCCCTTCTCTTGCTTCCCATCGTATAGGATTATTTGGATTTATTGTGCAGCAGGGCTTATGTGCCCAGCTGGCTCACTTGTATAAATTCTCTTTGTATGGTGTACTCTGAAATGAATTCACACACACATACATGCGTTGTTGCTGTATGACTCCGCTGTGTATCTGTTCACACTGCATTGCCGATTTGCCCAGCACTCGGGTGTGGATTGTATGTCTGTGCGGGTGGGTACATGTGTACGTTTGCACCCACCCATGGTTGGACTGATCCATCTCTGTTGGGTTGATTGTAAAGAGAAAAAAATAGAATTGATGATCGTTTTAGTATCATGTCCCTTTAATTGATGACATCATCAAGGGGAAGGCCAGTGATGGAGGGATGAAACCCTACAGCTCTGCAGCTGTCACGCAAAAGTCTCCATTTATCCATCCATTTACAATATATCTCTTATTTCTTTCATACGGCTCAGGGCTCTTGTATCCAGCTACCATTATTGTTTTTTTGTGCCACAAGCAACTGCACGTTGACTTTTTTGAATCAACCTTGAATTATGTAAGCATTCATACTCAACAACACAGGCATTTTGAGGCAGACTAGGTTGTAAAGTCGCAGCTAAATGCAGTTCTTTCAGTATGTTATTTTAGTACAATATGTAAAGCTGGATGATGTTGGCATATGTGTTTATTCCAGCTCATTTAGTAAATTAACTCAATGCCAAAGTGTCCTCCAATGAGGAGGAATCTCATTAGCTTGTTGTCTGGTGTGTTTGTCTGTCAGTGTTAGGATAAGAATGATCTTATTGCTTTCTATTCACGTGTTGAGGTTTCTCGGCTTTCGCATCAGAGAATAAATAAAATTGTTTCAACAACAGTGAACATAAGATTAGGGATGGAGTTGTTGGGTGGACTGGGGCCTATGCATCGATTTTGAACACTTAAAGTAGTTGGCATTTTCCACTAAATGTTGAATTTGGGGATTGTTTTTCTTATTTTGAATGGTGAGCCGCCTGCATGTAAGCTTAAACTGTGGCACTTCTCTGTAAAGATATAATGGAGGCTGCTGTTATGTTTGTTTAGCCAACATGTTGAAGTTTTGTAGTTAAAATATCATGAAATCTTGAGTAAATAATCAAAGTCAGAGACTAATCCAGTAATTCAGAGTTTATTGTTCAAGAAAAAGGTACGTTTGGTTTGCAGAAAGAGTAAACTGGAAAAGCACTGAACAGTCCTGGCTGGGACTCTTTGAGTGATATGCCACAATGACATTTTAGCTCATGATACAATAATATACTGATTTAGAAATTTAACTTGTAATTGTGGAATCAGAATTGTTAACTGAGGAGATGTGTTACATTACTCCTGAACTTTACAGCTGTCAAATAGTCTCATGATTAATATGTTATTTTTCGGAGACCTTTAGATTGTTTTCCATGTCTGTTCCATTGTTAACTGCTCTTGTATGCTAAATAAGGGTCTGTGAACTGGCCTGCTGTGTAAATTCAGACCTGGTCTAAATTTAATGAATGATGTTTTAATCAGTTGAAGTGGCTGATTCACCAACAGTAATGGCTTTTCCTGAACGTCTCATACCTGTGTGTTAAATTGCCCTGCTAGTATACGTTCAGCCTGACAGTCTGGAGCAGGTTGTAATGACAATGATTATGACAGAATAGCTGTTTTTCATGCATATGTCATTATATAAAATGCAATGCTGCTCAGTAGGTTATAATTTAGATGACCACAAGACACAAGTCTACACCCTTTTTTTGGCCCTGTCATAGTTTGGACAGAGCTTTGTGGCTCATGCAATGATAAGCTTGTGTTGACTGCACAGACATAGATGTGCATTATTTAGTTTTCAATATTAGATCACTAAGGGCAATAATAACACAACACAATTACCTGTAGTTAATGATCAACCCAAAGTCACTGATTCTGTGTTATCCCTCGGGCTTATGTTTTATAAACCAGTTTGTCTTCTTTAGGGTGTTCATTAGTTAGATAGGCTCCCAGAATTGCTAATGTTTTCAACTTTTTTGTCTATTTGTAGGTATTTTTTACTCTTGCAGGGACCACACTAAACATATCTGATGGTTCACTATTTTCTGTACAAAAAAGCACAGAACAAAAGCGATTGAATCTCCCATAAGTAAGGATCTAGCTTTGCTTTAACAGCAAAGACTGATAAGCTAATCGATTGCTCCCTCTTCCCTGCAAGTGTGCTGTCCTGTCATTGTCTGCTTTTGTCATGAGCCAAGTTGTTAGGTAACAGTGGCGAAGAAGAAAAAAACTGTCTGCGAACAGCTTCCCTTTCATTAGCATGGCTAGCACAGGCTTAGCATGGACTGTGTGAGGGCAGGATTACAGTCAGGTGTTAAAATTGGATGCTAATCCTTGTTAGTTCTGCTTTTTAAAGCCCCATGCCATGGCCAGAATGGCTGTCCCTGGGTAACACAAAGGGAAGAGGACATAGGGTGATTACTTCATTTTAATTCAAAGACACAGGGTTATGCTAATATGGGGGAGGCCATTCACCACCAGACAGGTTCCCCTTTCTAAAACTCAATCATACATGTTCAGAAAACATTTTGCCACCAGAATCATTTGCTGTGGATTTGCTGGATCTTTTTTTCAAAGTGGGATAACTGGTTGTGACAGACATTGTGTATACATCATTGTTAGGCACATGTCAGTTTAAATAGCAAATCTTCTGTATGCTTTTCTGTACTCATGAGAGTTTGCACTTGCGTGGTGGTTGTTTGACAAGAGACTTAGTCATTTCTCCTCAAGGTAATTGTGCTGTGTAGCACGGGATTCTTTAATCTCATTGGACTTTGACGGTAGCAGCTGTGAGGAGGGGGCTCATCATCAAGGCAATTCTGAAGTTTCTAAATACATAAAAAGTAGTTGGTTGAAGGATTGGTTTAGTTTAGTTTTCCCATAGGAAACGCCCTGTTGATTTTAATCACCCCATTCCTTAACCATTTCCTGTTACACCACCACCAGGAGAAACTTAGCATCATGGTTTCAGCACTGACAAGTCTGGCGAACGTAGCATGTTGTTTTCTGCAAGGTCTCAGTGTGTTGTCAGCATGTCGTCGGCTCCATCCAACAATTTTGTGGTTGATAACAAACACTGCAAACTCTGGTAGCCACTAGCAGGCCTTAAGTCATGTCGTCTTCTTAATCCTAGTTACTAGCTCTAGGAATCACACTGTCACAGGGAGATCCAGTACTTAGAGCTTGCCTGGCTGAAACCTGGATAAACCCTAGACAGGAATGCTGCAGAACAAAGGGCACAGAGGACATTTGGCCATATGGTGGGCTCCACTTCATTCCTTTAATGGTCTATTACTGTATTTGACCTCATATGAAATGATATATTAGCAATTATTTGCTTCTGTTATTATGGCTGAGTTGGGGGCTTCTCAAATAGTAAAATCTTTCAGCATAATTACGTTGTTTGTTTGTTTTTCCTATGATACAGTTAAAAACTAATTAATTTCTACATTCCCTGTCCGTCTGTTTCATCTCATGACACACAGGCATGCAGGGTCATAACCACTGACTCAGCATGTCAAAAGCTGACTCAGCTCGCATGAAGCATGTATGATATAACATTATCTGGAGCAGTCATATGATTCTGCCTGCCACACAACCTCATTCAAACAATAATAATGATGAAGTTTACATTTTTAGTTATGTATGCCATGACACATTAACATTAACCAGAAATCCTTAACCTGTAACTTCAGGAGGCATCGGAGAAGGATCGTCGTTGTCATATACTCAGCTAATCTCTAGTCAACTGTGCTCAATTGACCATCACATCCAATGGGCCCTAACTCTCTCTCTCTGAGGGACTCTGCTGCCATATGGTTTCCTGGGTAACAACCATGAGGCTGACTCATGTGTGTTTAGGCAATAAGCTGGACAGAGGCTCTCAAGTCCATATTTTCATTGATTTCCTCAACAGATAGGTATCTGGTTTGTTAAGATCGGCGTAATATCGTAGAAACCCTGCTTCCACACTGCTTCGCTGCTTCTCGCCACAGATTCAAATGAGTTATTTAATGTCCTGCCATTGGCCCCAGTCACATAACTCATGTGGGCCAATGCGTCGGAAACAGCCCTCAGTAGCCTAGGAGAAAGTTTGTGATGGTTTGAAACAGAACAACGGTACCGTCTGTGAATGTAAAATGCAGAATGCAGAATTGTATCTCATGCCATCAGTCATAGATGCCATTCTGCTTCCTGAGTCATAGTTGGGCTCAATCTGACACTGTTATATCCATCCACTTCTCATTGCAAATACACACATCCATGCATACAAATATGGGATTTCTTAAAATTTCAATCTGTCACAATTTATTTAGGTGTGAAAAAACAAAAACAAAAAACTCCCCACATGTTTTTTAGCCTCACACCAAGGGATGTGGTGATAGACAGGGCTGCCTTTAATGTCAGTATTCTTGAGAAGTGACAAGTTTGACTCACTGGCCTTTGCTAATGATAACATATGTGTCAGCATGGATACGACATTAGACAATGCAGACAAGATGGACTTGTGCATGTACATGTCTCTTTAATTATCAAAGTGAATGTTTGTGTGTGTCTGTCTCTCAAAGTGTGGCAGACACAGAGGAAAGCGTATTGTCGGATGTGTCACAGAAGAATGGGTCCATTGTAGCTGTACTTGACAATAAGTTTGATAGAGACCCAGAAGAACTTTCCCACAACAAAGACACAAATGGGGCAGAGGCTGGGGTGAGGAGGAGGTGAAGGGAAACCAGTCAAAATGAATCGGCTCGTTCTTGTACGGACTTTCCATGCCACCATGCTCACTCATTGATAGACACAACAGCAAACCAGCCCATCCAAATTCCATCTTGTTCTCTGCGCAGACACACCCACTTGCACACACAAACATAGACAAGCTTATGTAATGATGCCCAAGATTCAGAGCCAGATAAACAGACATGTTTGTGTAATCCAGTGTCAGCTCGGGGAAGACAAGGCTCTCTTATAGGGAATCAAACTGTTTCCTTGAGTGACGACTAGATTCACTGTGAAAAATGTCCCTAACCCTGGCATTAGAAATAATCTGTTGTTTGTTGTTCAAAAACAATAACAGCAATGCATATAATGTAGCTGGTAATTTTCCTTGACTACATTTTGTTTTTATAAATGACGATCCATGCAATATTTGCATCTTATCTCTTATCAACACCATCATCAATGTGGTTTATTTAAATCGCAATATTACACATAGCCGTTGAAAACAAACAGGAAGTAGGACAGACCTTTAACCAACGGTCTAGGGATGCTGTTTTCAGTCTGACAGGGCCCACACAGGGACTAGCAGAGCATGCTGTCAAAACAGTAGGTGATCTGCTGTCAAAGATATGTGGCCTAATCTAATCACTTGCTCTAGTTTTAACATGAAAAGATGCTCTAGTGTTGCAACATTAATGTCATCACTCTGATGGCACCGTGGTGAGTTCGTGTCATGGTTTATGACAAGAACGGAGCAAAGAAAGGAAGTCTCTGGTGAGGCCATTAACAAGCAGTATTCATGCAAGAACCAATTAAGTGTAGTTCAGTTCCCTGTTGGCAATGTTTATGATGTTGCATGTGTGTTGTTTCACACAACAACGTTGTTTGACTGTCCTCTCACACACATATCACAAGGATGTGCTCAGGTCACAGCCTGTGGATTACAAAGTCCTTGTGTATCTACTATCTCTGACTTCCCAGGACACACTAACGCTAAAATGCTGCTTTCATAATAGTGTCACTGACGGAGTCCATAGCAGTGCAGCAAGGAGAGCAAACCACAGTACCTAATTAGAGGAGGGACACACAAACAAAGTCACACACACACACACACACACACACACGAAAAAGGCTGACACAAGCTGGGAGATAGAAAGGGAGAGTGACGAGTCTGCCATAAAGCAATTTCCAGGAAGAAGCAGGTAAACAAAATGGGGAGTGGTGGAGATAGAAAAGGAAATGAAATGAGTTCAAATAAACAAGTAGGATAGCGTGAGAGTGGGAAGACAGACTTGGAGAGCAGCAATGCATGTCAGAGCCCCGGAGGGAGAGGGCAAGACAAATACATAAAAAGGGAGGGAGGGGGAGAGAGAGGACAGTGTGATCATCATTAAAAGCCTGTGTTTTGTTTAGTCACTTCCTTGGTCCTTGGAGTCTGCTCAGCTCATCAGGTGGGAAGGCTGATTTAGAAACGAATCGTGGGGGGGGTTGTAGAGACGTGGTGCCCTAGATTTTATTTTGTTTTGTTATAATTTTACCTTTCTCTATCTGGAGGCTCATCCTGTACTGTCATTACAGCTTACACAGGGAGAAAAACTAAAACACTGATGATCATCATTGTGTTGTGCAGTCCAGGTAGAGGCTTGTCCACATCACTAAGCTCATGCAAATTGCTATAAAAACTCATTCATTGTTGCATACCTCACTTAACAGCACTCATCACTCACTATCTTCACTCATCATATCGTCACTTGTCCATGTGAAAACTTTTGTCTTGCTTGAAAGATCTTTCACTTTCACTTTCATTCCCCGAGTGTCTCTTATTTCCCCTGCTCCTCTCATCCCTCCCTGCACTGTCTGACTCTGCCATATTGCTGAACTGGGCCTGAATAGACATGGTGGCAGGGAAGGCCTCAGGGAAGTGGGATTTATTTGGCTATATAATATTAATGCACTTATCTGCATAATGTATTCAGGTCCCAAGCTGACTCTTAGTGCTTGGCTCAATCTTCCTTGACTATATTTAATTAATGAATCAACATGAGCTCTTATTGCAGCTGAATGGATTAAATTTGTGTGGGGTTTTTGGGTTTTGCTTGTGCCAGAGGTAAACAACAGTACACATGGTCATTATACGAGTAATAATGATGCACTGATGAGATGTGCTGTGTGTTTTTACCTTCAACTTGCATCATCTACTTAACAATTACTGATTTCCTCGGTTTCCCAGAATACCTTTCAGTAAGCCACAGGGAAATCGCATAACTTATTCTGCGATGGGTTACAAGTGCAGCAATACTGTAAGATGGGGAATTAGATGAATACTGATGTCGTACAAAAAGCCAATACACTTTTTATACTGGAAAAACCAATTAATTGTGCCCCAGTTTCTTGAAACATCACATGTATTGTCTGTGCATAATTTGGACTAATCCTTTTTTGAAAGTAGTTTCACCCTTTGCTCTAGAAAGAAATCACCCTTTGCTCTTGGATTCTGGAAACTGACAGGAAAGCTGCATTCTATCATTGTTATTTCAGCTCACATTATGTGTCCATCTTTATCGAATTATCCATGGGAGTTGGGAAAAATACAATGAAAATAGGCCATGAAATACAAGATAGAGTGCTGTCTATTAATATCCTTCTGCTGTCATATGTCCCTTCCTTCCTCCTTCCATTTTGTAAGTACGTACTCTCAGCACTAGGTTCATTAGAAAAGGTGGCATTGTATTCGTCCATGTATGTGTGACAAATCCGCTGGTTGCCATATCTGTAGATGTCTCGGGGTCGAGCACTCTGCCTGTATTCACACTGTATGGCTACGAGCCAGACCAGTGCAAACAGATGTCAGTTTCAATCAGCGGAGGATGCACTAGCACAGTGACGCAGAGACACAGCTACAGGAAGAGATTAGCAGCGTTTAGATTGATAACTGGTTGGGTTGAGCGATGTAGTAATGAGGGAGGGATTGAAAGGTTGGAGGGAAAGGGAGATGTAGGGATTGAGGGTGAGAGGAATGTGATTCATGACGGAGAGACGAAGCAAATGTTTTGAGGATGTGTCTAACGGGAGAATCGCAGCACGCGTAGAAGTGTCTCACCAGCAGGACAGCGTCGTTTGCATGGAACATTTCTGATTGTGTGAATGTCAGGCTTAACGTGTCTGTGCTCCCTCTGTGTACATTAGAGCTATAGGCCTGGTTTACATCCAGGTTTAGGTGAAAGAGCAGAAGGAAAATCCCTCAGCATACATCAGTGTGTGTGTGTGTGTACATTCACCGCGCTGTGTGACTCTCAGTTAAAAATAAACATGTCTGCAAACATGATTCTCAAGTTGATGTCATTCTCCGAATTGAGGTCATTGTAATTGGTGCTTCAGATTTCATGATCACTGATTTTCTACCTCTGCATTTGTAAGAGCACTGAGTGAGCACTGAGCAGTAATCATGAGTGTGTGTATGGAAGGGAGAGATCAAGTGGGGGTGATGTGATGACAAAACACTGGCAACTGAGGTGTGATGGCCCTAACACATAGACATCCTACCTCATCTTATAATGCTACAAATCTAAATCTAAAATCTCAGCTCTTTTTTTTTTTTTTTTTTTTTACAAATTTTCACATAAATTTTAACCTTATAATATATTTTCTATCTGGGAATTAATTGCAAGCTGAGTGGGGGCATGCCGCTCCCATAACTTGTGTCATTATAAACAAACTGAAGGATCGCTAAGAGCACAATCAAATGAAGACGTACTTTGTGCTTGGCTTGTACTAGCGGTGTGCTTTTAGCTGAATAATGGTAATTAATTAGTACGTTTATTGCACTGTTGCTTTATGTCCAACGCTGGCAAGGCTTAATGCACCAGCCAGGAGACTAACTTAAGGACATTGGCTGTTTTACAGTTTGCGCAGAAAAATGCAGATTATGTTGACCGCAATAGTTTCTATAGAAAAACCCTGTACAAAACCATGACCTCAAAAGAGCTACAGTATTATGTAAGAATTTACCAACAGCTGAATTTATACTCTAAACAAATAGGGGGGTAGCATATCACCAGGAGGTTGGGCTGCTTTGATGTTGCTGTCAGTCTCTTTACTGACCCTCTCTCTGTCATTTCATATGAGTGTGTTCTGGGACTGGCCTCACTGGCCACTCGTAGAAAAGTTTCAACTCTGAGTTTGAGTAAATCTAAACTCAGCATAGGCCGTGTGTTGCCAAACTTGCATGGATTAGGGAGTAAAGTTTTTTTCCTCGCAATCTGATTATGTAAGTGGAAGTTGTTTTCCGGTGCAGTGTTTAGACTGTTGACAATGTTTCACATTCAGTTTGCCCAATCTGACAGGGAAGATGTATTACAGTAGTGGCGGGAGCAGAGGATGAGGAGCCATAGGGAGTGAGCGAGCAGCTGGAGCAACAGCATCAATGGCTGAGTTTGAGGGAAGACTGGAGGAGTCATTGCTGAGAGAGGATAGCTGCAACACAGGCTGATAGTCTCCTCACAGTCGCTACTTCTTTATCCTGTCCTGTTGGACCGAGGGCAGACTGGACGCTTCAGTGACTCACTGTCACTTCTTGAGGTATGAAGTGGTTTTATCAGACAGGGCAGGTTTAGACTAGCTGCTTAGCATGCTAACTTCAATAGAGACATGTGTGATACATAGATACCTAAACTTCTCTGACATTATCTTCCAAACCTTTTTTTCCTCTCATTTTGTTTTGTTTTTATGTTTTAAACTAAAACACTTCATAATACCCTTCTAGTTTGCCAATGAACATTTATCCCTCCAAACTCTAACCATTGTATTTGAATAATATATTCCCAATTACAACAGGTCTAAAATAAGACAGTTGCATTGTCACTGATTTTTCATAGAGACTTGTATCTCTGCAGTCATTTTAATATGGACAGTTACATTTGGACATTAACCTAAGTTGTCAGTGTTTTACCTCAGCATGCAACACATTTATGTTTGCATGGATGATTGTGCCCACACACGTGTTTGTGTGGGTGCAATAAGATGCTGTTTGAGATGCTGAAGATTCGGTCCTTCAGCCCGTCGCTGGCCCAGCAGCCCATCAGATGGATGACTCATAGCAGATAGGATTTCATTAGCAGACATCAGGCCCTTCCAGGGAATAGAGGAGCCATTGATTTTCACCATATCAGTGGGGAGTGAGACAGAGGAGGGGTGGGGGGGAGGAAAGGGGAGGACGGGAGACATGAGTACAGAGAGCACTGCAGCTGAGAGAAAACTGCACATCGGTGAAACTAAACCACACGACACAAAGCACCTGTCATTTGTAGTCCCACTGCAAGACACTGCTGAGGAGCACTGAAAGAAGTGTTGGCTGCACACAGCTCGGTATCTGTGTCGGTAATGAAAGATGACTGCAAATGATTCTGATCATCTGTTTGTCCGTGACTCATATTTAATTGTCAAGATTCACCAGGTGGAGAGGAAAGCTTCTTCTCTAGACTTTCAATTAAAAAAAAACATGTTGTTCATTAGGGGGATTACACTTTATAATATGTACCTCAGTTTTGGTCTGAGTTTTGACACTATTTCAGTCTGGCATGACAGTATTTGTTTTTACAGCATTACTCCACATTGGGACTGTAATCCTATCCTGTGATGATTTCAAGATACTTTAGTGTTTTGTGTGATTGTATAAACATCTGACTTCAAGCACTGTTATAAACAAAAGGAAATTACTTGACTTGACTCAGGCGCTTTAATTTCTACTCTGGGATTACTTGTTGAAGAATTAATTCTCTCTGGCTGGATGTGTTGATAGAGGAGTTGATGGGAAAATTCTGCATAATCAGTGGGGACGAGTGAGGCCTTTACAGGCTCAGTCTGTTTTGGTAGGCACTAGGCAGTTTAATATGAACCAGGTGAACTGTCATTGGTAGCACACACTCCTGTCTGTTGCCTTTTAACTCCCCCACGGCCGTAAGGTTATGCTCTGTTGTCCAAGTATGAAGCAGCGGTGTCACCAGAGATTTCAGCCTTTATGAAATGTTATCAAATCGCTCACTTGATTTTGTGATGCTATAAAGGCAGAAATGGATGAATGACAGGCAGCGAGGGCAGGGAAGAAAAGACAGATTGATAACAAAGTGCTTCCAATTACACCACTATTGACGCCAAGCTGCTGTGTCATGCTGAGGTTATAAATGTCAAAATAACCCTGAATCGACATACAGTCAGCAAGCCAAACTTATTTCACACTTTTGTGCTTTGCCAGATTGCACAGAAGAAAATGACACAAAGAGAGGAGGGTGACAGGTTTTTTTAAAAAAAAAACAGGAAGAAATGGGACTGGATTGAAGATGCTTTGCATTTCTCATTACACCACAGGCCCATCCTTCTGTCAACTAACTTTAAACATTTTCTCAGAGATTCAGTGCCTCATTGACCTTATTGTTCAGGGACTGAATGAGATTGATATTTGATCATTTAACATCCTTTTCCAAAACAAATGGGCCAGGCAGACCAATGTGGTCAGAGCGCAGTTTGTCCAAATTAGAAGGGAGACTGCAGGAAAAGGAAGTTACTCCCCTCACTTCACCACGATGTGAACAAGTAGTATCTACAGTACTGTATAGTTGGTGACAGTGATGCAGGAGTGGGAACGTCTCCCTGTCTTATTTCTTATGAAACAGGATTAGGCTGTCTAACTAGGTCTTTAAACATCAGCAGAGTGTTTCTTTGAGGGTTGTTCAAGGATGATTTGCATTAAACAGAAATATAGGCAGTTTGACAAACTCCTCTCCGCCCATGCTGAGGGCTTTTTCCCCCCAGAATCACAAGGTGTTGTTTTGTACTTTCTCTTCCCCTCTGGCAAGTCATAAGGCTCTCTGTGCAAATAGTTCTATTTGCTAGCATTTGGAAACTTAGATGAAGGTTTTTGTCAGCGCTGTTCAGAAGCATTTGTGTGTACATCAGGTATTCCCTTATGTTTTAAAGAAACATCTACACGGAGCTTCGTCTTGAATTAAAATCTTTTCCGTTCTCATGCACTGACAAACCTGAATATATATTAGCTTTCTACCACTGAGACTACGTGTTATTGAGACCATATTATGTTTTGTGCGTAGTGTGTATGAATATGTGTGGTTTACTCACCATCAGTGGTTTCACAAATGATGTGCCACTGCTGGTAAAAAATGATGCAATTGAACTAATGTTTAGTTGATGTTTGCTGATGACATTAGGTGGTTTATTGCACCGCACATTCCCGTTTAGCTGACTTGTGTTTACTCTTCTTGATCATGTCTCCTGGATAAATAACCCCAAATCTACTGTAACAGACGTCATCTCTGATAAAATATTTAGAAATTATGCCTTAGATATCACAGCATGAACCACAGAGGGATGGGAAGCATGGTGTCATCCAGCGCCAACATTAGACTATTTCAACCTTTTACACCCTTCTTACTCAGTACAAGCTTATATGCATCAGTGTCTGTGTATACAAGTATTTGTGTATGCTTGCAACTGCTTGAGGAATTCTGTTTGATGCGAGGCCACACCGCCCTCCATTTTGCATTACTTTGGTGCAGCAGTTGTAGCAGGAATCCCCTGCAATGAAGTACCAGCGCGTTACATAACTACATGTAGTCACTAAGAACAATGGGCCTCATTCACCAATATCTTCTTAAGAACCTTCTTAGATTCTTTCTTAAGTTGTTCTTAAGAAGTTCCTTAAGAAAACCCTACGTCAGATTCATCAACACGTTCGTAAGCCTCAGAATTGTTCGCAGCTGTGTTCCTACTTGATGAATGCCATCTCCTCGTAAGTTGAGGGCGTGTGCCAGGTGAGTCTAATTAACATATGATTAGCATAGGTAACAGCCCCATCAATGCCCGTAAAAGGGCATGAGACTGCAGGGCCGTGTGCACACAGAACCCACAGGCACTGAGCAGAGAAGGTGAAGTGAGAAAGAAAGTTGAAATGCTCAAATGAAAATCTGGGAGGGAGCACCAGACTCCAAACATAAAAAGAACTAAAGTAGTGAAGTGGCACTACTGTGGCAGGAATGAAACAAAGAAACAAACAAAAGGCTTATATTTAGTTTATATTTTTATATTTATATTTATATTTATATTTAGGCTATATTTAGTAGCCAGCAGTGGATGCAGCTCTTCGGGTTGTTATCAGAGAGACCACACTCTCACGTGTGCCATCATAAATATCATCATATTATCATATATTAAAAAAATAAAATAAAAACAGTTGTGTGTAGTGTGAACACTTAAAAAAAAACAAACTGATATGAATTAAGTGTCTATAATGTTTTTTTTAAGAAACTGCAATGATTTGTCAATTATTATTATTAATATATATGATTATTAAAAACATCATAAAAGATAAGAAAATAATTCTTATTCAAATCATATAATGTCATACAACTGCAGAACAAAAGAAAACACTATAATCGGTTATTTTTGCAGAAGTCTCAGCACTTAAAAGTGCGTAAGTATGACTGTTCGTAGATTTTGTTCTTAGTTAAGAACAAATTCTGGATAAGAAAACATTCATGAATGCCACAATCTTCGTAAAAACTTCGTAAGTAGGACTTAAGAACAAATTTGTTCTTAAGAACGGTTCGTGAATGAGGCCCAATGTTTTTTGTTCTACATGTGTACACAGTGTTTGCAGCACTCACTGACGAGTGTTGAGCAAAAACATGTCATGAACAATTACTTGAAGTAAAAGGAAAAAAAAAACATTATTGTATTTCTTCTTCTTTCCTTTTTTCGCCCTTTTGATTTAATTAGTTTTTAGTTTTGATATTTCATGTGTAAGGCAGGAAAAGGATGGAAGAGAAATCAAAACAAGTGAGTCATGATTTAAGCTGATGTCTTTGCAAAGGCTACATGTGGTGTTTGTGTGTGTGTGTGTGTGTGTGTGTATGCGCAACCAAACTGATCCAACAATATAACTTAAAGTATGTTAGCAGCAGCAAAGGTTTCTGTACTTAACTAAATTTGTGATAATATCTTAAGGTCTATACGGTACGTGCACCAGGAGGGACACAGTCTGCATGTGTTGCCTCAGTCAACCTGCAGGTTATGTAAGCTTTTCCATAACAGCGGCTTGTTGGGCGTTAGAGTGACACTGGAATTGATGGTGTGTTCCCCTCAAAACAGTTCCAGATCTTGTGGTTCATCATGGTTTCTCCACATCCCCTCTCTTTTTCTGACCTTCTCCCCCTCGTGTCACTCTCCCTTTCACTCCCCCCTCCCTCTTGAGAAGCACTCAACTTTTTTTTTTTTTTTAATTGATGGCAGTGGATCTTTATTTGAGGATGTGACTGTGAGAACATGCAGTCGGAGGTTCTTAATAAGCCCTTGTCTTAATGAACCAAAGACGGTCAGGACATTCCTCTTCCCACCAAAAGCAAACTAAAACCTATAATCAGGGTGTGAACTGGGGAGGGGGTGGAGTCGGCAGCGGTCTGCCGTAACCAACATGAACTGAGATTAGATTGTTGGGAGCGAATAACAGAGATGTAATCCACAGGAATTTGGGCCATCTTTTTTTGGATCCTATCACAATGAGAGGGACAAGATATAGTAGATAGTAATTTTGCTGCTGATCTCATCCATTAATGAAGTGTGCAGCGGCACTGACACCTCCTCCCTGTTTTTTTTTCCTCCATCACTCCTTTTCTCCATCTATTTTCATATTTAGTTTTTTTTTTCTTAACAAACAAAGTAATTTCCTGTTCTCCCCCTGGGGCGTGACCAGGCTGCATCTGAGCTACTGATACATATCAACTTTCTGTCAAGCCTCATCTGGACACCACCACATATACACACATGCACACACACACACATACACATGCAGCTTACTGCTCATGTGGAAACGTTTCATTCTCTGCAGACTCACAATCTGACCTGTAATCTACTGCACTGCCTCCCTGTGTCCCATTCCCTCTCTCACACACATCACATATATACACTCTGAAACAACAGTGCCTAGAGGAGAAGTGACAGGAGTCTGAACACATCGCTCGTCCATGTCTCTCTCAGTTGACACCTCATTTATCTATTTCTTCTCTCAACGTACAAACAGTTTTTGTTTATTTAACCAAAACAAAGAAGGAACTGACCTGTGGAGTAATTGAGAAATGGCTGTGTTGCTCTCTGGAACTGAATATTGCACATTTGCACTTCCACAAAGTTGGAGAAGTTAGTGGTGAGCTTAGATAAGTCAGTGTTGTCACCCTAAGCTCCTATAAACAAGATCTTTTTTTAACATGTCTTTGTCTTTTTGCACCAGTGTTGGTGGAGTTTGAAAAGGTTCAGTTGGCCAGTCAGTCTCTTAACTCATTGAGTGCCGCGCTCCTTTCCAAAGTTTTAGTCAAGTGTACCGGCAAATTAGACCATATTTGACTTTTTATTTTAGAGCCATAGTGTATTCTATATTATTGCCACCAACACATACTGTAGCTCATTTGAAAGGTTTAATTTTATCCTTCAAATGGCCACAAACCGTTTGTTTCTACGTGCCTCCGTTCCTGAGAAAAGTCAAGCTAAACATGGCTGGGTTTCACCAAAATCCCTCCTTTTTTTCTAGAAAAGGAGATAGAGCGTCTTTTATGAAAGGTGCGCTGTTTGTGTCTGTCGCTCTTCTGACACTCGCATTTCTGGATCAAAGGGCTCGTATAAGATAAATATACACAACAATTGTTGTTCTATTCACAAAACCACCATCGGGGGCGGGGGGGGCGCCACTAAACAACAATAACACAGACGCACCGTGCCGTGTCACAGCCTCTCGCCGCGGAACGTGAGGGTCTGTCGGCCACAGCGGCTCGCGAACACCGGTCCCGCCGGTGGTCACGGTCCTTCTGTGGTACGGGTCGGTGGTGCCGGTCTGCTTTGACCCAGAGACCATCAGATTTTACCGCGGGAGGACTTTGGGGAGGACACGGTGTTGCTCCAGATGAAGACCGGGCGGGACAGTGGGCTGAGAGCTTCCTGGTTCAGCTCCCAGCTGCTGCAGCCTCGCGGGTGAGAGCGGAGCAGCAGAGGAGCAGCAGCGGAGCAGCTGCGCTGCATCTGCATGCAGAACTCCGTTTGCAGAAGCTGAGTTATGATAAAAACTTCCAGATCATGAGCTGTCATGTGACTTTGATCGTCATCTATTTCAGTTCTCCTCGTCGTAGAGTCCCCATATTTACATATAATGTGTATTAAAGTGTCTATTTTCATAATTTAAAAAAAAAGCAAAAAACGAAAAATTTCGTTTTTGGCACTCAACGCATGGGAACGAAAAACGAGAAATTACGTGGTTGGCACTCAATGAGTTAAGAACAACACATCTTAAAGGTAGAGTCTGAGAGTCTAAAAAATAAACGCTAATATGAAATCCGTCTTAATCATCACAGGCTTCTACTCATGTGTGGTGGTGACTGTGTCTGCAGGGCCCCCTCCCCCACCTGTATTTTGGTCTTGTTTTGTTTTGTTGTGCATGGGGACACATCTGGGTGGAGAGTCGTGTTTTCTCTCCAGCCAATGACAGAGCTCAGGTGAAGTTTGGTGCCACATGAGTAGGAGGGCTGCTAGCCCCGCATACTATCTGCCACCGCTAACACCTGCTAGCCCGACGCTGACTTCCTCTAGCGGTAGCGGCTAGCATCCTGCCGCTTCCCAGCTCACCAACGGACCTCCTACTCGTTACAGCATAATACTCGAGGCTCCCGTTGCCGGTAACGGCCGGGTGTCGGCCGCCGCTCCAGCGCTTCACTCGAACTGTATTTCCTTTTCTTTCTAGGCCTGACAGCTGCTGCTGCTGTTGCTGTCAGGGGCAGGAGGCTGCACAGTTGAGCCCGAGAGGAAGGGCCCAGTTTGAATGTTTTGTTTACAAACTGCAACAAACAAACCTCCAGACTCTACCTTTAAGAAAACAGTCCCATTATTTCAGTGTCATCCTGAACTGTTGTCTAGCTCATGTTTTACCCTGACCCACATTTATACTTAATATTTGTATTGCCATTACACATTCATGCTCAGAGGTGATCCTCATCATGACGAATTGTCAACCTACAGCTCAAATTATCTGGCCAATTTCAGGGCACAATACTGTCCGAAGATATATTTTATTTTGGAGACCTTATGACCTTTCCTGTTGCACCTTTAGACCATCCACCCATGAGTCAAACTTCAGAGTCTGTCCAAGACCTTCACGATTAAGGATATAACACAATCCCACAATATGAAAGTGTGAGCAGCTGATCGGCCCACGAGGGGGACTGTCACATGTAGCTGTTTATTCTTAATCATTACATGGCCAGTCTGTTCTGTAAAATTGGAAAATTGATTCATCAGTTAATCATATGAAATGCCATCCTCTGTTGCTTTGAATGTAATTTTTTTTGTGTGTGTGGGTGTATGTCCAGTGTTTCCATACCACAGACCCCCCAACCTTCCTCCTCCTCATTCTCCTCCTCCTCCTCCTCCTCCTCCTCCATCTCTTCCCCTCACTACAATGGAGGGTTCATACTCAGTGCAAATACAGATCTCCCAGTCTTGGATAAAAAAAAAAGATCTGTCCTGTCGTCTGTGAATCACACTTCATTATACACTCTTTGTTTTTGTTTTTTGCTTTGTGGCTTCACATCACTAGAGTTAGTAAAATGCTGAAAAATCTCTGAACAGTTCAGTCAATAACAATTTATGTAGTATACGTATTCTCTTTTCCACAATCTTCAATCTGTGGTTCAAGCTGATTCATATTGTTTGGCATTGAGTGACTGCATCAATATCCTCAAATTAGTCTGATGTAAGGGCTGTGGATACTGTCATTTTAGCTCTGCCTAGGTCATTTATTTAGAAAAATGTGCTTCCCTCACTCAGTGTTTGACTTTGTTCACCAGTTATTCAGCTCTTCACCTCCTCCATTGATGGGATGACACTTTACAACTGGCTTGTGTTAATTCATCATCTTGAGGGCACAGGAGACCAGCGAATCAAAATGTTGAGTTAAGTGTGGCTGAAAGCACCATACAACTGCATTTTGGGCTGCTGATTCATAGTTACGTCGACAGCGCCTGCAGCTCTTACAGTCATTTAAATTGTAAAAGATCATCACTCAACGTGGCTTAAAATTGTTGGTTTCTCATTGGTACCGTGCTGCAGCGGACAGATAATCCTGACAAACATGCTTATGGGATCGAAACATTGATCACCTCATAGTAAACACAGATCACATGCCAGTAAACACGCAGAGGATCATGTTGATCAGTGGGCAAGCTCTAGTTTTAATCTCTCACACAGGACATGCATAAATGAAATAAACACATGCTTCAAGTGAATGTGGGAGCTATTGCAGTAGATGTTTTTAGACAGAGAGAGATTTTACAAATCATTTATCTCTGGGTATTTTGTTGTTGTTTTTTTTAGACTAGTCTCACAGTAATGAGAACAGTGATAGTAAAGGTCTTTGCTGTTTTAGTCCTAAACGAACTCAAAGACAAGCAGGGACCTACAGCAGGGAGGAAATGCTTTCAAATTGAATTTGCTTTGTCCTTAAAGGTCAATACAGAAGCTTTTTAAGTGCAGTTAGAGATGCAGTCAAGCCCCTATAAGCAGTGAATTAATTGTAGCTGCTCTTTTCTATGACGACAAACACTCGAGCAACGTGTTGTTGGCATCATTTATCAGAAAAATACATTTTATATCAGATCCAAGGAGGATGCAGTAATTCTGGTTTTGTTACAGGGGCACCTGTGCAAGCCAGGTAACAGGTGTCCAGATCAAAATGAAGGCAGAGGTTGAAGAGTGTGGTCAGGCCTAAGAGTATGGACCAGTCATGTGATAATGTTGCTCAGTCCTCTGTTACCATGCACATTTTGCCATTTGTCTGTTATATACTGCAGGTGTTTTGCATGCATGTATTATTGCAGCATCTGATGACTTATAAAGCAGGCACGGAAATGTGATAGTTGAGGACTGAGGTCTTCAACAGGGGGTCCGCCGAGGTACTGCAGGAGGGTTGCCAAATTTTTGGTTATTTAGACAATTTTCTCAATTTTTTTTAGTTTCCATAATTACGTTCAAAATAAAAATGTCAAAATCAGCCTGTATGCATGATTATCATGCAATCAACAGACACAGATGATACTGGCATTGGTATCAACAAGGTCCGTTTACATACGGCAGTGGCACTGCCCCCTACTCACTGTTCCTATATGTTTAAAATAAAATCATTAATATGAACATGTATTATTTGTATTGAATGCACAATAGCAAGGTAGGTTTATACCTGGCACTGGGCCCAGTTTATTATAAAACAGTGTTATACATTATACAGTAGGGGGTCTCTGCTCCATCTCTCCATCAGTTTGAGGGTCTTTGACCTGAAAAACATTGAGAGAGACAGTAGGATCTTGTCAGCTCTGGAAGCATCTCACATTAGCGTTTTGTTGTCTTAACAGCTTCAACACCTGAGCAGCTTCAGCCTTGACAACCAGACAATATGAAACTAACTGACGTCACACGTGACCTCGCCGTCCTACGTGAGGCAAGAAAACATCTCTGTCCAATTTTCTTTCTAGAGGCTGATCTTCAGGTTGCTGACATGAAGCCAGCACCTCACTTACAACCATCAGAATGTTTTTTTCTCTCTTCATATTGGTATGTTAATTTATGCAGAAAATTGTGAATACAAGATGTATTTGCCTGCAACACTGTTTTGCCGCTTGATTCAGGGTAATTTATTTTCGAAACCCTATATGTGAATAGAACCATTACCATGAGGAATGAGGAACAGCAGGCACATTTAGCCAGCACGCAGCATGCTGGTGACAGAGGCTGATGCGCACAGTGAACATACTTTGCGGGGAAAACACACCCCGAGACTGATGGCCTTGCTTTTCCTCGGCGTCTGTAGAATGACTGCTGATCTGGCCGAACTGATTATCGAGCGTCACTCCAAAGCTAAATCAATGTGCCAGGTGACTATTATGCATGAGTTGCATGTTGCATGAATTTTTTTTGCCTTTGCTTTTTCATCCCTCTGTGGTGATGGGGGTTCAGCTGTGTGGCTGCAGATGACATTTCTGGGTACTGTCAGATTAATGTGGCCGAAAGAAGGCGTGAGGATTTCTACTTTTTTGTTTTTTTCCTACCCTCAGTGGTGGCTGTGGTGATCTGTTTTGATAGGGGAACATGACTGAAATAGCTGAGGACTCGAGGGGAGAGTCGGGGGGAGATTTTGACAACTGTACTGTAGTCTGGCAACATCCAAGTGCAGGGGACATTTGAAGGTGCATGTATGTCGGGAAAAAAAGTGTTGCCCGACAACTACAGGTCACCCTCAAGATGTAGTTATACCCAAGTTTCTGAGCAGTTTTCTCAATCTTCAAACTTGTTGCAGTGTTTGCAGAAGCACCACTATACATTAAATTTGATAACAAAGAACTTTGAGCGTGGAGCAATGATCCCTGCTGATTCTCAGGAGCTTAAAATCCCATTTGGGATGCGATGTGCTTTGAGAGATGCTTAAACTCTCACAGCATGTATCTTTAATTGAATCATGCGAGCTAACAGTTGTGCATTGAGCAAGCAGCTTCATTATGAATCACATTATCTGCTAAGAGACAACCATTCATTTTCCTTCTACATGGAACAAGCGGACTTTGTAAGAGACGGTGGAAGTGTCAGACTGTGGCATGAGCGGGAGCGCTTTGAGCACCAGCTGGAGGCAGAGAGGGCACTCGGTTCCCATATCTGCCTCTGTGATCTGAGGAAGTCTTATGTCAATAAATGAACAGACTGGGGGAAAATACATGTCCTCCCTGTGTCTTTGTGGCAAAAATCCATTTTAAAAGCTACTTTGTTGCCTCTGCACCAGGGCCCTTTGCCACACAGTCCTTGGTGGATGCTATTTGAAGCCCGGGGATGGGAACCATGAGTGCTGGCTGTTTATAGAGACAGAGGGGGTGAGGGGAGGGGATGGAGAACAATGATGAGGTAGTGTGGGAGATGAACAGATTGATAATGAATACACATACTCAGTGCATCTTGTTAAACACTTCATCTCACCGTTTTATTTATTTATTTTTTTTACAGTGCAGCAGATTTGGCATAAGGTCCCCACAAATAATTGCTTAAAGAAAAATCATAATGTTAATTTCTCAATTCATATACTTATATGCTAATATTGTGAGTTTATTCATTTTTTCATCAAGGCTTAGTTCACACAGAACGCCATGACATCTAGTGACCTGATATTTGAAATGATTCCTGTATTAACCAGTCTCTAGTTCCAGCATCACAAAATTATCTCCTTTGCTCTGTTTCATACTGTATAATTATATTTTGACTATTTCGATACTAAACTGACTACCGGTAGATTTTGCCTGTTACTCAGAAAAAAGACAAGACAACAATAAATACCTTTGTTTTTTTATGTTTGTTTTCAATCTTCATCGATCATTTATCAGTTATTTAAAGATATAATCTATTGATTGATTGATAGTGCTACCTGTAGTGGTTCCCATGAAAAATAAATTCATGCAAATAAATGAATAAAATATTAGATGGTGAATAGAGCTGGTGCACAGATGGATGCATCACCACCATTTCCAGCTCTTTTGTTCATCGCTGCACCAACTGCTGCTTTATGGTTTCTGGCTCTGACCCACTTTTCTTGGAGGTGGGTGACGTCACTCCATGAAACATTTCTCTTGTTTTGTTTTTTTTGTTTTGTTTTATTTTTTCTTTCCGAAGGCTGCATCGGTACAACTAAACAAGACTTGTATTCACCATCTGTGTGTGTGTTTGTGCATGCACGGGGTGCATTGTTAATGGAAGTGTTACAGTTGACAGCTCACAGCGCAGCCACCTGGACAGTACAGTCGAGGCCTAATTTTAGCATCCGCAGGCACAAACGCAAACTGACACCATCTCTTTGTCGTTTTTTTTTTTTCTCTCTTTTTGCCACACCAACAGTGACTTAAACACACACATGCGCGCACAGATACACACAGTGAGGCTGCAGGTGATGGCTGTTGATGGTCATTTCTGGAGTTTTTCTGATGCCCTTCTCCCTTACCTTTCTGTTTATGCTGCAAGATATCAGTACATGTTTTTTGGGGGGGCTCCTGGCTTCCTCTGTCAGATCCATCCTCCATCTTTGGGTTTGTGCCAGGAAGGTTAGAGAATTAGAAGATGAAATTCTGAAACTGGCAGGGAAAATGTCGGTAGACTGAATTAAATGGCTGTCGTCCTTCCTGTGCAACTTGCAGTTTGTATTTGTGTTGGGGTATGAAACTGCGTCTGAATGTTTGTTATTTCTGAGCGTGTTGTAAAATACCTGATGAACGGGACCTTGTGGTTTTCATTAGCACATGCACCGTCTTTCCTGCTTTACCTTTTTAACAGCCCACCTCAGTGTTGCAGGCTGCGCTCACATAGCTGCGCATCACGTGTCTCCTCATGACATCAGAGCATTTTTCTGCCTCAGCATCATTGCAGCGTGGCGAGGTCGTCGTCGGTGCATTTGCCACTCTTAAGCAGCATGTCTTTCCTCACCTGCCTCCTCCTCCTCCTCGTGCCTCTCAGGGCCATGAGGACAGATGAGTCACTCCAACAAAAGAGCCTTTTAAACCTCCCGTTCGCAATATGCCTGTCTATCTCTCAGACTGTCGACTGTATGTCAGCCTGCCTACCTGCCCGTCTCCCCTTCTTCCCCTCCTCCCTGTTTTGTTTGTGCCTGCCAGCCTTCGCCTTGTTCCACTAATTACATGTCTCCTTGTCTTCTAACCTGTCTGACTGTCTGTCAGTGCATCCACATGCTTTCCCATGTGCTTAGTCAACAGCTTGACTCAATACCCACAACAACCTGGCACATCGTCCTTGCACTTAAATACTCTTATCCCATACTCCAACCTGAGCGTGCTCTGACCTGCTTATCACACAGGATCATAAACATCAACAGTTTTTTCCTCCTCTTTTAGATTTATTGATCATCTTCATTCCATGCTCACTTTATAAAACAAAAGCACCAGATCTGCTTCAAATCAGTATTTAAAACACATACACAACACTCCTGCTTCGAGATCTCAGTGGCATATTATCGTCCTGCCTACTTACTATGCACAGCAGCACAGGTCTCCCATTCAGACTCTTGAGAGGCCTGTCCTGGTCTACTCCACTGTGGCCGACAGCACAAGCTGTGTGTGTGCATGTGTGTGTTTTTGTTGGTTGGCCAATAGTGCCGTTTCATCTCCTTCCCCTTTGGAGCAGCTCGTTAAACAGCATCCACTCCAGAAGTAGAGCTCTGCTTTTAAAGTTATCACATAGAAGTATTTGTAACCATGTGTGGTGTTGCCCTAGATGGAGGAATGTTTCAAGGATTTTTTTAGGTAGTTTTGGATTTTTTTAGGCTCTCTGGAAAAAACAGTCAGAAAACCAGTGTCTATTGTTCATCCCTCTCTCAAAAATCAGGTGTAAATCTGCATGCTGACGGGGAAAGCTTGGTGTGAGTTCTTTTGCATATGCGTTCTATTTAATCATGGGGAGAAAGGTATAATTGTAGTGTTTTCAAGGTGGTTCCTTTTTTTTATTGAAGGCTATGTTAGTGGCGCCCACTTCCTGTAGGTTGAAGGGTGGACCTCGCGTTGCTATAATAATAACACGTTCTCTGTGGCGGTGGTGTTCCTCCTGTTGTGAGGTTGTTTCCACTTCTTGGGACATTTTCTAAAGTTAGAGTTCCACTTTTCCAAGATTATCCTGAACCTTAGACTATAATATATTGTCAGAACTGAAAACATCATATTTTGAGTCCCACCGATGCTAGGAAAAGGGATTCATGTTTTCTTTTTCTATAGGTGCTTCCCAGAGCTATGACTCAATGCTGGTCAGTGTGCTGCTTTTCTTCAGTCTTCATGTAGTTTTTTAGGTTTGGCAGTGTCCTGTCCTGGTTGGCCTCATGTCCTTCAGCTTTTCCTACAATTACATTACAGTGTCTTGAGAAGAGACTGCAAATTACGTTAGCACTTCTGCTAGCAGCCCTCTGAACGGAAGCAATTAGGTCATTAAACAGTGTGTACCACATGCTGTTGTTCTCTGCTCGGTTAATGAAGCCCCACACATTACGTATTCTTTCAGATTCATGTCATTCAGACACATTTAAGTAATTTTGGAATCCAAACATGGCATAATAATTGACAGCCACTTTCAAATAATGTTGATCAGTGGAGTAGTAGTGCAGTTATTCCCACCCATAGTTTCACACATATACCATGTTGGAAGAAGGCATGCTTCTACTTGTTGCTCCCTGTTGTACATATGCATGTTTTGCAGTAACTTTTGGCAGACTTCCAGTGTTTTGTTTTTTTAACCCTCAAAACAATTTCACAAAGAACAAGTCATCAGAATAAAGAGAAGCATTATAAAGGTCACAAATAGAAGTGAAACAAGCAGCAAAAACAAACAAACAAACAAACATGAAAATGAAGTGAAATAGAAATGTAGGTTTTATAGCATATATTAGTTGAAACACGCTATTTCTGTGGCCTTGGTGCAGCTGCTGTGTGCATACTGATATTGAACTAACACACACAGAATACTCTTTTATTAACACAGCTGTAAACCTGTCAGCACTTCCCTGGGGGCACCACAGGATATACAGGACAGTGACATTAAAGGAAGAAAAAGAAGGAAGGCCAAAAGAGGGGTGAGAAATATAGAAAGGTATTTATTGAAGACTGTCCTAGCCTGAAACAAGATGACTTCGTAAAGAAAAGTGCATGTATGTGACATGTTGGATGGAAAACAGCTCACTGAAAAAAGTGCTGATAAAAGAAGAGATAAGACCGAGAATCGTATGTTTTGACGGGGCCCTAAGTCAATAAGAAACTGTTAAAGGAGGAAGAGAATGAGCTAGCAGCATCATGGAGAATAATGCTGTACAACCACGTGTTGATATTGAACTTGAACTGAAATCGCACCAGTTGAATAAATATGAGGACTGAAGCAGATGGAGTGACCCCAAATCCTCAGATTCAGTTTGAGGCCAGACTGACTTACTTTGAGGGTCAATCCAGATTAGAAGATGCCAGACCCCATGGGGAGCACATCGTGTGTTGTTGCCTTTGTAGAGCAGCTGTTTCGGAACAAATGAAGCTCTATCACCCTTTTACATTACGGGCTGAGCGAGCAGCACAGTGTTCATGCCACACGACCTCTGACAGATGCCTCACTGAGATCAGAGGGGAGAAAACTGTCAAGCCACTGGATGAGAGAAGGCATCTTTAGACAGGCTTTGATTAGATGAAACCTTTGTGGGTTGAGCTTGATGTCAGCTAGGGGCGAGTTTCTGTTCATAATTGCATCTCACACATATGTTTGTGTTCTCTTCGTTTCTTCACTTCAGTAGAAATGCATTCTTGTTGCCTCCTAAATCCTCATCACCTGGTTTCCATTAATATTCATCAAGCTCTTTTTTCCTTGAGGTGTGACCATGTCTCCATATGCTCTTAAAGTAATGTGTGTGTGTGTGTGTGTGTGTGTGTGTGTGTGTGTGTGAATATGGAAGGACAAGCCTCTGAATTTGAGTTTGAAAGCAAAGCAAGGCTGAATATGTTTGTAGGATCAATGAGAGTATTTCTGGGTAAGACTCCTTATAGCCAGCAGACCTTTTTTGGATCGATTTCCCATTTTGGTTCCAGCCACGTCGATGCAAAGATCAGTGTAGTAAAAAATATCTCAAATCAAGGGAATAAAAGGTTAACACTTTCAGTTCAGGTACAACTTAGATTCAACAGGATATTCGATTTACTGTGGTCTCATGCGCATCTCCGTGACCTCAAAGTGATGTAATTCCTTATTAATTTATTACGATGATGACGTTTGTCTTTAATTCACGAGTCAAGGGTGTTGAATTTGAGTAACTCAGGATCAAGGACAGGAGCATGATACCTTCTTTGTGTGTTTGTGTGTGTGTGTGCTTTCCTGTGCGTGGGCCAGTGAGAAGTAGCATCAGGTTCCTGCTCTGAGGCTGCAGTGTGTGTCTGCATGCGGTATGAGGAAGAGATAGGTTGGTCATGAGATGATGAGCTCACGATCTGACAAGGACGAGGAAGAATGAGAGTTGAGGAATTATCAGAGAAACAATGGAGGGGGGAGAACTGGGCTTTCATCTGGGGTAAGAACAAGACGGGAGCGTTACACATGACAAAATATATATGGGATAAAACAAATCAGCTGAATCTCTAACCGAACCGTTTCATTACGACGTTACAGTACTGTTTTTAGTTCATTTTGTGTAAAATATTTGCTGAAGATGCATCCTGGTAGTGCAGGAAAAACAAGAGCTTGAGCTCTTTCTTTAAAAAAAATATGGTATGGGAGTTAGTAGTATTCTCCAGTGGCAGTTTCCTTTATATTCTACTTTTGTTCTCCAGCTACACTCAGCTGAGGTTGGATGTGCAGCTATCCAACTCCTGCGCATGTCTCAAAGTCTAGAGTTTGTGTTTGTGTTTGAGACCTCTTTTATTTTTTTTGCCTTTATATTTCTCAAAAGCTACAGAAAGTTTTCTTGAGGCCAATGCACACACTCACAAATGTTGCCTTAACAATCCACTCAACAGTTGTGTTCCTGGTCGGTGAGCTGCTTCATTAGAGCAGCAGGAGTGCGAAGCCTTGTTCAAGGACAAGCAATTTGAACTGGCAGCCGTACGGGTAATCAGTACATCAGGGATCTCACATGCTATTTGTAGCGTAATGGACTGTAGTTTTGTATATTATTAGCTGTTTTCTATGTACTCGATGGCTGTCTAAGCTGTTCTCGTTAAATACTTGGCACATTCCTCATTATTATTATTATTTTTTAGCACTAATGAATTTTTTATTTCAAAAAGCAGCCTTGATGAATCCAAGGCAGTCTGTCTATCTGTGGTGACCATGGGCACATTTTTAGTTTGCCCTCACACTGATAGACCCAGCCACTCAATAATACATAAAAGAGGCCACCTTTAAACCCCCTGGATGATGGCTGTGGGACATCTTACCTCACCTACCCTTTAACCAACCCACTGGTGCCACCTTTTAGCCACAACCCCTTGGTGTCACTTCTTGTAACGGTTTCTCTCCTCTGTTCCTTCAGGATTGAAAAAACGTACCAGGAAGGCCTTCGGGATACGGAAGAAAGAGAAGGACAATGACTCTACGTAAGTCCTCACCCCCCTTCCTCATGTGTAATCCAAAGAGCATATTAGTCGTCTGTCACTGCTGAGAGTATTTACAGTGTTGCTGAGCGGTGGAGCGGAGAGCCAGCTCAAACCTCAGAACTGGAGTTTGTTATTTTAAGTAATAAAATTGATACACGAACAGCAGGCCCTGCTTATATACACACACACACACACACACACACACACACACACACACACACACTGCAGCAGAACAGGAGGATTACAATAAGTAAGAACAATTACAGGATTAGTATTAAATACAGTTCCTGTGGAAAAAGAGGTTAGACAGCTGCAGCTCCATTAACTTTGCACAGTCTAAGAGGTTAGAGCGGTCATGAGCCACTGTGGTATATTGTGTACTGTACTGTGCAAGTGGATCACTTAAACTGCCAGTATGTATCATCTGTGACGTATTATCACAGAGCTTCAAATTAATGTCTCAGTACTTTTGTGCATCCAGCGGCTTTGACTTGGCTTGTTTGCATACAGCTGATGTTATTTGCGAAATGTTCTGAAATTATGCAAATAACACATGACTCAAAATACATGTAATAGACCAATTAGATAGGGTATGAAGTACTGGGAGGGTCTGATGAATATTTGGGAAATCAGGGGTGTTTATCCAGTTTCTAACTGTGCGCGAGACACTCAGACACACTGTAAATGGTCTGTGGGAGTCGATTTGTGGAGTGAATAAGTATAGCCGGAGTGTGGTTATGTGAGAAGATTTTCTTTGAACACCCCTTTTTACATATTTAGGCTCAACTAATTAGCAAAGCACTTGATGTCAGAATGAAGAGCTTGCGTGTTAAATGACTTTTATGTTCTTCTCCTCTTTTTTTTTCTTCTTCTTTTAATTTCTCACAGGGGGTCCCCAGACAGAGACGGGGGTGTAAGTAACGGAAAAATATTTAACATATATCAGATTTTTTATTCATTTGTAAATTAGTCTCCGATGTACTCATGTATTACTGGAGGAAATCAAGTCTGGTGACTGTGAGGTACATTATTTGCTTTCTGTGCTCTTTTTACTTGCCAGGAACCCCAAGAGGTTGAATCGGTACTGAACACAGCTCCAGTCCTTTAGAGTAGTAGTAGTAGTAGAAGTAGTAGTGGTAGTAGTAGTAGTAGTAGTAGTAGTAGTAGTAGTAGGACAGTGTAGTGTGTAGAGCTTGGATTTATTATAGACACCACAGTATGGGTTCTTGAGCTCATTAGCTGCCAGTTTTGCCGTTTCAGCCCTGTTTTCATTAGCAGCCTCCTAAAGAGGGAAGGAAGAGGGGGGGAAGAGGGACAGCAGGAAATTCCCCAGTGACATTTTGGGATGGCCTGGAGAGATGTTCTGTAACTTGAAATATTATACAGCACTGCTGGCCAATCTGCACCATGTAGGATAATAACAATAAGTCTCATCATCACCAAGAGTCCATTAGCCAACCGGGCAGATATAAATTCACGTTTGCAAAATGTTTCAATAATGGTATTTAGTTAAATGAGTTTAGACGATGCAAACAAGAAAAAGGGCAAGAGAGACAGAACATCGGGGCCTGTGAGAGTAATTGTAGACACTTAAGAGCAGTCTCAGATGACATGACATTCAGACTTTGTAAGGTTGAGTTAGTTGCACCATAGTTCCACACTACAGTAGTTAACGTAGAAAAAGCCTCCAGTTGTAGCACAGTAGTGCAGCATACAGTATACTGCACAGTAGCTCCAGTGCGTGGTTGGTTTTCACTCATCCTGTTTCTCTCCTCAGTCTCAGAAGAAAACCAACGGGGCCCCAAATGGTTTCTATGGAGACATCGACTGGGACAGATATGTGAGTAGAAAAAAACCCCATGTGGAATATTTATTTTACACTTATTTGATCAGGTGATTCAGCTGATTCAGTCAACATCAGCTCACCTTTCCTCTTCCCCATTGAAAGCTGCTGTTTTGTTTTCCCTTGCACCGGATTAGCTTTTTGTATTGATCTGCATCATTGCAAAATCAATGATGAAATGAAATCAGTGATTACAGGCAGTAAGTCAAGTCAGTGGGTTACTTTCACTATTATCATTTGCTACATTTTATTGCTTGCATTGTAGGCTGGGATTATGACTCTGTCAATATGTACTCGGTCATGTTTCATTAAGCAGGGAGCCCGGTGTTTGTTATGACTGAAGGTCCCTGTGTTTATCGTCTGAAAATGTCAATGGGAACTTAAACTGTAGCTTAATGAACCTGCAGCACCCCAACTGAATCAACTTCTGTTTCCATTCTCAAGTTTTTATTTTCTTCCAACTAGTATCTTCACGATGTGTCACATGCGTATACAACATGACGTAATACGGATATTTTAGGAGATTTACACTTACTCACCGTTTGTGTTTCAGAACTCTCCTGAGGTGGATGATGAGGGCTACAGCATCAGACCTGATGAGGAGGAGGAGGAGGGAGATATCCTCACCTATTCTTAGTCATTTCACAGAATTAACTTGCCTTATGTTTCCCTCCTAAGTCACACTGGCTTACTAAAAATGGATTGCCTCCATTGCTGAGATAAGATTTAATTTTTTTGTTGTAAATCTCATTTACCGGGGAATATATTTTATCCCCTTTTTTTGTAAGCTACTGGGCCAGTGTGGGTGTGCTGGGGCAGTCAAAACCATTCCATGTATTTATTTTATTTTTTTTTAACTGTGAAAAACACATGAAAATCCTGTCACTCCATTTGCATAGGATGATTAAGTGCGCCAGCTGCTTAACAAAGTGTCAAAACATCCAATTACAAAGCGCTTTAAAGCTCAAAAGGCATGAAACAGTGCCACAGAAGAATGACTCATTGATGCACCAGACGTGAACAGGAAGTTGAAGTGAGGAAAAGCCCCACAACAAATTTGTGAAATCAATAAACTGATTCATAGAGACATTTACTGTGTGCAGTAAATGCAAACTTAAATTTGTATTAGATCTTAGCCATAATCCCCTCACTGTATCTGTTAGTTAATTCATTAGTAATGTTGCAATGTTGTAATGTCACAAGCAAAAATACAGAATAATATTTTGTTCCTCCACTTTATCAGCTGCACTCGGAGATGCTTTTGTTTTTTCTAGAGCAGTAACACTTTCAAGACTAATAAATTAGGTGGTAGAGACACAGAGCAAAGATTGACCTTCCCCGTTTCAACTGATAAATTAGGAGTTACCAAGGATGTGGTTCTGAGTTTAGACGCCCCCAACACAATCACATATAGTTGCTCTCTTAACATGTTTTATAAATACTAGACTGTTTGAGGAAAGGGACTTTGCTTTCCAAGACTTTGCTTTCCTTGACTCAGTGCTTCCACCTACCATCAAGAAACCCCACTTCTTCTCCTCTGACGAGTCGGAAGGAGAGGAGGACCACAGGAAAAAATTCAAAATCAAGATCAAGCCGTTGCCGTCAAATCAGGTCACGTCGACACCCTCGGTCGACGTGCTCAAAGCTTCCATAGGCAACATAGCTCTGTCCCCGTCTCCTCTGGTGAGTAGCTCTGACGTCACTGCTGGGTTTCACTCACCGAGCGTCTCATGTTAGTGTGCAGTTGGTTAAAATGTGCATGTGCAAATCTCTCCTGAGTCCTCATTGTCTAACTTCCCTTTGAATAATGTAGAAGTAGTAGAAGTAGGCATAGATTTTTATGTGCATAGACATGGTCGAGCATGCGTCTTACATACTGATGATTTGTTTCCCCACTGGGATCCTGCATGATATGTGAGTGCTTGTATCTACTCAGCTGCTGCCCGTCTCTGCAGTGTGTATTCTGCTTTATTCCACTGTTTCAGGACTCTGAATGGTCAGTAATGCCAGTATGCAAGACTACGTAATGTCTCTGTGTGAGTCCTAGACTGAAATCACAATCCGTGTCCTTGTAATGAATAGGCGGCAGCTGATTATATGATTCCATATAGTTAAGTCTTAATGATTGTGATACTTCTTCTCACGATGTGCAGCTGTCAACTAGTGCAGTGTGAAGGTCCTGTTTAAAACGACACAGCTCAACTGATGAGTCAAGCTCACATCCTCTCTGGACAGCCTGTAATTAGCAGTACTGGGACTCCAAATCAGGTTTTGGCCTCCCCTGCCTTTATAGCTCCTACCTACATTTCCAATGTTCTCCAGTGAGGGCGATTAGCTTCAGTGTCCGCTTTGAATAATTCAGGTAGGAAAGTGGGCACAATGAGCCCATGAGTCGGTCTGCTGTATGGTGAGATTGCTTGTGGTCATTTGAGCTTCAGCCCTTAATAATTCAGTCCAGACTCAGTGTGTTGATCCACAGACTCTGTTCATCTGATCAGGTGTGAAGGTCTTTTTGTGCTGGCAATGGTAGCGTGCACGTGTGAAGGAGAAATTAAGAAAGCGCTGTTTATTTTTTTCCCCTGTTTTTCTTTTTTAAACTGATAAATATAAGACTGATGTTTGACAGGTATATTCCAGTTTTACTCAGTTCGAGTTGAACTAGTTTGAGAACTGGTGTGAAATTCAGCCAGATGAGTTGACAGGGGTCATGATGCCACAATTGTGTTCCTTAATCTGTGGCTCAAATTGATTCTCACCATGTCAGACTTTTTGATCTGTCTTGTTTCACGTAAAAAAACATAGTGAAAGGTTAATCATTAAAACCATCAGTTTATTAAAAATGCCAAACGTTCAACCTCTCACATTACTGTGGTTGTAAATTGAATATCTTTTGGTTCTAGACTTTGTGCAATTTGAAGAAATCAAATACTGACTCCTGAGTAAATAATGATGAAATGAAGAATGAAAGAAATGAAGTTTTGCTCTTCATTGCATCGCAGTGTAATGGTCACAATCAGGAAGTAATGTATGGGACCTTTTTTCCCTCAGACAATTTATCAGAAATAAGCTTTTTGAAATTCCTATAACACAGTCAGTGTCAACCAGGATCAGGACATTGGAATTACTCGTCTGTCTGTCTTTGTGATTACGAAACTTCCACCTTCACCTCTACCAGTTCAAATTAGCATCACGTTTGCCCAGACAGAGCTTTTCCCTCGCACATAAATTAAATGAGTCACACAGTCACTCCCAGTCCCTGGCAACACAGGCTAACCTTGGCTGTGGACTGACAATAAAAATGGTCTGATGAAAAGAGGCCGAGGAGCCAAATGTTAACTGGCCTCCGAAAGCAAACACTGATTCTTTCCACTTCTTTCTTTCCCTTGAACTAGTCCAGTCAAACTTTACTCCCAGACTAAAACATTCAAAAAAAGCAAGCCTCACACTGGATAACAACCCAGAGCCATTTGAATATCTTACACACTGATCTTACTCTTCCTGTCCTGGTTTTCTTCATTTAATATGACATTGCAAGGTCTCACCCCATCTTAGAGACACCTGCCAAGTATTAAACACCCATATTGATATCGGGTGTTGCATATAGCATTCTGCATTAGCTTCTTTTCTGTGCTTATTATTTGTCATATTCTGCATGAATTATTCATATGTACACAAGCTCAGTGAGAGGGACATGATGATGCAGGTTAACAGCTTATTTCACATAAAAGCTAAGCCAGGATTCTGTGTTGACATCATGTTAGATGGAGTCGTTTGTAATGTGTAGGTGGGGGAATGAAGGATTGACTGAATGCATCGTGGAGCCATAGTGCTACACCGACTTTATTTGCCTATGTTGATGATTGCAGTTGTAAATGACTGCCTGAATTTTGTTTTTCTTTTTGATGTTGATGCACTGTCTGCTCTAGTCTTGTAACGACGTCACCCGTCTCTTCTCTCTGTCTTTTTCACTCATCCTTCGCTGCCTCTAATGATGATGCTAACCTCTGTAGAGGAGTCCGGTAAGCCCTTGCTTTGCATGTTTGATGTATTTATGTCATTTTTATGTTTCTTGGCTGTTCAGTCTCTCATCGCTCATGACTGGCCAGTGAAATCTGCTGTGTTGCTGGAAATAAGCAAACTAGAAATGAAGCAAGATATTAACCAAGTGTGTTTCAACTGTAGGTTTTATAATTGGCCCAGCATTTATTACACCATAATGCATGTATGTGACTGCTCAGCATTTTTATGACACATGGAAGTGGATTTGTTTGCCTCCTTACAAGACGGCTTATTTTAGTTTTTTTCCCTGCTGACTAAGATATCTTAAATCTGATTTTAATTGATTCTGGAGTTTCCACTTCTCAGTCCAAGTAAAAGACTTAAAGCAGTGAACGAGGCAAAGGGAAGGTCAAAGTTGGAGTTAAAATGTTAGAAGTTAAAAAAAAAGGAAAGAAAAATCTTGCATCTTACATCTTGCACCATGTTTTCCATCATCTTACTGTCTGCCAGTATTTTGTCTTACAACATTTTATTTTTGAGAAATTTTTCATGTTTCAGAATATGTTCCACTGATGTAGAAAGCAACAGCGCAATCTGGTCTACACAGGGAGTCCCTTCAGGGAAAGATATGAGATATGAACTGCCACAATTACAAAATGCTTCATTACTCGGCACCAGAGGCAAACATGCAGTGTTGAATTTCAAAAATGAAAATCTCCTCATCTTTTATAATGCCTGATTTCAATTATATCACACACTGTGCTGTCTGTGTACAACAGTTTTCTCATTTTAAAGATCAGTGACAGTAGCTGATGGAGGCTAAAAGGTCACAGTGCTTTACTCTGAACACTTCCTGTTTACATAGCGCAGGGAGACACTGATTGGCTATGACAAACGGTGTTGCCCTGTATCCTGCACCAACTCATCCAATAACATTAATCCTTTCCACCAGCATGTCCCACCCCTTTGTTGCATCACTTTAATCACTCATGGCTCACTGAACAACTGGAACAAGCACGAGAGAGAGGGCTGATGCGAGGGGGAACTGGATGCAGGCAGATGGAGAGATTTCCGTAGAAACGATCGAGACAAACAGGGCAGATGGGAGACTTACAAGAGGGAATGAGGGGAAACATACAAAAGATCAGATGGCAAAAACTACAGTTTTAACACAGAAATATGACCACATAAAGACCCAGTGATGGAGAAGTGATTGCAGCAGCTCGGCAGCGTATTTTGGGTATTATCCAAACACATGGGGTTTACATACAGATCATATTAAGGATTCAGGCAAATACCCTTCAATTGTAACATTTTGTTTTCCCTCATCATCACAAACAGAAGATTGCGATGTAAGCATAAAGACAAACATGCAGAGCTGCTTCCTGATCCCCACTTGCCTTGTTACACACGACTTATTGAGCAACTTGCATGTATAGACAAAACTCCTTAAGCTGGATAAGACAACAATCTAACACAAAAGAGCCTAACACTGTTTTTATGGACAAATCTGAGCCACCAAGCCAAAATTCTTCGTCACTCCTCCTGGTATACATAGTATGATGTCTGCTTTACTGATTTGTCACTCTCTGACCAGGTATCTCTTCTCTCTTCCTTTTTGCTGGTCACAGAGACGTAGCCCGGTAAGTGTCCTTTTCTTCTGTCTCCCAGGGGTCAGGCTAAATATGTCACACAGCTTCTTGTACCCTTTTTTTTGCTTGACAACTTGACCTTGGGTTTGGTTGAATAAGACTGAATACACGTAGGTGCGTCAGCCGCCGAATCAGTGGGTTAAAGCTTTAAGATAATTTGCTGATTTATGTAGAATTATTTCCAGATTCTCAAGACAAGTTGTGTGCTTGGTACTTCTCTTTCATCTCGAATGGCGTCTACCTCAGTCTGTGTAGTGGGTGAAAATTTGCACTCTTGAGAGCTGGATCTTTTGATGTCTGTCTTCAGTCACTCCCCATCGTTGTGTCTTCTCATCTGCTCCTGTCTCTTCCCCTCCCTCTGTCTCCATATCTGCCCTCGGCCATTCTTGGCCTCTTGTGTCCCTCTCATGGCAAATTCATACATATGCTTAAATACGTGTTTATAATCCCAGCTGGAGAGTGTTGTTTGTGCTGGTGCCTCTCCAACAACAAAAACAAAAACTCATTTCTCTTTTAATCTTCTTACGCTTCAACCTTATCAGTCTCGCACCTTCCTGAGTACCAGGGATGACTTCTTAAGACTTCAAAAGCATGTTTTGAAAGCTTTCCAATATTTCTCGCTTTGACACCTCAAACCAGTGCTCACGGCAGTTAGTTCACTGCAGACAGCAGCAGCATGTTACCAAGATGCCATTTTCTGGCTCGTGTGTTATGGTTAGTGAGCTTTACATTACCTTAATTTGAACTGCAGTCCTAACGATATAGATTCTTATCTGATATTGCTGTCAAGGGGATTTGTTACAACTCTCTGGCACATGTCAATGAATGTGTTCAGTTTGTGTACTGTAACGCAGAGTAAAAAGACTATTACTGATAATGATGCTATTTATATTATAATCACCTCTGCAATGCAGGTCAGCAGTAGCCTATTTTGTTTGTTTGCAATTAATAAATAAGGGTATAAATATATAAAGGATTTAAATGGGTTCTGCAGTCACGAAGTTGATTTATGGCGTAGAAATAAGAGTTTTTCCTGCACCACTGTGTGTGTGTGTGTGTGTTTGTGTGTGTTGTTGCCTACTGCTGTGTAGCTTGTAGCTGGTCAGGAAGTTCCAGAGGTCTCATCAAATTAAGTCAACCCAAGGCTGCAGATCATCCTCTGACCTTCTCTACTGTACACTCTGCGTCACTGTTCTGTTTGAGCCACACAGCTTTCTCATAATTAATCCAGTTGAGAGCTCTGACATTTTACATTTTTCTGTGTATTTTGCAACAGCGTGCTTCTCAGTGGTGACTTGGCTTTTGCACATAACTTTAACTCTTTGTTGTCTACACTCTTGAGGGTTTGTGTGCTTGTGCGTTTACGTTTTACTGTTTTCTTTTCCTATTACAGGGTTTGAAAAGGAATACATCCAGTAAGTATCAAGTTCACTTTTTAATGGTGATGAATTAGGAGAATTTGATGCAAGGACCACACTTGGTAAACACATTTGTCATGTGGTTCCAGGTGAGGAGATTGCCAGACCGAGACGTGTCGTCCCTACTGTTCCCACTGTGGCCCCCACACCAGCTCCAGCACCACAACCCCCCAGGTAGGTACCTCACTGTTTATTGACTCTTTCCCCCCACAGACATACTGTGTGTGTGCATGCATACAACACAGTCACAGCAGTTTATTGACAGAACGCTTAAGTATTAGCAACAACTTTCAGCATAGCCACTAATTGCCTTCATGGCATTGCTTTCATGGTAAATCTGCCCACACAAGCAGCCATTGCAACACATTTTGCTATTACAGTGGAGTTAACAACCTGTTACTTGCAGCAAGTTCTCTCCACCTCTGAAACACTTCACCAGTATTTACACTTATAAGGAAAATGTAAGCGCAAACAACCAATAAAACCCTCTGAAAAAAACCCATAATTGGCCGAAGTCTCTCACTTCTGGGCGAGAATTTCTGAAGCAAGAGAGTGTGTCAATGCTCATTACTTCTGTTTGGTAGATCCTACTATAAATTGCATCGCTTTCGCTCTGCAGCAAATCAGATTTTCTCAGTTACTTCTATATTAAATAACTACATTTATAATGGCAATAAATCTTTCAGAATAAACTTGGCCTGATAAGGCAAACCTCTTTGGATTATACTCCTGCTTGATAAACATGTTGTGCGTTAAACATATGGTTAATAAACACTACAAATATTTACGATGAATTTCCTTGACGTTTGCCCCCCATTAAAACTTTGAGGCAGATACTGAAATAGTGTTGCTGCAGGGACTCTTGATGGTGACAGTGTCTCTCCATTTAACAAGACTATGAAGTGTTTTGTGCCACAGGAACTAAATCTCAGATTTTTTTTTTAGCTCGAATTTACGATAAATTATCATGACTGTTCCTAAAGACAAGTGGGCCTTAAAGGTAGGGTTGGAGATCCTGGAAAAACGGTTCTAGTAGGCCACATTTTGAAAATACACCAGTCAAAAGTCCAAGCCCCTTTCCTCAGACTTCTCTCTGAAGCTATGCCTCCAGAGCGTCAAGGTCACATCAAGGTGAAGCCTCGCTACACGCGACGGTACTTTCCCTTCCCTGACTTTCCTCAAGCAATTGTGTAAAAAATGCCACAGAAC
Organism: Trachurus japonicus; assembly: GCF_045865225.1. Lineage (NCBI taxonomy): Eukaryota > Metazoa > Chordata > Actinopteri > Carangiformes > Carangidae > Trachurus > Trachurus japonicus. The sequence continues at coordinate 24,067,988 of NC_140910.1, forward strand.
AAGATCCCCAACTCTACCTTTAAGTCATATTATATTGTTTTTTGAAGTTTGATTGAGAGTGTGGTACAGAGCTATGGTACAGATCATTTTCTATATATCCTTTTGTAACTCATATCCATGTAACCTCCATTATATCCCTTTACATCACTGTGATTGAATGCAACACAGGGTCCTTAACATTTCACATATCTTAATAACCACTGAGAGTTTGATTGTACTGTAATTGTGATAGATATTAACCATTTGATAAATTGTAGGAAAGTAGTCTTTGGTGACCTGTCACTAGGTGAACAGAAAGGAGACGGTACTGTATGTGCTCTGCAACTGTTCCCTATTGTGACCTGCTGTAAAAACATCTTCTGTCCTTTCTCTGTCGCAGCAGTCAACAAACACCCTTCCCCGAAGACACCACAGCCTTATTTGGGCCTCCTTTAGAAACAGCCTTTGGAGAACAGAAAACTGAAGGTAGCACTCCTCCTGTGTCTTTGTCAGTTTGTGTGAATGCGTCTTTGTCTGTATCGGTTATTAGAATAAGTTTTGCAGACGGATTTTTCCAGCATTGGTTTTGTCTAAATGTGTAAACAACACAATAAGAAAGGCTTTGTGAAAACACACTTATTGTCTCTCTAAGGCTGCCAGCTAAGCCCTGCTTGGCTGTCATAGCAGATTTCTCTCTCTCTGTCTCTCCTTCTCTCTGTCTCCCACTGTCTCACCTGTTTCTCTAGCATCACTGTTCTTCCCTCAGTCTCACTGTTCAACTGAGGTCAAAGTTGAAATTGTTACTCAGAGCTCATGCTCATGTGCACACTGCAGCTTGTTAATATGCAGATTCTGTTGCATCCCGCTCTCTCATCCAGCCCAGTAGGATTTAGTGATGCAGGCTGTAGGAGAGCTCTTAACTGTTACGTAACTGCCATGCCAGGCATAACTAACATCAGCTCGGCACAAATTTCCTTTATATATTCATTCATTCAGACCAATAGAGCCGCTCTGCATCTGCCAACTGTTTATGTTTTACTGTCTCTCATATTATAGGACTATCTTCACAGAATATAAGAAGCATGTCATGTAAGAAAGGAGTAGAACTGTGTGATACTAATAAAATAATTTGATTCATGAAGTTCATTAGGACCGTCTAGCTAAACTAATAACGTCTAAATCAATAGTCTTGCTAAAAACTCTGCCCTCATTAAAGTACTCACAATCAGTTTGAATGGACTAGGCTGCAACCACATCTTCAGTTGTTCCCGTCTTGAGTCTAATCCTGTCGTACACTGCCCCATTAGCACTGACATTAGTCTTGGCAAGACAAAAGTAATGAGTTGTCTTAATGTTACAGCACATTCTGTAGTTTGCCACTAAAACTGGAAGCCATTCTTTTGCTGCCTAAAGACGTTTATTGACATATTGATCTTTGCTCTTCTCAATCTCAAACCTGCCCTAAACAGTGAGAAAAAATTAAGTGTTTTGGTGCTAATGCCCCTGACTCGGCCTGTTCTGTCCCCTCCTGAACTTAGCGGTTCTGTCTGAGACCGATGCGTGGGGTGCTCCTCTGTCGGAGCCAGAATCCCCTTTGACGAGGTCCTTCCCAACAGGAAGTAAGTTTTGTAAAGCCCTGCATCTTGTCCGCACTAACTACTTCCTCTTCTCCCTGGAATGACTGCACAGACCCATCTGCTCACCTCATGAACCCCCTCATCATCCAGAGCTGCGATCTGATGCAGTCGGGCAATAACACTCACCCTCTCTCTATATAAACAGCCAGCTGTAATCTATTTCATTTCATAAGCCATTTCACAACCAAAATGATGCGGTGTTGGTTGTAGTTTATTAAATGGGAGGCATTCAGTGCCTGGGTCCCATACTGCACCAAACCCCTCCCCCCCTCCTTTGCATTTGGGCATGGTGGTGGTGACTAAATATTCTGTGTTGCATGGTGGATGGTTTGTGGGATGATCCCTTCTCTTCAAGTTTTCGTGGTTGTGTTTGGCAGGTGGAAATAACACAGTCATGTCTGAAACGTTCAGCTTTTGTTACAAGGTGATCTGTGCCGTTTAAAATCAATCTATAAATCCTTTTTTAATTTTTTGTCAAAGTCAGCCTTGTATGCAGCCCCACCGTTATGTAAAGAAAATTCCCCCAGTGACATAAGTGACCGTTCCCTTTATACACACAAGTGCCAAATAAACAATCACTGATGTTTATAAGGCACTGATCCAGGAGGCACCTGTTAGAACTGACAAGAGACTATTTATTTTTGCTCTTATGTCATTGCAGCTCCACCTCCACTCCCACCCAAGAATGTCCCAACAACTCCCCCAACAAGTGGCCCCCCCTCTCCAGATGCCGACAGTAAGAAATCTTCTTATCTGTTTCTGTCTCCTGCTGTAGTTCTCCAACTTTTTTACATTTAATCTCAGCAGCCGCTTTATCTGCAACTCTCTGTCTTTGACTTTCTGTTTACTCGTCTGTCTGTCTGCCATGTTTTATCTCTCTGTGTAAACAAATAGAGGCCTCTGATTGGTCACTGGCTATCTGTGTTTCAGAAGCGTCAACAGAAGCCGACGGCAGGAAGCCCTCCATAGCAGACTTGGACAACATTTTTGGACCGGAGGCGGCTCCCCCTGCTGGCGAGGAAACGAACGACATGTGGGTCTGCTTCAGTGAAGAAGCCTCTCAGCGGCCGCCTCTACCAAAGGACCCTGCACCTCCACTCCCCTCCTCCCCTCCTCCTCCAGAGGAACCAGCACCTCCGTTACCAGCCTCCCCGCCCCCGCCTGAGTCTCCTGCCCCTCCTTTACCTACATCACCGCCTCCCCCAGAGGACCCCGCACCACCTCTCCCTGCCTCCACTCCCCCAAAACACGACCCCGTTCCCCCGCTACCAACCTCCCCGCCTCCCTTAGAGGAATCTGCTGCACCTGCCACCCCTTCAAATCCTCCCACACCCGAGGAGCGAAATCCTCCCACACTCGCCTCCTCTCCACCCCCCGCGCCACTAAAGGAGCTCGCGTCTCCCCCGGCATCCTCTCCCCCTCCTGCCGACTCACCTGTCAGCATCCCGCCAGCTCCCGTTCCTAAAGCTAGCACCCCTCCAGCAGTGACTCCCCCCTCCGAGGAGCCTACAGGACACTCCGTCCCACCGCCGCCGCTCGTCCTGTCTCAAGAGGAGCAGCCCAAGAACACAGACGCCGCCACCCAACCCAAAGAGGATGTAGGCGAAACCGTCAGCTCGCCCAAAGATGCCAGCCAGGGGAGTCGGAGTACACCTCCCCCACCCCCTCCCCCCACATACCGGGCAGTAGTGTCGTCACCAGGGCCCACATCTGGAGCTGGTGGCACAAACAGCGGTGAGTTGACTGGTGATGGAGAACAGTGACTTATTGGCACAGTCACACAAAGAAGAGACAAATTTTTTCTGGTTGTCATGTCGGTTAGATAACAAGTTATATCAATAGCATCCACATGAACAAGGTCAGTTCATTTTCTTTCAGCTGATTGCACCATCTCTCTAATAAACTTGCACAAGCTGAGCCGTGATTCTGCAATTTTTATTCCCCAGAAAAGAGGTCAGGCTATGCCCTGGTTGGATGAGCAATACCATTCTACTGCAGGACCGTGTTACGCTAACAGAGTTTTTTTTGTTCTGACTGACACATAGTTAAAGGTCAGACTTGACATGGGTTGAACATTTTCATTTTTATTGCAGATTCAGTGGGAGTTTTTCTCCTGTCAGAATCACTTTAAGGTCTTATTTCAACTGCCCATGATTTGGGAAACTATTTAAATTGTAATGAGCCATGGACTAAAACATGAAATAAACACAAGAGAGAAAATGATTCAATGAATAAGTAATACTTATAAATGTATGATTTAATAGGTTAGTAGTTCGCCAAACAAAGTGTTTGACTTAAAACTGAGCGCAGACTTGGGGTTTAGCAGAAAGACGTAGAATCATCAATAGTCAGCCGTGACAGATACGGAGGGGAAGGCCACCAAAATAATCCTTTATAGAAGTATGCATGATGGGAAATGACAATGGTCCATTTTAGGTGAAAAAATAATTTCAAATGAAACAGAACTCAGATTTTTACTACACCCCAATGTGCCTCGGACCTTTTAGTTCTGGACTGCTTTTTATTTGTTGACAACTTACCTGCACCAGGACAGTCTCCATGCTGATTTTTAACTTTGAAACAGAACTCGTATTGGAGCACTCACTCTAGATGTTTGCATGAGGCAGTAATTTGAGTCTGTTTTAGTGAAAATAACTCACTGCTCTGAAATGTAGTAAAAAGTTAGAATAATCAATGTGTATCCAGTCTTCAATCTGTTCTATGTCATCCCTGTCGTGGTGCTCCAGACTGAGGTGGACTGGTTTCATTGAGGCTCGATGTCCCTCTGTTCTTCTCTGCAGGTTCCTCCTCTCCAGTGAGACCTTCCACCCCTTCGTCAGTCAACCCTACCCCACCACCTCCTCCACCTCGCCCCCCTTCAAGGCCCAAACTTCCTCCTGGGAAACCCTCTGTAGGAGATGTGGTAAGATTTTAAATTGTTGTGTTGTTATTCTCTTGTGTTGCTGTCACTCTGATGACTTTTCTTACACTAATGTGGGTGTTCAGTCATTGATTGTCTGTCATGTTGTACAGTAACTGGCTTATGTTGAAATAAACTTTTATAACAGTGGTTCCATCAAACAAGTTTAAAGGGATAGTTCAACATTTTGGCAAATTGGCCTATTGCCATAATCCCTATAGCCATAGAGGTAGGCTCATTACCTTAATTGTTGGTGCAAGCTGTTTTTAGATCCGCAGGAGAGAGACGCGAGCTGCTCAGCTAACACAACGGAGACGAACGGTACTTGCATAATTATTTCATAGCGTAGTGAATGTGCAGGTCACAACTTGTCAACGAGAGCGTCTTCGAGTTGTTGGGTTGTGTATTTGATGAGTTTGATGAGGGAAAGGCTTGTGTCTCTGCCCCGCTGATCTAAAAACAGCTTGCACCGACAATTGAAGGTAATGAACCTACCCCTAAGACTATAGGGAATATGGCCAATTTGCCAAAATGTTGAACTATCCCTTTAACACAGTCGGTGCTTAAACTGATTATTCCAAATGATTTTTTTTTTTAGCTCATCACTCAACATTTCTCCCTTTCATCTTTTCAGAATCGCCCATTCAGCCCACCGATCCACTCGGCCAGCCCCCCTCCCATCGCCCCGTTAGCCCGGGCTGAGAGCACCTCCTCCATCTCCTCCACCAACTCGATGAGTGCCGCCACCACTCCCACTGTCGGCAAAGAGCTCTCCGTGTCTGTGACAGGTGTGTGCCCCATCAGTCGTCACTGAGCTGTGCAGCCTGTCGTCTGTGGTCACAGAGGCAGCTGAACTTAACTGTTCATGACTGATATTAAAAGTTTGTTATTGATTTTATGCACCGGCCCCATCCTTCCTTGTGCTCAGAGTCTGTTTGGAATGAGTCATTCAGTTTGTATTTATTTATTCATCTTTTTTTTTTTTTTTGCATTTTTTGGAAATGCTGACAGTTTCTCAGCAATGACGATCCACTGAATGATGAATATTAATAATTCAGCGGCACGCTCACTTTTCTAATTATCATAGATGATTAAAGCCAGTTCATGTAAAATGCTACCAAACAAATATGTAAAAATGACTACAGTTATTTTGTATACTGATTTCTACTCATTAAGAATAGGAACTAATTACTCCTTAAGATCTTATTTTATACAGTCAGTTATTAAACTGTGCATAAATATTGTGTCTGGTTTCGGTTACCGCACTAATTCGGATTCACGCACACAGTAGGAGGTGAGAATATGAAGCCGGGTGTTAATTTTAATGTGCGAACGTCCCCGGTAAACCTGCCCTTAATGAATTAATGACACAACAGTTTATACTCTGCCATCTAACTTTAGAGAAGTCAGCGGTGGAAGGGCCACACAGTACGGAGCTGTGAGTTGATAATAACAGATCTCAGTCGACTGTAACATGGCTGAGTCATAGATTAAAAAATACACACTGGAGGCAGCAGCAGTTACATAAAACCAAAATATAGTCCCAGGTTGTTGGAGGTTGCTTTTTTAAACAGATTGCAGGGACAAATAAGACAAATAGCTTCTCTAGATCCAGACTGCAACATGAGAAATTATATCTGAATGGTGATTTTACTGAAATCTCTATTACAGCCTGTAATTCATACATAATTTATTTATTGTGGCTTTGTTTATAGGGCAGAAAGCTGATGATTTTTTTAAATTAGAAACTTTCCCACTTTCATTGCTCTTTGATTTTGATATTTTTTCCATCATATTTGTTTTATTTAGTCATATTTTGGGGTTGATTCACTTTTGTTTTGTGTGCACAACAATGCTTTTCAGATTTTTCATTGTTTTGATTTTTTTTTCTTTCTGTTTTTGTTTTGCCGTTTGTTTGTCTCTTTATTTGTCCTTTGGCTTGTCAGAAGACGATGCTTATGTAGACAAACTGCCCACCTTTGAGAGACACTTTGATTCATTTGCAGGTATAGTACAGATCCCCTCAGAGAGTGGAAGTGGGAAGGGGTTGGGGAAAGGGGGTTTGGAGAATGTGTTCCTTTGTCAGTTTCAGTCCATCGGATGCTCTTTACCCAGAGTGCACTTGACATGGAAGGGTAAAGGCCATCGTTGAGTGTTTGTGCTTTTCTCGATTGATGTCAGTCAAAGTGCGTCGGTGTTAGGACAATGAGAACAAGACTTGTTTTTTTAATTATGATACCAGTCTTTTTTTAAAATACAAAAAGTACAAAAAGACGTCTGCGTCATTGCCCTAACACCTGCCTATTTGACTAGTCTGTTCAGGTTTTGCTGGAAGATATAGGGATATACCACACCTTCATTTTTTTTTCTTTTAAAAGTGGCAGCATTTTTCAATGATATCATCATTTCTCATCGTTTTGCTCTTTGCTCTTTACAACTCACCTTCCCACACATTTCCCAAGCATTTAATAGATATGATAGCCTTTCTCTCTTTCTCTCTTCTATTGCATCTTATTCATTCCCACTACACTTGTTAGCCTCATACAAAATCTGCCAAAAAAATGAAAGCTGTGGTGACACAAAAAGCTCCATCTATTGCATAATATTTTTTTTTCCTCAAAAAAAAAAAAGTTTTAAAGTGTCTTCCCTTTTGCCCATCTGCCCACTCGTGAGACTTTTCTCTCTGTTTTTATGACTGTGCACCAGTGGCTGTCTTGCCATGTCGCCATGGCAACCTCCTGTCTCCTCTCTCGATGACACACATTGTGTGTGCGTTGCGGTGCAGTCACTCCCAGATACCTTCACTCTGAGTCTGCGCCACAAGAGTGTGTTTGAGTGTTTGTGTGCTGTGTGTTCAATGAGCGTGTCTGAGGAGCTCCTTATCTGTGGGCCCTTGAGATCCATGTTGTCTGTCGTTCTCTCTCTCTCTCTCGCTCGCTCACACGCACGCACGCACGCACGCACACACACTCCAACACAAACTCTCACGCATACTGTCAGATCAGAGCTGCTGCTTACAGAGTCGTTTGAAGTCTGGCATGAGAATTAGGCTGAATTAGGCAGGCAGCAGCTGTTTGGTATTCATGCCACCCTCCTCTGTGCCGCTGGAGTAGCACGACACAGCCTCAAGTTCAACCGATCTCCACCGGCCGTAAAGCCTCCCGTTTACTCCCATGCTCGACCCCTGACGCCCACCTTTCACACTTGTCACTCACGCACTCTGCAGCCAAAGAAAAACACGACCCCAGTCCCCCCTGCCGTCCCCATCCAAACACCTGCCCTTTTGTTCTCTTCATGAAGCTTTATTATTGTTCTCATTGATTCATCACTCGACACTCACTCACACCACACACCTTAACTGATGCGACCTCACAAATGATCAGGCAGACATTAAATAAACTTATTTGACACAGCAGGTGTCCTGTTGTTGCTGCAGACAGACACCCTCTCTGGTTTAGCATCTTCTGGTCCAACTGGTGGTGTGTCCCAGCTCAACATCTAAACACCACCAAGTCTGATATCCTTGACCAGAGACAACACGATCAGCTGGAAAACTCCTTTTCATGAAAGCCTCCACGAAACGTAGCTGAGAAAATGCCTTAAGTTGACACAACCGTTACATCCCTTCAGCAGTACCCTGTAGTCTCCTCTCTGCATCATCTCTCATCACATATTTTGAACAGTTATCATTTTAGAAGAAAATCAATTGTCAGGAAAAAATAAGCACAATTATGTGTAGAAATATGTTTTGATTCTTTCTCATCACATGAATCAGCTGAACCCACTGTCGCTGTGTGGTGTTTTGTTGTCAGTTGTTTACTGTGGATCCAGGCAATAACGACCGACTTACAAGCTCCCAAAAAATTATATCAAATACTAATAAACTTTATTGGATATTTCCTGGAAAGACACTGCAGGATTCAGGAATACACTGTTAATTCAGCAGTTTGTTGTTACTCACAGGGTCCTGCTGAAACGTATATGGATAAACGGTATTTGAGAAGAAGATTAGAAATACAGGGGAGATGGAAAGTGACACACCAAACAACATAAGTTCTCCTGGTTATGTCCAACTGGGGCAATTGCAACCAAGTGGTGTGCATCACAAGCCACTTTTTTTTTTACCACAGCTGTCTATCCCGAAGTGAAACTTACCCACGGGAACTTCCCTGAGTTTCCCACTGGCGTATTTACGAACAATACTGAATTATTTATTCTGATACCAATGTTGCTTTTTCAGAAATTACATGCAGTGCTGATTAATCGTTTTCTTGCATAAATACATACCATAAAAAAAACATTTTCTGAACTTGCCCTAGCTTCCTGGTAAACAAGCTTAGTAATGGGATACACAGTTTCCAAATGATCTGAAAGCATATCTGTGCATTTCTGTACTGACCTTTTCTCGTTATTTATCTGTCAATATATGCAACCCTACTGATAATGTGCACTACAGTAGATAGGCCAGACTGTGTCATTTAAGGAGGCAGCATAACTTCAGCCTGGCCTCTGGAGCCTGTGAAGGTTTCCAACTTCACACAGTAGTCTGTGTCCTTTGAAAGATCCAGGTGTTGAAATGAGGCCGCAGGATCTCTGTGGTGCACCACAGACCTGTGTTTGCCCTTCTCTGTGGTCTCAGTCTCATGGCTGCCCCCTGCAGCGTGTTTTCATACAAGGCGTCTGTTTCCTAACCAGAGAAGTAAGAGCCTGAAGGGAAACACAGCACAGCACTGAGGGAGAGCCTGAGAAAGATGCACGTAACCGAACAATCTGCCACTGATAAATAAAGTAGTGCCAACTGGAGGATCAGCTGCGGCAGATTTACACTTTTCTTATGTTGCATCCTGGAGAAAACATTTAAAGGCTGCTCACCAGACTGTCTCCTCTCAGACTCTACGGCCTCAGCTTCCTCTCTGCTGCTCTGCACATTAATAATAATAATAATAATAATAATTCTTTATTTATATAGCACTTTTCGCAGCACAAAGTCACAAAGTGCTTAACATTAAAGCTGCACCACTGCCAACATGCAGCACCACACACCTGGCCCCCACCCAGCCTGAGTCCTGCCTCTTCTCACGTACGCAAACATGCACAGAAAAGAAAAAGACATCCTGTATATCACCCATGTTGTCACATGTCCTGTCCTGGCGGTGTCTCGGCCCTCTGTCCCTTCTTTGTCCCCCCGGCCTCCACCTTCACGTTTCACCTCACTGTGACGTGTGATAGACCTGCCATGTGAGACTCACGCTACTGTCCTTCTCTCCTCCCCTCCTCACCCACTCTCCTCCCTTTCATCCCTCTTCCCTCCCTCCCTCCCTCCCACCCTCCTCCTCCTCCTCCTCGTCCTTCTCTCCTCATCCCTCCCTCCCTCCCTACTCCCTCCACCCCTCAACCCCACACAGAGAATGACCAGCCATCCCTTGTTTGGTTTGACAGAGGGAAGTTTTATTTAACCTTTGAAGGTAAGTTTACTCTGCACCAGGGTAGTGTGCACACACACTCTTCAGAGGCTCATCTGTGCAAGCTTCGCCCCCCCGCCCCTGCCCTTCCTCTGCCCCTTCTTTCCTCCCTTTTTCCTTCTCCTCTTCCTCCTTTTGCAGTCCCTCCATCACTCTAACCCACGCCATGCTAACACCTGGCTGAGCCCCCTCATGTGTCGATAACAGTGTAGTGTTGTCAGACTCTACCTCCTCTTCCTGACATTATTCATTCTGGTTTCGTCAGCGCCGACTGCCTTTTCATTCCCTGAAGAATGATCATTCTTCGTGTACATTACTAATCTCTTTGTTGTTACTTTCTTTTTCTTTCTTTCTTTCTTTCCTTTTTTTTTGGGTTGTTTGTGGTTTTCGGTTTGATCTTCGGGCGTCCGATCCTCTTTGATCTTGTCTGAATAATTTAGCATTAACAGCATGTCTGGAATAAGCATGCACACACATCTCAGTCTTTCTCTGTGTCTTCCTCTTCTCATCCACATGTGATTATTCAATTAAAAGCAGACGTCAGTGTCTAACCCTGTATCACAACTAATTAGTAATAAACTAATAGGGGAGATATTAGAAATAATTTTCACAGTCAAAGAGCAGAGAGAAATGAGTGTCTTAACCTGCTGTTTTCATACTACCTCACTAACACAAATGTGGTCAGTTCAAATAACTTAAAAGTTTCATTTCATTACATCCCAACAGTTTATACATCATGTTTTGTTTCTCATTTCATCCACACACTGTTGGTTAGGATGAGTTAGGAGTCCTGAACATGTAGAATATCTATTCGCTAATGTTGTTTTAATCAGACTGATGTGGAACTCAGTTTGGGGCTTTGACTGAAAAATAGTTTTATGTTGATCTGGTCTGTCCTTGATTTTGGCTAAAAATACAAAAAAAAAAAGAAATGCGTCAGTCTTCTTATCTGCATGTGTGTACGTCGTGTGTTGTATGTGTGATTGTGTTTGTGTTGCCTCCAGGCTGCTCCAGGGGGCCCAGTCCTCTCACCATGGGGGCTCAGGACACGCTGCCAGTGGCCGCTGCTTTCACAGAGACAGTCAATGCCTTCTTTAAAGGAGCCGACCCCAACAAGTAGGTTAACGGACATCTCACTTTTATACAGATTGTGACACACACTTACTTAATAGTTTTTATAGGAGAATAATGTATACTATAGTTATCTTTTGTGATACAGTATGAACAGTTTGACTTCACTCAGTTACAGCAGTACTTGAAGGATAACACCTAGTTCTTTAATCCCCTATTTAGATGTATAAACATTTCCATGGAATTAATGTAATTTCCCTTAGGAGGCATTTTTAACAGTTACTTGATATGACCATGTTTCAAATTATCATTAAATCATTGGTTTTCTACAGAGGCTTCACAGGACAGGTTGTGTATGAATGAACTTCTTTATTCTCCATTTTAATGGACTTTCACGGGTCAGTACGTAGGAACACCAAGCTGAAACGATTGCACTCTGATACAGCCGTCCTGCTATAAAAGGTGATAATGTTCGGTTTTAGATGAAGGTGTTGGTTTAACTGAATAAGCTGGAGGCTGCGGGGCCGTTGAACTGTACTGCATTATAAAAAGAGGTGTGTCTGTTGTTGTTTAGTCTAACCTGTGAAGAATAACAGAAACACCTGCTAATATAACACAATACAGTTCAACGTGACCACAGACGCCCTCATTCAAACAGTTGAATCAACAGCTCTTTAACACCCACTCTAACACTGCCACCTTCTACACTGTATGAGTTATTTACCAGGACTCTCGGCTGCATTAGGGTTTAAGTGTACTTAATAGGTAAACTGTCAACTAAGTGTGCAGCACATGGCCAATATCGTTTGGGAGTGAATTTTCCAGCTCTCTAGAGTCGCTTAATGTCAGGCAGACATTGTTTGTTTACACTGCTTCCATGTCAGACAATTATGGTTTAAATAATTGATTTTGCATGGTGTCTGATAATGTGAGTGCTTTATAATGCTGTTTATGTTGTGCGATTACAGTAATGATCACTAAAACTGAACAGGTAAAAGCTGTGTCCAAGGTTCAACACAAACAAATTCAGACTTCTCATGAGATACTGTACACTGTTGCTGAGCTTTAAGCACTGCCTTTCTCTTCCTCCCACTCCAGTTTTCCTCTAACTGTGTTCTTCTCCTCCTCTTCCTCTCAGGTGTGTTGTGAAGATCATAGGTGAGATGGTTTTGTCGTTTCCAGCGGGAATCACGCGGCACTTTGCCAATAACCCGTCCCCCGCCGTGCTAACCTTCAGCATAACCAACTACAGCCGGCTGGAGCATGTGCTGCCTAACCCCCAGCTCCTCTGCTGGTAATGACACCGCGGTGAACTCACCACTTCACTCTCAGGGGGAAAAAATAATAGGAAATACAGTTTTTTGCTTGAGGCAGTTTCTCAGTGGAGAAATGATTATTTTGGGGATTATACTTCAACGCTGACTGCATCCTCCTAATGTACATAGTCCAACTCTGAATGCCTAATGTCTAACTTGAAAGTTCCCATATTTTTTTTATGAGTGTCCTAATTTAACTAAACCTCATTAAATTCAAATCAAATGTTCTAACTTACTTGCCTTATAATTATATATATTTAATGTAACCTCATATATTCAAAAATGACTTTGCACCAGCATCATGTTACATAACACATCATCTTGTTATGTTTGTTGAATGTAAATATTTATAATTGCGCACCCATTCAAATATTCTTGTTTCCAATTTATGGTACTTATCATAATGAAACTGTTTTCACTCAAGTGTTTTCCACCTTTATCATATCTAATATTAGCAGAGCAGACTTGATTAACAAAACAAATTTCTTGCATAGTGAAAATGCGATTTGCTTCTTATGATTTTTTCTCATATAAATCAGCTGGAAATAGATAATAAACATAATCAAAGTGGAGAATTTAAAAAATATAGTATTTCATAGTCTTGGAGCTATTTAGAATGAAAAAGCTCTGGATTCACATCTCATGGCTCATTAAACATTCACAGTCCTATAAGAAAGAGTTAAGTGATGATGAGTAAATATCAGTGTTGACTCATTGTTGACTCATTTTGGAGTCATCTCAGTTTTCCGACCAGCTGCCTTGAACAGAGGTCAGCTTTTGTTTATCATCATTCTCTGAGTAAATTTTGTAACTGTTAAATATAAATAGACAAAAAGAGTAATTACTGCTCTTACCATTTTTTTTAACAAATTGAATTTTGAAGTTATTCCAGTGTTGCTTTCACTCAACCCCACAGAGCTGTCATGGGACGAGTGTAAAGCCTGACCTCTAGTGGCTCATTGTACAAATTTAAAAAACCTCACAAACAGTTTTTGACCCTGAGATGCTGCAAAGAATAAGCACTAAAAATCACCAAAGTCAAATGAGATGTCTGTATTTTGACTGTACTTTTCCACGTTGCTTTCCCACCAGTGACACCACCACACAAGCCAAGGCTGATGCCAAGGACTTCTGGGTGAACATGCCTAACCTGATATCCCACTTAAAGAAGGTTTCAGAGCAGAAGCCCCAGGCGACATACTACAACGTGGACATGCTCAAGTATCAGGTAAACCCAGCCCCCTCAAATTATAATAAATTGTATACTGGTAAAATGATCCAAGATGCACAGCAGTCACAGTTTCTCTGGAAAGCTGATTTTGCAAAACACCAATTGCAGCTATTACCTGCTTAAATGAGCCGTAGAAACCAACATAACATTATGCTGTTGCAATCGCCAAACATTTGTGTCTGCGTCTCTCCCTGTCTGTGAGCAGGTGTCGGCTCAGGGTCTCCAGTCCACCCCTCTGAATCTGGCAGTGAGCTGGAGGTGTGAGCCCACCAGCACCGACCTGAGGATAGACTACAAATACAACGGGGAGGCCATGACGACGGCGATGGCCCTCAACAACGTCCAGTTCCTCGTCCCTGTCGACGGAGGCGTTTCTAAACTACAGGCTGTTTTACCTCCAGCTGCATGGTACTGTCTAGACATTGTCTAGACTTGTTATTATATAATAGGCAATAAAATAAACAGGCTGATGTGCTGCTGGATAGAGCTGTGTTGTTTTGAGGGAATCCTCATACGTGGGTAAAGAGGTGTTAAAATGATAGCTCGCCTTAGTCTTGGTGATGTTGAATCTACACGGGGCTTGATGATCGGTGTCTAAACTTGGACTGATGTGTTACGTTTCACTTTGCTTCAAATGTGGAACAGTTTTTGATGGTTTTCTCCACCTTTTAATCCTGACAGGAATGCAGAGCAGCAAAGAATCCTATGGAAGATTCCTGATATTTCACAGAAATCCGAAAACGGAGGTGAGTACACTCCGATTATATAATTATGTACCAGTGTTGTCAGGCTGGTTATTAAAAATCCTTTTGGCTTGAGTGAAGAGCAAGTCCTGCCTATAGTTTAATATTTGTAAAGTCAAACAATAATCCATCAGACCCAGATAAAATTCAACCTTGTGCGGCCAGCTCAGCCTGAGAGAATTACAAGAGTTTTCCATGTATTTAAATGCAACTTCAGAAACGTAAAAATGATGTCATGTTAATGCAAAGTGTATATAAACTGAAATAGACAACCACAGATAAAAGCAAGATGATTGAAAGAGATTGTTTGGATGAGAATAAAGTACAACCGTGTTCAGATTTTTCCTTGGGTTGTTAGAGAGTTTCTGCAGACATGTAGAGCAGGGCAGGGATAAAAACTGAACTAGAACCGGCACCAGGAGACACGGATGCAGCGAAGCAGGTTACAGGAAGAAAGTGAAGCTGGCACATGATGCCCCTCAGGAAAGGACAGAGCTGTAGACAGTAGTCGTCTCTTCCTGACGTCAACTATGCCCCCTTCTGTCTACACATGGAAGCAAAGTTATTTCGGCAAACTTGGCTGATATCAGTGTGGCATGTCTGTGCATTGTATTGTTTGTTTATTCTCTCAAAATAAACTAGTGCCCACAAAATCGCAAAACCAACAGTGAGATACTAAAATGTTCTCAAAGTAAAGAGAGTAGTTTTAATTGTGCGCCTGACTTTGCAAACATAGGATGAAGTTTTTTTTTCTCTGCCTGTGTCACTGAGAGCTTGGGCGTCAGCCCTCGGGGCTTTACCTGATGTCCAGGACAGTAAACAAGTTTATTTAATTTTCTTTCAAACATGATCAGTTTAACCCTGTCTTTTGGACGTAGATGATTTGCAATGGTATCTTATTGTATTGTATCTTTTATCATTTGTTGTCCTCTTCTGAAAAAGTGAGCCTCTGGTCATGGTCATTTTCTTTTCAAATGAATCTCATTCAGTGCTTGACATCTGTAGCAGGTAAACATTTTGACATTGAACAGGCTTTTTTATACAGAAGCAGTCTGTTCCTGCATTCAGACGTTAAATATAGCAATATCTGTTGTCGTCTACAGCTGCAACCTGTGTTTATCATCTTTGAACCAACCTATCTTTTTTTTTTCTGTCGGTTCAAAATAGTTTCCAAAAGCATCTATATTTGAGTTTTCAAACTGAGTCTCATCGTCACATCACTGTCTATGAAACATCCTAAAATCTCTGCTTGTGCTTCGCTGATGTCTTTGTAAATTCCCGCAGGTGTGGGATCATTGTTAGCACGATTCCAGCTAACAGAGGGTCCCAGTAAACCCGCTCCACTGGCGGTGCAGTTCACCAGTGAGGGCAGCACGCTGTCAGGCTGTGACATTGAACTGGCTGGGCCAGGATACCGCTTCTCTCTCGTCAAGAAGAGGTTTGCCGCAGGTCAGTATTTCATCTGTTTCAATAAGAGGCTGTATCTTCCAACTCAAAATGTTATCAGAACATCAATCCTACACTGATGTGTAAACATTATTAAGATATGTCTACATCATTTAATGTAAAATACTAATGCAAGTGAAAGAGGCACATTTTTATCAGTCACAAATTTTGGAACCAACCTATCTGTAAATAGTTTTTTATTGATTTGTTCTTGAAAGCCTGTTTATCATTTTATTATATTATATTGCTCATTTGTTGGTAAATGCATAATGTGTTCTTTCTTACTGTGGCAACATACCATGGCGTGGACAATGCACGCTGTGGCATTTGAACGCACCTCCAAGACAAAAGTGCTACTGTGTAGTACTTCTTTTAGCTGTTTAATTTCCCAAAGCAGTCGAAAAACAACGACTAACTTTTTACATATTAATAATACATTCCAAAAATAATGAAAATTCCATCACATTAATGAAATGAGTAACTTAAAGTCCTTAAACAACAGTGATGGTCAAAAACCTTTTACGACCACAGTCTCCACCTGTCTGACACTGTTCAGACTGGCTCCCCACCCCCCAGTGATGCGTGACCAAATAATGTGATGGTACAATAACGCAAGAAATTATAAATTGTAGATAAAATGTTTCTACAAAAGTAAATTTCCAGTCAAAATATGTAAACATAACTGATGTTATGTGCAGCAAATAAGAATTGCGTTTTAAATGTTTTAAATGGCTACAACAGTGAAAGAAGGCCATAGATACTGTGGGTGGGAATCTTTATTTCTGATGTGGTGGTTAACCACTGTATGAAATGAACTGTTGTTTTAGTACTGAACTATAATTACTGCAGATAATGAAAACTGATGAGACATGACATTCACTCTATTGTTACTCATGCCCTGTAAAGCCAAGTCTCATATCTCTCTGTCCTACCAAATAATACTACTGAGTCTATTAACTGTCTCTGGAGCTTACAGTATTTCTATATTCAATCCATTTGGTTGCATGCTATAATCTAGCACCATTAAGACTGAGCCAAAGCCGTTAGTAGTTCTTGTTGGCACATGTACAGACAATAATAACTTGGTTACGTTGAAACTGAAGAAAACCTAAAAACATGATGATTGTTAGGAGATTTGTGGAGTAATGAGAAGCATCTTCAGAGTACATTATGATGCAAATTGGAGCAATCAGCCATTTTTAAGGGTTTTAAAGTAGCTTAATAGCCTCCATCAGATGTGTGTCACTGCTGCAGCTGCGTCTCACGTCTCTCTTGCCTCAAACTCTTGCAGGAGATCTGTTTAAGAACCAAAAATAGACTGAGACACTTCACTGCTGTGTTGCAGGAAAATACCTGGCCGACAACTAACCCATGCTACTGAGCACTGTTGAGTAAAACGAAAGCAGTGGACTGAGGTCGACACAGAGGACGGAGGACAGACCGACACCGGACAGACTCTCCGCGGACCTTTTCCGAACCCACACAACAGGTCTGCAGCCTACCCAGCAGTATTGTATAACTTGCATATAGCATCGTGGAACTGTTTTAGGTCATGTAATTATTGTATTTGTATTCATTTCATAACATCTGTATTGCTGCAGTTAGACACCTGGGTTCCCCCCTCCTCTAAAGTCTGTGCCTCTGTCTCCATCCTCCTGTGGTCAATGTTTGGTGGTGTTTTTAAAAGTTTCACTGCAGCTGCCTGACCGAAGACGTGGACAGGAAGGGTTTTTGGTGAGATTGTAACCCGGGTTGATGTTCGCTGTCCCCAGTCTAGATTATTAAGATCTTTGTGGTCAGACATGCACCTCAAGCTCTGGCACATCCAAAGTTTAAGTAAGTAGAAGTGAAGCAGGGCCCAGGACCCGTTGCAAGTTTAACACCTCCATTAATACATCACAGCTTCATTAATAATCCTTCTGTTAGGATCTGGGCTCGAAGCCAGAGACAGCTGTCCTCACTCATTTGCACTGACGGCAGCCATTTGCGCGGCTTTGTCCGGCAATGGAATGCATTTACAGATGCAGTTTGACACATGTTGTCACAAACAATTAGATTAACGACTGTGTTTCTCACCGGTGCTTATAAGCGATCGGATGAAACACAAGATCAAAAACTATACATAAGATAAAATGAAATAAAAAATAATTTGTCACGCATCGCCTACTGGTACTACAGGGTCACATGACTTTGGATCGCATCCTTTTTAATACAAATGCACTGATCAGTCAATCAAACTGTTGTTTTATTTCTCTGGAATAAACACACATGGAGAGGTTTTTAGCAAGTTAGGCAGCTGCAATGATAAATCAGTGTACTGGTTGCAAAATAAGAAAAATATGTTTTTTCCCGTCAGAACAAAAGAAGTGTACAAAGTGTCATTTTAAAATAATAATATATATCTTAAAGGGCGTTTGGTGTTTTCCTTGTATTGTCAGATAGCCTTTCTGTTGTTCCCAGGACAGCAGTGTTAGACTCCAGAGTACATGACAGCATTCTATTTTTATTTATTGATGATGATGATTTGTTGTATAAAACATGTGAGTCTGTATATGAATAGAATTTGAATGGTATCACACAACTCAGATCCCTTAAAGGTATAAATATTTGAATTCTCTCTCTTCTTTTTTGTTATCTGTGTAGTTGGGTAACCTGTGTACAGTATAAGGTATAATTTTTGAATTTATTTCAGATATAATTTTTTAACTCAAGTGCAACAGAAGATTTGAGCTATATATGGGGGTGGGGGTAATTTAAAGAAAAAAGATGAATATCTTCCTGGATGCTGTGTTATGCTTTGTGAAAGCAGTGTTAATGTAGAGTTAGCTATACCACGGGCAAGGTTTCCCGCTGTAAAGAATCACTTTGACATTTTGGGAAATGTGTTTTTTTTATGTTCTTGACGAGAGTTGGATGAGAAGATCGATATCGGCCATGTCTGTATGCTGAAGAGGAAGCTGGAGCCAGACAGTGGTTAGCTTAGCTAAGCATAAAGACTGGAAACAGGAGCAAGCTGTACTTATAACACACTGATTGTTTAAAATGTACTAAGATGGTGTTGTTGTAGTTTTCTGGCCAATGTAACATCAATGTTTGAGCTTTAGAGGCAGCACTAGATACATTTTTAACCTTGATTTAGACTAAACTCTCAACAACTTAGCTTCTCCTGTATCTCGATAACTCTAAAATGACAGTCCTACTGTATCATCCACAGCTTAGCTTCATATTTAGCACCCAGACATGAAAATTGTGTTGTCATCTTCACATCTAATCACCCAACAAGAAAGTGAAGGCATGTTTCCCAAAATGCTGAATCGTTCCTTTCAATAACAACAACTATACGACAACGACAAAAACAAATAGGTTTTTCTCAGCAACAGTGAGGAAGTTTGGTGACAGTTTTGCCACTACTGGAACAGGATTTGTTTACTGGGACCAGCTTGTCTTTCTTCTTTCTATTATACAAACCTCATGGTGATAAAAAAAACAAACATTCTCAGTTCCCACATCTACCTACGCAGTTGTCACCTCAGCTTTTGACCATGTGTCGTCAGTTAAGCTTCTCACCTGCCTCCTACCTGTTTCCATTCACCTCAGTGGTACCTAAACTCCCCGATTATATATCATGAGCACATCCCCGGTCATCCAGCCCGCTCGAATCCATGGCTTTATTTTGTGTAATCGTAATGGTCTCTGTGAGATGACAAGAGCTGAATGATGTTGTGGAGCGAGGTTAAGTCGACCAAAATGCTTCTTTCTTTTTTTTCTTTTTTTTTGTATTTTATGTCAGTCAGTCCTCTGTTAAGGAGAATAAGCTGAATATTTTTAAAACGGATAAAAATGAAAAAATATTATATTGTTTAATGTGAAAAAATAACACTGTGCTGATGATGTTGAACTTCCTGAATGCTCTGACACTCAACATGACGAACAAAACGTGTGCGTGAAGTGTAGCTGAAGATCTCCGTACTGTACCGTATTATGTCGGCATTCTGCTAAATGCAACCAATCATAGTCCTTTCAGAGCTGTCGTAGAAGCGCCGTAGTCTGGGCGTAGGAGAGACAAGAGACAAGATTCATCTCACATCAGTAGTCCTATTCAATGATGTAGTAGGTCTTTTGATTGGATAGATTTTAAATATGTGGTTATTCAGCCACTGATAAAAATCAAATCTGGGTCATGCAGTTTAAATCAAAATCTTGTTCTTGACCAGATTTTGTTTTGTTTTATGTTTTGTTTTTGTCTGTGCAGACCCAGTATGAGAGAACGCTGGGGTTGCATTTTGTCACAGTGAGGCAATGATGATGATTGGTGCCATTTAGCTCCTGGTAATACATTAGTGTGGTAACGGTTTCTTTCAGTCACGTCAGTCTTTCATCTAGTCGACTGGAGGAATCAACGTGCCTGAGAGAGAGATGTTACCTTCTGGGTGAATCTTGTGGCAACAGTACAACAGTCACTACAGCATTATCTACACAGGCCCACCGTACACACACCCTCACATGTGTGTGTGTTTTAAATGACCACTACTCTACAGCTTACAGGTCTTTCAACATGAAAGAAAAAACAAAACTCAGTCTCATGGTTACTTGATAACAAAATGGATAAAAACTCATTTTCATCCACCTGGTGAATTTCAAGGTGGGCGTCTGTGGTGATAGATATTCCTGTAATGACATGTTGTGCTGAGTGTCAGTTACCTGTATTAATGTTGAGAAAAGAGCAGGGAGTGTGTTTATGTGTGCTATAAGCCAGAATGCTTTTTGGTTCTGTACCGTTAACCTCAAACACATGTGCAAGCTGTTTGTACAGTACATAACAACGCTAAGATGAACTGAGAAACTTAGTTTGCTTCTTTCCAAAACCAATAAAAGTTCTAAATGGATTCACATGTTTGCAGTTTTCTTTGTATTGTATTGTGTGTAATTCTGTGTGATTTATCCTTTTAGTCTTTGTAGCAGCTTCCCAGTCAGTCCACCATTTTTATAAAACGACTTCTCAGTGTTTAAGACTCAAAAAGATGTCATACTTCACAGAATATAAATCCTGTGCAAGAACATTTATTTGACAAAAAAATAGCAAAATGATGAAATACAGCTGAAGTTTCCTATAAATACTTTGAAGCAGTGGTGGAAATGTTACACCTGCAAACTTGTGGATACTCACTTACATACAGGACACAGGTCTGGGCTGAGTCTTAATATGAAACAGTCCTGCACCTTTGAATACCATCCCTGAGTGCACATACATCAACTTTTGTTTCTTAATTCTCATAGATTCACTTAACACCATAACTATTAAATGTATAGGTATTCATGGTTGCACATGCTCAGGTTTTCAGAAACATGTTCTCAGATGCTTGATACAATCCACATGTCTTCATGTCTACAGCCCTCACAAGTTAAAGTAATAAATGGAAACCCACAAAAAATATCAAAAGCAATTAGAAAAAATCGCAGTTGTGGATACGAGCGTTATTGTACATACCATACAGTGATCATATATAGTTTTAAAAACATCAGCGTTGCGGTTCAGATTTGGTTTCTAGTAAGGCAAGATGGGAGGAAACAGTCAGTTTGGTCACATGGAGAGAGAGAGAGAATGAAAGAGAGGGTAGTCATCTTCAGCAGAGGAAGGTGAGGTCGCTCTTCCTGCAGCCCACCTGGCAGCACACGGTGGTCAGCATGTTATTAATGTCCCGTCTGGTCAGCTCAGAGCCCAGGCTGCTGCTGCTGCTGCCGCCCAGGCTGCTAAGGCTCTCCAAGCTGCTCTGTTCCCCTGTCGGCAAACCTGCAACACCAAAACATAATGCACAATACAACTTACACTTAGTCCAATTTTAGTATTTGTGTAAGAAGTATAGTTAGAAAGTAATACTACAGTAAAAATAAAGGTAACTCTTTAATTTACAGGCCGCTAATTACGTGATAATGTCAAGAAATAGCCTAGAAATAATGGTCAATTTCATAGTAATGTCAAGAAATATAGCCTAGAAATAGCCTAGAAATAGCCCAGAAATAACGGTCAATTGCAAGAACTTGGTGGAGAAAAATTCTGGCCTTTCCCAAAAAATTGGAAGCATGAAAAGCATGTGTAATCTTTTGCCTTTATGAAAAATATGACATTACTATGAAACCAGTATTTCTAGGCTATTTTTGGACATTACTACGCATTTTTTTTGACATTATCTATCATGTAATCATCATGTAATTAGTGGCCTGTAAATTAAAGGGTTTTTCCAGTTACTTTCACAAACAATGGACAACTCTTTTCAGGTCAGTCTCTTGTAATCTCCATGTTCTCATTAAATAAGGAAACTCCAAATGACTGTACAGATTATCTCGGTGCTATTTGTCTTCTACAGTGTCACTCTGCTCTTTCTAATCAGCCCGACTGATGGGTTAACTGGGTTTGTGTGTATGTGTGTGACAGTGAGCGAGAGGCTGCCCGGGGAAGAGACTGCTGCTGCAGTATTTAATCATGATATGTGGCCTCTGTGATAATAATCCTGAACAGCAGACAATGCGTCGTGGTGCTGGGGCACCTGTCTGCCTGCAACCCCCAGATTAATGCAGTGCAGTATATGGTTCATGCAGTGGGGAAAGTCTCAGCAGCCTGGTTAAAGCTGCTGGTCAGCAACTTTCAGACATGAATCCTCTTTTTTTCTGGCGGCTGCTTAATGTTTCAGGAGATGTCATGAAAAAACTACAACTCCAGAAAACGGACTGAGCAGCCCGGTGAGCCAAAGAGTAAAATTAAAACACAAAACACAGAAATAAATAGAAAGAAAGAAAAATAACTGTTGGTCAGATTATCAATAGGTAGGTAGGTATGGATAAAGTAACATGATTTCACAAAAGATGGAAAAAACGTTCTTTTTTTCCAAACAAAACCATCACAATGTATCTCAGGTGTTGTTTTATCTTTACCAAATTTGCCATTTGTCATTTAAACTCTTGACAAGTTGCAGCTCAGGAAATGTGGGGGAAATGTCTTATAACAGGGAAGAAGTGAGGATGATTTTCAACAAAATTAAAGCTGCTGTAAGAGAAACTATATTATTGACACTGAGAAGTGAAAAAGGTTTTGAAAAGAAACTGTAGGTAACGGTGTGGTGGGCTGACAAATCAGGGATTAAATTTAAGGATAAAGAGTCAGATATGATTTTCATATCTTTTAGTCTTTTTTTTCGTATATTCACATGAGATGAGGCTTCTGTTTTTCAGAATAAAAGAAGAGAACTTGTCTCACCCTCCATGTCTGACTCGGTGAGGAATCTCCTCCAACGGGAGCCTCCGCAGGTGTAGACGACAGCCCTCAGGAACTCTCGACCGCACAGCTTCACAGCCTTCACCTCTGCTCTCACCTGCTCCACGCTCACCGCTGCACACAGGAGCAGAGGCAGAAACACCAGAGCGCGCATCCTGGATGTCTTGAGTGTCAATACAGAGGTTTGTTTGTCTCTGTGTTGTTTGGTGGTCTGTTTTCAGAAACCACCACAGCTCCTCTGTCCTGGGCTGTTTCTTCTGTCCGCCTGTGTTCACTTCAGCTCTGCTCTTCAGGAGGCTGCAGCCAGTCGTTGATCCACTGCTCATGTCTCCCTACATTATATAGTATCCACCTTTCAGCTCATCAATGCCGAGCATCTCTCCACCTCCCTCTAAATGGCACTCAGCCCGTCCCTGGCTCTCACGCACACACTCATGTCATGACAGTCAAGTGGTTTTATGTTTCCGGTCATCTCCTCTGTCACCATTTTTAGAGTGACGGCCGTCAGAGCTTTACAACCCTCAGCTGACAATCACATTAGTTGAGGAGCATCCCTCCTCGGCCTCTCTGTGATTGCGTGATTGCACCGACCTTCACTGCGCTGCATTGCTAATTAAGTGATGCAAAGTGACCCCCACCCACCCACCTCCTGCAGTCAAACAGATGTTTCACCTGTTTACAGCACTTTGATGGCCTGGTTGTCTTTCCCTTTACAGCAGTTTGGTGCCATATGACAGCAAAAAAGTCAATGTTGACCGTCCATAATGCAGGTCATTAGGGTGCTGCTGATGATACTCAGCACCACATCTCAGCTCCATCATTGACAGTGGCGGTCTCTATGTAGGATGTCTATGAAATTTTATATTACCTTTGATTGGATGTGATGTGTGGTGGCGCAAACATAACAAGAGTTTTCCCATAAAGTCAAAGGAAATGGAAGTAGTATATTAGCAACCTCTGTTGTTTTGCAGGTCAAGCACTTGTTTATTTGGTCGGTGAAGAGAATATACATTGGTGGTCTAAGTATTTTTTATTATAGTCAACAAATTGTAAGTAATTATTACTATTATTGTTATTATTAATAGAAGTATTTTATCTAAAGAGCAATAAGCACATAGTGTTAAAAATGAAAGAGTTCAAACATAATCAACATAAAAGAGGCAAACACACACACAAACACACACAGATTAGCTAAGCATAAACAGATGCTAAGGATTAACACAAGGTTATGCATGAAAATTGATTCTTATTTAAAATTAACCAAATATTGATTATTCACTAATAATTACACTAAGGTAATTTTAAGCACCTAAGTACCTAGTTGTAGTCATGACACCATGATTGGAAATTCATTCATTTACTCATTCACTTGTCATCAGATGAATCCTCATGATAACTGTAAATGTAATGAGGACAAAAGCTCCACAACAAGCTGGTCAGGTGTGTTTATCATGCTGCATCAGCAGCCACAGGCTTATTAATGTTTCATGAAACAGAATTGTTTTCCATTCATGGTTTCTTCCGTCTTTCTGAAAAGCCTGATACTTCGGCTTTGTCCCAGTTCTGATGTAAACACTTTTACTGTTCAAATGCTGAATATTATGAATTTCAATGAGTAAACAAATGTTAATTTTTGCTCTATAAAATGTTTCTGAGAATTTTCTGAATAAGTTCAACATAGATATTGTTACCCATTATTTTGTGAACATCTATACAATTACAGCTCCTGATGAACTGTGTGCATTGATGGCCGTAATCAGAGCTACAGCTTCTTTCGTCATAATTGTCTCAGTTTTGTGGGACTGCTCTGATTACGGACTCTCTGACCTGGAGAGCCAAGGATGACCTAGTAGGTGACGTTACAAAAGTACGTCACATGTAAAACTGTGTGGAGGCTCTGTGGACTTCTGTCATTAAGCCATTTGTTCAAAGATAATTTGTTTCCATTGAGGGGAAACCTTAATGCTACATCATACTGTTTGGTTGTAGACACTAGCGCTAGTTTGAGGTTATGTTTTTTTTGTTGTTGTTTTTTTTACATGTTTTCTCTCGCTCTTTAGGTGTTTAAATGAGTTCAAATTATTTGTATTACCACAATTTTTACTATCTATAACATTTAAATCATATTAACATCAATGATATTATATGTAACAGTGATCAGAAATGGGACATTTCTGTTACTTTATGGATCTGTGGTGAATACTTTTACCTCAGTTTTAAGTTTTAAAACAAGACAATTTCTGATCGCATTGCTTTTGTCACCCTCTTAGTGAGAAGAATGATTTTACTTAGTTGGAAACAGGCTGCCCACCCCCCTACAAACATTAGGTTGGTGATACACTACAACTTCTGAAGCTAGAAAAGATTAGACTGGCTCTCCTAATGATAATTTCAGCAGGATATGGCAAGCTTTTATTACATAGCCTATCTGCTCGAACAAACATGAGATTTTGTCCTATATGTCATCTATATAATGTTTTTTTACTATTACTGAAAACCACATGTTTAGTCTCACTGTATGTTTTGTCTTTGTTTTTTGTTCGTTTGTTTGTTTTGATTGTTCTTGTCGATACAATGTCCATTCATTTTCTCTTTTTCTCCTGCTTGTTCCCTGGGGTGGGGGGTGCGGGTGGGAAAAAAAGTTTGTTCTTGCATTTCTATTTATATGCTGTTACATTTCCAAGGGACAAGACAATTTCTTAATAGTAGTAGAAATAAGTAGAAAATCAGTATGTCTCTACTACAACTTATTGTTTTTATTTGTCCAAAACCTTGAGCTAAACCTTTTAAGTGGGGGAAAAATGAACTATGAAGTATGAAGACAACCAGGCAGATGTGATGTATGCAGATAAAATCTGTCCTAATGAGATTGTTCATATCTCAAGGAGACATTCAGTCGCCCATTTCTCCGAGAACCAAACCTTACGATGAGAGCCATCAGATAAATGGATAGAACAGACGCAAACCTAATTGACTCAGGAGAACATCGACGTCTCTCTGGACCACGCAGCCTGAAAACACTGTCCTCCACAGTGTCCCCATGAGAGACAAGAGCCAGGGGGCCACTCAGCTGTGTTTGTCGTGTGGGCCGACCATCAGGTGTCTGTGTGTCATTGACTGACTGAGGGAATAATGGTGTAAAATTGCTGGCTTAAAATGCTATAAAGCCATTAACACAGACTGCAGTTCAGTATAAAGTCAACAAAAGGCAACGATTGTGTGATTGTATAGTGCATTCCATAAAAACTCATCAATAGTCAGAGTATAAATAAATATTTTAGACAGCCCTAACTGATGGCAACTAAAATTAAACCCTAAAAGATGAAGATAAACAAAATAAACAACGAAAGAAGAAGCAAGTAAAACATAAAACATCTCCATGTTCCCTTGAAAACTGGTAGAAAAAAAGAGACATTTCAATCAAAAGAGATATTAAAGTTGACTGTGGACTATAGGCACATTTTCTACTTTACTGTTTCTCGCCAACACACTGTCTCTGAAGAACATGCAGGTTATAGGGAATACTTCAGCCAAATAAAAATGTAATTTGTCATTTATATACGTATAGCGTATATATTATAGTTTTCTACCACATCTTTGGAATAGGTTTGTTTTTAGACACATTTCTTATTTTTATTCCTTTTATAAAGGTTAATTGTGGTTTAATTTTCACACTGATATGTTTGGAAGAGATTGATCAATAGATTTTTGAGATAGATACACACTTTATCTATAAAGAATAAATAACATCTGTCTGAGTCTGACAACACTCAGTCTGCCTCAGTTAATTGAACTGAGTCTGTTTTCTGTGGGATTGTTTGGGCTGGGGCCGTTGCCAAGGACGACGCCGTCACATACGTGAGTTGGGTAGGAAACTGACATCCTTACTGAAGAAATCAGAAGAAAGCAGCAGAAGAAACACGACCTGAACATGACTGAGATTTAAAATGGTTTCAAATTGTTTAAAATATTAAGACTGTACAACATTTACTCTGTTCATTGTGCCTTAGTTCAAACCTAAACTTCTTGGATGTGGAGTTTATAAATGATGGTGCTTTGTTGTTGATTGAAGCTACAATCCATGAGTTTATTAGCTGACAGGCTGAAAATAAATTGGCTTCAACTCATTTGGATTATTGTAAGAGATTTAACAGATAGCCTAAATTTCTGCTCAATGTGAAATTTTCCTTGTGACCATTATACAGTAGGTTGTGTTTAACTTAATTCAATCTAAATTGTATAATCTGCAAAGGAATACAACTATAAAAGTCATGCTGACCATTTAACTTTTCAATTTACAAAACACATTTAATGTGTTTGTGCATTTTCCTTATTATTTTCCTATTGATTCCTGATACTTTTACGTAAGACTTGTAACAAAGTATTCTCACACTGTTAATGCATAATGTCTTCTATCAGTTATGCATTATTAAAGGTCCAATCAGTGATTAAAAAAATACATAACTTAGATAAATATCCACACATGTGTAGTAAATTGAACACTTTAAATGTTTGTTAACAAATCATCTATGAAAATATTTACTTTAACTTCTTTGTTCACAAACATTATCCAAACTGTGTTGCAGTAATATGTGGATGAAAATACTTGAATAGCTTCCAGAGTTTGTGATATATAAAACAGTCTGGGAGCAAATGGAGAAACAGGTTCACTGACAAAACTGTGTAAACAAAAGTATTTTGTCGACATTTTTATGTAACAGGTAAATACATGACTCTGTGAGGAGGTGTAACAGCAATACAAAATGGCTCATTAAATGTGTTTTCAGGCCATTGAACCTTCATCCTCTTTCCTCTCGACTGCCTCACCTTTTCCTTTCACAATAAATGTATCCTGTTTTCAATCGTGAATCGACAGTAAATGACCATATAGCTACAGACGACTTTGACTATATGGAAATTGTCAATGGTCAAAATGCAGCGCGAGAACCTTCTGTCTGTTTTGATCATAAACCTGTTGCATCGTGGGAGGCAAAAGACCTTAAGTGCTGCTGAGCCAATTAAAATCACTAGAGATTTATGTTAAGTTGTGAACAAATTGCTCTGTGGAGTATTTAAAAAAAGAAAGAAAGAAATGTTTGACCACCTCGACCCGTTTTATACACTTCATAAGGGTATAAAACCACTTAACAACAAACCATACAACATTGCAATAAAATAAAAGTCAATGCATTTGTGGTTCTCTAAAGCTGCTGGATCCTGTCAATAGCTTTTACATTTGAGAGCCTGAGAGCTCCTGGCTCCACCTGCTGAACACAGAAACAATGTTCATGTTGCCTGGCCGCAGGTTTATGATTGATTGATTTCTTTTGAGAAAAAAACAACAACAACATACACAATGCATAGACAAAAAGAAACAGACTGATAACCATTCATAATGATGGTGCTAATAAACAAATGTGAAGAACTGTATAATCCCCTATAGAAAATACACTATAGTCAAACTATCCTTTTAACCAAAAACAATGTGGAGGTTCATTGTTAATAAAAAATAACTGATAAATAATTTGATCAGGAAAGATGGCTGAACTTTAATCAGTGGTTTGAGTTGGCAGTTGGGTAAGGTGCTTTAACATCTAGAAAAATATTCTCCTTTTGAATCCAGAGCTTAATTTTAGATTTTCTAAATATCAAGGTAATTCTTGTCAGCTACATCCAATGGTTCATTCATAGCAAGGAGGAACTGATAACAGCAAATTCTGTGTTACTAATTATCATACAAAAAGTCAACAAACACGAGGTAAAAGTTAAAAGTTTTTTTTTGTATTATTATACACAGTCTCTAAAACAAGTGATGAGTCCATTGCCTCCTCCGGTCCTGCAGGGGGCGGTGTGACCTGACAGCTGCTCCTGTCCCTGCGCGGTGGAGGAGGAGGACAGGGACAGGGACAGGGACAGCTGGAGCAGCGTGGTGGTGTAGACAGGGAGCAGGGAGGGACCTTGAATGTGCTGCAGCTTGTAAACTTACAGACATGACAGTGTTTTGTATTTAACTTGTCAGATAATCGACTCGGAGCAACAGACAATAGTTGAGGTGAGTCTTACTGGTTGTGCATGCTAACAGAGGAAGCTAACTCAGCTGTGTAAATGAGCTGCAACAGGGCAGGATGTGGTAACATGCGTCTCTTGTCAGTTAGAATAACCTCGTTTTCTGAACCCACTTCATTTAACAAACATGTGGATAGTTCAAAAGACCAAACTTTATACCTGAGTTGTAACGACCTTGACCTCACCTGTGCTGTAGCTAGTTGTTGCATGATGGGACTACAATTTACTGTAACGTTAGTTCCCTTTAAGTGAGCACTTCCTGTTTAGTTACATTATTACATATTAATTATTACTTATTACATTAATATTAATATTATTTAAGAAAATACAGTGGGGTTTAAATCGTATTTATTAGTAATATTTACTGAAGCTCTGAAGTACAAAAACTTAAAATACTCAAAGAGCAAAATTGGCCTACTTCACTGTGTAGGCTACACTGTGCAACAAAACCAGAGGTAAAGTAGCTCATATTTGTTTTACCCAGTTATTTTTGAGAGTAGTTGAATAAAAGATGCTCTTCCTGTTTTCCCTCACTTAAAATAACGTGTAAGGTTATTCACATTAAATCCTCTCTTCATGAATGTTTTTGTTTTGTTTCAGAGGGATGTTGGTTTAACTGTGTTTTTCTGAGATATAAATAGTGGTGCTGCTGTTGGCTTGTATTATATTTTACTGACGAGTGTCATATTTTGTCTCCATTTATGTCAACGGATTATGAGTAAAATATACAACAGTTTCAATGCAAACAGAACATTTGTTAATGTGTATTTTTTGTAAGACCCCTGCATTAGTGGGCAATTAGTGAAACATCTTATTGAATATCGAATAGTTTCAGCTGAGCTCTTGTTTGATCTATTCTCTGCAACAGCTGCACATCTGGATCCACCATGGAGCCTGTCATGCGTCACGTTTGGCCGAGAGTCCTCCAGCGCCTCCGCAGAACGTTGATTCTTCCCAAGAGGAATCACTCGGGCTGCCCTGAACACACCGCTGCTCCTGCCTCCTCCCACTCCAGACACGTCAGACCCACGCTGCTGGTGTCGCGGCTCTACCAGCCGTCGAGCCTGCGTGACGTGGGGCAGGAGAGCCGGCTGCAGGGAGAGATGACCTGTAAGAGTCAGAGGCTCATGCAGCAGGCGGGGCTCATCCACCCATCCAACCCGGGGTGCTACTACTACCTGCCTGCCATCGTTCGCTCCATGGAGAAGCTGGTGAGACATTTTGTTGACTGATAAAGATCAAGGTGGATCATCTTGTGGTCTGTTGTCTTCTTGATATTGCATCTCATCATAACGGTTTATTCATCATGTCATGTAATATTCAAGTTGTTTTGATATTTTCATATGCAGATTATGTGATTGTTATATGAATTGTACTGTGCAGGGTTTGTAGCTTTGTTTATCATGTATATATATTTTTCATATTTTTGTCACTGGTTTTTGATATTGACACCTATGTCATCACATGACCTGTCAGGTGATCCCTCGAATTGATATAACTAGGTGCATCTCTGCAGTAGCTTCATATCTGATGCCTGATTTGTGCTTGGGCCCGAAAAGTCATATAACATCAAATATTCGGGAGCATACTCTAGTGTGCGAATTCTATTTTTCTATTTTTGATTCGGATCCTCTTTTGGTGCCATTTGAACAAATACGATGCATATGTTTTCATTTTGGTCTCATAAAATCTAATGGCTGCTTTGTATGATCATAAAGGTGAGAGTGATCGACCAAGAGATGCAGGGGATCGGTGGACAGAAGCTGGACATGCCCAGTTTGTGCTCGGCTGATCTCTGGAAAACCAGCGAGCGCTGGGACTTGATGGGGAAGGAGCTGCTCCGTCTGAAAGACCGCC
This sequence comes from Trachurus japonicus, assembly GCF_045865225.1. NCBI lineage: Eukaryota > Metazoa > Chordata > Actinopteri > Carangiformes > Carangidae > Trachurus > Trachurus japonicus. Next base: position 24,098,986 of record NC_140910.1, read on the forward strand.
ACGGGATCGACTACTGTTTGAGTCCCACACACGAGGAGGCAGTGACGACTCTGGTGGCTCACCAGGCAAACCTCTCCTACAGACAGCTCCCCCTGCTTCTCTATCAGGTAAACATTCAGCCTGTTATCATCCACCAGCGCATTTGTTGCGGCAAACTACAGTTTTACATCAAGATTTATTTTCTATAAAACAGATCACCCGCAAATTCAGGGATGAGCCGAAGCCCAGGTTCGGTCTTCTTCGAGGGAGGGAGTTCTACATGAAGGACATGTACTCGTTTGACGTGAGCGAGGAAGCAGCTTACCAGACATATGAGTCTGTGTGCCAGGCGTACACCCGGCTCTTTGCCCGGCTGGGCCTGCGTTGCGTTCAGGTGCAGGCGGACACGGGAAACATCGGCGGTAAACTCTCTCATGAGTTCCAGCTGCCGGCGGACATCGGTGAGGATCGACTTCTGGTCTGTGGGAACTGCTCCTTCTCTGCGAATGTAGAGACCGTGTCCTCGGACAGAACTGACTGCCCTCAGTGTGAAACAGGCAAACTGGAAGAGTCAAAGGGCATAGAGGTCGGCCACACCTTTTACCTGGGGAAAAAGTATTCTCAAGTATTCAATGCCACCTTCAGCAATACCCAGAACAAGCTTAGTGTTGCTGAAATGGGCTGCTATGGTCTTGGAGTGACCCGTATCCTTGCTGCAGCCGTTGAGGTGATGTCAACAGAGGAGGGGATCCGCTGGCCAGGGCTTCTTGCCCCCTACCAGGTTTGTGTTTTACCGCCGAAGAAAGGCAGTAAAATGGATGAAGTGGCAGTTTTAGCAGACGACCTGGTTCACACCCTGGGAGAGGCACTGCCTCAGTTGAGAGGCGAAGTGGTTCTTGATGACCGTACACAGATGACCATTGGAAAGAGACTGAAGGACGCCGGCAGACTGGGTTATCCATATGTTATTGTAGTAGGACAGGGAGCCATAGAGGACATCCCTAAGTTTGAGGTGATCTGTCAGCAGACAGGTGAGACGATGTTCCTCAGTGAAGATGGACTGATAGATCTACTGCGAAGAGTGGAGACTATATGAATCTATTTAAGTGTTTTTGTTCTGTATGTAGGAAGCAAAATTTTGTGAGTGAGGTCACGGTGGTGGGAAGAGAAGTTAAGATCCTTGTATTTTTATGCACTAATGGGTTCTATATTTGGTTTACAAAGTTTTAAATCCGGAGTTTACAAACTTGATGACAATGCTAATCGACATTAACTCACTGTCACAACAAAAGCTTTGCAATGAACCTTAGGATATGAAATTACATGTCTTTTTCTGTGATATAAGAATTTGATAGTTTCTCTGATTTGCAGACTTTAATATTCCTGTACCAATAAAATCATGAATGCACAAATGTAAGCAGAAATTAATATTTATTTTGTGATTTCATTTGCACTTGTATGTGTTAATAGAAATGCTGCCACTGTACAACTGAATGATAACTTGTGCCAAGGACTCTAAATAAATACAACCGTAACCTGCATAATTCAAGGAAAATAGCAAATGAAAGACTTTATACTTGGTTCAACAGATCGCCATGGCTTGCCACATTTAGCATTTTATCGTTTAGTTCATGTCTCTCTTCCTGTCTGGTCTTCTGCACTCTCCCGACAGGCTTTAATGTGTCTCACTTTACCCCCCCAACACCTACTGGAGCATCTATAATGTTACAGTGCGGTGGGAACATCCTAATGCGGTATTACAGGGGACCGACCACAATTAACAAAGAGATAATATACTGATCGCACCCACAGTGGATTGATACAACTGGAATGTGGTGCTGTTGCAGATTCATTTGACACTATCAGTATGATGTAGTGTTTCTCTGCATGTGTCTAGTGTAAGATGAGGGATTTGAAGCTGCTGTAGCGAGCAGCTCCCTCTGTTGTCAAAAACAAGCACAACACACTACACTCCTCTCCTGTCTAAACAGTGTAAAAAGGTTCATAATTAAAAATGGAGATAACTCTAGACCTCCCCAGGCAATCTGATAAAATCGGTATTTAGAATTAAGTTTTTGTAAAAATGCATCAATCAAAATTTGAAGAGCTCAGGATACACTTTATACATACTTTTTTTTTTTATTATTAGTTACGTTTATTTCATTGGCAGTGCATTGGTTGTAAACGTTTAATATTTCTCAATTAATCTGAATCATACTTGAGGGAGAATTACCATGTAACAGTGCTCACATAGGCTACACAAACCACAAACATATACTCCTTATAAACAAAAGAAGAAAAAGACTATTACTCCTTTTACTACTTTACTACTCCTAAATATACATTGTTAACAATAAACATCTACATAGTTATGTAAAACACACCAGTTAGTTTATAGAGATAGACATATAATTTGCGAGCCAGCACAGGAACTATGTTTATTACATTTGACTTTTATTTGGACTTGACACAGGTAAACGTATTTAATTATTTTCATTTGATTATAAAATTGTATTTCATTCAATCTCTCTGGTCAGGAGGAAGTGGATCCATTGCACCGGCGCTCTGTTTCTGCACGGACCGATATCAGCGTCGCACTACTCGTACACATGTGTAAACAGGGAGCTGGATGATTTCGCTGATTTGTACCATACGTAATGCTCTTAGAGAAGACGTGTTAGTGTTGGAAACTTAGCGTTGTGATTTATTTTAGTCTTTTAAAACAACACAAACGAGATTTAAAAGTAGATTTTGTCTGAAAATGGCGTCTCCAGCGGCGCAATACGACAGCGACGACGGCATGGACGAGTTTATGGACAAATTCAAGACGGAGAGATATAAAAAGGGGTTCAGTGAAGACAACTGGGAAGAGGTAACACTGACAAAAAGAAACCGTTCACTGTCAACCGTGGCCAGAAAGTTATTTCTATAATAAATGAGCTGTTAAATCTTCACTGGTGGTGTTGTTGTTGTGATTAGCCAGTTAGCAGCTAACTAACATTTCTGGCCTTGATCCTGAGTGACCCCTCTGTCTTTCTCTCTCTTCCAGGAGTTTAATAAAATACCAATGTTCATGAAGACAGCGCCTGAGGAGATTGACCCTAAAACACACCCCGAGCTGGCTACTCTCCAGGCCATTATCCACGATGAGGACAGACCTCCAGAGGGTAAGGCTAAAGTTTATTCCCAGTGCTGAGAATAAACTGAGGAGAACTGGACTTTCTAAACATTAGAAACTGTTGATGATTTAGTTCCTTCCTCCTGCAGAGCAAGCACAGTGGCTGAAGAATGAGGGGAATGAGTTTTTCAAGGAGAAGAACTACGAAAAGGCCATACTGTCCTACACGGCAGGTCTGAAGAAGAAATGTGGAGACCGGGAGCTCAACACTGTTCTTCTCACCAACAGAGCTGCAGCACACTTTCATATTGGTAAACATTATTCATCTCAATGCCATACTGATTTATAACACATACGGTAAATGTATTGTCAGCACCAGGGGATGTGAACTGTTATTCACATGCTTTAAAAAAACTTGATGTAAACTTATGTCTCTTGTGTATATGTTTGCCACAGGTAACATGCGCTCTGCACTGAACGATGCTGTGTCGGCCAAGAAGATCAAACCAGGTCATCTCAAAGCCTTGATCAGAGGTGTGTGATATATCTATAATGTACATATAATATACTCACTGTGTGCACAACAATATGTTTTTGTAATTATTGTTTATCAGAACAACATTTAACAGAGGAAAGTACTCACGACACAATTTAATATGTCATAGTGTCATAGTAATTATGAGAATCAAATAAAATCAATTAAATTATTAAGTTTTATTATGTAGAGTATATCAGTGTATATATAGGGACATATCCCTATACTGTATAGGGATATAAGTATGTAACCTAACCCTAACCCTATATATCTTTAACACAACTCAAGATGTTCAGGTCAAAGGTCAATGGATGGATATTTTTTTCATGTACATGAGATAATCAGGTACAATTACATATTAGTAATTGTATATATCAGGTATTTAAACATAGGAATTAATTAATACATAGTACATTCAAAATCCATCCATAACTAGCATAACAGTGTCTGCTCTGGCAAAACTCATGGATGCACTGTGGGAAGTCTATTTACTGGATCTCTGCCATTGTTTATATCATTCCAGCCACTATAACAAACCACAAGAGTTTAAGAATATCCATGTTTAAATATGTAAATGAATATGTTTATGCAGGGGCCCAGTGTTGTATAGAGCTGCGCAACTTCTCAGACGCCATCCAGTGGTGTGAAGAAGGACTTAAAGCAAATCCCACTGACAAGAAGCTGCTGGAGCTGAGAGCTGCTGCAGATAAACACAAGGTACAGTCGCTGCTGAGTTCACCTGACTCTGAGCTGAAGGTTTTGGGAGAGTGTATTGCACTGTGGACATTTTTGGACACTAATTTAAGTCAAGCACAAACTAATCTCTGTTCATATTTTGTTTCTCAGAGAGCTGCAGAGAGAGACGCCAGGAAAGCCAGGGTCAAAGAAAAAAAGTTGCATGGTGAGAAAGAAGCTCTTCTGGCTGCTATAAAGGTAAGTGTCCAGATGACAGAGCCAAAACCATCTTTTTTCTGAATGAAATCAAACGTAACACATTTTTCTGTGCTTTATACAGGATCGAGGTATCAAGCTTCTGCTGTCCGCGAAGCCTCAGCGTGGTTCAGACGATGAGGATGAGGATGTAGGCTCCTCTGCAGCCATTTCACAGCTGAGCCTGGACGGCCTCAGCTCCCAGGAGGCCACAGGGGCTCAGGTCTTCATGGACGAGCAGGGCTCCCTACACTGGCCAGTTCTCTTCCTGTATCCTGAACACCAACAGAGTGATTTCATCTCAGCTTTCTGCGAGAACAACTGGTCAGCTTCCCTTCATGTCCAGAAATGTTCAGTTTAAAGGACAATTCCAGGCGAATTCAACTCGGGGGTGTATTTTCCTATCATTTTAGGTCTAAAAGAAGGAATCTGAAGATTTCCAATTTAATTGCTCCTGTTTTGCGGTAGTTGCGTCTGTCCCCGCATCGCCACGGCAGCAATGAATGGGAGTGGATGTAAGTTCCGCTGTTTAGGCTGTTCACAGCCCTCAAAGCCGCAATTTTTTTCCACAGACAGCGTCAGATGAAGTTTATTTACTTCAAGCAAGCCGACATGTTTGTAAAACTAGATCTAATTCAAAGTCTCCCGGAGTCTCGCGCGAGCCCGAAGTTGCAGTGCTGGTGTATTCAGGTGCAATGGGAGCTCCCGTTTGTGTCATAAACACAGGAATATCAACTCTTGACTTGCTTTAAGTGTACATTTTTTTCCACAGACAGCGTCAGGTGGCTACTCAAACATGCGCCGAGAAGTTTTTTTTACTTGAAGCAAGTAACGAGTTGATATTCCTGTGTTTATGACACAAACGGGAGCTTTTCCCATTGCATGTGAACACACCGAGCACGGCAACTGGGTCTCGCGTGAGACTCCGGGAGACTTTGGCCCAATTCCAATCCGTTCCCTAAAGACTCAAGCCCTGAACCCTCACTGACTAAAGTGACGTCAGCTCTAAGTGACAGAGTGTGAGAGTCTGTGAGGGTCCAGATGCAGTAAACATGAATGGAACAGCACTTACCCACTCTCACGACACGTTACCTTGACAACAACATGTGGTTGACTCCGGTCTTGGACCGATAATTTACCGTACTTTCAACACGCACAAGGTGCGTGAGGTTGACGGACTCAAAACAAAATGTTCCCGGATCAGATCTGCTCAAATCATCATCAATAATCACAAACTGCACGTTAATACTGACAGTTAACTTCTTTTTTCTTTCTTTCTTTTTTTTGGTTGTTGCTCTTGTCCATTAACAATAAAGAGAGCGGCGGAGCTCTCTCTGACTACGTGTGTTAATTTACTTTTTTTTTTGCGTTCCGACGGCATCTCATGTGTTTGACTTCACAACGCTATGAACTGTGGGTAATTCCCCTACCCAAAGTCAGCATCGGTGCTGACTTACGGTAAGGGGGCAGTAAGGGCTCATTCACTGACTCACTGACTTGATGATCTGACAATGGAACAGCCCTCACACACTCACAGACTTCCCGTGAACGCGCCTCTAAATCAGTGAGTCCGTGATAGCCTCGTAAACCAGCCTCTCGCGGAAATGCATTTCATTTCATTTCTCGGGAGAGTCTGGCCTCATCCCCCCTCTAAGCGTTTGGGCTGGGCGGGAGCTGGGCGGGAGTAGTAGCAAAGACGGTTTAATATCTTTGGTATTAGCGTTTACAGACAACCCCATTCAGCCAATCAGCAAGTTGGTGTAGTGACGGGGCTTTGCACCAGTCGGTCCCTGATTGGCCAACGTGCTGTGTCAATCACAGCGGACGACGCTGATTGGCTCGGCCTTCTGAGGGTTTCAGTCCAAACGCTTAGAATGGGGATGAGGCCAGACTCTCCCTCGGAATGAAATGAAATGCACTTCCGCGAGAGGCTGGTTTACGAGGCTAAGTCCGTGAGGGGTCGGATTGGAACTGGGCCTTTGAATTAGATCTAGTTTTACAAACATGTCGGCTTGCTTGAAGTAAATAAACTTCTCGGTGCATGTTTGAGTCGCCATCTGACGCTGTCTGTGGAAAAAAATTGCGGCTTTGAGGGCTGTAAACAGCCTAAACAGCGGAACTTACATCCACTCCCATTCATTGCTGCCGTGGCGATGCGCGGACAGACGCAACTACCGCAAAACAGGAGCGATTAAACTGAAAATCTTCAGGTTCCTTCTTTTAGACCTAAAATGATAGGAAAATACACCCCCGAGTTGAATTCGCTTGGAATTGTCCTTTAATATCCTCATTCATGAATAAACGACCTGTCTATTTATAAAATACTTATATAATGCAGCGTTAATAAGTGAAATGTTTATTCAATCACTCTCTCACTGTATCGTTCTCTGTTCAGTTTCATGGATCACCTGGCGGTCATGTTTGGAGAGGAACTCCCACCTTGGGACTCAGACAGAAAATATCACCCACAAAATCTGCAGGTTTGTATATTTACCATCATTGAGCAGTCAAATCACACCTGGTGGCTTTTTATCATAAGAAATGTCAGGAATAATTCAGAATAGGTTGGGATCCTCTGTGATTTAATATTGTTTCTTCTGCAATCTTAATTTATTTTTTTCTAATAAACCACTGCAGAGCTTAATCAGCATATTATGCAGTCATATTTTTAACTAATTTAACTACTGTTTTCATATAATTAGGTGATAACATATTTAAGAGTGCAACTGTCAAACAAGGATCATACATCATGTCAGTTAACCACATTTGACCTTTCCTTATTTTCCAGCTGTTCTTTGAGGATGCACAGAAGGAGACACTATACCAAGTAAAACCAGAGACGCCACTTTTAGAAGTGCTGCAACATAAAAGGTGCGTTTTGATTTTTATTTCCTCATGGCCACTATCAATGATACCTAATAAGAACCATGAAAAGATAGTGCTTCCTCATTCAGCAAGTAATCTGTATGTTCCTCATAGTACCTGTAATCTAGTCTTGTGTTATAGTATTTCAACTTAGACTAAATGTTGATTTTCCGTCTGTTGTGTTCTGTCGACAGGTTGTTTGTTAAGGCAGGCACTCCCAGCTTCATTGTTCTGGTGAAGGGCTCACCTTTCAGGAAGCAGTTTTTAACAGGAAAGAAAATACAAGGGTTGTGAAATCCATGGCCTTCAAATCTCAGACTTTTGATACATACACATCTCATTTCTAACACCGAAGACTGACTTTGTCTTTGAAAAAGACACCAGAGCAATATGTATCTTGTGCCCAAGAGGTTAGTAAACAAAATAAAATATAAAATAAATGGGTTCTCTAAACGTCATCCATGTGGGTTCTTTGTGTATCTGTCTGTTCAGAGGTAAAACTCCAAAAACAATGCTTTTTATTCAGGTTCAATATAACATTAATAGGCATCAACAATAAGTACTTGTAAATTAACATCAAATTAAAATATGTAACCCTCTATGGTAGACCCCTTTTTTGGTGTACATATTGCCCCCGTTATTTAAAAAAAATATATAAAATATACTGAGAAACTAACATGATAAGTCTGTGACCAAAGAAATGTGGGGCTGAAGAGGGTTTGACTGTTTCTCGGGGGGTAGAGTCGTCGTTTACTGGAACTTAACCAAGAGGTGACACAGAACCAGCAAATGGTGTGATAAGTATCACTTTTTAACATGTTTAAACTTGTATAACAATGTATACAATGTATATGTAAAGAAACATCTTTAGTTGAGTAAAGACACTTTTTGTTCATATTTATGTAATAAAATTGTGTTTTTTTCATTTATTGCGCATTCAAACCACTTTTGGTTGAACAATAACATTCAAGTTATGGAGATACAGCAAAAGCATTATTTGTCACCACAATCAATGCTTTTGCTACACTATCTACTAGTCCTCACAGGAAATGCAATTTTTGATTGATACATTATCATTTATGGCCAAGCATCCAAAAAAACCCCATTGAAATGAAAAGTCATAGAAGGACAAGGACTAATAGTGAATCCCTAATGCAACATGTCAACAATAAAATGTGATCTTAAATTCAGCTTTGTTCACCACTAAGAAATAAGAAATAATTAACTTTCATTCTTATATCTCAATGATTTTCCTGTGGGCGTGCTCATCAACAGACTGAGAGGAAAGTGACAGGTACAAATTCGTTGTTGCTTAATTGTAGAAAACAATAGGCAGAAAGTGGCTTTTCCAGCTTGGCCAGGTTGGTCAAGTTAGTTGACTGTCACATCATTGACAGCTGCACCACAAATATTATAATTGTATGTTGTAAATGTTCCCTGAAATGATTACTCACTCTGTTGGTATGCGTTTGTCTGTTGGTTGCTGACATCATGACATGAAACCTTGCTGTGCGAAATTCCTCTTTTGCTAACAACAAATGAATGAAAGTGGACAGGAAAGAGATATGTTGTGAGTGTGTTGCTAAATCTCACAAAGTCTCACCTCCTGAAGCTGTCTTCACTCATCAGGTTGAAATATGATAAGAGAAGATTATGTGTCTGACATGGTTAACTCGTACAAGGAAGTCTAACGTGAAAAATGTTATAGATTTAGGATAAGAACACAAACGAGACCTTGTTTGTTTCTGGTTTACTGTTTCCACTGATACAAGTATGTTCAAAGCTGATTGCATTGATCTGAGCACATTGAACCACATCTGGTCCTCTGATTGTCAAATTCTTTTATTTATATTTAACTGGGATCAAAATTAATAACATTATCTCAAAATTATCATTTTCAGTATAGTGTAGTATTAGAACCAATCATATTGTTGATTACTGTAATTAGTTTATAATATATATTATAAACTATATATATATAAATATATATAATAAAAGCTCACTGTGCTGCTGCAGAAAACATTATGAAATTACTACATTATTGTTAAATACAAGGTGCAACAAAATAAATCAGCAGCAAGACAAGACAAATCTCAGAATGAATTCACGACAACCTGTGGTTGGCCAATCACAACAGGCGGAGCTTGTACCATAGTGGGCATCATCATTGGAGCAGACTGCACGTTGACGATGACAGTGGGCTTTTTTTTGCGATCTTTCAACTCTCGATGCATCTGACACCACACACACCACACACAGAAGCAGGAGGCTGCGATGTCCTTACAGACAGAACCCTGCAGCGGTCAGGAGAATTGAGACAAAGTTTGACACTCATTAATTAACTTTTATCCAACGTGTCATGTAAGATTCACTGTCCCATCAGCTATTATATGCATCATACCTTGATTTTGTATCTGTTTCTGAGGGCCGCCCGTAGACCCACAGATGCAGGAGGAGCAAACATTGGTATCCCACAGGCGGCCATTATAGCTGGACTGCACACGTCACACAGTGGGAGGCAATGGTTCTCTCCAAATCTACCTGAAACTGTGCAGGCGAGGCAAGGGCAGCACCAGAAACCGTAGCAGCCTAAAACACACACAGAGAGGTTTAACAGAGGTTTAACACAAGAGTGGGACCAGCTCTCTCAAATAATTTACTATTGAATTTTATCAAGTTTGACAAATAAGTGGTTTTGATCCTTACATGTACTCGCATTCTCAAAACAGTCAAAGAGTCCACTGTTCCAGTCAGTCAGAGTGTCTGTCGGCTGTTGCAACTGTGGCGTTGCCATTGGCTGTTGAACAACCATTGGATATGCCATTGTATGTTTAAGTTAAGTCACAGTCTGTGAATGATAAAAAACAAAAAACAACAGCTGGTAAAGAGATTGTTAAAATGACATCATAACAGAAAGCTCTTATTTTGGAAGGCCACTGAGCACCTTTTTGCAAAACCTGGAAAAAAAAGTAAGTGCATTTGTTTTTTCTAATAGATTGCATCTTTGCTTTTCTGTCTATGCACTACAACAACCTCCAGTTTGGCAATAACACAATTATGTTTTGATGTAACACTGTGACACTAACCTCAACACTTTACCACCTGCAGTGCAAAAGGCAGAAGACAGACATTGCTGTCATACACCTGAGCTCTCAAGGATCAACGGAAAATGAAGGCTAAAGACATCAGATAAGTACTTCTGATTTTCTTTTCATGCTATTTTTATGCACCACATTTCCTGCACAGCTGCCACCCTCTCTTTGCTGCAGGACAGAGACATATAGAGGGTTCTTTGTACCTATAGCCAACGGGCTTTTTGATTCTTCCGCAAATGCTGATTAGCTGACAGACAAAATAAGTTCCCTTTGGGGATTAATAAAGTAATTCGTATTCATATTGGTATTCGTATTCACATCCACATTTGTATTCTTGTTTTTGTTAACAACCTTTAAGGCTATAACTTTAGTTCTCCAACGTATCATCTTCGAGCTCACAAGCTCTGTTTTATTTACTCTGCACAGGGCGTCGCTGCCTTCACAAAATACTAAAGAGTCATTGGAACTTAAACTTGGCAAGTCATGAATTTATCAAGGGGATATACTACATGCATACTAGAACATCAAGTGTATTTTTCACAAGATAGCCTACTGGATTTTTCTTTAGTTTTTTGATACTCTGAAAAGAATGACTCATGAACTGTTATCACATGCAGCATGATTGACTATTTGAGTGGTTCAGGGTGGACCTGGGATTCCCAGATGTCACATTTGCTACTGAAAGCAAGGCTACATTTTCTAATACATCAGGGACTTGCACAAAATAGTTAATTGCATATATTTGAAATTAAGTTGTTCCGAGTCAGCAGGATGAAGTCATGAGTCATTCTTGATTTTCCCAAGTCAAGTCTGAACTGAAGGCGTCAAATTTGTGACTCGAGTCCACACCTCTGCTTTAAAAGCATCAAGTCTTAACACTGTTGAGTACTTTAGCTGTCAGGTCACAGAGTACGCTCCCAAAACAGAGGTAACATTCAGAAATAATGAGAAGGACTCGTCTAACTCTGGTCTGTGGGATGCATAACCCTTTTCCTTTTCAACATGTCCGATTTCATTGAATTGTTTGAATAAAGATGTGAAATCTTACCTGACTGAGCTCTACACACACCTGGCACCTCGGGATGCTGTGGCTGAATGAAAGTACATGCATGGGGAGTGACCTGTTGGTATCAAAAGTACAAACAATGCTGCAAAACCTGATTCGATTTCCAAACAAATGAAACTGAGAGTATGGCCTACAATTAGTGTGTCTAGTAATCCCAATGGGTTGATTGTCATATGTTTGCCTCTCAAACAAATTGGAGTCCAGCATAAAAACCAAAAGGCCACTGGTGCATACCGCATCCATCTGGTTGACATGGTCAAAAGTAAACACTATCTGAACAAAACCTTTGTGACAAAACAAGAAAGTAAACCGAGGAATACAGACAAGTAGATGTTCAAAGCTGATTGCATTGATCTGAGCACATTGAACCACATCTGGTCCTCTTTTTTTTTTGTGAACAATTATTTTATTTTACATTCATTGTTACAAAAGTAACAACAAACATTTTCTCCCCGACATAATAAATTGACAATATAGTAAATAATCCCATCCCAGCCGCCCACCCCTCCCCTCCCTCCCTTACCCCCTCCCTAAACACCCTTCCCACCCTCCCCCCTTCTTGTGGCGACCTCATAGGACAAGGTTATGACGTTCAACATTAGTCTTAAAGCACATGGTACACAGTATAATACAAACAGCATACACCTGGCAACTATGCAACCCAATCATCCCAGCCTCACCAACACAGCCATACACTCAAAAATGTTCCAGCTTGGAAGTTAAGAGTTCTATAATATTTCAGCTTCCCAAAAATAACCATCAAATCAAAAGTACAAAGTGATATCACATCTGCATAGTTTACAGCTGCTAAGTGGGTGCTAACAGAGAGATACCGAGAGAAACAAGGCAGGAGAGAGAAAAAAAAAAAAAGAAATAGATGGTAGCACCTACAAAGGCAACTCTTTCAGTTTTTTGACAGACTAACCATAAATCAAGAACTCTCGAGCCGGCACCATGAATTCTTGCCACTGACAATTCCATATGTAAAATTTCCATCCACATGACCAATGATTCAATGATGTATCATGCGGTGGCTTCCAACGAAGTGCAAGTATCTTTTTCGCTGCAGTTATGCCTGAGAGAAATAAAGCTTTTTCTCTTATTAAAAGATTCAGTGAGGAACCATCATTTAATAGGAGTACCCTGGGAAGGCATGGAATTGTCTTCCCCATAATCTTGGATAAGTGCAAACAGACGTTTTCCCAAAATGTTTTAACAGGTCTACATTGCCAGTACATAATAGAATGAGCCTGTAGAGTCCTGTGAACAGAGGGTACAGAGTGGGGAGTCAATTTTCTTCATTGCATGTTGTTTTTTGGGTGTCAGGTAACTACGGTGTAAAAAATTAAAATGAATAAGCTGATGGTTTGGGTTTCTTGAAGACAATTTGATGTTAGAAAAAATGAGCTTCCAGGGCAAGTCATTTAGAGATAGATCTTTCTGCCAGCTACTTTGCAGCACAAGTGGTCGATATGTTTACATCAAGAAACATTTATATAAAGATGAAACCAGACCAATGTTTTTCTTAGCTATAATGGAATGTATGGGTAGTGTTTCAAATTTGCTATTCCAGGGTATCCCGTATGCTTTCATTGAGGATCTTAATCTCAAATAAAAGAAAAAAGAAGTTCCAGGTAAATTGTACTGCTGTTTGAGGTCTTGAAAGGTCCGCAAACCTTCACTGTTACAAACATCTTTAAGTGTATGTACTCCTCTTTCTGACCACGTAAGAAATACAAAAGGACGAGAATTTGATAGTAATGAATGATTGTGAAAAATTGGAGAATGCTGGTGCCACCTAGTGGTTGTTTTGGTAATCTTCAATGCAGATTTCCAGCTGATTAACAGATGAGATATAATGGGACCAAAAATTACTTTGGCCTGTTTAGAGGAGATTGCAGAATATACTACGTCCTGAAGTCTGTAAGGGTGGACTAATTGCTCTTCGATCTCCCTCCAACATACTTGTACATGAGGGTCGAACCATACAGAAAGTGGTCTAAGAGAAAACGCCAATGCATAAAGTCTAAAGTTAGGAACAGATAGTCCACCAGCAGTTCTGTCACGTTGTATGGTGGAGAGCTTAACTCTTGGTTGTTTCCCTTTCCATATAAATTTTGATATTATAGAATTGATTCTTTCCCAATACTTAGGAGGGGCGGGGATGGGGATCATTGAAGAAAAAAAAAAGTATACCGGGTAGGATGTCCATCTTTATAATAGAAATACATGCCTGAAGTGAACATGGTGTATTATATTTGGACCATCTTTGGAGATCTGCCTCTATTTTCTTTAAAATGTTCATATAATTACAGTAAGCGAGAGAATCTAAATTTGAATGGACTTCAATGCCTAGATATGTAAAAGTTTTCTTAAACATCTGGTCCTCTGATTGTCAAATTCTTTTTATTTATATTAACTGGGATCAAAATTAATAACATTATCTCAAAATGATCATTTTCAGTATAGTGTAGTATATTATAACCAATCATATTGTTGATTACTGTAATTAGTTTATATTGAAAATGATTGAGAAACAGAAAAGAATTGAAAGCTCACTGTGTTGCTGCAGAAAACATTATGAAATTACTACATTATTGTTAAATACAAGGTGCAACAAAATAAATCAGCAGCAAGACAAGACAAATCTCAGTATGAATTCACGACGACTTGTGGTTGGCCAATCACAACAGGCGGAGCTTGTACCATAGTGGGCATCATCATTGGAGCAGACTGCACGTTGACAATGACGGTGGGCTTTTTTTTGCGATCTTTCAACTCTCGATGCATCTGACACCACACACACCACACACAGAAGCAGGAGGCTGCGATGTCCTTACAGACAGAACCCTGCAGCGGTCAGGAGAATTGAGACATGTAAAGTTTGACACTCATTAATTAACTTTTATCCAACGTGTCATGTAAGATTCACTGTCCCATCAGCTATTATATGCATCATACCTTAATTTTGTATCTGTTTCTGAGGGCCGCCCGTAGACTCACAGATGCAGGAGGAGCAAACATTGGTATCCCACAGGCGGCCATTATAGCTGGACTGCACACGTCACACAGTGGGAGGCAATTGTTCTCTCCAAATCTACCTGAAACTGTGCAGGCGAGGCAAGGGCAGCACCAGAAACCGTAGCAGCCTAAAACACACACAGAGAGGTTTAACAGAGAGGTTTAAGAGTGGGACCAGCTCTCTCAAATAATTTACTATTGAATTTTATCAAGTTTGACAAATAAGTGGTTTTGATCCTTACATGTACTCGCATTCTCAAAACAGTCAAAGAGTCCACTGTTCCAGTCAGTCAGAGTGTCTGTCGGCTGTTGCAACTGTGGCGTTGCCATTGGTTGTTGAACAACCATTGGATATGCCATTGTATGTTTAAGTTAAGTCACAGTCTGTGAATGATAAAAAACAAAAAACAACAGCTGGTAAAGAGATTGTTAAAATGACATCATAACAGAAAGCTCTTATTTTGGAAGGCCACTGAGCACCTTTTTGCAAAACCTGGAAAAAAAAGTAAGTGCATTTGTTTTTTCTAATAGATTGCATCTTTGCATTTAAGTCTATGTACTACAACAACCTCCAGTTTGGCAATAACACAATTATGTTTTGATGTAACACTGTGACACTAACCTCAACACTTTACCACCTGCAGTGCAAAAGGCAGAAGACAGACATTGCTGTCATACACCTGAGCTCTCAAGGATTCACAGACTCAATGGAAAATGAAGGCTAAAGACATCAGATAAGTACTTCTGATTTTCTTTTCATGCTATTTTTATGCACCACATTTCCTGCACAGCTGCCACCCTCTCTTTGCTGCAGGACAGAGACATATAGAGGGTTCTTTGTACCTATAGCCAACGGGCTTTTTGATTCTTCCGCAAATGCTGATTAGCTGACAGGCAAATTAAGTTCCCTGTGGGGAAAGTAATTTGTATTCATATTGGTATTCGTATTCACATCCATATTGTTTTGTTAACAACCTTTACTCTTTGTTTGCGAAGGCTATAACTTTAGTTCTCCAACGTATCATCTTCGAGCTCACAAGCTCTGTTTTATTTACTCTGCACAGGGCGTCGCTGCCTTCACAAAATACTAAAGAGTCATTGGAACTTAAACTTGGCAAGTCATGAATTTAGCACATCAAGGGGATATACTACATGCATACTAGAACATCAAGTGTATTTTTCAAAAAATAGCCTACTGGATTGTTTTTTGTTTTTTGATACTCTGAAAAGAATGACTCATGAACTGTTATCACATGCAGCATGATTGACTATTTGAGTGGTTCAGGGTGGACCTGGGATTCCCAGATGTCACATTTGCTACTGAAAGCAAGGCTACATTTTCTAATACATCAGGGACTTGCACAAAATAGTTAATTGCATATATTTGAAATTAAGTTGTTCCGAGTCAGCAGGATGAAGTCATGAGTCATTCTTGATTTTCCCAAGTCAAGTCTGAATTGAAGGCGTCAAATGTGTGACTCCAGTCCACACCTCTGCTTTAAAAGCATCAAGTCTTAACACTGTTGAGTACTTTAGCTGTCAGGTCACAGAGTACGCTCCCAAAACAGAGGCAACATTCAGAAATAATGAGAAGGACTCGTCTAACTCTGGTCTGGATGCATAACCCTTTTCCTTTTCAACATGTCCGATTTCATTGAACTGTTTGAATAAAGATGTGAAATCTTACCTGACTGAGCTCTACACACACCTGGCACCTCGGGATGCTGTGGCTGAATGAAAGTACATGCATGGGGAGTGACCTGTTGGCATCAAAAATACAAACACTGCTGCAACACCTGATTCACTTTCCAAAAAACAGAAACTGAAAGTATGGTCTACAATTAGTGTGTCTAGTTAGGGTTGATTTTCATATGTTTGCCACTCAAACAAATTGGAGTCCAGCCTAAAAACCAAAAGGACAGTGGTGCACTGCATGCATCTGGTTGACACGGTCAAAGTAAACACTGTCTGAACAAAACCTTTGTGACAAAACAAGAAAGTAAACCGAGGAATACAGACATCAGGTCTACTACTGACTCTTATGTGATGCACACAGGTGCATGCTGGTCCTAAACCAGTTCCACAGCACCCTAAATTTACAAAACACTGATAAGCCTGCTAGATAATCAAATCATTTAAAGGAACAAAGGAGTAACAAAAGTTGTTTGATTACAACACAGTTATTATTGCTTCACTGCTTTACCAGGTCCCTGGTTCTGTCATCTCAAGTAAATCCTAATAATCTCTGTCAAATTCACAATTTAATCCAAGCATTTTTAAAGTTTTGAGCTTCTAAAGGTGATTATGTTTTCAAGTCAGCTGCTTCACAAATGCATTTAGAGGATGTCAAATCCATTTCATTGATGGGCAAACTGGTCTCTTCACCAGGGACAGAGTGGAAAAGGGTTATTCAGTCTCTTAATTATGTTAATTGTGATAAACAAATCAGGTGCCACCTTTCATTTCATTAAAAAAGGTGTGTACGTTGACTCCTGGCAGAGGTACAGGTAGACTACCTCTCTAGTGGCTGATCTGCATTAATATGCAGTTATTAAATGAGAACAGCTCTTGTTGTAGAGTCTGATGACAGCTGCAGGGAGGAAGGAAGGACCTGTGAATTCAGTCACTGATGGAGTGGGAGGCGTTGTCCATCAGAGATGACAGCTTGGCCATCATTGTCCCATCCCAGGATAGAGCTGGCCTTCTTAATCAAAGATTGTTTTTGTTTTTTGTTTTTTTACATATTTTTCTGTAACTTTCCTGAAAGCACTAAAAATTATGGAAATTATGAGCAATGTCTCTTTTAAGGACAACAAAGAAAAAGCCATCTGTTGATAAAGATCTGAGATTAATTTGAGTTAGTACCAATTAACTGCAATGCTCAATTTTCAGATCTGATGCTCTGTCACATTAAAATAACTTTGATTCTCATGCAAACAATAATTTCATTTATTTTTAATAACTTTTTGTCAGTAGCCATACCTTTCATACACAAAATGCTTGAATACTTGAAGCAATAATGAAGAGGAGCAAATTAGCATAGAAACGTTTCTATATCTATGCAAATTAGCATAGGCTACATAAAAATGAATTTCAAATTAAAAGGGAGAAAAGTCGAAAACATAAAAATGATATGAAAAAGGTGTAAGGAATAGGTGAAAGTCTTTTCAGTAGATGTATGTTTTAAATGATCATGCTCACGTGGGAATATTATTAGTTTTGCAGATCAAAGTGGCCTATCTGATTATTAGAATGATGAAAGGTCAGGGGGTCAAAGTATCATTCTAGATCCACAGTTGTTACCATAGTTGCAACAAGAACAAGAACCAGAACAATTCAAAACATAACAACAGATAAAATGGTGACGATGTTGTTTGAATTTAAATTCGCCTACAGAATTCCAGAGTGTGATTATGTTGACACTCAAATATTTGTCTGCTTTTCTCGAGAAACAAATACTCGAGCACAACACCTGCATATCTTTTGATATTAATCGACAATTTTCGGTCTTTGAAGATCGGCGACTGACCTTTTTTTTAAAAAATTTTAATTTAGGATTTATTTTTTTATTCCGGA
This sequence comes from Trachurus japonicus, assembly GCF_045865225.1. NCBI lineage: Eukaryota > Metazoa > Chordata > Actinopteri > Carangiformes > Carangidae > Trachurus > Trachurus japonicus. The sequence goes on from NC_140910.1 coordinate 24,117,171, forward strand.
CTGAATTCATGATACGGCTTTTATTCTGGTAAGTTCCTTTCTCGTTTTTTTCAATATTGATGTAGCCGTGCGGTCCAATGGGTTCACCTATGAATAGGCCTCTATAGCCTGTAGGCCTATATATTTAACAATAGACGGGACAGGACAGGAGACGGGATGACATGTCGAGCAGCAGCTCTGCTTCTATGCCGGTCCGGTCGTTTTGTTAACCCTCCTCCCGACCATGTGCATTTGTTTAGCTACAACAAAGCTGGCGAGAAATCAGAGAGTAGTAGATAACGTTATACGATGTTACGACGTGTAGGCTATTATATGTGTAGTTAAATCTGTCACAAACAAGAGACGGGGCGTGGTTGTGTTGCGCCGATCTTGCAAAGTTGGTGTTCAGCCCAGAGACGCAATAAATGACATGCACATGGAAGGCAGAGAGCCTCCATTCTCCTTCATAACAAGCCATTTATTAAACCATCACAATTGCTCCAAAGCGGTTTAATTAAGGTAAAAAAAAAAAAAAAAAAAAAAAGTAGCATAGTTAAACTACAAATCCTGCATAGTTCCCCTTTATTAATTTCTAACCTGAGTGTGAGACACAGCCACAAAAAACAAAAAACAAAAAAACTCAACTAAGTAACGCACTTACAATGATCTGCTCTTAACTGTGTTTTTAATTGTACTGACAGTACTAATTAAAATTATGATTAATTTCCTACATAACCACATTAATAAATGAATAATTAAACAGACAATACATGCCAGTGGAAACATAACTTACTTCAACTTCAACTTCAAAGAACTTTATTTTTCCATTAGGAACTTCAATTGTTAAGAGTGTCAGTGCATATTTAGACTAATGGACTAATCTTTACTTTAGATACAATATAAGATGCTTTTATAGAACATGATGATGCAGTGCACTGTTATCTAACATTGTACAAATTAGCAGAACAGTCATTAGTGTAATCTTCTTATAATCCTAAAAGTACTTTTACTCCTGTCACTTCTTCAATGCAGTTAAAGATTTATTTAGTTTTTGCAGTTTTAAAACTTTTATTCTAAGTAATATGTAAAAAATAAATAAATAAATAAAAAAATAAATAAATCATACAGTAGTAATATAATACCATGATTGAAAACACCCACTGGAATCAAATTATGCAGACTGGACTACTGTGAGATGTAGCCCAGGGTAATAGCACTAATATTTTATATTTCACAGACAACAACATCCCAGTGAGTTGATGACGATTATCCACCACCTGTTTGTTTCTTGTCTTCTCCAGACTTCGCCTGTGCACCATCATGGCTGACTTTGATGGAGACAGGAGGAGGCAGCTGGAGGTCAGCGTCCCTATTGATGTCGATGGAAGAATGGAAGCGGAGCAGCTCCCCTACCCGGACCTGGCCCCAGTTGTCCTCAGACTCAGCCAAACTGCATTCCCCCGGAGGTGGTTCCTCACTTTGACTTGTGACTTATATCCTTATACTGCTGTGACCACAACCTTGTCTAATGTGTGTAATACTACCACTATGTGTGTGTTTCAGTTTATCTGAATGTGTTTTTCTCTCCAACCTAATACTTTATCAATTCAAGCATTATTTAGTGTTTATACTAATAACGCTCCATCTCCTTGTGAACTGTATGATCCAATGAATATGTGTAGTCTATGTGCTCAACCTTAACTTACTTCCTCCACGTGGCTGGATAATATGTCACTCGTCGTCATCCTCGTCAACTGCGTGTTCTTGGGCATGTACAACCCTCATGAGGACATGACTAACTTACAGGTCAGAAATCCACATTCACTGTTTGAACAACTCTTTTACTCACCACACAGTCCAACACAGCGTTTGTTTCTGCATGTGCTTGCTTATTCTAAATTGAAAATGTCCGTCTGTATTGTTGCACTTACAAGGATATTGCAATGTTGTATTCTTGTCTCTCCTGCATGTTTAACCATATATATTTTTGTGGTCAGATACTGGATCATTTTAGCATGGCCTTCTTCCTCATGGAGAAGGCCATCGAGGTGTTGGCGTTCGGGCTCTACGGCTATGAGGGAAGCTACCTGAGCCAGAACTGGAACAAGTTGGACTGCCTCCTCTACTGTGGAGAGTCAGTACCCCACAAATCTCTTGTCCCTGCTTTGGCTTTATAACCATTTCTCGTGTTTAGTCATGAACTTATTGGCTTTTAAACTGTTTAAATGTTTTTATGACTTTATATATTCACTCTTAAAATGTGTGTGTATGTGTATTTTTGTCTGCAACTGTCCCTGCAGGGTGCTGGATTATTTCCTGGCCTTCTGTGGCGTCCAACTTCACTTGCGTTTTGTGCTCAGGCTAATGCGGCTTGTCACCAGAGTCCCAGGTGAGTGGTGCTCTGTAACATCCCAAAACGTATTAATCCCAGCCGTTTTATATGTACTGTGGCTGAGAAATCATTAGAAATAGATTAAGTGCTTAAAAATGTAAAGTTAAAAGTATTTTTTATTTTTCAGTTCAACATTTGAAGTATCATCACCTACAGTCCATCAACATCCATCAGTGCTGCTTTTGTTACTTCTTGTCTACTAATAATGAACATTACAAAAAGACAATAACTTGTACCTATACTCTTCTTCCTCTTGAGATATAGTTTGTACAATTATCTGAAACATTTTCACCTTTATTTTGCTCTTGTAAGAATCTTGGGCATACATTAGTTTGCATTCTTTTGTATCTATGTGCATCTATATTTGTTGATATTTGAAAAAAAAAGAAAAGAAAGTGTGATGACTGAATGCAACAACATGCTCACTGTCTCTACTTCGTGTCGGGCCGAAGAACGCCCCTTAGCCGTGGTATAATGAGCATATACCACGGCCTGTCGTGATATATTGCTTAAATATGAAAGCATGTGTCCTCGGTGCATGTGTGTCTCTGTGAAGTTTTGTCAGAGTGATCGTTGCTCATGGAGTCCTCCTGTGTCCCGTGCAGATATGCAGGACCTGGTGGTGACTCTGATGGACGTTCTCCCGATGCTCTCAAACGTCCTCGTTATGTACCTCGTCTACCTGGTTGTCTTTGGCGTGGTGGGAGTCCAGCTGTGGAAGGGGATGCTGCGCAACCGCTGCTTCCTTGGAGTTGACATCCCTGGCAAGTAAGGAACCTCTCTAGGTATTCAGAACAACGACAAATGATCAAAAATAACTTGTCAGCTTACCTATTATTCATTTACTTCTAGAAAATTGCTTCGACTTTTCTTGAATCTACCGACTTAATTTTAGTGAATATTCTTCCACTGGACTAAATGATTAATTTGCTAATAATTTCAGATCTTAATTTGCTTTTATAGTGGTTATTAGAGAAACAATATAAACACAATAATGTGATATTTAACATATCGCTCTGCCTTTAACATGTAGAAGAAGGCAAGCAAATTCAAATAAAAACCTCCGTCTCTAATTTTGGATATTTCCACTCAGTAGGTTATTTTTGGCCTTAAACGTTATGTGTGCTGTGTGATATTCCTAAAGATGTTCACACTTTCCCTGTCCATAAATCACAGCGTATCCCTGAGTCCATACTTTGTGCCAGAGAATAACAATGACAAAGTAGACGCATTCATTTGCTCGCGTGACCAAGTGGGGCTGCGCCACTGCCACGACGTGCCGCCTTTTGTCCAGGACGGGCAGACGTGCACGGCGGCTCCTCCGCACAGCGGCTTGGCCTCCGATGGCTGTGTGAACTGGAACGTGTATTACAACGTCTGTCGCCCGGGGGACCACAACCCCTACAAGGGAGCCATCAGCTTCGACAACGTCGGGTTCGCCATGATCACCATCTTCCAGGTGAGAGAGCACTTGCTCTTTCCTTCCTCCATCATCCATCCATCAATGCTTTATCATCACCCTGGTTTTCCTCTGGCTTGGAGAACCAATCATTAGTCCTGTCATGTCCTCTCCTCCTGCAGGCTGTCACACTGGAGGGCTGGGTGGACATCATGTTCCAAGTCATGAACGCCTATTCGTTTGGGAGCTTCATATTCTTCTTGCTCGTCACCATTGTAAGAAGCAACTTGTTTTGGGTCGGTGATGTTGTATTTCAGTTTGTCCCTTTGTGCTCATGTCGGGGTGCTTCACCTTCCCACCCAGATGGGCGCCATCATCATCATGAACGTGTGCGCCGTCGTCATCGCCACGCAGTTCTCCAAGAGCATGACCAGGCCAAGGAAAGTGCAGAAAACCAACCCCATCGTGCTGCTGTGCATCCGCTTCTTCCGCTGGCTGTGGGCGGCCGCCATCAGGTCGGACAGTGTCGAGTGTCTTTGTGTCCAACTGCAGCTCAGATATGCAGTGTGCATTTATGTCTCCTGGCTGCCTGAACAATTTCATATCATGTCCTTCTACCAACAGATGTCAGAACAGGGTGCACCCGAAGCGCAGCAAGCATGGCACCGCAGGTGTACTGGTGAGACTGGTCGACATGTTTTGGTTTTTTTCAGCAATGGCAGCTGCTTTGACTCACTCCCCGACTCCATCTGTCTCCCAGGATGAAATCCTCAGTCCACTCGAGAGAGCGTTCGAGCGGTTGATCAGCAGCAGGTGGTTTGAGCGGGTGATCATGTTCGCCGTCTTCCTCAGTGTCCTCACCATGGCCATCGAGCACCATGGACAGGTGAGGAGCAGCTCTGTCTCATCAACAACAAAAGACAGGGTTTTATGTTTTTTTTTCTTTCCTGCTTATTTCATGTTGATTGTCTACGTTCTCTCTCTACAGCCTCAGCGGGTGGCAGAGATGCTGAACATCAGCAACATTGTCTTTGCCGTTATATTCGCTCTGGAGCTGTGCATAAAGCTGCTGGCCCTCAAGTGGGGATACTTCAGGTGCCCCAACAACATCCTCGACTTCATCATCGTCGTTGTCAGGTAGAGTTAAAACTCATGGATACAGGGTGTAAAAATGTAAATCAGACAGATTACAAATGAAGTTGACAGTGAACTCCATTTGAGATTTAAAGTCTTATCTACTGTATACAGTATTAGACTGGTATAGTGGTTACACTGGTTACACTGTTACAACGAGGTTTAGGACTCAAGCATGTTTGTTGACTGTTGGTTTGAAGATAGCTGTGCACAAGGGACATCACCTAGAGCTGAGCAATGGTGCTTCCGGTGAAATTTAAATGTGCTTTATTTTCTTTCTTGTGATTTTTATTTTTTTTATTGTGCAATACAAGTGACAAACATAAAGACACATAACACAGCACAAGACAAGAAAAACACAACACCCCAACACAGCAGCCAAAAAAAGTTGAGAGTTAATTAAGAGATAAATTGTGACAAAAGAGAACAAAACAAGAGAAGAAGATAATAAATACATAAATAAATAATAATAAATAAATAAACATCTTCAGCCAATCGATCAATCAATCAAATTTCGCCCCCCCCTCCCCTTCTTGTGATTTTTTAGCTTCTTGGAGATCAGCAGCAAATCGTTTGGCAGGCTGTCCATGCTGCGCATGTTGCGTCTGCTGCGGTTTGTGCGGCTGCTTCACTTCATGCCGCACCTGAAGCGACAGCTGCTCGTGCTGACCAACACGATGAGGGAGGGGAGCAAGGTCTACAAGCTGATGCTTTATGTCGTCATCATTTTCAGGTATGCGCAGACTAATTTTTTGTTGTTGTTGTTGTTGGTGGACGCCTGTCCCATGACAATGCTGTAGTAACATGTGACGGTCTCTTTGCAGCGTGGTGGGCAGGGCTCTGTTTGGAGGGAAGTTCCAGTTCAAGACTCAGGACGGGCAAACCATCACCAGCCGCATGAACTTTGACTCCTTCCACTGGTCCATGGTCACTGTGTTCCAGGTCAGTGTTTGACATCCTAATCTGAGCCAAACTCCATCATCATCAGCATGCCGTCTCTGCATGAATCTGTCTGTCTTGTTCTCTTCTATCTGAACCAATCGATCCAGGTCCTGACCGAGGAGGACTGGAACCTGGTGCTCTATGACGCCATAGCTACAACCTCCTTGTGGGCGGTTCTCTATGTCTTCCTGATCATCATAGTCGGAAAACATGTCCTCCTCAACGTCATGGTGGGCATCGTGGTCAAGAGCTTCCAGACTGAGGTGAGACTACCTCTGCTCTGCAAGAGGGCGACATCTTATGAGCTATTGAATATCACACCCAACATTTATGTTGCACTCTCTTTGTTTCAGCATGGTCCAGATGAGGGCAGTGACGGAAGCTCTTCTCCACCCGGCGAGACATTTGAGATCGCCCACGGACCAGATGTAAATTCTTCTAGTGTTTCCCTAAATATATCCACATTGCAGCTGACACCTTTGCTCAACTTATCTTCATGTTGTGTTGTCTCAGGGTGCCTCAACATCTGGAGCCGGCAGTGGCACCGACACCACACCTCCGCAGACCAGAGACGTGAGTTCCTCAGAAAGATCAGCATTTTGGGATCTTTGGCCTAAAAGACTTTGTGTTTATTTAAAGCAACATTTTGCTGGTGTTGGTTCCCGTTGACTCATGTGCACCTGTTCACCTGTGCAGACCTCTCTGAGCATCATCCACAGAGCGCTGGGCTGGTGCCGGGGACACATAGACTGGTCCTTGTTTGTGTTCTCTCCAAAGAACAGGTAGGTCTGAACCTGAAAGCTCAAACTACGGTGGCCCTGAGAGCTCTGCAGCTCAAGAAAAACTTCACATGCGTGTTTGTGTTTGGCTTCAGGTTCCGCATCTTGTGCCAGCGTCTAATCTCCCACAAGTTGTTTGACTATGTCATCCTTCTCTTCATCATCCTGAGCTGTGTTGCCATCGCCATGGAGAGGCCTGACATAAAAAAAGGCAGCACGGTGAGACACACATGCATGACCTGTGTGGGTGTGTTGACAGCCAGCGCGCGCGCGCACACACACACACACACACACACACACACTCAAGCCAATCCACTCACAGACACTCATTAGCATCTATCATAATGCATCTCTGTCAAAATGTTATAAGTAAAAGAAAAGAAAAGATTACGATAAAGATTTTATTCTGTGGGTAATGGGGGCGGGACTAGATAAGCTTTTGCTTCTCCCGCTTTCCCTTTCGGCCATGTGTATTGTATTATTTGAACTAAGATGAAGTGTGATGATGATGATTTAATTGACATGCCCGAAATAAACAAATAAATAAATAAATCTCCTCTGCCCTCCAGGAGCGTTGGATCCTGACGACATCCAACTACGTCTTCTCTGCCGTCTTCCTGGTGGAGATGATTTTCAAGGTAAACCCCAGTGTGTTTGTTTTGTTTTACCTGCAGTGCTCTGTGGTGAGAGTGAAATGTCACTGGAGCTGTTGAATGACCTTTCTGACCCCAGCTGATCAACCCAGACTGGGTTTTTAGAACTTTTTTCATCTTAATTGATCTTATTTCCAGCTGATTTCCAGAGATGTTCTGCTAAATAATATTTTAAGTTTAAGCGTGTTGATGTGGTGTTGCTCTCACACCAGGTCGTAGCTCTCGGCCTGCTGTACGGGAAGGACAGCTACTGCCACTCCGCCTGGAACAGCGTGGATGGCACGCTGGTGATTTTGTCGTTGGTCAGCATCTTCGTCTCACTGAGCAGCCCCAGTAAAACCAACAACCTGGGCATCTTCAAAGTGTTGCGTCTGCTGCGAGCCTTCCGCCCTCTGAGGTGCATCATTTATTTATGTCATGTGCCCAAACCCATGTGTGAAGATCCAATCTGAATTCCTGCTTTAGTGTGTGTGCAGAAAACAAACGTCTGTGTGTCCTCCAGGTTGATCAAGCGAGCCCAGAAACTGAAGCTGGCCGTGGAGGCGCTGGTAGCCTCCATCAAACCACTGGGGAACATCGTCCTTATTTGCTGCACCTTTTTCTTTTTCTATGGCATCCTGGGAGTGCAGGTAGGTTGGCACACGCACACTCATGCAGAATATTTGGTAGCCCTTTAATTTACAGGCAGGCAATTACATGATAATTACATGTCAATGTCAAGAAATAACAAGTAATTGCCTAGTAATGTCAAGAAATAGCCTAGAAATAATGGCCAATTTCATGGTAATGTCATGTTTTTCATAAAGGCAAAAGATTACTCATGCTTTTCATGCTTTGAATTTTTTGGGAAAGGCCAGACTTTTTCTCTCCACCAAGTCCTTGACCGTTATTTCTGGGCTATTTCTACGCAATCAATTGTTATTTCTTGGCTATCTTTTTTGACATTACTATGAAATTGACCATTATTTCTAGACTATTTCGAGACAGTATGACGCAATTACTTGTTATTTCTTAGCTATTTCTTGACATTATCATGTAATTAGGGCCTGTAAATTGAAGGGTTACCGAATATGGAATATTTCTTTTACCCAAACTGACAATGAAGCCATTAAAATGGCCTTTATCTATTGAGAATAATGTCTCTGTTCTTCATAAACCATCTGCTTTATCTGCAGCTGTTTAAGGGGAAGTGGTACCATTGTGTGGGCGAGGCCATCGATAACGTCACCCACAGGAACGAGTGCCTGACGGCTGGCTATAGCTGGGAGAGAAAGACGTACAACTTTGACAATCTGCCTCAGGTGACGCACATAAATGACACATTTAAAAACAGGTCAGATATTCCCCCAATCCAATCAGCAGGAGCACACCACCCAGTGTAGGTACCATGAAGCAGGCATGGATCCAGATGCAAATAAACTAAACCTATGAGCATGCTCTAATGTTACAGTAACAAACACAGAGAAGTGAACAGCGCTGGACTCTCTCAGTGACATATAATGAATGAATTTTGATGAATTTGTAAACTGCAAACTCACCGTGTTGACAAAACTGTTATTTGTCTGTCTGTCTGTTCCTGTCCAGGCTCTGCTGACCCTGTTTGTGATGTACTCGAAGGACGGCTGGGTCACCCTCATGCACGATGGGGTGGATGCTGTGGGGGTGGATCGACAGGTACTGTGTGGTGATCTAATGATAGGACAGGTCACACCTGCTATTCCCACATCACATTATACTCCGCCTTAGAAATCAGTCTTGTGATTTTCATCTGGCCTCTTCTCCTCTTCCTTTGTTTAGCCTGTGAGAGACCACAACAGGTGGATGGTGCTGTTTTTCATCAGCTTCATGATCCTCAGTTTCTTCCTCCTTGACATGTTCATCGGTGTGATGGTGGACACCTTCCAAGAGTGTCAGCAGAGGCAAAAGAGGCAGAGGAAAGCAGAGGAGGGGGAACACACGATGGGAGACCAACCCACAGGTAAGGACAAGGGGGGTTAGTCGCTCCCGTGATGCATTATTGATATTAAACTGTTGAACATAGAGCAGCAGTGATTGTGAATTTCTCATGTGCACAAATACAGGGGTCAAGAAGGTGCCATATTACGCCAAATACTCCCCTTTCCGTCGGTACATCCACTCCATTTGTGAAAGCCGCGGCATGGATCACGCCATGAACGCCGTAGTCCTCCTCAGCATCCTCGTAATGGCTCTCGAGCACTATGGCCAACCTCTGGTAATGCACACACTCACACAAACGCACTGTGGCTGCAACAAGCTTTAACCTTTAAACCAGTTTAAATTGAAATTCTGTTGCACGAAACTAGATTAAGATTGAGAGAGCTTAAATTCAAAACTTTCTTTAAACTCAGTTTAGTTTTTACCTTAAAAATTAGATTTAATTGTGTTGCATCAGAACTTTGAAGTCCAATTTTAACTGTGATCTCTGGTTATCCTTGAACTGTAAGCTGAGGAGGTTTAACTTTTGCAACTTTTGCTGTTTGTCTGTGTTTTCAGTGGATGGAGATGCTGATTGAGATAAGCTTCTACATGTTCACCGGCTTCCTATTCATGGAGATCCTGCTGAAGCTCACGGCCTTCGGCATCAGAAGATACACAGCTGCCATGTACTACACTAGAATTTGAGAGAATTTAACTTCTGAGTTTGCTTTTGTGTGTTTAGTATAGTAACCACGGTGTGTGTGTGTGTGTGTGTGTGTGTGTAGATGGAATCTGCTTGACGTTTCCGTGGCCTTGATTTCCGTCATCAACATCGTCCTCAACAATGTGAACGCAGCAGCAGCTATCATCAATCCCAGCATCTTCAGAGTCCTCCGAGCACTAAGACTAGCACAGGGTACACACACATGCACACACATGCACACACGACAAGCTGAACATGTATGGGTTTGGGAGGTGTGATGTGTGAGTCTGAGTGTGTGAACAGCTCCTGTGTCTCTCCCCAGTGCTAAAGGCAAAAAAAATACAGCTCCTCTTGAAGACCGTCATGAAGACGCTGTCACAGGTACACACACAAACACACACACACACACACACACACACACACACACACACACACACACACACACACACACACACACACACACACACACACACTATCGGGTTGTTTAATTGCAAGCATGAGATAAATGACTTTTTAAATTTTTTTTATTAATTCCAGGTTGGAAACATCTGTGTGCTCTTCATGTTCTTCTTCTTCATATATGCTGTTTTGGGAGTGGAGCTCTTTGGCAAGCTAGGTCAGCACACACACACACACACACACACAGATCCCATGTTTCCACGCTATCCACCTTTTACCCTTTGCACATTTCAAACAGTTCTCTATTAAGTCCAAACACAGATCTGAAGGATTTGAATTGTGTGCGCTGTCTGTTGATCAGAGTGCAGCAGCGATAATCCGTGCCTGGGTTTACATCAGCACTTCAGCTTCAGGCACTTTGGCATGGCCCTGCTCACACTCTACCAGGTGTGCACCGGGGACAACTGGAGCGAGATCATGAAAGTACGTACGCAAACGCACAAACAAATAGATTAACACACAGATGCACAAACATCCTCCAACCCACAGATAAATACAGGTTTATATAAGTGTTTCTCTCTAATTATCTTCTCTGAATCTCACTCTGTCTCTGCAGGACACGTTGCGGGAGTGTCGGCCGGATGCCATCAGCTGTCAGAGCTACCTGTCCTGGGCCTCGCCGATTTTCTTCATCACCTTTGTGATGATGGCCCAGTTTGTGCTGATGAACCTGGTGGTGGGGGCCATCATGCAGTCCCTAGAGGACAGCTATGAGGTACAGACGAGCACCACAGTCACTCTCTGATAGCTTTATTTCAAGATTTCATTTTGTAGAGGCTTCATATTTTCTTAACATCTTACCTATAAAGTTCCTTGATGGGAACGATGCAACCTGGAACTAATTACAGAGAAAATAGTCACACGATTTTTACTTTACTTATATCTCTTCAATTCAGGGTGGCAATCAGATAGTTATCGATACTCAGGTACCAAAGAATCTACTCTTTCTGTAAAAAAAGAAAAAGGCATTAAGGATGAGATTTAATAATAATGCAAAGGAGCAGATGTACGCATAAGAATCATCTGTAGTCCAGTGTCTTGCAAGGATAATTCAGATGAACTGAGGTTTGTTTTTCCTTGTAAATATGACGTATTGCCTCAGTCCTGCTGTCAGAACACACCCTGTAGAGAGTGACACCAAACAGAGGCTGTGAAGTGAAGTGAAGTGAAGCTTAGGCACAGCTGTCAGAGGAGAATATGTTAACATTTCCCAGAAATCTAACAATCTCCCGTCTTTGTCAGGAAGTGAGACAGAAGGAAGGTGGGAATAGACCAGAATCTCAGGTGGAAAAGCCAGCAGTGACGCCAATTATTTTGTAATTGATGTATGTGTGTGTATGTGATGTATATATTTTTTTTATCAATTTAAATTTTCATAATAAAAATCAATTAATCAAATGCACTGTTGTGGTTGTTGAGGGAAATCCTATTGTTTTGATTGTTCTTGTTGATAAAGAGAAAACATAGAGGCCATATAACAAGCAACCAAAGCCATGTTAGAGTTAAAGCTAGAGTGTGTAACTTCTGTCGACCCCTAGTGCTAGTCTATGTAATTACAAAAAAAAAAATCTACTGGCACTTCCACATGTCTGGTAGTATCTGTGGTAACACAACCACTGTGTGAATGTGTTTTCTTTTACATGTGTGTGTGAGTGGTAATTCTGAATTATGTCCCTGACGGCCCCTCATATAGGAATGCAGGCAACGACAGGCTGGGGATAAGTACCTATCTTTGGTGAATGTGGCTGTGGTAACATTCGCGAATAGCATGGCACGCCTCTGTGTTGACAGGTTTGTAGCTGAACCTGAATGAATATGATGAATGAATATTTCTGCCTTCACATCTGACTGAAGGTTTTCTGCATTACCATATCAGACTGTGTCCTCACATGCCCTCAGTGAGCTCTTTGCACAAAACTTTGACTTTTAAAATGGTACTGTTGTTGTACATTTTTACTTGATGAAGTTGGTAGTTTTATTATATACTGTATATGAAATTAATAGTCATTTAAAAACCAAAATCCAATGAAAAAAAAACTCAGTAGTCTATAGAGGTCTATAAAGATATTTTGTTTTTCCAACTCTCTGCTTTTGGTTTTGTTACAGTGATATTACACTCGAACAAAAATAAGATAAATCACCTATTTTGTATACAAATAATAGCCAATTCAACAAGGAAACTATATAAAATTGATTAGCATTAATTAACATGGCATGTTGCTTTATCATTTTAAATGCTTTATTCATTCAACAGAGCTTGTTTTACAACAAGAGAAAATGGGTTGCATACAACAGGAACAAGCAAATAAAGCTGGAGAAAAAGTACCCTGAAGTCAGGTTGTTGTGCAGCAAACATAAGGCAACAGCTTCCTAAAGGGGCAATATGCACGTTTTCCCTGAGACTGAACGTTGGGGTGACAGCTGCCTTCAGAAAGCTGCGGTCATCACTGTGCTCACAACACAAGAGGTTATCATGTGTATGTTCATGGCGGACTGGACACTACAGCCACTCAGGGTTGAGAAAGTGACGACACGTTCTGGTTGGACCAGGGCTCGCTGTTGAGCAAAGCTCAGTATGAAGCAGGAATGGGCTGCATGTTGACGACCACAGTGGAGGAATCATGGCGATCCTTTAACTCGCGGTGCATCTGACACCAGGAGCACCACATGCAGAAACAGGAAGTGACAATGTCCTCAAGGAGAGAACCCTGCAGAAAAACAAAGCACCAATGACCCTGTTTATCACACAGTTATTCATTTAAGTCCACGTTGTCTCACTTATATTTTCTAAAGCCTTACGAGCCCTAGTTATATTTCTTCACAGAATAAAAAATGTGAATCCATCCATGATTATTCTTTAGCTGTACATCATACCTTGATAAGATATCTATGTCGAATGCCAACCCTCAGAGCCAAGACTGCAGGAGGTGCACAGAAGGGTATCCCACAGGCTGTTGTTATGGTTTGGCTGCATATGTCACATAATGGTAGACAACGCTTCTCTCCAAATCTTTTTGAAACTGTGCAGGCCATGCACGGGCAGCACCAGAAACCATAGCAACCTTAAAAAAAAAGGGAGCATAGTAGCTTTTTAATCTAAGTTTCTTTATATGACTGGAGGAGAACAGAAAATTTAAACATATAATTTGAGATCAGTGGTGAGGTTTATTCTTACAAAGTTTTATGTCGTGACAACATTCAAAGAGATCAGAGTTCCAGTTTGTCAATGGATGTGATGCCATCGCCTCCTGAACTTAACCACAGAAAGAAAACAATCAACCTCCTACCAAACACATTACATCACTTCTATACTTGAGAGTCATGTTCTGATTACATTTTTTGATTCACACATTGCAGATTTCATAAAACAATAGACCCAGTCGTGTCCTAAAGATAATTTGAATGCAAGAAAAATGACTTCTCTGGTTTTAACCAGGGGTGGAAAGAGTACCAAAAAAATCTACTTAAGTAAAAGTACTGTTACCTTGATGAAATTTTACTCAAGTAAAAGTAAAAGTACTGGTGTAAAAATCTACTCAAGTAAAAGTAAAAAGTAGTTCATTTAAAATTTACTCAGAGTAAAAGAGTTACTTTTTTTGGGGGGGGGGGCAGTAATGGCCAGAGATTGGCCTAACATTCTCCGTGCATGTCTCTGTGTTTCAAATTTGTCCCTTCTCATCGATACCCTGGTCTCCACCATCTTTTAGCTCCTGTGGCACCAACTTGATTCTGACCTTCTGACACTGCAGTTGTCCAGAGCCAATCAGATGGACAGTTGCAGTTACTGACACTAAGGTTGTCACGATCATGATACTAAAATTTAAACTTAATATCGATATTAAGGAAAATATTCGATACTCAATACCATTTTCAATACGGATAAAAAAAGAAAAGAAAAATCTCTCTCTCCCTCTTTCACTCACACCTGTTTTTTTTTTTACTGTCTTTCCTGTCTGCTCTCAAGGAAGGGGGGGGGGGGGTATTTTACTGTAGTCTCTCTCTCTCTCTCTCTCTCTCTCTCTCTCTCTCTCTCTCTCTCACACACACACACACACACACACTTGTCTCTTTACTGCTTCAGAGCACTGCTTGTCTGTTCCTCTGAGCATGGCCATGGATCTGACTGGGCTCCTACATTTAACTCAACGGACTGCCGGTCCGGCCTTCAGCCCCGGTGTGTCTAGTCATTTAATCTGGCAGGGTCAGCGGTCCCGTTACCGAACACCGCCGGACATGTTCATGAGTTCATTAAAAAAAAACGGACAGGACGTGACAAGTGGACATGTCCGGGCAAAAGAGGAGGTTTGGTCACTGTAAACGTAGCCGAATAGATGGACATGCCTGATAACGTTGTCTTTAATCATTAACGTCAGCTTTTAACCGCTAGCTGTGGCTAATGGCTAATATTAAGACGACAACATAGCGACGAGCCCTGTTACGCACAAACTCACGTAGCGGTGAGGGGGGAGCGGTGTAGGCATACCTACCTGCTGCTGTGTGCGTCTGTGAAGGGACAGAGAGAGAGAGAGGCGGCAGCGGCGTAGCTACTTTTGACAACCCACACAGACGCAGTGCAAGTTGATATATATTTTTTACTTTGTAACGGAAGCTATTTGTAACTAAGTAAATTTCTTCCAACAATATGTAGCCTACTCAAGTAAAAGTAAAAGTACTGATTTTAAAAATTACTCAAAAAAGTACAAGTACACAAAAAAGCTACTTAATTACAGTAACTTGAGTAAATGTAACTAGTTACTTTCCACCCCTGGTTTTAACAGATGGTACTTTTACATGGACAGTTTCAATCGGTTTCAGAAAGGTTTGGGAGACCAAACCGATTGAAACTGTCCATGTAAACGTACCCAGTGTTGGCTTTATTATGAATTAAGACTATCAGAACCCATCAGTTCTGATAGTCTTGCACAGAGCTTCCTTCAAGACTGCAGTAAATTTGCATAAATAAGCATTTGGCAGTAGTGTAATCTACTTTATTCTAGTTTTGGTAGATTATAAATACCCTGCAGTTTTATAGTACTCTCTCATCTTATAGATCACTCAAAATGTTTTGCATGACAGATCTCATTCACCTACCCGCTCATGTGCTCATACAGAACTTTTTCTATGCAAAGAGCACACATAAATCACACAAAATACATACTCACACCCTGATGATTCAGTATCTTACGGACTGGAGGAGCGGTGGATCAAACCACGCACTTTCTGCTCCATGTTTTTGTATTTCTAGCCTCTATTTTTGTGCAGGGTCTGATTCTGTACTTTGTTTCATAAAATTGCTGGATCCTATGTTTCACTCCTGCAGCAGTTCGATAAAGTTTTGATTTCTCTTTGAAGATAAAAGCAAACAGTCTTACCTGATCAAGCTGGAAGCCTTGTTATCACTTGGGAAAGTTGCTACAGAATATCTCTTGTGTGAGGAGTGGCATCTCATATCAAAAAAATGACACAAACATGCTGCAGAACCTGACTGTTTATGTAATGAGAAATGAGATCACAGTTGGCTGTACAAATAAGATGGACACTCAGCACCAAAAATAGTTACAATGCAGGTCAGGAGCAATACTAACACAGTCCCATAAGATCCACACGATTCTTCATACACAACAGGAATTGAATAGAGGTTTGCAGTCAATGGGACTTCTTCTCCACTTTTCCCACAATCCATTTGAAATCTGTATTGTAGTATGTTCCATTGCTGGCACTCACAGTGTCTCCTATAGACAGTAAAGACAAATCACTTCTTGGATTTCATGTGTTTTATTGTAGATAAAGAATATTCAGAAGAAGAAGTCAATCCAAATATTGACAGCAGTTTGTTAGTAGTGTTGATAGTAGTTCAGATAATATCAGAGGCTTTGCAACAGGGCAGGCAACCCAGGCACTTGCCTAGGGTCCCAGGCTGGAAGGGGCCCCCAGATGCTGTGCTTGGACACATCAAATCTCTCTAATGGGGCCCCCTACCGGCTGGCTTGCTAGTTTGCTAGTGGGAGGGGCTTGTGTCAAATGTGTGCAAATTAGCCATGAAGCAAACTTATCCAAGTGCTATGTTAGAAATAAAATTATTGATTATTTATTGAGTCATCAGTGAGTTTGGATTTATTAACGGTTAATGTTTGTGGCTGTGGCTATAGGTTGTGAGGGCTCTTGCTTGTGTGTAGAGTGTCTAGAAACAACCTGAATTATATATTTCTCCATCCCTAACCTCACATAATATAACTCAAATTAGTATAAGTGATGGTTCAGTTCAATAAAAACTGATGTAAGGGTTCACAACTCAGGGTTACTTAATGTTTTTATGACAATACGGCCTGTTTGTGTTACAACACCTCTACCATAGCAAAAACTCTCCTATGTTTTGGATTTTGTTTAGCATGTAAATCATGACCCTCTTCACTTCACAAACGTCTTTGGCGCCCTCTGTTGATTCTCTGATGCAGTGCTGTAAATATTAGTAGTATCTTTAGTAGTATCTTAAGTTAAAGCCAAGTGTTATAATGTTACATACTATCCCTTGGATATTAAACATTTTGTCATTATACCACACAGTTGTATATTTAACAAAAATGTTTGCAACATACAGTACTATATGCATATTAAGGTGTTTTACACAATAAAGATTTAGCTCACATAAACTCATACTACATGTTTAGTAGTATTAGTTTGATCTCTTTCCAATGGTCAGAAGACATAATCATATATACTGACTCTCAGCATGAGGACACGATTAAAAACAATTACACCTTTAGATTTTGCTCATATAGCTACTATCCCTCTGACTTCTGTATTGTCCCTGTCAGGCCCACACCTAAAGCAAATAACTATCAGTTTTTGTAGCGAACCACCACAACATAGTCACACTACAGATAACTGATCTGAGCTTAATCAAATTTCCCCTCATTAGTAAGAACAGGCTGCTGAGAAGCCACACAGCTCAGTATGAAGCTGACATAACCCCTGACTATCTGGCAGGAGCAGGCTGCATGTTGACGACTACGGTGGAGGAGTTCTTGCGAGTCTTTAACTCGCGATGCATCTGACACCAGGAGCACCACATGCAGAAACAGGAAGTCATGATGTCCTTACAGAGGGAACCCTGCAGAAAAACAAAGCACAAATGACTCTCTTTCTAACTCAGACTTCTGAAACCTTATATTTATTTTTGTCTTTTCCACAGAATCATGACAGTGGCGTTTCTCCTCCATTACTTCCACTGAAATGACTGGATGGTTACCCTCCACTGCCAGTATGGACCGAGGAGAACACTTACACGGATCGGTTTAGGATAAAGTGGGCAAAGGTGAATCTGTTCTTTAAACTATTCTCTTACCTTGATGCCATATTTGTGTCGAATGCCAACCCTCAGAGCCAAAGCTGCAGGAGGAACAAACAGCGGTATCCCACAGGCTGTCATTATGGCAGGGCTGCATATGTCACATAATGGTAGACAACGATTATCTCCAAATGTTCCCGAAACTGTGCAGGCAAGGCAAGGGCAGCAGAAGAAACCATAGCAACCTGAAAAACAAGAGTTGTAATAAAGCAGCTTTCAATCTAAGTTTCTTTATACCGGAAGAGAGAACAGAAAATGTGATATAAAATATAATTTGGTATCAGTGTTGAGTGTGAGGGAGTTCACTCTTACAGGAGCTCACGTTGTCACAGCAGTCAAAGAGGCCTGAATTCCAGTTTGTCAATGCCATCGCCATCGCGTCCTGACCTTTACCACAGAGAGAGAACAAAGAGCCTTTTACCACAAACATTTCAACATTCAGACGTGGCATTTTTCAACACCTCATTACATTAATTTGCATGTTATTGCAAATTCACATCCTGTTGAGTTCATAGAGCATTAGATCCGGTTGTGTCCTAAAAATAATTAGAGTCGAATTGCAGGAAAAAGGTTTTAATCTTTGACATCTGATCTGGGTAACCAAACCAGTCAGTGTCAAGTGCCTACAGGAATTTTTGTGTCTTTGATTTCACCAATGTCTGTCAAGCTGCATTGAGATTGTATGAATAAGGACTGAAATCAGAATATTAGTGACAGCAATATTGTTTATCTAAGGTTAGTGTAGGTAGATTATAAATAACCTGCAGTTTTATAGTTCTCTCACGTCTCATTGATCACTCAGTGTTTTACATGACAGGTCACATTTACCCATTCACTCCTTTGTTCATACAGAAATGTTTAGCACACATAAATTACACAAAATACACTATAACACCCCAATGTTGCATTCAGTATCTTTTTCAAAGAAGAAGCTAAAACTCTTACCTGATCAAGCTGGAAGGTGTGTTATCAATTGGGAACGCTGCAGCAGAGTATCTCTTGTGTGAGGCGTGGCATCTAATGCATGTTTAAAAAGGGACACAAACATGCTGCAGAACCTGACTGTGTGAGTAGCGTGAGGTGGGAACAGCAGCAACAGTAGGCTGAACTATGACAACACTACTTCAGTACAGATGCCGGCAAATTACTGAAGGTGGACACTAAGCGCCAAAAAATGTTGCAATTCAAGAGCCACACAAACACAAAAGTCCCAGTAATTAATTAGTTGTTTTAGATTGCTTTTTGCTACTCAGTTGGAATCCCCTTTTCCCCACAATCCTTCTGAAATCTGGATTGTATCGTCTCCTAATGACAGTAAAGACAAATCACAGCTTGAATTTATGTGTTTTATTGTCGATAAAGAATATTTAGAAAAAGAAGTCGATCCAAACATTGACAGCAGTTTGTTAGTAGTGCTGATAGAAATAGTAATCTGAGTGATATACTTCTCCATCCCCACCCAACATAATATAACCCACGGTCCCAAAGACAATTTTTCTTACAGTTATCTGTTTATAACAGTTCCATAAAAACTAATGTGAGGCTTCATAACTCTGGGTTTCTTATCACAATCAGGGCCGTTGTATAGGGGAGAAAGGTGATGATAATTCTAGGGGCCCAGCGCCCAGTAGGGCCCACAAAAAACCCCAGTAGTTTAATCTTTGTATGACTGAATTATTCTGCATAAGACCCTGATTAATACTCTTAGTAATGCTGCATTAGCATCAAAACAAAGAAGGCTAAATAAAAAATTATAATACATACGTAGTCTAAGAAAAAAAGTGGAAAAGTCAAGGGCCCACTTTAGTATTCTTTCAGGGGGGCCAGAATTCCTAGTAACGGCCCTGATCACAATACATCCTATTTGTGTTATTTGTGTATTCCTCTACCATAGCTCAACAGTGAAACTCAGTGGACAAAGCATGTAAACAGGTTCACAGTTTTAGTTCACAAACTTTTTTGGCACCCTCTGTTGATTCTCTGATTGCACTGCATGTCAGTAGCTCACAAACTCCTACTACATGTTTTGTAGTATTCATTTAAGGTCACCTCATCATTCAGGCAGATACGTCATCTCTCATGGCATTCTCTTTTGAATGCAAGAAGAACTGATCATATCTGCTGACTCTCAGCATGGGGACACGATTAAAAAATGGTGACCTCTTTGAATTTTGCTCACAAGCCCTCCTTCTGACTTTGGTATTGCCCCCGTCAGCCCCACACATGTAGCAAAAAACTATCACTTGATCTGAGATAAATCATCTTCACTCAATGAACTCAGTATGAAGCCACTACAAATGCTGGTGCACTCAAGGAGAGAACCCTGCAGAAAAACATAGCACAAATGACCCTGTTTATCACACAGTTATTAATTTAAGTCCACGAATTGTCTCACTTATATTTTCTAAAGCCTTACAAGCCCTAGTTATATTTCTTCACAGAATAAAAAATGTGAATCCATCCATGATTATTCTTTAGCTGTACATAATACCTTGATAAGATATGTTGAATGCCAACCCTCAGGCTGTTGTTATGGTTTGGCTGCATATGTCACATAACGGTAGACAACACTTCTCTCCAAATCTTTTTGAAACTGTGCAGGCCATGCACGGGCAGCACCAGAAACCATAGCAACCTAAAAAAAAAATGCAGCATAGTAGCTTTTTAATCTAAGTTTCTTTATATGACTGGAGGAGAACAGAAAAATTAAACATATAATTTGAGATCAGTGGTGAGGTTTATTCTTACAAAGTTTTATGTCGTGACAACATTCAAAGAGATCAGAGTTCCAGTTTGTCAATGGATGTGATGCCATCGCCTCCTGAACTTAACCACAGAAAGAAAACAATCAACCTGCTACCAAACACATTACATCACTTCTATACTTGAGAGTCATGTTCTGATTACATTTTTCGATTCACACATTGCAGATTTCATAAAACAATAGACCCAGTCGTGTCCTAAAGATAATTTGAATGCAAGAAAAATGACTTCTCTGTTGGCTTTATTCAAGACTTTGGTAAATGTGCAATTCTGGCTGGTCCACTGGAGCTGACATCGCAGCAGCCGCATTGACAGGAGCCGCATTGACAGGAGCCTCCATCACAGGAGCCACCATCATAGGAACCGCCATCATAGGAACCGCCATCACAGGCTGCATGTTGAGGACCACAGCGTTGCTGTTTCGATATTTTAACTCACGATGCATCTGACACCAGGAGCACCACATGCAGAAACAGGAATATGTGATGTCCTCAAAGATAGAGCCCTGCAGGAAATCAAAGCATGAAGGACCCTATCTTTACTACATCATACAGTTGTTATCCAAAGTCCAGTTATGTTTCAGTTATGTATGTTTATGGAAAAAATACCAAGTCACTTAATTTGTCTCACTCATATCAATAAAACCTCAGACTATATTATTTCGTAATAATGTGCATGGCCTTTGTTCCCTATACTTCCACTGAAATTACTTTACAGAGGGAGAACAAGGGAGAACAAGGGAGAACAATTACAAAGTTCAGATGAATTGGAAATAGGTGAATTCATCCTTTAAATTTAAATATTCTCATACCTTGATGCCATATTTGTGTCGGATGCCAACTCTCAGGGACAAGCCAACAGGGGGCGCACAACAAAAACAGCAATAGGCTGCACAAACAGCACCCGGGTTGAATATGTCACAAAGAGGAAGACAACGGTCCTCTCCAAATTTTTCTGACACTGAGCAGGCAAGACAGGGACAGCAGAAGAAACCATAGCAACCTGGGAAACAAGCGTTGCAATATAAGCAGCTTTCGATCTATTTTGCCTCAAGTAGATCCTAAAAATATATGATATAAGATATAGTTTGAAACCACTTGTGAAGTTTAATTCTCACCTGATTCTGGGTCATCACAACAGGCATAGGGTCCAGAGTTCCAGTCCGTCACGGTATATGTTGCCATCGCCGGTTGAACTTTACCACAGAGAGAGAATAATGAGCTTTTTAGCACAAACATTATAACACATTCATACTCAAGGTCAAGTTCTGATTACATTTTTCAGCACCTTGTTACATATTTTTTATGTAAATGTGAAGTTGGATATTGCTGGATTCACAGATCATGAGACCTCATCGTGCCCTAAGTAGAATTACTTACTAGTGATATAATTAATGTGACATGCAAGCTAAGGGGCCTTTTGATTTAACAGTGGGGATTGTTATGATGACACATTTATTCACTCTCACTACAGAACCTATAGCCAACCTTTATTTTAACTCAATCAATCAGATAGAGACTTAATTTATAACGTAGAAAAAAAAAAAATCCAAATTCTTCGACATATTTAAACTTAAAAAAAGAAAGAAAAAGTAACGCAATAGTTACTTTCCCTGGTAACTAGTTACTATTATAGTGAAGTAGTGGAGTTACTAACTCAGTTACTTTTTGGGAGAAGTAA
Source organism: Trachurus japonicus (assembly GCF_045865225.1). NCBI lineage: Eukaryota > Metazoa > Chordata > Actinopteri > Carangiformes > Carangidae > Trachurus > Trachurus japonicus. Next base: position 24,139,340 of record NC_140910.1, read on the forward strand.
TTAGTAACTATAACTAATTACTTTTTAAAAGTAACGTTCCCAACACTGTTAAAAAGTATTTGACACAAGAAACAAAAATGCTGAGCTTAGTAGCAAAAATTGGCAGGAAACCAAACCACAATAAAATCAAGAATGTGTCAAGAAAAAGAACAGGATGAAAACCACAAAAACATGAATAATAAAAATAAACTTTACAGTATTTAAGATTGATATGTAAGGGTGCACAGTAGAGGAGACAGAAATGTCATCTAGTTGAAGACTCCAAGTGCCCTCAGTACAGTACAGTAGGCTACAGTATGTCAAGGAAGTATTTGTTCCGCGTTGCAGCTGTATTACTGGAAAAAAGTTGTCTTTCTTGTTCGCTAAAACCATGCAGAGTGATGCAAAACATGTGCATGCATGTTTTTTTTAAACACATTTTTATTGTTTTTCATAAAATAAAATATAATATTGCCATCCATCTAATCTTCCAGCCGACTGCCCCCTATACACCCTCACAGCACATATAGGAGCCCCTCCCCATATTGCTCCGCGTACACACATTTCATCCATTAATGTAGTCACAGTCACATCAGTATCCTACACAGTAAGAAGTGCTCTTCACACTCTACACACAAACACACAAACTCTTACCCGATCAAGCTGGAAGCGTTGTTATCACCGGGAGAAGCTGTAACGATATGCCCCTTGTGTGATGAGTGGCATCCTATGTATGTAGAGAAAGTAACACAAACATGCTGCAGAACTTGACTGTGTGTGCGGTAAGAGGTGGGAGCTAATAGTTGGCAGAACATTATGGTAACAACCGTAGCCTACTTTAATACAGATGCCGTAAATTGCAGGTTGGCACTCCACATTTTTCTGAAGTTGCATTTGCACTCAGTGGGACTTCTGCAATTCCCCCTTTTCCCCACAGTCCTTTTGAAATCTGGACTGTACGATTTTCAGTTGTTGGCGTTCACATTATTATACACAGTGAAGACAAATCACTGCTTGATTTTCATGTGTTTTATTGTGAATAACACATATTTAGAAGCAGATGTCAGTCCAAATATTTACAGAACTGTATTTTAAAGGATGACCTCTTAATCTCCATTCAACAAAATATAACTATTGCTACTGAAAAGTACTGAAAAGAACACAAGGCTTCGTGAGTCAGGGTCTATAACAAAGTTCAAATATGAAACTCATTACCCTGTGACTTTTTTTTTTCTTTCTATTTTCTTATTCATTTATTAATAAATAAATATAGGTATTTGTTTGATAAGATGCTGCAAATTGAATTTCAACAACCAACTGTAACGGCCATTGTATGAAAGAGCTATAGTTTCTTTTTAATATGACGTTTCAATAACCAGAATGTTTAAAAACAAATAAAAATAGGATTACTTATAACCTGTTTCTTTGAAAATTAGGGGAGCACCAACACATATAAAGGAGGGGGTGGCACTCAGGCAACATTTCAGACCCTGCAACTGTTTATTATACTCCACACCACCACATTGATAACAAAGAGTTTGTCTCCAGTTGCCATAAAATAGGTGAGTCCTCCTTTAACTTTAATGTAACGATAACTTTGTCTTTCCATGTGAACAGATCCATCACACCACAGTTTCTGACGTTACTGCTCAGACACAAAGCTGATGACCCAACAAAGGTTTATTTACTTTTTCATTATTTACATCTGCATTTATTGTTGCTCTGTTTGAAAATTCATAATGTAATTCTCCAGGCA